>NW_004524610.1:5780456-5807037 GCF_000260255.1 Octodon degus
TTTAATTTATTTGCTTCCAGTTTCTTTTTCCATAATTTTATTGAGAAATAAATGGCAAAGAGACAGTTTCAAATCAAATTGGTAGGACAGTTCCAATAATTAACACATTGCATACTGTCTTCCTAGTGGTTATTTGTTGTACAAGATGCAGACATGATATCCTATTTACAAACACCATTAGAACAAATCCCTCTATTCATTAAGAGAATGTAACTGCATATCTATCCTAACCATTTTGAATACACCGATTGTTGTCTATTTTAGGCCTACATGGTGATTTTTCTTTGTTGTTGTTAAGTCAGTTTTTTATTTTGGTACCAGGGTACTGTACCTTTCAGGTATGTGTTTGTCAGGGCTCCTTCCCTGTTAATATCCTTGAAGAGTTTGAGAACTATTGGCATTAGATATTCTTTAAAATTCTGATAGAGTTCTGCTGTGAATTCATCAGGTATGGCGATTTTCTTTGTTGAGAGAAGTTTTATTATTGCCTCTATTTTGTTGCTTATTATTGGTCTATTTACAGTATTTATATCTGTGTTCAAGTTTAGTTTATATGTGTGTAGGAATTTCTCATTTCTACTAGGTTCTCCAGTTTATTGGGTCTAAGTTTTTAATACTCTGGGTTTTGGTAGTACTTAATTAGATTTTGATTTAATCTTTTTCATGTGTGATTGCATTGATATGGAATTTTCCTTTCCTTTTTTGCTAAGCTTGATGAAGTGTTTATAAATTCTTCTTATCCTTTCAAAGCACCAACACTTTGACTCATTGATCTTTGTATTGTTTTTTAGCTTCAATTTCATTAATTTATATGCTGATCTGTATAATTTCTTTTCTGCTAATTAATTTTACATTTGAATTACTCTTGCTTTCTAGAACCTTGTGCTGCATCCTTAGATTACTTAATTGGGATCACTTCATTAAATTCATGTGTGCATTCTCAATTGTGAATGTCTGCCTTTCAGAAGCTGTCATTGCATCCCACTGGATTTTACATATGCTTCCACTGTCATTTGACTCTATTAACATTGCTATTTTTTCCCTAATGTCTTAAGATTCACTAATTATGCAGTCATATATTATTTCAATTCCATGTAGTTTCAGTTTCTTTTATTATTAATTTCTGGCTTCATTCTCCCATGCTGTGATAGTGTGTAGAGGATTATTTCAATTCATATAAGGATTTTGTGGACTAAGATATAATCTTCTTTAAAAAAAGTTCACTATGCTGTTAAGAAAATTGCATATGCTGTTGTTCACTTGTGCTTAAATTATGATATTTCTTCGTTAATTTTTGGTCTAGTTTACCTGTCAAATTATGAGAGAGAGAGAAAGAGAGAGAGAGAGAGATTGAAGTGTCCTGCTATGATCGCGTTGAAATCTGTGTCTCCTTTTATGTCCAGTAGCTCTTGTTTTATCAAACTAGGATTACCAATTCTTAGCACATAGATAAATCGTTACTGGTACATGTTGAATTTTTGTCTTTACCACTAGTTAGTGACCAACTTTGCCTCTTTTGAAAAGTTTTGGCTTAGTTTGTTGTATCAGAAAATAAAATAGCTACTCCTACTTTCTTTTTTAATTCATTTTATTGAGAAACAAATAGCAATGAAGCAGTTTCAAGACAGATTAGTAGGACAGTTTCAATAATTAATACATTGCTTTGTAGCAATTATTCATAGTACAAGATGCAGACATGATAACCCATCCAAACACTATTAGTAAAAATCTTTTCTTCTTATTGAATTAAGAGAAAGTAGCTGTATATCTATCCTAACTATTTTGTATGTACAGATACAAAATGGTCCTTCATTTTTATCCCTTTTTTTGTTTAGCTATATCAGAGATGGGTATTCCATTGTCATTTAAATATTGTAGGTGCATGAATTCAGCAAAATAATCCAACCTACTCCAGTAGTCCATAATAGTAGTGGGTTATCTGTAGGACTGGCAATGTCAGAGGTTGTTGACTTGAGCCTTTTACAGCTCAGCATATTAATATGGCTTTACTTTTTATACCTCATTTTTATACTTTTGTGCTGGATGGTTAAGACCAAGATAAAGCAGGACCTATATAACTGGAAATGTAGCTTTTGTACCTGCCCAGGTCAGTCAAATCCCCTCAGGTTTTACCCTGAAACCCTGTCCCGCAGTTTGTAGATCCTTTGTCAGTGTCAGCCACGTGGATGAGTCATGGCTGTTGCTTGACCAATTTGCTCTCTGTGAAAGCCTGAGAGAATGTTTTCTCCCTAGGTGACTCTCCTTAGGTGCATTATACATCATCAATCACTTTTGTCTGTGGCCCTATAATCTTGATCAGAAAATTTGGGACAACACTGAGTTACAGGATGTTATAGTACAGGTTCTCTTATGTCTTGAGTTCTCAATGACCTTGAACAGGTAGAGCCAAAATATTGGCTATCCTTGTGGCCCTTCTTTTTCTGTAATCTTTGGTCTGCAAACTTTAGTTGTTAACCTTCCAGAAGAGAAACTTAATGATATTATTACCCTGTAACATAGGCAGTTGAGCTTAACCTCACTATCTGTCTGGATATCAAACATCTTAGACATAGCATGCAACAGGTATTTTCCCTCAAGTATTGATATGTTAAACTTTAAATCCCTACAGAATGTGAAGAAAAAAATAAAAAAGAAAAAATACTTTAAAAATAGGTATAAAGAATTACATATTTTTACACAGAAATTTTGAAACCTAACCAGATACAGCATTGTTGCAGGACAGTCCTATGACATTTTTTTTTCTTGTCTCTTGTTTTCATTTATTACTTTTCTTAAATAAACATTTACTTGAGAGACAGTATAGCAGTAATTGATATGACATTAGAAGCAGTATGTATTTAGCATACCAGAATGACAGGCATTCCAAGGATGGCCCTAGTATTACACATTGCTATCTTCAGTGCAGTTGCTTAGTTCACAGGTATCAGCATATATAGTTAGTCAGGGTGAGAATCCTACCAATTAACTACTAGTTTCAAAAACCTGTTGAAGACTCTCAGGATCATTGCCTTAACTATCTTGTGCATATAAATGTATGGTTTTGCTCCTGCCATGTTTCCTAGTTTTTCTCCTTGCCCTCTCTTTGTTATTTAATTCTTAAGTTTTTGCTTTTCTTTTAATTGTATTATACCTTTCTATTTTTATTTCTTCTTTTGAGTTTTTACACTATAAAGACTATATGATATTTACACATGTAGGTCTGGTTTATTTCACTTATGAGTATATCTTTGAGTGGCATCCAGTTAAATATAAAGGCTTCGAGTTTATCAGTCTTTATAGCTGAGTAATATTCCATTGTTTAAGAATACCATATCTTTTTCATTTATTCCTCAGGTGATGGGCATCTTGGTTGTTTCCAAGACTTGGCTATCACAAATTGTGCTGCTATAAGCGTAGGTGCACATATATCACTGTGATATGATGTTTTCAGTTCCTCTGGGAAAGTTCCCAGTAGGGGGAGAGCTGGATTGAATGGGCTTTCCAGTCCTAGCTACTCCTACTCTCTTTTGGGCTCCAGGTGCATGGAGTGCCACCCTCCCAACTTTTCACTTTGATCTATGATCTTCCTTTTGGATGAGGTGTGACTTCTGTAAGTAACACATTATTGTAGTTTTTTAAATGCAATCTTCCAGTCTCTGTCTTTTGATGGTGGAGGTAAGACCCTTGACAGTAAGAATTATTGCTGTGGGGGCTTCCCGAGTTCTGTTGTTGCCGCATCTGTATGGTGCTGATCACTTGGCATGTTCTTCCTCACTGTCTCCTAGCGGACGTGCGCTGGGGCTTGTTGTGGTCCCCTGTCTGCCTGGTCTCCCTGGAGTAGCCTGCAGTGCCGGCTTGGCGGCCCTGCGTCACGTTGCTGTCACCTCTGAAGGCTGATCACACAGGATGGAGAAGTCGGTGTTAATAGCTTTTTCCTTTGAGGGATTAGCGGCCTTTCCTCAAAACTCTTCGGGCCTCAAAAATGTATTATGCATTCAATACGTTTTAGCTGCTTTTTCATATTTATGTCTTTAGTACAGGATCTACAGGGTCTCACTACACAGAGTGGACTCATAATGATTCTCCTGTTTTCAGCTTCCCAAGTGCTGGGATTACAGGTGTGCACCAACACACCCAGTCTCAGTCACTGTTTCAGAGTGTCCCAGGGGTGGGGCTGGTGCTACATGTGGTGCCAGGGATTGAACCATGGTTCCTGCACTCTGCCAAAGCAGGCGCTTAAGTCCTCTGAGCTATCTGGCCGGCCCTACAATATGTTTTAGTAATCTTTTCTTTTGTTAGATTCTGGAATTCTGAGTATAGTGTGTCAAAGAAAGGCTCTTTTCTGGTTGTGCTGTTTGGTGTTCCATCTGGCTTTTGTGCTTGAATATTGAACTATTTCCTTAGATTTAGAATTTTTATGCTATGATTTCAGTGAATAAGTTTTTATATCTTTGAATCACTTCTTGAATTTCTATAATTCTGAGACTTTTTTGTTACTGTTTTGTTGTTGAGACAAGGTCTGTGTGTAGCCAGGGTAGCCTCAAGCTCGCAGCACTTGTCCTGCTGCAGCCCCCTGGGTCTGAGGTCACCACCGGCCACCACGTGCGGCGGTGACGCTGCTTTCCTCGTCACCTAGCAGCCTGTGTAGTTTCTTCTTTCTTTCTAGGTGTCACTGCGTTTATGATGTAGGGAATCCATCTCCATCTTGTCCTAATTCTCTGATACGGTGCCCTCCTATTGGTCAAGTCTGCTGCCCATGCTTTGTTTTATGTATCGTTATTTTATAATTTTTGAAAATTGGTAAATGTCTGTATAACATATTGATCACTTTTACTGTATGATTACAATATTGTAGGATTAAAATATCATTAATTGTAATCATATTTTATAAGTATTTTATTGGAAAGGAAACAGTGATTGATGACCTACTATTAATTTACTATGTGGGGGCTGGGTACACGCACACAACGTATCTTAATTATTTTTGTTTTCCTTCTCCTTGTCTGTTACAAAATCCTCTTTCTACTTACCAAACATCAGTCTCCTATACACTGTATACTTGAGACTCTCCTATAAGAGTTTCCTTAACTCTTTAGATTATTTATTTCTTAGGTTTGTCATATTAGAGAAGCTATGCAACAACTAAACTCGTGTTTGATTTTTTTTTCTTAAGATTGTCTCAAGATCCATCCATTTTTCTATAAATAATTCAAATGTATAATTTTTGTGATAGAGTAGTTCTCTGTTCTGTACAAATATCACATTTTCTTCATCATGCTTTCTATTGAGCTTTTCACATCACACATTTTTTCCTGCTTTCTTTTTATAATTTTTTATTATTTACCACACTAATTTCTGTTTTGTTTGATTCACTTAATTGCTTGCTTCTTCTTTAAACTCATTAAATATTTCTCAATAAAGTGTCTTATCTGTTTAGTAAAATCCTCTTTAAACTTCCTAAATACCTTAAAAATTTGCTTATGTATTTCTCTTTTTCAGCTCTTCAAACATTTGAGCCCAAGGCTGTTGATTTCTATGCCTGCAACTTCCTCTACTTGAACATCCACAAGATCAACATTAGGAGACCGAAGGGCTCTACAGGCATCCTCTTGCCTCACTTTTTTTACATATTTATTGCTTTTGTGCTTCAAGCAGAAGATTTATTAGTATAGAAAAAATTGTCACTCTTTAATTACATTTTGGCATTTACTGCTGTTTAACTTAGCATAGTACTTGACAATCTTATTAGTCTCTGAACTTCTCCCAGGGCCTTGATAGCCAGCAACAGACAGAGAAAACGAACATGGCAACATCGATGGAACAGCTGGTACAGCGTAAAAGCCAGTAACTAACAGCAGCGGCGACACCATTGGCAAGAGCAACGGAATCAGCAACCATAACAGACTCAGATATGAACACTCCAGAAAGGGCTACAGCTGTGCCAGCCGTGGTTATGCCCCCTAAACAGTCGAAGAGAGACGTGCAATAATAATGCTCACGCGAAAACCAAGGCGGACGCACGCATAGAGCTGCCAAGTGCACGGACTACCACCGTTAACAGCTGAAAAGAATTCAGCCACAGCTGCTGAGAGTTAAATAAAGAGATAAAAAGTAAAAGTCTATAATAACCATGATTAAAAAGAATGGGTTGGGGAAAGGAAAAATGAAAGAAATAAAATTTGAAAAAGAAAGAAAAGGAATACGACAAAGAGGAGAATGAACTCAGAGTTCATTCTCATTCTCATTGTCACCGATGGTGTCGCTGTTGCTGTTACTGGCTTTTATGGTGCACCAACTGTGTCATCGACATTGCCGTGTTCATGGACTCAGAGTCTAATAAAAAGTTCACAGAATTAGGTAAAAGTAATAGAAAAAAGCAAATAAAAAAAGAAAAAGAAGAAAAAAGAAAGCAGAAGCAAAATGTCGATGAAAATTAATAGAAGGAAGCAGAAAATTTAACAGAATATATTAAAATTTTAGAAAAGAATGAATAGTGCATGCATATATAGTTTTAATGAACAAATTTACTAAAATATAAAAATGTTCCTTAATTGTAATCATGTTTTTATCAGTATTTTCTTGGAAAGGAAAAGTGATTGATTATGTAATATTAATTTACTGTGCACTATTCAAAATCCTATCACTTATTCCTGTTCTACTTTTAGACACGTTTGTGATGTAAGTAAGCTAATTAAATGGACTTCATGTATTCCAGTAGTGAAATTGCAGGATTGTCTGTTAAATTCTCAAAAATTTCTTTTTTTCCTCAAAATTTCTATGATTAGAATTTTTCTATTTATGGCTAATCCATTAGCATTTCAAATTCATTCATTATTACTACAGTCAGTGGCAGTCAAATTAAAAGTATTTTATAAATGGAAAGTGTTAAAAGTAAAATAAAGCGTATTATTATACATTTATTTTAAAACATCATTTTAACTGGAGCTCACAGTGGCGGTGCATTGCTCGACCTTAACATTCGGGAGGCTGCATGGGAGTGTGAGGCCAGCCTTGCCGCCTCCTAGGTTGGACGACATAGCAGAACCCCGTCCCAAAATCCCCTATGTAGCAGACGCAGTGGCCGGGGTTCGATCCCCAGCGTGCCGTGCCGGCCCTGCCCCTGGGATGCACTGAGATGGGTGCGCTGGCATGCGCCTATAATCCCAGCTCCTGGAATGCTGAACACAGGAGGGTCACTACGAGTCCGATCTCATTGTGAGACCCTGTAGACCCTGCAGGCCCTGTGCTAAAATACAAAAACAAAACAAAAACCCCAAACCCATATGTAGTTATCCTCTTAGCCATCACTTAGACTATTAATATATTCTAGTAATTTATAGAAGGATTTTAATATCTTTATTATACTTCGCTTAGATTTTTTTAATGTTTTGAGTACTGGGGACTGAACCCAGGGTGTCCCTCTGAGCTACACTCCCAGCCGGCTTTTGTTTTCAATTTGCTGCAGAGTCTTACCAAGCCGCCAAATTGCCCAGACGGAACTCCAGCTTCCGGTGCCCCTGCCTCAGCCTCCACAAAGGCCTTCCTCGGAGGCTTCCAAGAACGTAGGGATTGTTTTGTTAACCAAAGACGGAGAAAAAATTAGCCTCTCCCGTCTGTTTCAAGTGGTTTTATTTTCAAAACTTCTTGACTAAAATTAGAACAAGAAATGTGGTGTTCCCATTTTCTGCAGGAGATAGTTCATTTTATATTGAATATACATTATTATTATTGTTATTATTTTCTGTATTTAGCACAGGTCATCAGGGTCTATAGGGCCTCACTACGTAGATCGGACTCATAGTGATCCTCCTGTTTTCAGCCTCCCAAGCGCTGGGATTACAGGCGCGCACCACCACGCCCAGTCTCAATCACCATCTCAGCTCTCTTCCTGCGGTGGGGCCAGCACGGCAGGCTGGGAATCGAGCCGGCTCCTGCGCTCTGCCTAAGCAGGTGCTTTAATCCACTGAGCTTTTTATTATTTTCACACATAATAGCAAGTGCGACTTCTGTGTTTGTCCTCCAAATGTGTTATAAGTCATTGTTGCACTAAGTAAGTCCCCCAGTCTCAGTATCTGATGACGAGGAGAACATAGACCCAGGAATCTTGTGGAGGGAAATGAGTCACCAGTTCCTGTTCAACTGCTGTGATCTGCAGCCCGGGGGTGCAGAAAGTCCGCAAGTCTTACCAGAGTGCATCGCAGCAGGAGGGACCCCAGCAGCCCAAGCGATGGTGTTTTAAGCCTTTTAGCCCTGAAGAGCTTTTAGCAGAGTCAAGCAGTCTGGCTGCACCAGCTGAACAATGAGTGTGATGTTTCCTTTCACAACTCTTAACAAACTACAAAAAATGAGTGAAATTTTGCTCAGATCGGAGGCAAAGAGCCTTTTGAACTAAGGAAAATTACAGACTATTGTCACATCAAAGGTACAAGTGTAAAGCTGAGGCTGTTAGTGGTATGAGTCATGGCCTTTTCATTTCTTTAAAGAACTTTTTGTCCGGCTCATGATGAGATTGTAAATCGACATTATTCCATAACTCTGAAACATTGGCATCAGATTATTGTTATTCAAAATGATCTATTGAAAATCTCTGCCTTAGGATAGTCTTATGATTCTGCAACTTAAGTGATTGCAAACTAAATCTCATTCAAAAGTGGGTAATCTCATCCACATTAAAACTTCATTTGGGAAGAAATAAATACACTTTGCAACTATTATGGAAAGGTAAGATATTAGGCAAAGAATTTTTAGTAGGTCATTTTGAATAAGAGAAACTTGTGCAATATATTTTGTTGCATTTACCTAAAATCATGTCTAGACAATGTTAGAGGTAGAATATTGGTATTTATGAATGCTAAATTATGTTTTATTAAAAATTTCAACATTTTTTATATGAATTTTACTCTTGGCACCAGTTGAATTCCAAAAGTTGACATTTTCTATGATCCAAATGGAACTACAAAGAAAAGAAAACAAACAACAAATCTCCAAAAGCATCTATATTCAACAAGCATTGGAAATGAGAATAATATGGAAATTCAAAGCTGTATAAAAATTAGTCAACATACTACAAATGAAGCTTCCGTCAACAGAATCGCTCAGAATCGCTGAATGTTGAAAGGATTTCACATTTGCAGATGACAAAGTATAAGGATAGCGGTGCATTTTCACCCCAGGAGACTGCCACACCCTGAATGTGAATTTTGTGAATCATCCTTGTAACTGACCAGGCCATCCTTGTTGGAAAGTCATCCCCCCAACAATTTCAAATAAATATATTTTAATAAAAAATTTCTCCTGACCTACTAACTGCCCCTTTCAATGAATGATCAGTCTTACGTGCCTATGTCAGGTAATCTGAGCAACTACTTTGAAGATAACAATATACACCTTTGCTAATCTCTCATCTTGCTTTGAAATTTTGTATCGTTTTATTATTGTTTTAGTTACTTTTTATTCGTCGCTGGGACAAATACCTGACACCCAAAATGAAGGAAGGAAAGGTTTATTTAGCTCACAGTTACTGGAGGGTTCAGTCCATATTCCGCTGGCTCCAAGGGAAAGGACAGCAGCTCATGGTTGCAGAAAACAATGAAGAGCAGAGAAGGAGCAGCAGCTGCGGCATCTTCAAGCCTCTGTCTTCCTTCGACGCTGACTGCGAAGACTAGCGCTCCACTGCGAAGATCGGAGCTCCCCCGCAGTGTCACAGCTGCGAAGATCAGGCTCCTCCAAAGACGGGGACTTCTCCATGGAAGCAGGACAGGGCTGGGCCCCCATGCCCAGAGCTGATTCAGCCAAGCTGACACAATGTATCAACTAACACAATTTTATTATTATTATTATCATCATCATCATCATCTTTATGTATTTGGTTGTTACAAGGTCTCACTATGCAGCTTGGACTTGTGGCAATCCTCCTGCTTTTAGCCTCCTCAGCGCTGGGATTATAGGAGTGCACCACTACGCCCAGACTCTGTGGCCAGCTCAGCCTGCCCTGGCGGCGGGGCTGATGTGGTATGTGGTGCCGGGGATTGAACTATGGTCCCTATGCTTGCCTAAGCAGGCACTTTAGTCTATCTTGCTGGCCCATTTTTTAAAATCATTTTTAAAATTAAAATAATGCTTCTTCAGTGGACTTGCCCACATTATTAAGATGTGTGTGTGTGCATATGTGTTTGTATAGAGATACGTGCAACAGATTATGTCAAAGGTTTTCATCATATCTTGCTATTAATATAAAAATAATTGGAAATGTTCTAAATGCTTGTGGAGTAAGCATATCTCAGTGAATTATGGAACATTTACTCATTGAAATATTATACTACTATTAAAACACATGAGGAGTTTTCATGGACAATACTGTAGTGGTTTCTCAAGTTAATCCCTTGCTGACTATAAAGCAGCACTTGGGAGCTTGAGCCAAAAAGATTACTACTGTGTTTGAGAACAGACTAAGCTACATAAAAAGACTGTCAAACAAACAAACCCGAACTTAATCCCTTGCTGAGAACAAGTAGAAAAGCTAATTAAAGAAACACAATTTTAAAGGAATAAAATATCAAACACATCGGTCAAGAATCACTGGGTCAGGGACGCCAAATAGCTGAGCGGATTAAAGCTCTTGCTTAGGCAGGTGCAAGGGCTGGGAGTTCAATCCCTGGGCCTGCCGTGCCTGCCCTGCCCCCGGGGCTTGCTGAGATGGCAATTGAGCCTGGGCGTTGTGGCACACGCCTGTAATCCCAGCTCTTGGGAGGCTGTAGACAGGAGGATCACTACAAGTCCGATCTACACTGTGAGACCCTGTGCATCCTGTACACGCTGTCCTAAATACAAAAAAAAAAAAAAAAAATCAGTGGGTCAAATTCTGGAGAAAAAGGGAAGTAACCTCAATGAACACCATACCACCTCTGCTTTGCCCTCAGGGAGATGGGACGGGGTGCGTGGGGGGGGGGTGGCAGTGAGTGGGGCAGGACCAGCTGAAGGCGTTGAAGTTCTCTGCAAGCCAGGAAGAAGCCTCACATTCTGAAAGCCTCTGTGGCTAGGTCCCCAGGGCCCAAGAGCACAGGGAACCGACCTAGAGCACACATTCTTTGCGGAATTTCTTACAAGGTTATTGACTGGTTCCTAAGCCGTCACGTGCACGCCGAGGTAGAAGATGCCCAGCAGAGGACAAGGATCTGAGCCTGAGTTTTAGCAATCTGCAGCAGCACTTCTTTCCTGAGTAAGTCATATGCTAAATGCTTTCGCGATCAGGGAGGCCGCAGGAGCACTTATGTCAGTGATAGCGTCGTCACCAACAGCCCGCTGCAGCAGCTGCCGATGTGCCAAGGCGCGCTGAATGCCGTAGCCGCGGCCCTGGGTGCGCGAGTCTCAGGCCATATCATCTGCTCATTCACAGTGCTGATTCATAGGTTGAGGATATGCTGCTGCCATACTTTGTTGACACCAATATTTCATGAAAATGACACAAAGCAGTGATTTTATTTTTCTGTAAAAGCAAAATCGTGTTTGCCAGGGCAACGCTCTCGTCTTCTTATTGCCTGGTGCGGTTCTGATTTCCACTGGCTGCTTGGGCTCACTCAGCAGCACACACTCTCTAGCGCAGCCGAATTTAGGCTACTTTGTAACAATAAAATCATTTTATAATAATAATAAAGATGATGATGATGATGATGACGATGGTGATGATGGGAATTTGAAAGGTGCCAGGAATAACATATCTATATAAAGTCCGTTCCTAGAGTCCTGGGCTCACGAGACACGAAGTCCTTTGCAAAAGGAACATTTATTTTCATTTAAAAGGCAAGAATTGAGGAGGACCAGAGATGAACGACCAGTGTGTCTGTTAGCCTAAGCATGTGACCTCAGTTCCAAGGGCCACTAGGACACTACCACAGCACAGCTGTTCTCAAAACACATGTGGCCTGTCAGAGCTGCCTGGAGACTTGGGCTCGTCTGAGTGACTATTAAGCCAGTTAATGGGGCTTTGAAGGTGGTGGATAAAAAACAGTAATAGCACCAGTGAGTGGTGAGAGCTACATCCTGCTCCAAATCCGGCAGAGAACACAGACAGGGGAACTGACGTCGTGGCAGAGGGGTCGTGGCTGGCTGCTAAATGTGGCTGTGTGAAAAAGGAAGAGTTTCCTGCTGTGTTCTTACCACTTTGCTAAAGGATGCTTCTTGCTAGAAATGGTGTGGCTCTTAACCACGGTTAAGCAACAATTTGTTTTACTTATGCGATTTGGTCTAACACTTACATGTGCTTTATAATCATTTGTTGCTGTTATTCTATTAGCTTGCATCTCTTGAGGAGTTGTAACTAATTTAAAGTGAGCTATCGTTTCTTCCTTTTTACCCAAGGACAATAGTTGGAGTTTTTCAGTGGAAGGACTAGTGAAGTTTTATGGAGTCCAATAGCCCGGGGAAGTCAAGCTCTTCATGTCAGGAACACAGGAAGACATCATGGGAATATCTCACTGTTGCTCAAGTTCGTGTAAGGCACGAGTGGGAAGGGTACAACCTGGCCCCAGTAGCATCCTGGTAGGAGCAAGGCGAAGGTTGTGAAGAGGCCAATGCACAGGGCACCGTGCTGCACTTTTGTGTCTTAGTAAAGGTGCAAATTACAAAGGGAATCTTTATGAGAGCAGAGACATCACAGGAGGAGCCTAGCAAGAGGGTGTGTACAGGATTCGCAAAGAAGGTCTGAGATCTCCATATAGTTCTGCACTAATAAGCACTGTGCCCCTAGTTGGGTCGCCTAATCTACTCCTACGATTACTTTGCCTTATCCCTACCTCCTTCCATAGAGGGTCACATTTCTAACACTGATTATTTGAAAGGCATATCAAGATGCGCTGGAGAAATTAGCTAAGCTTAGTAATGACACCCCGAGGAAAGCGCAAAGTGACAAAGGTTCAAAGTTTAAAGGCTTCAAGGTTCAAAGCCTGGCTTTGAAATTAGCAATGAATTTGAACAAATATCTGAATTTCCCTAGTGGCTATTTTTATGTTTGTTGCATTCCAACTGGACTAGATTAGCACCAAGTTCCTTTTTTTCCCTCCAGCAAAATTACTGTAGGAAATAAGCTAAATCTCTAAATACATAGCATTGTTTTCAAATATTTCTGTGATTACTTTTGACAAGGATACATCAGAATGATTCAAGTCAATGTTAGTTGCAAAAAAATCTAGACCATGTTATAATGATATTTTCTTAGGCTTTATGCAAGCTAAACATAAATTTAAAACCTTGGGTGAAATAAAGTTTGTTTTTTACATAACATCAACTACTCAGAGTGTGTAAGAGGTGGGCAAAGAAACATCAACTACTCAGAGCATGTAAGAGGTAGGAAAAGGTAGTTCACAGCAGCTTGACAGAACAGAAAGTTAGCACAATTGCTAAGTATATGCTCGTGGGCAACAGGACACTAGTACTGAGTCATGATGGAGAAGCAGCAACCATTGTCTTTTCCTTTTTAAAATATAAGACATCGAACTTGAAAGAGTTAGAAATATTTTATTTGATTGGAACAGATGACAATTTAGAATGGTATTTTATGAGTGTTAACTCCATTGTAATCTCAGTCAGAAGAATTTAAATAATTAAAATTGCTTACGTTATAATCAATTTAACTAAATTCTAAGTACAATGACATATGCATGTTTTTATCAAATTATTTTCAAAATGAGAATAAAAGAAAGGACAACATAATATGGAAAAGAGAAAATATAGTGCCATGTCCGAAAGTATTATTTCAGAAATGTATTCTGGTGCCATAAACATAGGAAGATATTTGATCAATCTTCATAGTACCTGTGAGAGCTATTAGGGTGTTGCACTTCATAGCCCTACTTTACTCAAGTAGAATAAATACTTGAGAAAATAGATACAGTCCATTTAGCAAACTTGCCAGGTTATCACTGGTGATCGAATGCATCGCTTTGTCTTACACAGTCCAGGGCCAGACAGTGTAGAAAGAGTTAAGTGCTCGCTTGTCACTGAATGTTAATCATTTAGTGATATTACATTCTGTTCTGTCAAATATAAAACAGGTATCACATTATCTCCCTGTTTCTAACTTGTTAAGTTCAACATGTTGGAGAGCAAGTCAACAATAAAGTTTTCTCACTGTCGAACTGGCAAGTTTATCCAGCTACGTGAAGGGGCTTTATAAGTTGGTATATCTGGCTCAACCTGAAGTTGTTTCCAGATGTGTGCCCCTAAAAAGTGTCATTAATCTGGTTCCTTGTGGTGCTGGGTCTTGTGGTATGAATTAGATCTGCCAGCATGTGGCTGAGATCAACTTCTTTCACAAAACTCGCTGAAATTCACTTTTTTAAAACAACGAACGTATGACAGATGTTCTAGATTAAGAATTTTTAGCAAAACTGTTAAGTGTCAAAAACCATTAATAGTTGCAGTCATTGAAAATAATTCACCTGATGATACAGGATCTGGCAAGGTCAGGCCTCGAGGAAGATAACCATAATGCCAGAAAGCACAACTCATTATTTCCTGAGTTACCGCGTCATTAGATTTTGCAACTGTAAACATTATAAAGATCACAGAAATGACCTTAGAAGTCGAGAGCAAAACTTTGCAAAGAAAATGAGTGTTTCTGTCACTAGAAAAATGACAAAACCATAGTAGTCATTTCCCATAAGGAATTGTCAAGTGAGTTTGGAGCTATTTCGTGGGTGCTGATGAGCTTAAAAGCAGTCAAGGCATGAAAGCATCCACAGTTCAAATGTTTTCCTTAAAGTTTGGTGGCTCTCATATTTTTCTAATGTGAAAAAGAAAGCCATTTCATAAAAGGATTGTGAATGCTTCAACGACATGAACATATTTTTGCATTTATGATCCATGTTCCGTGATTGATCTGAGACTTCACATCAGAGGCATTTTCATGAGGGCGCAGTCTGGAGAAATCTAAGATTCAGTACATGTCGTTTGCTTTTATTTAAAACAAGTGACTCAACAGACTTGCCTACCTGGACGGAGTGAATGTCCTAATTGAATTGTTTTAATTCTGTCTCAGTGAATGCCTTAATTGTCACTCAAGACAAATCTTAGAGATAAGAGTTGTCAAGCATTTATTCTTCATCTTAGTGCGTCTAACGTTCAAAGATATCCTGAGCGTAAGAGCGTCACAGAGAATATACAGCAGTCTTTGGTGCAACTCTTTGCCAGTTCTACAGTATTAGTATGACTAAAAGAGAAACAGAAGCACACAGAATAAAACTATTCAGAATCCACTTATTGTGTCAATTGAGTTCAGATCCTACATAATACACAAGAATCTTTTACATGAACTCCTGTACCTTTTAAAGGTACTGTGCAGTCAATATCGATTTCTTTTTAAAACAACAGATATCTAATGGAAGGTAGGAATTTCATTGTGTTAATATGTTGATTATATTTTTAAAAAACCAGTATTAAGTAAACTTTCATTTGTGTACAACCTTACAGTGATTGAAAATAGAAAAATGCAAGCAGTGCCTTCTCATAGAAATGAATACTAATGACTGAATGTTGTGCATCAGACCCTTCCACACATTTGCTTATTATTCAGTCCCTTTGCCACCCATTGTCTCTACACCAGGCAGAAGAGTAAAATGCCTTAAAAGAACTTCTCAGGATGGAATGCCTTCAATCGCCTGGGCTACTGAGGACCAAACAGAAAATCTCATTTTCCCAATTGTAAATCACTTGTAAGGTCATGTGTTTGTTGCCTATTGTCCTTGCTGCTTCTGTCCCGAAGAACTGGGTTTGCCAGAGTTCTCTCCAGGGCGTTGTGCGGGAGTGACAGGAAACTGAAATCCATAGCCGTTGTGGCCATCCAAGTAGACACACTGGAAGAAACTGATGGGAGCTAAGGAAGAGGGCAGAATGAGTATTAAAACTTTCAAAATACTACCAGGAGTGGGGTACAGCCCAGTGAGGCAGGGTAATAAGAGCTACTGGCAAGTGACTAAATCTCTTTGAATCTTGCATATGAGTAAGACAAGGCAAACTTCACAAACGTATAAATTAGAGTCAACATAGATGTAGTGCTTAGAGTCCTTCCTAGAATATTGTAAGCCCTTTGGAATTTATAATATAAATATTCTTTTGTAGAATACCTGGGTGCTTAGTGTGTGGAGCCTATGGGTATACATGACTGCCATACAGACAGTTTGTAGGAACACATTTCAGAGCACTATCTTGTCATACTGAAGGAGACAGACATGTGTGTGAGTGTGCTTCCATGTGTGTGTGTCATGTCTGAGAGTTCTGCCTTGGTGGGAGCAGCTTCCCTCCACACAGGCCGCTGTCCCACGCCACTTCTGTGTCTGCCTCTGGTGAGCATGGGCAAGAATTTCTGAGATGCAAGTCCAGTAAACCTCTCCTCCTTGAACTTAGGTGCTGGTTACTTGTTAAAATGGTGAGAAAATGGCCAAGACAAGTGGCGTCCTTCCTGCTGACCTGTCTCTGATGAATGCACTATTTTCACACAGTTATTTAACTGACGCTGAACAAGCTGTTGATGAAAATATCATTAGGGGATGCAAATTTTTCCAGCTTAAATAAGAGGCTCAAAGAGGCTATAGAACTACCCTATAATAACATTAATATAGAAAATATTGTTTGAATGCAGTAAATCCCTTAAAGAATGTTAAAATATTTGGTACCTTTTTACTACAAGTACCTGTGTTCTGCTTTTTAAATTTTTAATTAAAATTTTAATTTGTAAATAATTGTAAAAGTAATTGTAAGAACTAGCACAGAGATATTTTCGATACTTCCACATAGTCTCTTTCAATGAAACTTATTCTGAAACCATAGCACAATATCCCCAATCAGGAAGCTGGCATTGAGACAATCTGTCTACATCCATCGAATTATGTTTCAATATTTATTTATAAACTAAGACGTTCTGAGTGTTTATGCAACTTAGATGCAGGTTAGACTAGTAGACTAGCAGCTGGGAAAGCACTGCTATGTAAATCAGAAATGTGCTCGGGTTGATTTATACTGTCTTATGGATTTTGCAGTAATACTTAAAATTATCAGTGGACTGTATATGTCTCTGTGTTTCTCACAATCTGAATATATTAGACCCATAATGAGCATCTTTCACCTGGCATAGCAGTCTCAGTATATAAATCAATACTTGGAACACAGCAGGCACTCCATATTTTTTCCAATGAATAAACTATTAATGTGAAGTGGGAAAGCTCTGCTACTTTAGAGGACATCCTTGTAATTTCCTGTCTGTTATCTAAGAAGCAATGCCAGAGTCACAGACATCATCTCCTCAGAAAAACGTCTCATTCTATATTTTAAAAGCATGATGTGCATGAGATTTCAGTTATATCCATTTCAAAAATTGCTTCCTGTAATCTGTCCAGATATGACTTTATCTAATGCATATGTGCATCTGAAATTGATCACTTTACCACCTGAACAAAAAGTCTAATTTGAACATCTTGGGGTAATGAGAATCTTGAGCATGGAATATCGTAAGCGCGTATGAATACTGATTGCATTTTAGAATTAAGGGTTCTGAAGTTCAGATATTAAGAGCATGCCACACAGCCAGAAAAATGCAAAAAGAATTTGGAATCCTAGAAGTGAATTTCCAAGCAATTGAATCACAAAATCCTTTCATTACCTTTTTCTATTTCATGTAAAAAATCATATCACTTCCACTAATCTATTACACCAAGAGAATGATGCTCATGAAGCAAGCCTGGACTAGGACAGTGGGCATCAGAGCTGTGCAGCAGAGGCTCACCATCAATGGCACTTCAATAAATGCCCTTGTGCCTAATTCTTCCAACTCTGCCTCTTGCCTGACACAAAAAGTGTCAAATTCCTCCTTGAAACATAGGTCTTACTTTAATGTTATTCTCATGTCTGTGCTAAAGACATTTTTTCTATAATACTAGACTATTTGAGAGGACAGAAAGTTTAAATCTTTATATATACCATCTTCACAAAGAATGATTTAGTAGCTTTGATCTAATTATAAACTTACATTTTTGCTTCCTTGGGGAAGACACATCTTCAGTTTCTTCTAGTGAATGCAAAAATATGAAAAGAGACATTTATAGGTGGTACAGAAACATATGTGGTTCGGAGAATGACTCCCCAAGACCACAGTATGAAAGCAGCACGAGTTAGCTACCCTCTAGGTGTGCATTCCGGTTCTGCTCAGTCTTCCAGCATGAAATCTAATAGGCAAAAGTGAGACGAGGACAGGAACTAATGGAAGAGGAAATGGCACCCTCCCAGCACTAGTTCTAGCAGGACAACTGGTGCTCAGGTGTTGGGTACTGTGAGATGCGCTCTCGCTCTCACCTCGGTGTTTTGAGGCGAGGTCACTGAAGCTGAGTTACAGTGCTCCAAGGGCGTGATCTGATTGCAAGCACTTCTGTCTCCTTAACCAGTAATTGTTTTCTGCGTTGGGCACATCATACTCGTCCCCTTCATCCACTCTGAAAGGCATTATGAGTCGGTCCTCTTCTGTGCTACAGAAAGTCAGAGTCTCACCCTCTAACTGTGCTTTTGGTGCCCCTTATGTGTGCACCCCACCTGCACACTTACTTCTGGACTCCAATGAACACCACTCCATGCTGCTTTACACGACTGACTTTCTGGCCTCCACAAATGATCGAGTGCCTATAGCACTTTTTTTTTTTTTTTTTTCTATCTAGAGGATTTTACTTAATACGATGAGCCCACATTCACTCCAGTCATTGCAAGTGTGTTCTTTTTGTGACTACATAACATTCCATTGCACAGAGGTACCACATTTTCTTTATCCATCTGTTATTGGTTTGTATCGAGTTGTTCCCCTAAAGCCTCATGCGGTCATGGGGCAGACTTCTAGAGCTTGTGACTAATTCATGATCCAATGCGGGGATTATGGTGTGAGTGCTGAAACAGTCCTGGGGTGGGTAATCTGTATCCAATATAAGGGAAAGAAGCTTGCTAGCCGCTGCACCTCCCTTTTGGTTCTTGGCTGTTTTCTACCACCGTGAGAGGCTGCCCTCTTCCATGTGCCGCTCTGCCTCGGAGCCAGCTGAGTATGGACTGAAACCTCCACCAACTGTGAGCTAAATAAGCCTTTGCTTCCTTAATTTTAGGTGTTAGGTATTTTTGTCCCAGCAACAAGGAAAATTAACTGAAACGCCATCCATCCACTGAAGGGCATCTAGGTTGATTCCATGTCTGAGCTACTGCCTGTGAAAACTGATGCAACCATCATGAGAGGGCAAGAATCACTCCGCTCTAGTGCTCCAGGAGTGGTGCTGACGCATCACACAGCAGTGCTGCTTTTTAGTTTGTAAGAATCTATACAACAATGATTATACTAATGCACACTCCTACGGAAGATACAGCCTTCTCTAGAAGGGTATCTTAGTACAGGTGCAAATGTAGATTTTATTTTACGAGGCTGATGTATTCATTCCCGGGTGACTTTTCTCAGCGGATAATTTTCCACATTGCCAGGTAAGCTTGGACAGAGCCACAGAACTCACGCTTTAATGATGAGGAAAATTCTTTGGGAAACTATTGTTATCTACAAAAGTGTGGGAAGTGGGACAGACACATTTTCTTACTGAGTTCCAACTAGAAAGTGAAAAATCCTCCAGGAAACAAGATTAAAAAACCCACAAGTTCAGTTCAAATGCTCACATTACAGATGGAGCCATGTTCCTGGAGGCTGCAGGGTTTTCTGAGTGTTTTTCCTCTACTTTGGAAGTTTTTAATTTGTTCTTTCACTCTCTTTTTTTTGGTCTTTCTTCGTTTCATCTGTCTCCTTTCCTCTCCCTTCTTCCCTCTCTCCCTCTCTTCCTTCCTTCTTTCCTTACTTCCCTTTAATGATAGTGCAGCTAATATAGGTAGGTGATTTATCTTTTTTCTTAATAAAAACTAATCTTTGGTGGAATCACTGTATTATACGTTTTGATGCAGTAGTAAGTTTTTGATCCTTGATGCAGTGAGGATTTTTTAAGGAATACACCTGCAGATTTGTCAATACATTTGATAATTATTAGTAAATGAGTTCATGCATAAACTTATTTAATATGAGAAGAAATATATTTTCTGAATAATATAAGAAAAATTAGTAAGACAAATAAGTTTAGCTATGTAAACTCTGTTTTACAACACTGCAGATGAGGCCAAGAATATTGGAACAGACCAGGACAGACAAAACATTCCACAGCCGCGAGAGGAAGCACGAAACAGAGGCGAGGACGACAAACCCACCTTTAGCTCTCGTGGAAGCCGGCACGTCTTCAACATCTTCTAGATGCAGAAAAAGACACGTAAGATCAGTCTGGCTTTCCAGTTTTCTCGGGGGGGGGGACACTACATAGATTTGGAGAGTCAGGAGAAACCAGGTGTGGTGGCACACACCGCTAATTCCTGCACTGGGGAGGCTGAGACAGGAAGATCACTACAAGTCTGGGCTGTGTAGGGAGACCCTGTACCAAATAAATAAACAAACCAATAAATAAATAAATAAATATTTTTTAAAAAGTTCAGGGTAAACCACACAACTGGCCAATAAACACCTGAAATATACTCACTCGGTACCAACAATTATCATGGAAATGAAGCTAACACCACAATAAGATACCATATGTGCCTGATAGCTAATATCAAAAAGTCAAATCATAATAAATGTTGGGAAAAATCTGGATAAAAGGGAACTATCTACACTGTTGATTGGATGGTAAATTGGTATAGTTATCATGGTGAGACATACGGCAGATTCTAAAAATACTAGAAATATAAATGTCATGTGATCCAGCGGTCCCAATTGTGGATACCTATCTATTTCTTCATGGACACACCTATTATATTGTGTACGTGAAACTTTCCGACATAGTAAATTGTACATGGTCTCAAACATTCCCCACACACACTTACACAAAAGTCAACTTTATATCATGATGAATTTCTTAACTAGTTTAAATTTGATAATCATGATGTAGGTCCATATAAATCTAAATGTTAGATCGTACATCTTAAATCTATATAAGCTTATACTGAAGCTCAACTACATAATAACTCAAGTTGTATCATGTGAATCATTTAATCTTTTGCACAGTGAACCACAGACACATACTGGAATAAGGTAGAAGTAATTATAAGTCAGAAGTAATGCTAGTAAAATATAACTGAGGAATTTAAAAAAATTATTGACATTTGTAGTACTTATAATTATTTAAACAAAGTCCAGTTTGGATTGTTTGTTTATATTTTGGATACTACCTGTTCATTAACTTAAAAAGGGAGGTACAATGGGGTCATCATGAATATTTTCTCTAATGGGGAAGAAATGTGACCTTTATGGAGAAATGCTATTATGTAAAAGAACAAAACAGTGAACAAAATTACTAGGATTTCACAGTATATTATTAAAGTTTTGATGTTTTAAAGAATATTTACAAGGTATGATTGGAAATATGGTGAATATATAAATTTTAAAAAATGTATTATAGTGCGAGACACATTGCCACTAATTCCTCTCAAAATATCCCCTCTGTGGGTTTGAATGACCTTGTCAGATACAAAAGTTACATCTTTAGTTATATATGTCTTGCTTTAACTTGGTCTTAACCATCCAGCAGAAAAGTATAACCATGAGGTATAAAAATAATGACATACTAATATGCTGAGCTGTAAAAGGCTCAAGTCGCCAACTTCTGACCTTGCCAGTTCTGCTGATAACCCACTACTACTATGGACTGTTGGGCTATATCGGGTTATTTTGCTGAATTCCAGTACCTACAATCTTTGGACTGGCTTCAAGTATGAAAAGGTCTATTAAAAACTTCTCCAAATACTGCTTCTCTAACTGCAGCGGCACACCATTTCTGACAAAAGAAAATGCAAAAGGGGGATATGTTGGAGCCACCAAGCTAGGAAATTGATCAAATGTGTGTAGGTGGGACGTGGCCCAATACCTCAAGCAAACAAGCTGCCTGTCTCCTGCGATAAACATCCTGTCTGGTTAAGGTCAGCCATCAGTTGCTAGGCAACTTAGTGTCTTGTGTTACTAACTTCACAAAAGTGTCAATGAAGGACCTTTTGGTTGTGGAAAAAAAAGAGAAAAAAATGTATGTGTATACACAAGAGAGTTTGGATAGATGTACAGCTACTTTATCTTAGGTCATTGAGAATAAATGTTTGTACTAATATTGTTTAGACGAGATATCACGTCTGCATCTTGTCCTCTGAATAACCACTACTGTGAAGACAACAATATGCAATGTATTAATTATTGTAACCATTCTACTAACCTGATTTGAAATAGTTTCATTGCTATCTTTTTTTCTCATTAAAATGAATTTCAAAAAAGAGACAAAAACAACAAGAAATAATGATGCAACGTTAAGGTGCAAAAGAATCTAAAAGCTTCTTTCTAATAATGTAAGAAAGATATAATTCTATATGGTATTTTGCAAACGTTTTTTAAAAAATCATTAAAAATGAGACTATAAAAGAAAACAAACAAACAAAAAATTGCCCTTCGCTAAACCCGCGACCTCATGCTGACGCCCTCCCGGCGTCCTCGTTTCTGGGTCTCCAGCTCTGCGGGCTGCTCCGCTGACCAGAACGTTTTTCCCTTCAGGGTCGTTGCAACTCGGGCTGGGGAAGAGTCACGAGGGCGAGACGTGGTGCACTCCGGCTCCCGCAAAGTCCTCACGCGTCTTCCCTCCGGTTGGATGGCGCCCCGCTGGCGCACTCACTATGGTTTCCCTCCCACTTTGTGAAAAGCGGTCCTGCAAGCCGGCTTACAGAAGCTCTTTGTGGCGACGATGACGCGCAGCATCCGAGGCAAGGGGGGTGCTTGGGGGAGGATCAATGGCAGTGCGTTTTTGCTATCATTTTCTAAACTTTAAATATTCATGCTGTATTTCAACGCACTTCAAAAATAGTTAAATGCTTCAAAAATGAAGGACATAAATACGAGGTTATATGGTGTTTTCAAATAACAGTATTGTAACTATATTTTTAAAATTTCAGAGCATCTAACAGAAAATGTGCTAATGTCTTTCAGGAAGAGGTGGTTCATTTCTGTGGAAGAGTGGCACAAAAATAAACAGAGGAAGGGCCTTTTCCGCAGGGCCACACATTTCATTTTTGTGGACTGCAGCGCATCTAGCACTAAAATGCTTCTTCTGCAGATTCACTTATTGCCCTGCAGAAATAAATGTGAGAATGAAACCTTCCCTTTCTCCAAGTTCTCTATTCTGAGAAGGTGTCCGCCGGTTGGCTATCTGGGATGAAATCCTGGCGGCGGCCCCTTCGCGTGCAGGCGAGCGAGGGAAAGGGGACAGCTGAGCAGGCGAAGCGTGGCCCGCGGCAGCTTCTGCATGGTCCCCACCTCAGTGCGCGCAGCGCCGCAGCAAGAACAACTCGCTGAGCAGCAGTAACGTGGTTCGGTTGCCACATCCCGAGCTCGGAGAAGGAGGAAGGCAAAGTTTACAGACCACTTAGACGCACGTGCAGCCTGCGCAGTGCTGGATAGAACAAGCACTCGCCTCGCAGGAGGGACAATCACGACAGTGCAAGGGAGCTCCGGATGTTCCAGCGGGATTTTAGAAAACGACGTGATGCTGGGGAAGGACTGTTGGGGCGACCGTTCGGAATTTGTAAGAAAGCCCACCCGGTTATGGACCTTAAAGTAATGTCACAGAAAGATCCGATGACAAGTGTAAGGTGAAGGCAGCCATATGAAGGAAGTCAAAGACAGCTAAGGTCAGAGAATATTCCAGAAGTGCAGGGGATGCTGTGGAAAAGTCGGACAAGATGGTCACGTGGACGGTCTTATGGGTCAGGATGAAGCAGCCGAATTGTACTTCACATTCAATGAACGTTGTTCGGGAAAGAAATAATATTTTACTGTATTGAGGAAAAATAAATTTGACTAGAACATGCACGAGTGTGCTCGTAACCGCCACACCATGCTGCCCATGCCACTTCTTGAGGACAAACATCTAAGCGCACTTGCTCCCGATCCTGAATCCTGCACCGCGTTGCCCCCACCTGCCTGCTGGCTGGCCCGGACAGGGTCTGGCTCCCTGAGGGCACACGTTACTGCAGAGCAGGGACGAGGGAGGACGTCTGCCCGCCGCCAGGAGCAGAGCAGATTGTGCTCAGCTTGCGCCTCTCCGCTTCCAGCCATCTGCTCTCCTTCGGTGGGAAGAGCTAGAAGAGGCTGCTGCCTTTGAAAATGATAGCGACACTCAGGAGATGACGGCAGCGCCGGCCTGGCTTGCCTACCTGCTGTCAGTGACTAGGCAGTGACAGCCCATGATTTCAAGAAAAATGCACCATCTGGTTCCAACTTCAGTTACACAGAAACTTAGATTCCAAAGTAGCTCCAGGGAGCGGAGAACCCATCCTCTTGCCTAGCCAGACACCTCCGCCACTGCAGAGCCGGGAAGGAGCGAGAGGCCTCGTCCGGGGGGGCCCTTGTCTTACTGTTTCCAAAGTGCTGCTTTCAAGGGCAGGGTTTCACTTGTATCACACTTTCATACTTACCAAATTAGAGCATAAGGACACAAGGATGTCCCAATAGGTAGCAGTCAGTGACACCAATAAAATGAACATGATAGAGGGGCCTGGACTTGGTGCTTTTTCCGCTGCATCTTCTCACTAACTGAAGAAACCTCACCTTTATCCCATTCTACAGTCTTACGTAGAATTAAATACTGTTTCAACATTTAGGAAAAATGTTATTCTGAAATCAAGTGTAATAATGTGAAAAGTTAGAAATTCTCTCTGCCCTTTGCTGGAAAGAGTTTATCAATTTTATCCTTGATCTCTGGTCCTGATCTGCAGCCACAGGTCAAAAGGAGCTGGAAGAAGGGTGCAGCTTTGGGCAAGCTGTGGGGTTTGGTCCACGTCCTTATGGAGTCAGGTATGGGGCAGGCCTGTGAGGGTGAGGCTGGAGGAGGAAGCTGGAAGAGTGGACCCAGCACTTGGGGGTCTTCCTGCGGCCTGCGAAGGTGTCTGTGGTGTAGCTTCAGGACCAGCACTGGCCTCTACTTGTCTTTAGTTACATGTACTTGATTATGAATTTGAAAATTTAATGCTAAAAATCACTGATTTTCTCATTTTCAATAATCAGTCCTGTCCTTCCTCCATTTTTAATTCTCTATTAGCGTAGCTATTACTTTTTTTGTTTTTCTTCACCAAACTGCATTACTGTCTTAAACAGAAAGATGCCAATGAACCTTTTGTTTTGTATGAGCTACATCTATTGCTGATTATCATAAAAATTCAAACAAGCACTCGGTGAACATAAGGATAGATATACAGCTACATTCTCTTAAAAGTGTTTGTAAGCAGGATATCATGCCTGCATCTTGTACAATGAATAACCACTAAGAAAATATGAAATGTACTAATTATTGAAGCTGTCCTACTAATTTGATTTGAAACTGTCTCATTGCTATTTGTTTCTCAATAAAATTATGGGGAAAAAAAGAGTAGGTATGAAGTTTCACCAAATCAAGCAACTCCCAACAGTATGAAAAGCTGAATCCTGACTAGAACAAAGGCTCTAAATGTTAAATAAAAAATCCATTATCTTAAAAAAAAAAAAAGACTCTCAAGCACCTAGTCCCATAGCTGGAGCAATGGTGTCATCATTTGTTCTCTAAGCTCCTCCCTTGTGTGGGGAGAAAGAGGTGGAGGGGTCTTGATGCAATTATGGAAAACTGTTTGGACCTTAAAGGGCACCCAAAAGAAGTCCCAGGCATGCTCATGACCCACACACCACAGGATGAGAATTGCTATTCTTCACAAAGTACTGAACTGCTATGAAATATCCAACACACCACAGAAGGGACTGATTACAGCCCATCAAAGGAAAGGTGATTATTTATCTTAATGTATTTAGTGCAGGGTCTACAGGCACTCACCACACAGATCAGACTTGCAGTGATTCTCCTGTTGTCAGCCTCCCACGCACTGGGATTACAGGTGTGCCCCACCACGCCCAGTCTCATTTGCCATCTCTGCGCACCCCGGGGGTGGGGCTGGCCTGGCACCAGGAATCGAACCCTGGTCCCGTGTCTGCTAAGCAGGCACTTTAATTTGGTAAGCTATCTGGCTGGCCATGAAAGGTGATTATTTAAATAAATCAATTTGCTAGGCATTTACACCAATATTAATTTATAGTAAAATAGTGCAGAATATGCGAGTAAAGATAAAGCACACCTGAACTCCTCGATGGAAGAATAAAATGGGAAAAGCTTGGCTGAATTTATCTTATTCTTTCTGGTTTGTGGAAATCCTGCTATATAGAATATCAATTATTTTCCCCTTAACTAATGTTAATTTTGTATCACAAGACAAATTTGAAACTTAGTTGAAATATATAGTGACAATAAAATTATGGGACATTTATAGATGCCAATTTTAGACTACATTTGAAGTATCACTTCTAAGTTTGAATAGTTGGGATAGATTGAGCATCATTCTCTTGTATGAGCAGATGAACTGGAGGCATATTTGTAGTGTTTCTCAGAAGAAACATATGCTTCTTCGTCATATTAAGTATGTTACTCAT
>NW_004524610.1:5807182-5810907 GCF_000260255.1 Octodon degus
TTCTCAGTAGTCATCACGAGGACTACCATGAGCTCCTGGATTGTGCCAGATACTTTATATGTGCTTTTGCTTAAGGTGCATACTACACTAATGAGAACTCTAGAAAGTCTCCATTTTACAGGAGAAGGCTGAGACTCAGAGGACTTGTGAAAGCGCTTCTTGAGGTAACGTATTTTAAAAAGTATCGGAGGAAACATGAGGTTGAATGTTCTGAACCTCCGCAGCCTCACCCTTTCCTTGGATCCATTGAATTTTTATGGTAAAGAATCTTGCCATGTCTCCAAGGAACCTAAAGAAAACAGGAAATGACCTAGGATTTATGAGGGCTAAGTACCCAAATAAATGCAAGGGGCCCTGGGCTACAAGTGAGTATGTGACAAGTGGCAAAATACAAGCAAAGTGTTTTCCAGGCTTAAATGGTCTCATCTCTATTTTACTTATCTATTTTTTACTTTTTTGGTGGAATAGGGGATTAAACTCAGGCCCTTGAGCTTGCCAAGCAAGCACTTATTCTACTGAGCCATCTCCTCAGCCCCTTGTCTCTTATTTATGAGAAACAAAATTTTATAGAAACATTGGCAATGCTGGAAAGATCACGAGGCCTTTTATATTCAATGGCAGGAGGAAGAGCCCAGGAATGAGAATGGGAGGAGAAGGCTAGAAAGTAGGCTGTTGGGAACCTGGAACTATGCACTGGGCTGGAAGTACAGTGTGTACAAAGTATGATCACATAAAACATTTAAGCAGAGTTTCTATCTGGATATCAGAAGCTCTAGATCTTTGGGCTAAGAAACTCCAAATTTATCCTAAATTTACAAAAAGGAAGGCACACTAAACATTTCTCATCAGGTGGCCAAATTAACTTGAAGTCTTATAAAATATCTATTAGTATAACTGAGAAGGAAGAGGAGAGAAATCAGACTGGCGTATGCTGGGTACTCGCCTCAGTGATTCTGAGTATACGCAGGAAGTCCACTGACCCCGCCAGCTGCATTAGGGTCAGAGGTCAGCAACCGTGATCAGTCAGAGTAGAATTTGAAGTTTGAGTCTCGGTGACTAACATGTGGAAATCAAGTAGCAACAGGAGAATTTCTTTGGGGATCGAAAGATGTGGTAACACATGCGAAAGGGAAGGATGTCACAGGAAGATCTGCAGGAAGCTTTGGTAGACAGTGAGTGAAGCTGGAAGATGAGCCTTGGGCCAAGAGCTGAACAAATAGCTGAGGCTTCAAGGTAAGTTGTGGTTCTTATCTACAAGTACCTAGACAGCAAGGCTGGGCCACTCTGTGGTTGAAAAGCATGAAAGAGTAAGACAGAGAACAGAAAACCTCAGCCTCCGGGGAAAAGCAGCAGAAAGCCAACACCAAAGAAACACACTAAGACTGAAAAAAGTCTGATGCTGTAGAAGGTAAAGGAGAAAACATTTCAACGAGGGTGCTGGAGCCACAAGATAGCGTGCATTAGAGAACAGAATCCTTGGTGCGACATGCTGTGCCTTGTCACATTGATAGCAAGTGCTGAGCCTGGGCACTGAGGACTCGGGGCATATCCACAGGAGGAGCCCTAGAGGGAGAGCAAAGATGTGTGGCTGTAGAAGCAGTAACGAGGAGAGGAGAGGCAGATTTTGGAAGAGTCCATCTCAGGAGAAGCCCTGCTTCCTGCTTCCTCCTCTGAGAGTGGGAGGGTGGGGCATGGAGAGGGGGAATGACTGTGAAGACACCGCAACTTGGAAAGAAGGCAGAATTCTAAAGAATTTGCAGTGATAGTATAGGCTGCTAATTTTATTATTTTTAGAAATTACATCTCTTGTGCAGTGTCCAGCCTGCTCTGCATACATTTTGCAAACATGATGAATAAATAAAACCACCTAAATAATGCATGTAGTATATCGGCACAGTGACTGCATATTTATGTCTACGACTAATGTACTCTGACTTGTGCAGTTTCAAGAGAAACACTGGCAAGCATCTGGGATACTTAGGCCCAAAGGAGCATAGCGTGGTGTTGTGCATTCCTCCTCACTCCTGTCCCTGGATCAAGTTCAGTGCATCACATTGTGCTGTAGAGATATCCAAAGCTCCAAATTATTTTCTCAATTGATTGGCTGAATTGTGCCTCAAGAGTTTCACAGACTATTACATGCTTTGACTTTAAATTTTCCCAAGAAGTCCTGTTGATCCACAGCAGTTCAAACCCAGTGTCAGCAGCCACATTCTTTTAGCTCTCAGGTGTGAGAAGCTCCTTCTGCTTATGCTATTATTTAAAAGGATGAGTTTTAAACAGAATTAATTGGTAAGTGGAACAATGGCTACAAAAGTCTTGAAATTGACTTCAGGGAATGACACGGCATGCAGAAGCAGCTCACATTTGGAGTTTTGCACTCAGGCAAGCTGAGGGTGCTCTGTGTGCATGTGCGTGTGCGTGTGTGTGTGTACATGCACTATGCTTTCAGGGTGTCTGTGTTGTTGCTCTCAGGATGGGGAATCCTGTCTGGAGGGGAGTGAGAGAGTAACTTCTTATCGCCCTGAACAAATGGGCCATGTGGTGGCGGGGACTCACAGTGTGAGAATGAGCAGTAACACACATTCCTCCCACTGTGCAATGAACACGCAATTGCTCTGGGGTGCTGCAAGAGGAGGGCTCACAGTGGTTTGCAGCAACTACTCCGTGTTCAGAAGGCACCAAGTAAGGGCAGCTCCTTCCGCTTTTCCCCACTCCTGGAACTATCTCTGTGAATTCAGTTGAAACACTCATGTTTGAAAAACTGAGATGGTTTTAAGCCTAATAAAAATCAGTGAGATGCTCTTTCCTTTTGTCGCTTCATTTCCTCATTCTATGCATTCTGACACAGAACTTACTGAGGGAATCCTGTGCCTACCTCAGGAAGGGATGCATGGTCACACCAAGTCCTACTCCTGCTGATTCCCAGGACAAACCCCGTACCACAGCAAGGTGTGCTGGCCCTTCTATTTTAGCTTGTCCTCGATCTCCAACTCTTAGGTTATAAATATTCTCTTTTTTATTTTAAAGTAAGTATTCTAAGATGTATAATTATCTAGACTATATGAAGTACTCAAAAAATTAGGCTTGTAGTTGTTAATTTGTATATATGATGCTGATTATATGATGTGACACAGATGACCCTTCAAAATAGAAGATCTAGTCAAAAAAAGGAAAGGCAAATGAAATGGATACCTCTTATAAAGAAATACAAATGGCCAATAACATGGAAAAAGTTCACCATTTCTAGCCATTAGAGAAATGCGGATTGAAACAATACTAAGATTTCCTGCTCTGCCAGGAAGATTGGCCGTCATCAGGGAACCAAGCAATAAAGGATGCTGTCAAGGCTCGGGTGAAAAAGGAACACTCCCACACTGTTGGTGGAAATGAGCACTATACAGCCATTGTGGAACTCATTGCTGAGCATTCTCAAAAATGAGCAACAGAGATTTCCTTTGACCCAGCTATTCCTTTGTTCGGTATCTTCCCCAGAAATCAAAAGACATCACGTGACTATGATGCATGCTTAGCAGTCACCACGTGATGGTTACACATGCTCACCAGTCATCATGTGACAGTGACGCATGTTCACCAGTGTGAACATGCAGCAGCACAATCCATAAACCCTAAATCTTGGAAGCAGCCCATGTGCCTATTGGCTGGTTAATGGATTAAGAAAATGTGGTATGTGTACACAGTGGAACACTTCCAGCTACACACAA
>NW_004524610.1:5812246-5819051 GCF_000260255.1 Octodon degus
TTTGGACAGGATATCATGTCTGCATCTTGTACTATGAAAAACCACTATGAAGACAACAATATGCAATGTATTAATTATTGAAACTGTCCTACTAATAGGTTTTGAAACTGTCTGATCACTGTTTCTCAATAAAATTAAAAAAAAAAAAGAACAGAAATAACACTGGTCAAATGCATTCAAGGCTTGTTTTGCAACTGCATCTCAACTGGCTACTGCACTTTCCCAGCGCTTGCGATGTGACTGGCATATGCTGTGCAGTGACAGAACTGATTCAGTTATTTAACAGCTGAGGTGTTGATTTATCAGCATTAATTGCACACCGTTTTTTGTCAGCAGCTTCATTAGTCTGAGATAACACAAATTAATTTTAGAGGTGATTACCTCCTAGGTGAGTTTTTCTGAGACTTATTTTTATGTGTTTGGTACAGGATCTCACTATGCAGTTCGGACTCATAGTGATCCTCATTTTCAGCCTCGCAGGTGCTGGGATTACAGGCATGCACCACCACACCCAGTCCCGGCCAGTGCGGCATGTGGTGCTGCTGGGGATCAAACCTCGATCTCTGTTTGCCTAGGCAGGCACTTAGTCTGTTGAGCTATCTCACCACCCCTTAGGTGACCTTTTGTTTGGGTTTGATCACGTTAGAGAAGATCATTAATTGGTCGACAAGTCAGAGTAAAGATAGTATCAATATAGAATAAGCTATATTGTTTTGGTGTTTAAGAATTTAAGACAAATATCTCTTTTGGTTGGTCAGTTACATTTTGCAATTCATCAGCTCATTAATATAGCATTATTATTTGAAACAGGCAAATATTAATTTAATGTGAAAAATGTATACCTACTAGGAAATTTTAGCTTCTGAAGTTACTGAAAAATTTTGTGCAAGAATGTACAATAAATCAACAATAGTTTATGCTTTTATTAATGACAAGTAGTATGCTTCAGTTCTGGTTAATAATGTTCTTTTCAATGAAATTTTTCTTAAATACCCATTACACAGTTTGCTTGTCAGGGTAATGGACCAAACATAAATTCCAAAAAGGAACTTTTAAATCTACAAAAACTTTAATTTTACCTTAATCTTGTCTAAAATTTTAGAACAGTTTCCAAGTTAGTTTGCTTCTGTAATATTGTCATCCTCTAATATTGAAGCAAATCACATACTTGTGCACCACATTTTTGCAAAAGCAAAATGCAGACCCAAACATGAGACTATAAAGAACCAACAAAGCTCTTTTAAAAGCCAAAAAAAAAAAAAAAAGACACAAAGGCTATGCTGTTTTTAAATATTTTTACTGTTTTTTTTTTGTTGTTGTTGTTTGTTTTTGAGGCAAAAATACAACAACATTCTACAGTCCAGGCTCAGCTTGAATGGGTGGCATTCTCCTTCCTATGCCTCCCAAATGCTGTGGCTGTAGGTGTACATCACCACACCTGATAGGGCTATAGTATATATATAGTTTTTATTAGGATTGGCTGAAGCTTCATTCAAATGCAGTTACTCTCCAGAAAGGACTAAATTTGAGCAGTATAGCCATATCAAAGTTAAACTCACTAGTTCGAGTTTTCACTAGTACTGGCCCCATACTTATGTGCAGGCCTGATTTCCATTATGTGCAAATGGTAAATCACTATTAATCTTAAAAAGCGTTTTAAGAAAATACACAAAAGTTAGTGAACTAAGTGGAACAAGTTCAGGTTGTGTTCTCAGATTCTGAGGGTCATGAGTCTGTCTGAAATACCCCAACCATGTTACTGTCATATATTTCAGTTTGGGGTCTTGGGACACATCTAAAACCTTCCCTTCAGCACTCTTCATCTTTTACTAATGTATTTTTCCATTCCTTCCATTTATTTCATGTTTTACCTTGCGACAGTCTAGAGGAACAATATGATAGAGTTTGCATGCTCTATGGCTTTTCCCCAGACCAAAAGTTTCCAAAATTTAAAACATTAGTGTCAGGAAGGTGTGGCAAAATTATTTAAATTTCAATCTGTGTTTATTTTTATTTTTAAAGTTACTGACATTAAATGTAGTGCAATATAACTCACACCTGTTCCTAATGGCTCCCTTGTGACTCCATAAAATGTAAATCATTTATTATATATTTACCACATTCACAGAAAATACAGAATGAAAATAAGATCATGTTTACATAGTAGGAACTTACAACCTAGTAAAAATAAGCCAACCCCAGCAAGTGTCGAATGAACCAGAATGTCCTGTTAACCGGGAAGCCTGATTCCACACGTACACCATTGCTGATGTAACCAAGAGATGTCTGGGTGTTGTTCTTTCGGTTTGCATTCCTTTACTCCCTGCAGTAGCACCTCAGACCCTTGGGAATCTGTTCCAGTGGGCGCCTGCCAGCAGCCCCACCAGGCAGAAGCATGAGGGTCAATGGAGAGACCCCCGCTCCCACCGGTATCAGCCAGCCATGGGCTTCCTTTCCACTGTGACCCCCAGAATCTGGGTGTGAAGGTCCCTCTCTGCACCCTGTGTCAAAGTAGGAAGGTGTAGACTGGGAATGGTGGTGCGCGCCTGTAATCGCAGCACTTGGGAGGCTGTAAAAAGGAGGATCACTATAAGTCCAATCTATGCAGTAAGACCCTGTAGACCCTGCCCTAAGTGAAAAAAAAAAAAAAAAAAAAAAAAAAAGGAGGAAGGTTGGAGTCATTCTGGCAAAAGGATCAGGTCCTGGAAGCAATCAGAGGTAGGCACTGACGTGGAAACTACCAATGCAGGGAAAAAGAAAGCAATGGCCTCTTCGTGTCACTATGTCACTAATCCTCCTTTAGGTGAAGAGGTCTTTCATGCACAAAAATCTTCACCACCAATACTAACTCAAAATGCCAGCGCATTGTGCAGCACAGAAAGATTAATGCTTAGTATAAATAACACTGAGCATTTCGTGCTTTATAAACGCATGTGGCAATTCTTGATGATTGTTCCTCAAAAGATGATAAAAGCTAGTATGTGCTAAACAAAAGATATGCCCGGAAAACCAATTTACGAACTGCCACATTCCCTAATATCTCTGGGAATGCATTCCACTATACGCCTTGGAAAGTGATAATACTTTTATTCCTCATATCCTCTTTGGGTTTATTATTCCTACTACACATGGCATCAGTACTACTCCTATGACAACGGCGACTATTATGTCCCCTGCCCCTTCAGCTATTGCTCCCTAACATAAAGCAAAGGGAAGCTTTCTGGGACGGCAGCAGGGAAGCGCCTTGGCCTGCGTGGGCCCTCACTGCTTCCCTCACAGTGTTTTCCTCTTCCCTTCTCCAAGTCCAGCTCCACCTTTCTTGGCTGCATATACTATGTTTTCTTGGTTACCCATTTTGTTCTGTCCACCCAAATCCTAGCCGCAGTTCAAAGCCTTCCCTTCTCCGGGAGGCTTGCTCTTGCTACCTTTAGCTGTAGGTAGAATGCGGAGTGTGGGGGGCTTTCTCGAGGCCTTCCAGAGGATTGGCTACGAACTTTGCTGCTCACCTCAGTGAGATGAACATTCAGTATCCTTCTAATACTTTTCAAAATTACTGAAGGCCATCGGGTCCTGTTCCTTACAAAGAATGTGACTGGTAGGTGTGTGGTGGTTATTGTGTTTTAATGATGCTCTTTTACTTTCTTTAGTCCTTTAAGTCTTGGGTATAGCACTCAGTAAGTCCTAAGCTCTGCTCCAGTCCAATACAGTAGCCAGGAACACTGACATGAGGCAAGACAGGTCCAGGGCACCATGAGTGTAGGCTACACACACCACTTCAAAACAATGCGGAAATAGCAAAGCGTCAACACGTTTCTATATTTTCATATTGAGCTGAAGTTTGCATATGAGTTAGATAAACTATTATTAAAATAATCATTGCCTGATTCTTTTTACTTAATGTGTCTTCCAGAAATTTGAAATTACAAAATGGCTAACATGCTATTTGCTTTGATGAGCACTGCTGCAGAATAATGGATTGCTAATTAATCTGAAAAACATAAAAAATTATATTTATATCCTAAAAAGTGAATTTCTATCCTACTTGAATGTTGTGAACATTTTAGAGTGTTTCTGGGCTAGGAGGCTTTCTGTTCATACTCTATTACATTTCGCCCATTCTGAAATCCAAAATGCTTCTTAGGCCTGAAATTATATTTAAGTAGCAAACATTAACTCACAGAAGCAAATGAAGACCCATTGTTCTACCGCGTGGACTCTGCACTGAGTTTTTAGTGATTCTGAGTTGAAAGCAGATAAAGATTATTTTGCTTCATTCACTGAAAAGATTTGTCTATTTGAATGAAAATGATGTCTCTTTCAGGCTTAAGAACAGGAAATTTCAATGATGAATTATAATTGAGTGACCCAAGTGGTTTTTAGACGTTGCAACATGAGTAAGAATCAAAGCTAGCAAATGCCTGCTAGGGGCTTTGGATGAAATAACTCAATCTTTGAAAACATTGAAAACAAAAATATGTATAGATTTAAGCTTGCAATTGATATGTATAGCGAAGAGCACTTGTGGACATGCACTGTACTTACTTGATACTTTTTCAGGTTTTTCTGCTAAAAAAGAAAATACATTTTAATTAAAGTAAATGCCAAAAAAAGATAGTATTTATCAATAGGTTCTATGTAAGTATAGGATATCTTTTGAATTTCTTATTATATGCTTAAGTAATACACTTTCATCCAACATATGTATGTAGTATGAAAGATATAGATTAAGATGATTATCCTAAATACTATTGTAAACATCATACCTTCTTTGAAAAAGATCAGTACCTTATCTATTCTATCAACATTTGTTAAATGTTAGGAGCCAAGCTACAAAATATAATTTTTGAAGGATCTTCATTGCATTATTTACTTTGCTGTTTGTACAATTTCTCATGTAACCTAAGTATTACACATTTAAAAAATTAACTTATGCCAGTAGAAAACATTTTAAGAAAACATTTTCAATCAGGTTGCTTGTGGTTTTAGTGTTAACATGGCAGCATGTTTTGCACACACAATTCCTCAAAAAATAACTTGGCAAAATACTTCACTCAAACATGTTATTATTTTTTCTTTAAAAACACTAGCATTGGTTAGTAAAACAGGGATTTAGGAATAAAATAAATATTGAGAATCAAGAAATTACTGTTGAATAAAGGAAATAGTTTCTGTGTCAGGCTTGCATTTTCTTATGTATCAAACTTTCTCCATTGTCTATGCAAAATACGAGAATCTCAAAAATGACAGAATCCCAGAAGAATGTACAGAATCCCTTCTAAACTGAGCAAGTAGGGAAACTTCCAAGCAGAGCCAGAATAGAGCCTTTCCTTGGGGCAAAATAGGTACACTTCATCCTCAGGCCGCTCTGATTGGTGGAAATCTGACGGTGACGCTGCTACAGGGTAATGAAGCGCGACTGCACAGGTTGAGCCCTGAGCAGTGTTTGCGGTCCAGGGACTTGGCCTTGAAGCCGTAGCCAGGCCCTGCTGTGGCAGGTCTGTGGGATGTCTCTCTCCCGTCCATTTCACTTGTCTTTTGTCAAGGCATGATGATTGGAGTACAGTAAGGACTGAATAAAATAATCACAAGGATGGATATAGCTGTGCATTTTCTAGGTAATCTGTTTCTTTTCATTCTTATTTTCTCAATTTATTAAACATCTTGAAAAATGTTCCAGCATGAAATTTCCCTTATATCATTCCTTCAGTGTGAATGTCTCCTTGTTGTTCATTTTATGCTTGTATATTACTGAGCTTATGCCAAGTTGCTAGTAATCGTAGGCTGGGTTATGTGGCTAGACACACCCTGCCTGTCAGGTACCCACACCACAGCATGGGTGCAAAAGGGCTTCTTCTCCCCACGGGGAGAGTTTAGGTATTCACCATGAGTGAGGATGATTGGCTTGGCTGTGGTATGTCTATCTACTATCATAGAATTTAAATCATGTTTTTATTCAATTCAATATACCAAAATTATGTTACTCAGATTATGTAATTCTGTCAGTTTTATGATGACATCACCAAAATAGATCATTTCTTTGTAGGAAAAGCGTATCTGTCTTCTAATTCCAGACTGGCATTGTCCAAATTTGTAAGTTAAATATATTTAAAGTATCATCTTATAAATAATAAAAACATATACATGACATTAATTATATTTTTTACTCGTAAAATAAATCCTATTTATACATTTAAAATACTAGAGGTGTATCATGTTTTCATTATTAATGCTACGAAAATATTTTAGAAAGGAGAGGCTTTTATGCACATTGAAGTATCTGTTTATGTTCTCCATAGTTCTGGTGTCTTTACGTTTCTTAATTTTTCATTGAAAATGTTCTGCTAGACTTTGTATGCGTCTCTCTTGCTAGTACCAGAAGTGTGTACTTACTGGACTTCCTTGCTTTAAAATGAGACCAGTGTTTACATTCACAGTGTGAAATCTGACACGATTCAGGCATTTGAATATCAGCATACACTTGAACATGAAGCTGAAACCTACCTTTTGTCACATTGTGCAGATGAAGGCTTTCTTTTCTTGTTGGAACTATATAAAGGAAAGTATGAGATGAAATATTAATTTGGGATGTAAGATGTCATTAAAAATTATGTCTCATTGTATGATATCTTCTCCTAGTATTAGAAACTTTAAAAAGTATATTTCCATTTTCTGTTGACTTTATATTACTTCTTCCCTGTCTTTTATATACACATACACATACATATATGGAAAAATATACATGTATAACCCAACATAAGATTGGTACTGTTTCATAGAAATCTGCAATGACCTTTAAATAAGGGTT
>NW_004524610.1:5819322-5825225 GCF_000260255.1 Octodon degus
TTTAATTTTGTTCTTCCATAGCTAATATTTTTATGTATATGCTTTAATGATTTTTTTCTTTACAAGAAGTTTTGAACAATTTCATTTCTGTGCATCTTGGTATGATTTTATTTAAATGTCTTTGGAAAAAGTTCATTTTTCTTGGAAATGTGGTATTATAAGTTGAACTAAATCCAGAAATTTTAAATCTTTTTTTAAAAATGCATGAAACTATTGTTTGAAGCAAGGTACAATTTCCCTATGATGAATGCTATCACTATGTATATATAAAATGTACCAATAAAAAAATTCAAGGAAAAAAATTATGTCTCATTTTAAGCTTAGGAAGCTAGGAATAATTTAAGTGTGGCAAATATCTTCTCAAATTCATTGTACTAAATTTTGTGTTTTATCTAATATCTACAAAATAAATGTTAACAGTAGATTGCTTTGTTTGCATGAACAGATCTGAATGTAGTGATTAATTAGAGTCCATGCAAAACAGCTCATTGTGATAAGATGAAGAAAAACACTAGGTTTTTTGTGTATTTGACAATCATTTTGACACATAAAAGGATGTTTTTCTTCAGATCAGCAGAAGTTTTCTAGGATGGTTAAAGCCTTTGTGAGTTTTCCAGATAATTATACTACAATCAGCGATTACTATAATATGAGGCATATTTCACTGACTAAACAAACCCAGTATCAAGGTGGAGAAAGGAGTGTTTCTAATGTCCTGTTCACCACAGGACACACCAGAGAGAGGCTGAGTCCTTGATTTCCCGTCAGTCCTTGCTCCTCTGACACCAGCTAACACAAGCCGCCATTCCTCATGACATTGTCTCTTTTCCCAGACCAGCACCCATCGCATATGAAAATATAAATTTTGTTTACTAATGGTACAAATAAATTCTCACTCAAAATTTGACTGCAAGGCTTGAGGGTTTTTTTTTTTTTGTATTTAGTACAGGGTCTACATGGTCTCACTACGTAGATCGGACTCCCAGTGACCTGCCTGTTTACAGCCTCCCAAGCACTGGGATTACAGGCACCCCACCATGCCCAGTCTCAATCACCATCTTAGTACGCCCTGGGGGTGGGGCCAGTATAGCAGGCCCAGGAATCAAACTCCCAGCCCCAGACTCTTTTACAATATATTTGAAAAATAACTTTTTTTCTTTGAGAAGATGCTTCATTTCTAATTTTTTAGTAAAGAATAAAAGATTATATATATAAATAACTGGATATCGAGTCCAGGGTCTTCACTCATTTATCTGTACAGAGCCTCACTAAGTCAGTTCACTTCCAGGGCTGGACTCAAACTTGTGAGGCTCCTACGTGAATACTAGGATTCAGGCAGATCTCAGCGCACATAGCCAATAAACTGCATTTAGCAATACGTCTTGCTAATGGTTAGAATTTTATATAGTCAAAATTCACGTTTCTGGAGTCCCGTGAAAGGAAATCTTTGATATTAATTAACAATAATCTGTAGTTTGCTTTGTGACGTAAATGCGGGTACCTTTTAGGTATTTCATAGTAACACGATGGGAGGCTTTCAGCTTGTGCATGGACGAGCAGTAATTCTGATGCGTGCTACAAAATCGCGCTCTATATTTTCATGGAGTGTTTTCAAGGCATATGCTTTGTATACTTATGAGGATTTTTCTTTTCTTTTTATGACTATTTTAGTAGCGTATTTTAAAATGTCAACTTTACCTTTACTTTCCTTTTCAGGTTTTTCAACTTTCTTCTTTTCTAAAGAGAAAAAAATGAGTCATCATCTTTAACAGCACGACCCTCCGAGTCAGTCCTGAAGCAAACACGCGAAGGCGGGATGCCGCGTGGCGCAGCTCGGGACCTGCTCGCTGGAGACGCGCAGCGAGTCCCTCCGCGGGGCGCGTGTTCTGCCAACGCGGACCTCGGGCGTGCACAGCCCTTGCCTTCCTGCACGATTCGAAGTGCAGGAGAGTAAGCTGCGCATTTATTCATCGGATTCATCTTGCAACAGCAGGGAAAACGTCTAAATTTCAGTTGTTATATTTAGCGTTGCGCTAAAGGATCTGATTGCTGAGGTGTGTGCTCAAAAACGAGGGAGCTAATGCGGAAGCTGCACGTTGTCTCCCGTAACGGCGGGCGCAGTTTCCAAAACAAGGCTTAGCGAGCTGGTTGTCAGACTAAAGCATGAAAAAAAAAATCAACATTTTGTGCATGACACCAATTATGCAGTGGAAAGACGACATGTGTTACTTCTCTTAATCATTAAATTAATTGCTTGGGAGTTATTTCTGTAGGCCAGAAGACCAGGGCTATGAGTATTTAAAGGATTTTCTAAATGTGACAAAACTAGAGTCTAGCTTAGAGAGTTTGCAGCTCACTACTTCTGTGGGATGAACAGTAAGTACCTACCTGATCGTGTGACTTCTGCTGCCACCTCTTTAGGGAAACAGAATAGTTTATTTTAGTAGCAAATAATTGAAATTGATTTTCCCAGATTATCTATTATATTACAATAGGCACATATACTTAGCAGGAGAAAAACACTGATATTTCTGAAAAATGTAAGAAGGCATCTCAGAATATTACAAATTAGGCTCAAATTGTCTTCATATATGATGGAATGAAGAAATTCTAAGTTCCTTGTTCTGTTAATTATACACTATTTTTCTGTCACATAAATGTTTACTTTGGATCTTTATACCTGCATACAAGCATTCACTTATCGACTGTTACTAAAGAAGTCTTGTTTGTGAAATGCTGTATGAAGTGCAGCTGAGTGGAGGTGTGGGTGACACACAGGACTCGGCTCCCAGTGCCCACAGTCTGGTAAGGGGACAGGAGAAATGGCCATTGCGCTTAGCCCGGCAGAATGCAGTGTTAGCCTCGGAGCCTGTTATTTCATAAACGGATCATGCTTCTAAATATGAGCCAGCAGATATTTCCCTCCCAAATCAGTTCAGGTGAAAACGCAGAAAACATGACTTCCCTGAAAGTACAAGAAATTGCTCTTAAAATATTGTTAGACATTATTAGAGCTGTATACTATTTGTGGAAGCTATTTGCAAGACTTCAACAAGATAAGTTGATTGAACTATGATAAATTATTAATGAATAATATTCCCTAAAAATCAGATTTTTCAAATAACTAGCATTCCAGTTTAACACAAAAGCTTAAGTTTTAGTAATATTCTTCATGTTAGTAGCAATAATACAAACTCAACATAAAAGAGACTTTTCTCACTGAAGGACAATATTTAACGTTTAAAACTGGGATTGAATCAGAATAGCGCGCTTTTAAGGAACCTCTCCTAACATTAAGAAGCACACTAGTCTTTGGCATTTAAAAGATTTAAAAGACAAACTCTTCATTTCTTTATGCATTTACATATTTTTATCTCAGAGAAATGTCTGTGTAATATTTTGATAGTTTTTAAACAATCTATTTAACGCTGCATTTTATTGTTGCTTAGAATGTCATAAATAAAACAATTATGAATTGCTGAAGATAATGAATCCCAAAGCATTGAAAAACTAAGAAAATTAAAAGCTAATGGGTTGATATTCAATAATTCATGACACACATTTGGAGCAGTGAACGTTTACTAATGCACAATGTGACTATTAGAGGGATCTCCATGTTATGTTTACTTAATACATCTTAACAAATACCTAACGTAGACCAAACAGAGAGAAGAGTGCTTGTTTTGTGCTAGAAATAGTTCATGATAAAAGCACTAGCTCCGCAAGCACGATGGCTTGTCTGTCCTCGCTGTGCTAATGCACTGTCGTGTGCCTAACCTGGCCCAGTAAGCACCTGCTTAAGGGCTAATGAATGGGATTTAGACAGTGTCATCTGCCAGCTAGTATGTCATATACGCTACAGCAGGATAGTTACTTTATTCGTGAGCATTCCACACTTTTAAACTTCATTTTCAAGGCAAGTACAAAATTCTAAGGAAAATATAAAATTAAAATAATGTGATAGGATATTCTTAAAACCTTCAAATGATACACTTACTTGAACTTGGTTTTGGTTTGTCTAAAAATAAAACAAAAAGAAAATTAATGACAATTTTGAGTATAGGATAATGTATTAACTTTTATATATGCTGTTTCTGTTTTTTAATAGTTAAAACAAAAATAAGATTAAGTGTATAGTAAAATAAGCAACAGGGAATGTTTTTTGGGTAAACTTGACGTATTTTCCAATGAGTTTAGCTATAAACCTATAAAAACAGAATTTTTAGCTACCCTTTTATTTCTCCAAAATATCATCTTTAAATTGATATAACATGAATGTTTATAACAGTATGAACTTGACTGCATCTGAATGCTATAGAATGCGTATAGTATGAGGTATTTTAACCTGAAAAGTAACAAAATTGGGCACATTTGTTAATTTGTCAAATCAACAGAACTAGAAAGGCAGAAGTACTCATTATTATGGAGCTTTTAAAGGGCTAGTAGGAAACTCTGCATGTAGCCGTATAATAGAACACTATTAATGGGGAGCTTTTGCATGGAATTTCACTTTAAAATTTCAAGACATTTTGTTATTTGTCTTAAAAAATAAAAGATATATATATATATATATGTTTATGTATAGAGAGGTAATACTGAAAAAATAAATTAAAAATAACATTATCACTGAATAGTTTCAAAAACTTTACAATGGGTACTGGGAAGTATAGGAAAGATGAAGGAGTTGGACTTTTTTTTTTCCAGTTAGTCTCGCAGTGTTTAACCATATAAAGTGTTAAACATTTTTTAAAATGTGATATTATGAAAGAATTAAGCTTTCTTAGAAAGAACAATGTCTATTTTAAGAAAATATATCCATTGAAATTCAATTAGTGAAATTAAAGTGAGTAACTGGATAGGCCATATTAAACTACCGCAGTGAGTTAGAGTCATCGATATGAAAGGTCACAATAACGACAATAGTGAACACTGAGCCTAAAGGAAAGATCTTAGGAATCATGAAAATAGTTTGTTAATGTTTCCATGTTCCAGTGGCATACTTGCAATCTGTATTTGACTGGTGGCAACACAGTTCTTATTCAGACACACCAGATTGTACAGCAAAACCAGAAAACTAAACGGTAGGAGGAAACGGCAGGAGAAGAATTTGACAAGTTAGTTTAACCCACGAAGAAGGTAGACTACCCCACCTTAAAAAGCAAAGGGCAATACCTGTCTTAACAGAGGGTGCTTCTTTTGCTTGATGTCCCGCTTTTCCTAGAAAGGGAAGTCAACATTCTCTGGCAGTCAGTAGATTCATTATGAGTCAGTGCCCGGTTGACACAAAAGGTGTGCCTTATGTTATTTGTATGTGACTTGTACCTCAGAGAGCATACTGCCATGGAAACATTCTAATCAAGGGTAGGCGCCTTGCAATGCTCTGCAAAATCTTTCTCCTGTAGGTGGCTGAAGGACAGTCCCGGGAACAGCCCTCTTGGGGCCAGGTGGTTTAAAGAGGGGAGACTCGCATTCACCGAAGAGCAGAATTGCTTTTTCTGCCTTGGCTGAGGGTTGGGTCACTCCCTCCTTGGGACTTCTGAAGTCAGACAGCGCGTACCCTTAGCACTTGACCACAGCCTCTGTTTCCTGACTTGACCCCTGCTCTGCTTCCTGCCAACTCACAGGCCCTCAGTGCTGAGCTGGTCTTTTCCATAGAGACTGATTGAATCTACTCGATCCAGAGAGTGCCGTAGGCTGGGGACTTTCTGTCCTGCGCCACTGTCTCCTGCCAGATCCAGGTAGAACTCTCATTGTTGAATTTCTTCTAATTCTAGGACCCGGGGCCTGCCCAGTAGCTCAGTTGTTTAAAGCGCCGCTTGGGCAAATGCAGTCAGGTGTACGGGATCGTGATTCGATCCCCAGCCTCACAAGATGTACCACACCTGCCCTTAAGACAGCCAGCC
>NW_004524610.1:5825660-5826195 GCF_000260255.1 Octodon degus
GCAACACCAACATTTGTAAGTGACATGCTTCTTAGCCCCCTGAAAAATATGCAAAATATAAACTACGTAAGATTTCTTTCTCTCATCAAAAGTGGAATTTGAAATGCAGCCCTGGAGGGTGAGGTCCAGTGGGATGAGCACAGGTGGAGAGAGCCCAGGCTGTCCGCAAACCCCAGGCCCTCCAGGCCTCACCTGCCTGGGCTTCACTGGACGTCTCCCTGTCTTGCCTTCACTCCTGAATGGAGACATTCTCTGAAACTATGAAATAGGTGGTGAGGGGGAAGCCTCCAGGGATTGTAAGGGTGAACTTCTCCAAACAGAACACTGTGTGTTATACTACACTAAATAATGCAAAATAAAAAAAGTTAGGAAGCTGACTTTACAGGTTACACTTTGTGATAGTTTATCATTAGAATAGCAGTACAAAAAGAAAACAGACCAGAATGATTTTAATACAATACATATATTACAATGTGTCACATGTTCACTTGGGCAGCATGTATGCTAAAATCTGTCACAGGTGTAGACTGTGCAC
>NW_004524610.1:5827517-5829685 GCF_000260255.1 Octodon degus
TTAGGCTCTGTGTCACAGGTGTGGGCTGTGCCCGAGCTTCCATTAGGCTCTGTGTCACAGGTGTAGGGTGTGCACGAGCTTCTGTTAGGCTCTGTGTCACAGGTGTGGGCTGTGCTCGAGCTTCCATTAGGCTCTGTGTCACAGGGTAGGCTCTGCACGAGCTTCCATTAGGCTCTGTGTCACAGGTGTAGGCTCTGCATGAGCTTCTGTTAGGCTCTGTGTCACAGGTGTAGGCTGTGCCCGTGCTCCCGTTAGGCTCCGCACAGGTGTGCGCCCCGAGCTGCTCACACAGCTTCCCCTCTCACCCCAGCACTTCATGCTGGCCATGGCCATTCTGTTCTGCCCACAGAAGCCCTTTGTGCATGTGAGCAGCACACACATGCCTTCATCAAAGCTTCATTTCACAAGTGTGCATCAGGCAAGGGTCTGCCTTACAACTGTGGGCCCACTTGTCACCCCAGTGACAACTGCCCAACATCCATGCCTTTACACAGCCTACACTGCAGTTTCGGTGCCCCTCCCATGCAAGGCAGTGCAGGATGCTCCACACAGGAGGAAATTTCATGCTTTTAACAAAAATATTTCCGTTTTACAGATTTCTGAAAGCAAAACTGTGCCTTTGGTAGAATCGATGGAGCTTAATGAAAACTATATATACATGCAGTCCATAGCATCAACACTTATCCATCATTTCATTTTCCTTTGTTATTGCATATGTTTAAAAGATTTGTTGATTCCCTGAAGTTATTTTAGGTATCTTACTTATGTATCTATTTTTGGTGCACTGTGGGTTGAATGAAGACCTTCTCCGTAGGCTCCACTCCCAGCCCCTTCTTAACTTTTTTTGACATGCTGTTATGGTTTAGATCTAAACCATCCCCCAAAGTCACAAGTATTCAGAACATGACTGGATGGTAGGAACAGGGCCTCATCCGATGAGCTCAGGGGCTATACCTGCTCTGAGGGTCCTGGCTGGAGGCCATTATTGGGGTGTAACCCGAAAAGTGGTATCCGTGTGCCTGGATCCTCCCCTCTCCCTGCCCCATTGCAGCTGTGATTTAAGGAGTGTTATTCTACCATGTTCTAGAGCCTTGGAGCCAGCTTGTCACAGTGTGAACCAAATTAACCCTAATATCAATAATAGGGACACAACTTTGAGATATTTCTTTCATATAATGAATCATTAATTAATGACAATTAATGACTTAATTGAAACCACAGCAATGACAATTCGTCATATATACAGGCAAGTTAGTTGTAGGCCACAGTATGAAGGGCAATTTACAAAAATCACAGAAATTGTTAAAAGTAAAATGGTCAATTTTTTAAAAGCTTTCATTTGCTAGCTTTGGTTGACAGTGGAGCATTAAGGGAAGCAGGCGGCACATTAAGAAGCACAACCATGAGGCAGACAACTTTTCATCTTTGTTATTTATGCTCAGCTTTAGATTCTTTCTTCATTGAAGCTATTTTCTCTGAGCACTATTATTGTCAGTGAGTACATTAATCAAATTTCTTAGTGAAAAATGATAAACCTCAAATGTACATAAAACTTAAAAATCTACAAGGATATTTGGGACACAGATATATCATCTAGCTTTTCACTTATCCCTGAATACCCGTATGGCCATGAAATACGCAGGGAGGCACCGAAGCTCCTTAGAGTGCAAATCCAAACACTAAACATTATAAACTTAGGTAGTGGTTGAAAGACAAAGCAAGTCACAGGAGGACACAGGAGGAAATGGTCTTTTGAAATTTCCTTCCTTCTTGTTCATATAATTTCTGCTTCTAAAAAACTGAAATGGAAGGACTGTGAGTTCAAGACCAGCCTGGGCAACTTAGCAGGACTCAGGAAGGAAGGAAGGAAGGAAGGAAGGAAGGAAGGAAGGAAGGAAGGAAGAGAAGGCAAGGCAAGGCTTCATTTTCCTCATGGAATGATAAATTATACTTTGAATAAATAATTAGTTCTGTCCTGAGTCCTATTTTCCTCCTGGAAACTGCATATAAATCTTGATTATCTCTGTTAAAAGAAAAAATGAATTACTGCACAGATTCTTTTAGAATTATTCTGAGCAAGAAGTGAGACACTGAGTGGTCAATGTGGGCAGAATTTTAATTTTGGAATCAAATGGAGAGTATTTAGCAGCCAAGATGTCAGCTGAGTG
>NW_004524610.1:5829785-5833943 GCF_000260255.1 Octodon degus
TGCTATGTGGTCTACTTAGCGTATTTTAAGGCAGATTTTTAAAATTATGTATAAATATGTAACTCTCTAGTACTCTCATAAAAGGAAACTAGCTCATGTAATTTAGAAACTAAAGGAAGTTTCATATTTATGTTTTTAATATTTGACGACACATGGCTTGAAAATAATATTAGGCACCCAAGCATGCATGATGAGTAGTGTATTTTATAAATTTTCTTATGAATTACATACACATTTAGGTTCATCACACTTTAAAATGATTTCTATAGCACTCTAGTTTTTATTATCTTTAATTAAAAAACTTTACAGAATATATCTTTGTTTCTAAAAATTCAAAAATTTGTGGCATTGAAATCTACGTGCTTCAGGAAGTATGTGTGCACTTATACAACATAAATAAATATGTAAAATAAGAAATAAATGTTTTATTTACCTGTTTTTTCTACTGCAACAGCTTTTACCTGCTTGAGAACTTTTTCTTCTAAATGACAGAAAAAAAAGTTAACCAAGTGGGAACTGTCATGTATCAGTACAAAATGGTGACATATCTTAACCTAGATATTTTGAACTAGTTCTGAAATAGCAACAACATCAAGAAACGCTTGTCAGTTTTCTCAGTAAAACAGCAGATGTATCGTCTACCTCAAATGAATGGGACCACAACGAGAGTGTGTCCAGCCAAGACACCGCTGCCACCTGCTTGCTTTGGAGGCTTAGCTCTTTCACTTGCCCTGACCTGCCCAACAAATGGAACTGAACTTAGCTACACAGAGGGGTGTCTGAACTACTGATTCCATTTTCATTATTGAAATAGGAACAAGCAATTTTGAAACTTTCTTATCAGGTAGCCTGGCAGGAGCCCAGGATTAGTTGAAGAACCCCAATTTCTTAAGCTATGAACATGGAGGTGCAGTGCATCCTTTTCTTTTCTCTTAGAAACCGGGGACTCACGTCAATGCAAAGACCTTATCACAGTGGCCCTAAGGAAATCCACTTCTGAGGTATTCATACGGAGGAATGAACTTCCGGGGCCTGAGGTGATTATGTTGGAAAGAAGCAATCTGAATTACAAGTTTCCTGAGAATGTCTTGCCCCACGCAGGGAACAGAAAATCCATGGATCGATATAGCTTGAAGGTGGTGCTGCCATCTCTGTGCTAAGCTAACTTCCCCTGGGGAGGGCTGCCGAGGTGTGTCGCTTTAACTGCCCGGACAGATCCCAGCGCAGAGAATGACAGGAAGCCTGGCCAGACCCCAGCGCAGAGAATGACAGGAAGCCTGGCCAGATCCCAGCGCAGAGAATGACGGGAAGCCTGGCCAGATCTCAGCGTAAAGAACGATGGGAAACCTGGTCAGATAACAGCGCAGAGAATGACGGGAACGACTGACTGATGGGTCCCGACCTGAGCGGCCCCTACAGCTTCGGAGATGACTGCGCTGTGGCGTCTGCTGACACCAGAACACAGAGAGAACCTGATTCCTCAGATACCACGTGCCGAATACCTGGTTTACCCTGAGAAGTAGTCCTTTCTGGTTTCATTACGTCTTGCTCTGAAAATAATGACAACCATTTTAGGCATTTAAAAGCTTTTATAAGTTAGGATGCAATCATTTTTTAAAAAAATAAATTAGACCAGTGTTTTATAAAATAGAAAATAACAGTTTTTTCTCCTTGTGGAGAAAAAATAATCCTAATTTTTTATATCATCTTATTTCATATGAAAAACAAAGATTTTGGTTCATGAATTAACATACAAAGAATTCTTATTTACACTTGTGCATTTGCAATCTGCGCCAGTCAGGCTCCAATAAAGTGTGAATATAAAACCATTGGTTGAAGTGCATGATTTTAGAGAGATATCAATATTTTTTATAGAAGATTTCATAAAAAGCATTATAAACTAAATGAATATACGTACTGTGTATTTGTGTTTTTTCAGAAGAAGCTAAAAAGATAAATAAATCATATACTGAGTTTATTTACACAACCAAAATGTAATAATCAACAATAACAAATAAAAGTTTAGCCAGTCACTAAACAAAACTAGCTTTAAATGTAATTGGCCTTCTGGTTTAAAAACAATGTGTGTATGTAGTAAAATATAGCTGTGGTAGTAAATGTCATCAGGAAAATAAATCTCAAAGTACTATGTAGGTATTTATAACCTTTTTGCATTGCAAATATGTTACTTACAAGAGCAACTACAATTGAGTTATGAGTAATTGCACATTAGTTTGCTGAGAATTAAAGGGGTGAGTTAGTGTTTTGTATAAAGCAAGATTTGGAGGCTTGAATTTATTGATCCTGAAGATCTTTATTTTATTTATTTTTATTTTTTTATTTTTTGGTGGAACCAGGGATTGAACTCAGGACCTTGTGCTTGCCAGGCAAGCACTTATTCCACTGAGCTATCTCCCTGGCCTTTTTTTTTTTTTTTTTTTAATAGTGAAGGAATAACTTGTGTTGAGTGTGAGGGTTTCAAAACTTGACCTGAGGCCACATGCAGTTGGTATCAGAGCTAGGATTTAAGTGTTAAACACCATATATGCACTGGAAAGTTCATCCTATTTTTAAGCCAATGTTACCTTTAATAAAAGACAGAGTCTGAAATGATTTCTTAGTACAGTAACCCAGGGGTTGAAATAAATCAGATGCATGGCAGAACCCAAGCTGCAAGCTTGATAAGTTTAAGTTCATATCCTTCACATGTAGCTAAGGTTCTCAACTTGTTCTGCTGGGCTCTTTCTGCAGACATTGAGCAAAAACAATATGCACCATGTGTGGGTCTTTGGTAGCGACACCACGGAAGGAAAGATGTGGAGCTAGTGCGGCACAGCCCACAGCGTGAGTGTGATGGACTCCTGCTGCCCCAGCTTGTGTCTCTAGCACAGATTCAGAGCCATCATCCATGTCTTTAAAAAACCCTGAAGATATGTTCTAAACCTTGGAGTTTCTGATGAGTTTTGTTTAACCCCACAATTCAGATATTTCACGCGATCCAGGTCTACAAAATTATCTTGAGCCCTACAGTGAAGAAATACTGAGGAACACTCTGTATTAGGAGGCTCTGCTTAGCCCACGGCTAGAGCTGGAGCTCTTTCAGTTTGAAAACAAAGGTGATGTCCTCACTGACACGATTTAAAAATAACAATATGTTTACCTGGTTTTGTTTCCTTTTTAGTTTGTGGCTCTGGTGGGGAGAAAAAGGCAGAAATTTTTCATTCAGAAAATGATAAAGCACAAATTTGTTTTGGGAAACCATTCTGTTATGTGCACCAGGAGAAAAAGAAGGATTCCGCTAGTGATTGCTCCAGCTCAGAATACTGCATGAGTGACAAATGACAGACCAGTCAGTGTGCTGTCCCAGGGCCTGCCACTGAGTTAGTTCTCATGCGTCCTAGAGTGGATCTGGGCGAGATGCTCCTTGTAATGTTAAGTATGTTGGAGCTTCAGGTGCTTTCTCATAAGAAAGCGAGAAACATGTTATTGGACTCTGGAAAAAAAGAAGTATTTAAATGTTTTTTATAAATTGGCAGAGAAGTTGGTTGAGTTGTTGAGTTTTATTCTCCTGTTGATTACAAACCAGAATATTTAAACTAACAGGCTGGGATTTTTTCCCCCCTGTATTTTAGGGAAGGGTCTACAGTGTGTTCAGGGTCTCACTGTTAGATTGGACTTGTAGTGTTTCTCCTGTTTATAGCCTCCCAAGTGCGGGATTGTGGGGACACACCACCATGCCCAGTCTCAAGCTGAGATATTTGCCTGAGATATTTTCTAAGTAAGGTGTGGAAGGTGGAGACAAATTTCTCTATGGTGCTTGGGAAAGAAAAATGAAGAAATTGTTAATAGTACTAGAACCACTATTTGGTGATTTGGATAATTCTTAACCTACGTAGGTAGTGTTTCCTGGAGACAAAGCAGAGTGTGTGGTTAGACAAATGTTTGCTACACAGATTAGGTGTCTAACTCATGAATCCAATCAAATACCCCAGGAGAAAACAGGCATAGAGGTGTTAGTTCAGGAAATATCTGCGAAGACCTTCTGATTCAACATCTTGCACCCTTATGAACTGAGTGAGATTCTGGACAGAGTTCTGAAAATTTTATGTAAGAAAATTAATAGTTTCACAGACAGAAAGAGACAGAGACAAGAGGAAA
>NW_004524610.1:5835153-5838931 GCF_000260255.1 Octodon degus
AAACATAGGTCAAAATTTTAACTGTTTCAGAATCACTTTGCTGTGTGTTCTTTTGAAAAAGTTCTGTAGCTCTCAGACATGTCCATCTAAGGACCCTAGAAAAAGAATAAAATTGTAGCAACTATTATTCTGAAGGAATATCTGTATCTTACTATAATCTGGAGAAATTGTGGTTTTATACAATTCAGTTAACAAGTTAAATCTTCTTCTGAGTGGTATCAATTTCTCAGGGATTTCATAGATGTCACTGGGTTTTTGGCCCACATAAAGACATATTTTGAAACTTGGACAATGATAAAGTTTGTTGCCTAATTTGCACTAATTTGACATCACCAAGAGATGTGCTATCAATTATAAATACAGAATATATGCATAAATGTATGACTACAATGCACATACCTGGCTTCTCTTCCTTTTTCTCTTGTGGCTCTAAAAATAAAAGGCAACATTAGCAACGATGGATATTCAACTATGTTTGCTTTCTATATTTATCCACCTTTGTGCTTTATAGTTCTCATTGTGTTTGAATCTGTCACATTGATTTGCTTTTCCTATGATTATGCTACATAAATAGGAACACTGAAGTAAAAGTCCACCATGATCAATCTAAATATTATTAATTTTAGAAAAATGGAAATGCAAACTAAGCTTTTTAATAACAAGTTTAGAGTAAGTACCAGTTTATATTTTACAGACATGGAGATAAAGGAAAATTTCAGCACAGTATATTGTCAGAAGGATATTCTGGATAAAAGCACATTGCTTAAACAAAATAGTCAACACCTCATCAAAGGATAGGTAATGACACTCATTAAGACTTGCTTTATTTGGGTATTCCTTCATGCATTTGGCATGCATGTAACATACGTGGAAGTTTTGGCTTGACTTCTTTGCCTAGAAAAGTGGAAAAATATTAAAGATTAAATCATGCAATGTTTTTTGGATTGACATTATTGAATATGACAGAACATTATATATTTGAAAGTAAAAGTCAAATAATATAAACTCTGACTCTTCTTTATTGAAATTTTACATTACATGTAATTTAATGTATACAGTCATTTTTAATTGAAAATTTATTCCACCTAATAAAAGTCTTAGGTTAATTTTCTTGCATTACTAAAGATAATTCACTCACGAACATCTGTGTGCAACATCGATTCTTTTTAACTTAATGTCACTAGTGTGAGCACATACTATATCTTGGAGAAATTATTTTTAACCTTTCAGTATGCTGTATAAAAAATCAATGGCAATTGTTTCAATTTTACTGGGAATGATTAATGATTTCCTCGGCCTCAGGAAAGAGACTGCTGCAGGCTTCTCTGGGTCAGGGAGTGTGATGTGGGGCTGTGCTGCCCCCCTCTCACCCAGCACCTCCCGTCACGCTTCCCTGTGGCCATGGGCTGAGCGGCTCTGCACCCATGCACTTCCGCTGTGAGGCTCTGCCTGGAGCCGGCTGACCATGGACTCTATCCCCTTAAAAGGTGAGCCGAATCAAGACTCTCCTGCTTTAAGTTGTGAAGCAAGCGATGGGAAGGCTGCCTGGTGTCCTACTGGACTGGGAGCCATGCCGGCCTAGACATCAATTTTATATTATATGCTGAGTACATGGTGCTGGGACTGGAAAATTTTTCTGTACGAGGTCCAATAGCCTGTGTTCTCAGGGCTGGGCCTGTATGGTCTCCATAGCTGCATTCCAGCTGTACTGCTGTAGGAAGTGGCCGTAGGAACGATGCAATAAGTAAGAGTGGGTTTACTTTGATTCAGGAGTGCCCAGCCCATGGGCCATTGTCTGCCAGCCTGGGCTTTAGCCATAATTCGCTGTTAATTTTCTTTCCTTATTATATCATCAAAGATTTGGACAGTCAGAAGAAGCACTTTCCTTGATCTGTGTCCCTTGAAAATGCTTCGGCCACCTTTCTGCCACTGTCCAGCTTGTCCTTGGCTGCTCACTGTCATTTCACTTCTGCTACTTTCCATTCCTTCTATCCTATATCAGGCCTCTGGTCACAAATTCTCTACTGCATGACAGGACCAACAGACAGATCCACAGACGTGCGAAGCCTTGCCAACCACTGCCCCTTGCTCTTTAGCCCCTTCATCTGGGTTTTTGGAAGGGTGAGCATAACGAACTGTATTGCTCGGGGATGAGTTTGAATACTGCCCTCATGATTCTCTCCAGTAGTCTACTGACTCCTACTTCTAGCTAACGGAAAGTAAGGGGCACTGAGTTCTGAGAGTGGAAATTGAAGACACCAGACAAAATACACACAGTAGTGATTTTAAGGATAGAGACACAGCGATCCTTGTGTGATAGAAGGCCAGTGAGTTGTGTGACTACAGCAGCTTATTGCTTTGAGTTAGAAGGCCTTTGAGCACAGACACACCTACGAGGATCCTTGAGTTGGTGAAGTAGAACTGGACGGGAGGAAGAGCCAAGACAGTTAGAGACCTCAGGTCAGAGCACTGTAAGATAGAGAACCACACAGACTAGAGAATGCTGGAGCCCTTCGGATGGTTTGCCATAGTCTTTCATGGCTGCCAGTTAGCATACAGACCTGAAAAATCGACTTGAGTCCAGGGAAGCAATGGAAATAACAGTGCAACTTTATAATGAGAGATATGTGGGTACAGTCAGCCCCCAACTGTATTCTTTCTCTTCAGTACTAGGTTTACCTTTCTGCCTCTTTTCCTATTGCATGTAAACTTTAGAATGAGCTGGCCAATGAGCACAAGATAATTTCTGCGTTAATTGCAGCGTGTCTCTGGATCAACGTGAGAAGGCCTGATGTCATAACAATCTGGCCCCTTTCCACCTGTGTGGACTTTGTCTCTATAGAAATGTTCTTTGACTTTTTTTGCCTTCAAATTTGTGCGGGAGGATCACTTTCCCAACAGGGACAGATACTACTCTGTGGGTCTCTGTATTGTCACGCTGATCCCACTATGCTGTAAATAGCAACTTGGATGAACTCCTTCCCTTCTAGGCACAGCTGCCTGAGAACCCAAGCCACGGGCACCCACCACAGAGCCCAGGGAATGCTTGGCGTCCAATGGACAATACATCATGGACACTCGATTGTCATTTGCTTATTAATCAAGAAGTGAAATGATGATACAAGACATGGTAAATCAGAGCAGAAATCAGCAATAAAAATGAGTATGGGCAATCATGAATTCAGGAGTCATACCCATGCAAAAATGTACATGTTACTGGAATTCAACTCCTACTACATAGTAGAAATAAAAGTTGTTGAATACTTTCTCTGAGTTGGAAAAGAAATGCAAAATTCATCTCAGCTTTCTGGTACTTAGGCAAACATTGAAAGGCCATACAATCCACAGTGTTCTCAAGATCGAAATGTATGCATTATTTAAGAGATCAATTGCTTGCAGAATACCCGAGAGAGATTAGGTTTTGGTTCTCAGAAAGACTGTGTAATGCAATAAATAGCATCCACAACACTATTCCTACCCCAGACACATAATGACTTTCTCAGGACTCCAACTTGTGCTATCCACATGCGCCAGTGAGCACAGCCCGATAAAAGAAAGCTCACTTCGGGCTCAGTAAGTGTGCCTAAATATCCGTCTTCCTCTTTGTGTGCTCTGCTTAATTGTAGAATAGAACCATGATTATAAAGACTTTAGGCAAGGCAGGCCAAATAACTCAGTGGATTATAGGGCTGGGGTTTCAATCCCTGAGCCTGCCATGCCGGCCCCGCCCCTGGGCGTGGTGGCACGCGCCTGTAATCCCAGCACTTGGGAGCCTGTA
>NW_004524610.1:5840331-5843531 GCF_000260255.1 Octodon degus
CTAGAATTTATTTATTTATTTTTGGCACCATGAATGAAACTCATCACCTTGTGTTTGCCAGTGCATGTCGCTGAGCTATAACCCCAGAAATACTGGAATTTATAAATAAATACATGCTGACTGACTTAAATGAATGCACACTATGCAAACGGGAATGCAAAACTCCCTACAAGTTTGTGGTGGAGTGCATGACTCACAGCAAGGATGCAAGAACTGGGCTGTTGATGGACTAGAGGCTGAGATGATGAGGGGCTACTGTTCTGCCCCAATTCTGCAGCCTATTTATAATTGTGCTCTCATAATGTCATGTACTGAACAGAACAATGACACTTTAAGCCTGGTAAAACAGTAAGGAGTTATAACAAAATTTTCATTTCATGATGGCTTAATAAACAAAATTCCTACTTTAAGTAGCATTTTTCTGATAATCTTTTAAGAGAAATTTGTTACTTTCAAATATTTGAGTTGATTATGGTAGAAGCAGCTCGCTATATTAAATATTATTATCCTATTCAATACTGGTATGGATTTGCAATAAGAAGTAATGCTTGCAACAAGTGGGGAGCAGCTCTGGTGGCCCCTGAAATCAGTTCCAGTTAAAACTTTGCATCTGTGTCACATTCAGAACATGCACTTTTCTGTCATCGTGACTCTGGAAGACAGATGTGCCTAACTCAGTGATGCAGACACAGTAATTTAAAGGCAAACAGTGAAAAGAAAAGCAAAACAGAAGCTGGAGACGTAACTCTGTAGAGTGCGCCAGGCCCTGGTTTCCTCACCAGATAAAAGATTAATTGTGCAACAATTACCAGTGTGATTTCATTGGATGGCTTTCCGATTCACATGCCCCTATTTAATACATTTTTGGAAAGACATTTGTCACATTGATATATTATCAATAAAGTAACTTGCTGAACTATATTTACCTGAAACGTTCAATTATCTGTAACACTGTTGACATGTACAGGACCTGTTCAGAGTGTCCCGAAGCCTACTCATTACTGAGTTATGCAGAATTTGAGTTTTAAAACAAAAGTAAAACACAAATAGGAGATTAAGTGTTCATGAATGTGTTTACCAAATTTTAATGTGGTTAATTATAGCACAGAAACTGCTCCATTACTGGGTTCAAGGAGCAAATTAGTTCCTCCTCCATTAGGCATTTGTTACATTTTCATTTTGTCAAGATGATTTAGGTGATTATCATAAGGTTGGAGTTTTACAAAATTCACAGATGTTGCATTATTGTAGGCATGTCAAATATTTAAAAATCTTCATGGAAAATTACTTGGATAATGTCATAGAAAATATGTTTACATAAGTGCATTACAGTTAAATAAGAGCTGAGAATTTGACCTCAGAGAAGTACATCTTTATAGATTATGCAGGACATGAGAAATCTTTAGAACTGGGGGGCTCAAAGCTGAGGTCCTATGGATAACCCACTACTATTATGGACTACTGGACTATATTGGATTATTTTGCTGAATTCATGCACCCACAATATTTAAATGACTATGGAATACCCATCTCTGACAAAACTAAGCAAAAACAGGGGATACAAATGAAGGACCATTTTGTATCTGTTTATACAAAATAGTTACAATAGCTATACAGCTACTTTCTCTTTAATTTAATGAGAAGAAAGATTTGTACTAATAGTGTTTGGATAGGATATGATATCTGCATCTTGTACTGTGAATAACCACTACGAAGACAACAATATACGATGTATTAGCTATTGAAACTGTCTTATTAATTGGTTTTGAAACTGTCTCATTGCTATTTGTTTCTCAATAAAATTAATTTAAAAAATGCCCATCTTCATAAGCTGTCAGGGCATCTGAGCGTGCGCTAGGACGACGCCTGTAGCGAGGCCGCAGCAGTCCAGGCCCTGTACGGGTCCCCAGAGGCGCAGTTCCCTAACAGAGTTGGCAAAGGTGCAGATTCTAGCCCTCACCCTAGAACTACTGGGTCAGAAACGCCGCAGGTGCGGCCTCGAAACTCATCAGTGTTGCAACTTTGTCAGGCGGTCCTGAGAGCCCTGGGTGCCAACAGCTGCCCTAGGAGGCTGGAGGCAGCATTCACTGAGATGCAGCACCCAAAGGCTTTTTAAAGAAGCGAAGTGTTAAGAATCGATGGCTCAATCTCACGAAAGAGGAGAGTAAGGAATTCTAACGTTGAGCTCACTGATAACAAAATCCGACTGCTTTAGCTTGTTTGGTTTCGCAGACGCACACGTTCTGTAGAGAGGATGCCGGACAAGCTTGCAGCCGGAGAGCAGGCAACGTGCAGTTCCTGCGCGTGAATGATCGTATCGCACTGGGTTACGTATTCAAGGCTGCAGTTTAGGTATTCCTTAAAGTCTATGTTTAGGCGGCAGAAGAGCAAGAGGAGCTTGAGGAGGAGGAGGAGTCCGTGGGACAGTGGCTGTCAGACAACAGCGTCACCTGGGAAGTGCTAGCCACTCACACCGAACCCTCCAGGTGGACCATGAGCACAGTACAGTTTGGGGACGAGCGCTCGATCACCACAGATGCTTTGATGACAACATTCACAGCACACGGATGTGGCTGCGCTTCAAAATTCTGAGTCACAGCTTATTACGTTAGCATGTTTCAGCAAATAAAGATGACTATCAGAGAGACGGCTTTCAGGGAGGCCCGGGTGAGCGGGGCGAGAAGCGGCACGCTGTGGGGAGGGCGGCGTGTCAGCTTTGCATGCACGGTGACCGTGTTCTCTTCAGACCTTTTGGCTGAGAACTATAAAGGATGTGATGGGAAATCTAATGCATGCAACATAATAATTGTTTATTTTTGCAGAGGAAATATATGAATAACCTTGGTGTTCCCACCAAGATTGGCACAGGCTTTACACGGTAAGAACAGCGCTGTATATTGCAATAATGAGGAATAGCACGGAAAACCTATGCATATACACGTGTGTATGTGTTTCTCTTAAATATAGGGATTTTTGTCTTATATTTTATTGTACTTTTTATGTTTTCACTATTTTTTCAAATTACCTGAATTCCATTGAAAGCAAATCAAATAATGTAATAGTTCCCATTCTATCTGTGTTATACTCTTGTAATTAAAAGGTCATACTTAATGTGTCAAATAATAAGTAAAAGCAAAATGAATAATCAAAATAAACCATGATCACCAAAATTATGATTACAGAAGAGTCTCTCATATATA
>NW_004524610.1:5843876-5845063 GCF_000260255.1 Octodon degus
GAAGAAATATAAAAAAAGAAGAGATTAAGAAATAGTCTGATTACTTGATTTCTAAAATCTCATTCAGGCCTAAAAATGATGCATGTATTTTTGTTAACTATTAATTTAAATCTTCAATGGACTTCATAAAAATTTCAGTGTCATTTATCACACTAATAGTCAAAGGAACCAAGAAATTTATGTGGAACCTGAAAAGTCTCCAAATACACAAGGCAAGCTTCAAAAAAAGACTAGAGTCAAATGCATTAAAGTTCTTGATCTCAAAATATATTTTAAAACTACTATAATCAAGACACTACGATATGGGCATAAGTAGAGACACATCAACAGCTGCAGCGGGGTAAGAAACTCAAGCATTTCTAGTCAATAAATTTTCAACCCATGTGCAGAGAACACGCAATCAGGCCAAGATAGAAGCTTAAGAAGTTTTGTGAAAACTGGATGTCCACATGCAGAAGACTGAAATTGGAACTTTACACAATATGCAAACCTAAAACGGAAATTAAAAATGGATTAAAGTCTTAGCAATAAGAAAGAAAACTATAAAACGACTAGGAGAAAATATAGAGGAAACCACACATTGGTCTGGGCGGTGGCTTCTTGGAAAAGATCAGAAATACACTGGAAATAAAAGCAAATTTAGACAAATGAAATTACATCAAACTATGAAGTTTCTGTGCTAATGATAGACAGCAAACAAAAAATGACTATGTTCCTGATTTATATGCTTACTGTGCTATATTTTTATCATTAGAGTAATAATTAAAAGTATATTCTATTTAGATAGAAGTATACATATATATGAGAAAATACAACTATACTGCATATATCTCTATATGTCTATATATCTACCTAATACGTATATCTACTGTAAGACAGCCTCAGTAGACCCCTCAGGACGGTGGCAGAGGAAGGCGCCACAGCTGCAGAAGTGGACTCCATGCACCTGGTGGTCCTGGAAGACCTCCCACTGGGATCAACGTGCAGGTGGCAGACAATCCCAGTGGTGATCTGCACCCTATGTTGGCCTAAATTAACATGGGGGTTTTCAGTTTTAACAATTTTTAAAATTTAAACAGAACAAAGTTTGTAGACCAAGGATTTTGTACAAGTGTAAAATTTGAAATACCATGAGTCAAAGTTAAAAATTTTAAAGCTCACAAAGTAAAACTATGAACGTAAGCCAG
>NW_004524610.1:5847093-5848683 GCF_000260255.1 Octodon degus
CCTTTAGAAAGTTCTTTAAGTAAGATCTGCTGCCAATGTCTATGCCTGCCGCACCGTTCCTCCTGGGCTGAACATTGTGCTAAGTTCTCTCACCTCTCATCATTTCGTAGCATTTCTGGGGGCTGCATTAGCATGGGCTTCTGTGGAACATTCTTAGCAGCTATTCTAGTGCCTTCTCTTAACCAGTCAGTTCTATCAGCTAATGTCAGACTATGTCTTATGCTTTGCTCCAAGTAAGTGGGAACAGACAACATCAGTCCTGCCTTAGCACAGGCAGAGGCTCAAGGCGATTTTGACAAAACTTCTTGGTACTAAATGTATTTGTTTACTCCATGATCAAGCATGAGAAATTATGGGAAACTAAAAGAGACTCAATAGAGAAATAGATGTGGCTAGTAAAAGCCACTAATGGAAGCTACTTTTAACATTTGGACTTGAAGTAGCACTGACACCACACCACAGTTTTTCAATTATTTAGTCTTTAATTATACTACAATATTACCGTGATAAAAGTCAACATGGTACTGACAATAAAAGAGACCTGAGGATCAAGGAAACAGATTAGAAGATGTAGCCACAACTACAAACACACTCAGCCACCTTATCTTTGAAAAAGTGGCTGAATATGTTCATTGGAATAAAGATAGTCTCCTTAATAAATGGTGCTGGAAAAACTGGCTTTTCACATGTTGAAGGCTTAAAATAGACTTATGTCTACCACCGTGCACAAAACTACAGTCAAAATGGATCAAAGACTTAAATATTAAAGCTGTAGGGCCCGGGGAGATGGCTCAGTAGAATAAGCGCTTCCTTGGCAAGTGCAAGGGCCTGAGTTCAATCCCCGGTTCTGCAAAAATAAATAAATGAATAAAAATAAATAAATAAATAAATAAATAAATATTAAAGTTGAAACACTAAATTTTCTGGAAGAGAGAGTAGGTATGGACACAGGAGCAGGTAAAGAGTTCATGAACAAAAATCAAACCGCACAGGAAATACTTCAAAGAATCACCAATTGGAATCTTATCTTTTTGACAAGATTCTTCACACTGAAAGAAATCACCAACAGAGCAAAAGGAAAGCCCACACAGCGGGAGAGAGTATAGCGGACTGACCATCAGACAAAGGACTCCTATCTAGAACATACGAAGAATTTAAAAAATCAGGCCTCTAAAATTCAAAGACTCAGTCCAAAAAAGGGCATCTGAGATGAATATACACCTCACACATGAAGAGATACAAATGGAAAATAAGTATATGAAAAAACGTTCAGCATCATTGGTCTTCAAGAGATGAAAATTAAAACAATGCTGAGAATCCATTGTACCCAAGGCAGCATGGCTGTCATCAAAAAGTCAACCAACAACAAGTGCTGGAGGGGCTGTGGGGGAAGAGAGACCTTCTCCGCTGTTGGAGGGAGTGCAGGCTGGTGCTTCCATTATGGAAATCAGTATGGAGACTCCTCAAAAGTTAGGATTGGCGGTCCCATTATTCAAGCCAAAGATCTCTCTTCTAGGTACTTTTCCAAAAGAACTGAAATCATCATACCACAGTGATAGTATACATCCACGTTTCTAGCAGCACAATTTG
>NW_004524610.1:5849468-5872254 GCF_000260255.1 Octodon degus
TACAAGCTCTCCAAAGCGCGGTAAAGGATAGCAACTGTCGGTATTACATATACTGTTTAAGAGCTGTGGGCAAATAGGAAAGACAGGGATAAATACACTCCAGCCTTCGTGGACCCATACACGTAAGATTTTAAAGAGAGGTGTATATGGATCAGGAAATCTGATTTACAAACTTTGTAAATCCAAAATAGGTCAGCGATCTCTCATTCCTCCATTAGACATACGTGCTGCATGAGTGGGTCTCTCTCCAGCTCCCCGTCCATCCAGGTCACGGACGATTCTTCCCCAGGATCTGCTGTCACCGCTCACCTGTCCAGAGTGCTGCTGACTTTCTTACTAGCTCTGTCATGACGGCCCCTAGCATGCCCTGTCCCCTTTGGCTTAGCCTCCAACTGCCTCAATCGCGTATTTCATTCCTCTGCCTATTTCCTCACCTGGGATTGTTCTCTGCTTTTTGCCACTCGCACTGTACTTTCTCGGATCCCAAGACTCAGCTCAGCTTCCCTGTCCCTCCAGAGGCCTTTTCTGGTGGCTGTGGATAGAAGGTGCCCACGGAAACCCGTCGCGAAATGCATGCTCTATGGCGAGGAACTGGCAGCATCAAGTGAGGCCGTTAGTGCGTGACTATGAGGCTGCACCCTCTGCTGCGGATTAAGGCTCACGCAGTGGTGGATGGCGCCGTGGTTCACGACGGCAGTGCTGTCACAACAGCCAGCCCCGTGTGGTTTATAGCGTCTCACTCTGCAATGGGCTCTGCCTTTAATGGGCCACAGAGGAGCACCACCAGATGCCAGGCAGATGCTAGTGCCCGACCCTAGGCTTTCACAGCTAAACAACCTTCTTGTTAGAATCACTCAGCCGGGGCCGGGGAGATGGCTCAGTAGGATAAGCGCTTGACTGGCAAACGCAAGGATCTGAGTTCAATCCCCGGGCTGAGACAGTGACTTTCCGGGGTGTGTGGGGTCCCTAATCTGTGCCTCTCTCCTACGTAAGCCAACATTTCTGCGCATTTGGGTATTACCAGCAGTTTATATCTTCTTAATAACTTCCCTTGAAACTGCGAAAGTCGCTCAGCGGAGCCACGCCCGCTCCGGTGTGTTCTCAGCACCGAGCGCCCACGCACACCTAATTAGGAACCGGGGTCAAAAAGACCAACGCTCCCTGCTCAGCTCTTGGAGAACCGCACACACACAACGTGCCTGTCCACTAACGGCCCATCAGAAGCCTGCTGAGAGGAAGGGGCATGAAGGGAGAGCTGCTTCAAATCCATAGCTCCTTAACACAACCCTCCCGTTTCTCCTCCACATTAGAGGCGTTTCAAACCGAGGATGTGGTCATCTTGCTTTGAAGTATACGAAAAGAAAGCAGGGGCAATGGGTGGGACTTGGCGTTAGCACCGGATATGATCACTTCGCCTAGAAAGGGAGAAAGTTCTACCATGTTTAGGTGTGACTAAGGAGCGATTTTTATCTGTAGTAGAAGAAAATTCACTGGGAATGATGTCCTATTGATTAGCACCGCCTGGGACAGCAGTTTTAATTACTATCATTTACTAAAGCGAATAGCTCTAATCACCCTGTCATCACGCCCTGATCTTTTAAGTATCAATGGGGTTGGGGGAGAGATGATAATAAATGAATCCTCAAGACTTTGACATGCATTTCTTGTTTGGAAACTCAGGTGTTGGAGAGAGCGCGGCCTGAAGGTGGGGGCACGTGAAGAGGACAGTGTCGTCGGAGGTCGCCCTTAGCTCATGCGGCTAACACAGAGTCCCGCTGAGCTTAGATCAGCGTCAGCCCCGAGCTTGAGGGTGTTCGTGCTGAAGCCAGGATATGGGCGAGAAGAGAAAGGGAGTGCCTGTTACTTAATTTTTATCAAGAACATCCAGAGGAATAGTCCTAGTTTCTTCTGTTAAGATGTTTTCTGTTATTCAGTGCTGAGCTGGAGCAGCAGGTATGTGAAAGAGAGGGAAAGCTCCTCTGCTCGTGCCCACGAAAGACACTGGACACGTCTCCTCCTCACTGTGATCAATTACCAATACTGAAAAATAAGTACCAATACCAGGCCTCTTTTACGTACAATGTAAGTTTGCAATACATCATCACAAACTTGAGAAATATGTCCAGAGGGGAACATTACTGTACTAATGTACAATATTGAAAATGAAAGAATATTTAAAATAGCCAAGACCTTTTTAATAAACCAGAAAACATATGGAATGCTAAGTGCAAATAGCATGAAGGGACATTATTTTGGGCGAAGTAAAAATGGAGAATAAGAATAGGTGCAAGTAATTAATGAAACTGGCATATTTTAGAACAGGAAGGGAGATATAAGCAATCAGCTTACATGGAAAGATTTGATACCTGCGAATTTTGCACTGTTCTGCCACAAAGGCTCACAGCTTAGCCAAGGGGCAGAAATCTTGGTAATAGAGATGACTTCTTAACAAGCAAATGTCTGCAAAGCTCCCGAGCCTTTATTTTTATTTAGAAGCCACGCCGTTGACTTCTTCTATGGCAAGTAATGAAGCCTGCTCTAGTGAACTGTGTTTGTACCCTGAATTATCTCATTACTACCTTCTTCCTGAATTAATTTTAAGATTGAGTTAAAAATGAGAAGCAGGATGTTTAGTAGATTAAAAAGAGAAACCCCTCTTTATTCTCATAAATTAAAAGGAGCTAGAAAAGCATCTGAGAAAAGCCTAAACACAACCAGAAATTATGAGTTTTGGTGGAACCTAAAACATGTACTGTGAAAGAAATAACAAGGAGAATGAACTGTCCAGACAGTGCCCCGGAGCAGCCTGTTTACAGCCAACCTTTGGTAGAGTTTATAGATAATCAACATTTTAAATATTCATAATTACTCTGTCCATGCCTATGTGAAGCTGTTAGTACAGTAGTTTTAGGAAATCTGCCTCTAGGGAGCTGTCAGAAACAGACCACTCAGCCACAGAAAGAAAGAAGCAATGAAGAACCAGATTTCTGCAAGGTAAGGTCACCAGGATGGTTGGCCAGAAGGGGAGGAGAAGGCGGTAGAGTTTATAATTGCAGCGAAGATGGCGTTTGTCTCCTTCCTCCTCTTGATGTGACTTGAATCTTTTTCCTGGAATCTCTAGAACATGCAGCTCCCTTAGATTCTAAAACAGTGAAGCAAATTTGTATCTACAATAGATTGACTTGGTTAAAAAATATTTCTTCACCTAACCTCTAGAAAATAAATTTATTGAAAAAGAGATTTCTCAACTACAAGGATCATAGAAAATAAGTACTTCTTTTACTTTTGTAAACCAAATGGCCAATATTTGTGCTTGTCAGAGTTTGAAATATCTCCAAAATTCTTATTTGAGAGTTTTTGTCTCACACACTTATTAGCAATAATTGGTGACTAATACTTTAATATTCCTTTAGGGCTTGAACTCCTAGTAGATATTTTAGAAGGGATATCTTAACATTTATAATATCTCTAGGAGATCAATTTCATAATTTAAGAAATTAAGGAATAGACTTGCAAAACTATTTTCCTGCAGGACCAAACTCCTATTTGCTCATTCAAATGTACTTGCTGGGCTCTCACCGTGGGCCAGGATGGAAGATGTAAACCAATGAGACCGCCACCCTGAGGCGCACAGGGTCTGCTGCCCTGATGTGTTATTGCTGTTATCTGAATTTCTTATTCTAGCGTAAGCCAAAATTCCAAATCAAAAATGGTCACAACACCACTTTTTTCATTTGTTCTTTCATTTCTGCTTCTATTGCTCTGAGACTAGAATAATAATAATGGTTTATATGTCTGCGATGGGCAGTGAGGAAATATTCAGGATGCCCCGCCAAGAGGAAGGGTGCACTACTTTATAAAGTTAAATTAATAGATGGTTGTCTGTGACTTTCCAAATCTTTCAGCTCCTCTTAAGTCAAGCTGTGTATGAAAAGTCCTTCTTATATTCAAAGAAAGCACCCTGTCTGTGAACGTGGTGTTATGGGGGTCCACGTGGTCTTCATGCGCCTCCTTGCTTGCTTTTAACTTGGACGTACAACAGAACCTAAATGACAATTTATGATTTGATGTCACGAGGTCAGTTTTTAATTTTATATATGTGAATGACTCTTCCTGCTTAACTGAATAGTGGCTCCCCCAATACTAGCTATTTTTAAATTTTCTGGGATTTAGAGTTGGTAAGCACTGAATTTTTGAACTGACATGGTTCAAATCTCCACAGGTTTCTTACGTACTACAAGTTTCCTTGTTTCTTTCTTTCTAAAGTAAAACTCCTTTGGGTATTACACTGGGAAGTACCTGGTGGCTACAATGATGAAAGAGTGACTCAAATTCACCTACCAGAAGTCACTCAGCCTGGCATTTCAGCAAGCTTCCAACTCATATTTGGACCAGAGGAAAATGTGTCCTTTCTTCCATCCCCAATAATTTTCTTTCTTTTTATTTCAGGAAAAAAACAAAACTGAGATGAAGCTTGGAATCTGCAGTGCTCGACTATAAATATATCGCACAGGCAGATGCATCTGCATTGTTTCAGTCCAACTCAGCTTGCATGTTGTTTCCAATCCTTCCAAACTTGCTTTTTTCCTCCCAAATCTATTTTCACTAACTGAATATTAGTTCTTCCACAGTATTTGTCCAAATATTTTAAATAAATGAAGGTAAGGCATCATTTCTCAGCTGAATAGTGCTCTTGTATCACAAAATATGTCATGTTAGTATAAATTGGAGAAATGCTGGATGATGTAGGCTGTGGTCCCTTGCTGTAGCACTCCCCCAGTGCACTCACGAAAGTAAGGAATGTCCAAGTTCACTGAATCTCAGATAATTTGCAAGCACCAATGCCTAACACTAGTGTTCTCTGTGATACTCTGTGAAATAGAAGAAGGCACCCCAGCCCCTGCCAAAAATAGAGGCATTGTTTTATAAGATGAACTGTATAAAATCTCATGGCTTCCAGTGGAAATGGAATAATTCATGGTCTTAAAACTACAAGTAGCATCAAGCCTCCTATGTACAGGCAGCCCTAGAAAATAGAGAAGATAGTTGCTGAGATTCTTGTTTGACAGAAGAGGAGTCCTCTACCCCACAGGCTCGCAGGCATCCCACCTCCCTCTTTTTCCTCTATTAGGATCTTTTCCTAACCTAATGTTCTTTATTTTATTTCTTTAGACAGGACCTTGAAATTATAGCTTACAATTTATACAGGGCACACTATGTTTTCTCAATACTTTTGATTCCAATTCTCAAACTCAAACACAAAACTTCAAGCTGTAGTAATTCAGTTTCTTCTCATTCAGCCCCACTAATCACTCAGATCTTGATCATTGATGACTTGAGCTTGTACATTCCGATAGATGCCTTGCAGTTATCATCTTACGGTCAGTTTATGCTACATTTAACATGTTAACTGCTTCCTCTGCCTTACAATTCTTTCCTCACTGGTTTCTGACACAATGTCTCCGATTTCTAAGACAATGCCGCTTGCTGTTCTTGTTCTTCCTCATCCTCCGTCCTCTTCTTGTTCGCCCTCCTCTTCCTCCTCCCTGTTCCTCAGCTTGCAGGCTCTGCTCCTTCTTCCACTCCTCCAACAGCAGTGTCTTCCATTATTTGCTTCCTCAGTGGTCCTTGGTCCTACAGGTCACAGGATCCATGCACGATGTCACAACTCATCCAGCCAGGCACGGTGGCACCTACCTGCAATCCTAGCCCTCTGAGAAACTGAGATGAGAGGATTCCAAGTTCAAGGCCAACCCAGGCAATTTAGTGACTTACTGCAACAAAAACCAAGCAAGAAGACAAAGAAGGAACTTCCCATCACTTTAGCCTGCAAATCTGTGTGGAAGCTTCCAAATCCAACTCTATGCTTTCCCCGGGGGCCTGCGCAACACGCCTGCGTGCATGTCCCCCGACTCTAGTCACCATGCTGCTCCCCTCACTCTACCACGGCTGGATTATAAAGTCTAGGAGGACAGGACTTATTGCACTTATCAATCTGTATTCCCACTGATGGTACCATCGAACATAGAGGATCCAACCAAGCCATTTGCAGACTAACATATCTAAAATTGTGTACGATAGACGCATATTTTTTTTTCTAAGTCTGTCACTTCTTTTGGAGATTCAGATCATGGTAAATGACAATGCTGTCCACATATCAAGACATAACCCTGGGAGTTGTCTGTTTTCCTCACTTATTTCTATCGCCCCCAAAGTGGTAAAGTTTATTTTATTTCTATAATCTCTTCTTTCTTTCAGGAAAGCTCTGCGAAAATCTTCTACTACCTCTGAGTGTTGGTGTAATTGTCTCATTGCCCAGAAACTGACTTTCCTAAATCTATCAGCATCCTTCGTTTCCAATGACAGGGTTCATGTAGAAAGAGCAAGTGGAGCCTAAGAGGAGAAATACGCGGGGGAGATGGTAATGCAGTGGCAAGCACAGGAGTCCCTGGCTCTGCGCCCTGCCGATATTTCCTTGTGTGCCTGTCTCCTCTAAGCATTTCCATACTCATTGTATGTCACAGTTCTTCCAAAGAGCTTGACAGGTCATGGATTGATGGTGAATCTTCACAAGGGAAATGGAGGTAAGATATTTAATGGGTTCATGTATTTATTCAGAAAAGCAACGATAAGAACCATAAGTAGGGTCTCAAGATGGAAGAAAAAAATTAGAGCAGGTTTAAGAGTCATTTTTAGGGACACATAGCTTTGTGAGCATGCTGATTTCTGAAAGAGAAGGAGGAGGAGGAGGAGGAGGAGCTATAGGTTACTGAGAAGTTTAAGTCAGTGTAACAGACCTGAGTCATAAATACCACTTACAGTGATAAGGAAGAAAGGAAAAGATAATGAAAGGGATGTTACATTCAACTTTAAGCAAACTGAGTGTGTTTGCTTAAAGAATATGTTGAGTAGAAAATTGGAGAACTCCGAAGCATATGTAAATATTACATTTCTTAGAAACTAAATTATTGCTTTCCTTATACAAGTCCTTTTTGTAAAAAAGGTAATTTTCTTTTCTATAAAAATGTCTTTTTTGGGCTGGCCAAATAGCTCAGTGGACTAAAGTGTCTGCAAGCAGACACAGGGGCCAGGGGTTTGATCCCAGGCCTGTCGTGCTGGCCCCGCCCCCTGGGTGCGCTGAGATTGCAATTGAGACTGGGCATGGGGGTGAGCGCCTGTAATCCCAGCACTTGGGAGGCTGTAAACAGGAGGACCACTATGAGTCTGATCTAGTAGTGAGACCCTGAACACTCTGTAGACCCTTACCTAAAATACACAAGTAAATAAATAAAAATGTCTTTTTCACTGTAAAAAAGTCCCTTGCTTTATTTGAAATATTCTGGACAACAAAGAAAACACATGTATTCAAGGTATACAGTATGCTGCTTTCATATATATATATATATATATATATATATATATAGATATAGATATATAGATATATATGCACACTGTACATAGAAGCTACACACACCTCCTGGAATAGTGATTTTTGTGAGCTTTGGGCCGTGAAAAGATGAACTCTCAGCGAGTTGAAAGTAGGCCCGAAGTCATTTGCTACAGTCCATGTTTTTGTCTGTTTTGGCTGCTGTGCGAAAATGTTAGCCTGCGTGCTTTATAGAGCACAGAAAGTTAGATGCCTGCTTTAGAGCCTGAGAAGAGCAAGATTAGTGTGCGGGCAGACGGGCAGCCTTTGCATCTGGTGACAGACCTCTGGTGCATGGCAGAGAAGCAAGACAACTTTAAAGGCAATCTTTATAAGGGCAAGAAATCTCCTTCCAATGGCCTCTATTACCATAAAGTAGGTGACAGGTTTTTAACGTATGGCTTTAGGCAGACCCAAGCACTGTGCCCATAATAGGGGCCATACTCGTCTGTCCATCTGACCGCCAGAGCTCATTCCTAGCGTGTAACAGAGTCTTTGGGTCCTTTGGCCATGGTCTCTCATTTCATGGGCATAAATATGGAAAAATGTGGATGGGACTAATCTAGGTAAGATTAGCTAGTTTCAGAGGAACTAGCCCTGCATAACTGCATATGTGGACTATAAAAAGTAATTTTTTTACTGTTTCCTAAAAACACTTACTTTGCATTTTCAATGCCCTAATACCAGGCACGATCTGTTTGCATCATTTTTATGAAGGAAACACAAATTTTAGAATCTGATTGTACTCTATGTTAAAAACAAATCATTATCATAGTGTGGCTGCAAAATTTTCACATTCATTAATTTCTAAATGTTTTATCTTTATGGATTAAATGCATTAGTTTTGTCAAAGAAAAGAATTTTTCTTCCTAAAAATGAAAGGTAGCAAACATTGTCTAGTATTTTCTAGGAGTCAGTATATCAAGCCAGAAGGAAGTCATCTCCTGGATTTTGCAAAAACTGTTTTATTGTCCCCTGTCACATATATTTAGGAGAACAAAATCACTAAGCAGTCACACCTCTTATACACTCAGCTCTAATGCAGTCTGTCCTTTCAGCATCCCATCAAGACTCAGGGGACTTTTTTTCCTCCAACTTAAACGAATCCCCTCCTCTTCTAGTGTGCACCCACAGTGCTCATATCTGGGCCAGCTCTTTCCTCCTTAATATTTCCCTCCATGGATTTCTTGGTTCTCCTCTTCCTAGAATTCTCCTTTCTACTACAATCATGAAAACAGGCAATGACGCTTCACTGATCCTAAGTACTGAATATCACTTTTTCCCTCCCTTCAGCAACAAGCTGGGGAGAGACGTCCTGTGCTTTGTCTTCTTCACCCTCTATGGATAAATCCCCCCCTGAATTCCTGTGAACTGGTTTCTGCTTCCAGCATGCAAATGAAAATGTGCTCCAAAGTCACAGAATGACAGTTTTGTTTATCAAACATAATGCTTTTGCTCAGCCATTGTGCCTCTTCGCGTTCCTGAGGGACACTGGTGCTGACTGCTGACATTTATTTCCAGCCCTCGCCGGGATGTTGGGATCCCATGTGGCCGCATCCTGCAGGCGCTGTGGTTCTTGCCACCAGTTGGGCTACTTATCCAGAAGCCGCCATGGTTCCAGCCCCTTCCCTCCACGTCAGCCCTTCCCAAGAGGTCCTTCCTTTGTCTTGTACACTACCCGCCTACGCTCCTGGTGGCAGCCTGAAGACTCAAAGCCTCCACTCCTAGTCCCATATCTGGAGACTGTCTCGTGTGGATGGCCACCAGCGTCCGCCTCTCACGAGTGAGTCCCACACTCGGTCACCTTCTGCCGACTGCCCTGCCTGAGATCTGGGAGTTACAAAGCACACACCACTAATGGCACTGGCCTCTAATCTCTTCCTGCGGAGCAGACTGGCAAAATGCAAGCCGCTATAGCACAGAGCAGAGAGGGCGCCGGGCTTTAACAGCCTGTGCACTCAGATGCCTGAAGTATGTGCGACAGAGTGTCACTAGTATTTTTCCATAGACTTCAAGGCTGAGTGATTTTTAGGGACTTTAACAGTCATCCCTCCCAGAGCATTCAACGTGACCGGGCATAATTTTGAAAGTAAATGAGTTCAGTGTAATATAAATATCCCAAGTCATTGCCCCCTCTCTCTAGCGCCTTTATGTCGTTCCCACATTGATTCCATAGCACTTAGGTTATCCTAAAAGGGTTTCGATTCGAATCCCTGGTTCCAATTTCCTGCTGCAGGATTTTACTCTGCGTGGCGTCCTAAGACAGACAGAGCCCGCTCTTCCCTTTGATCTCGCAGTGAGGGATCTAAACTTCGGGGGCCTCCTAAGCCCCTCTTCCAAGATTTCAAGACCCGGTTTCACGTGGCTGTCCTCCCTTGCGCTCCTGCCGCGCTCTGCTTCTCCTGGCCCTCGTCTCCTCCAGGCTTGGTCCTGCGCTCGCCAGCTCTCACGGAGGCTGCCCGCTCCCTCCTACCAGAGCCGCCAGGGAGCATCTCCCCGGTGCTGAGGGCAGGCATCCCAGTGTTCATGGAAAGCCTTGCGAAGGGAGCGCGACGACCTTCACATAATGCATACGCCAGGAACTGAGCAGAAGCCTGCGATCCTCATCCCCCAGAGAGAGCGGTAAGAAGCCGAATCCACGCCTCAGCGGCTTGACGCCCACACTGTGGGCACCAGATTACAGCCATCTCCGGGCTCCCTTTCTCATGTGCCATCCCGAACGTTCGGTTCAGCATGAAGCATTCGCTCCTTGCTGAGGACAGCTGCTCCCCATCCCGGGCGCGCTGCGCTACAGGCCGCCTCCCAGCCCTCTCTAAATAATTCATGGCCGTGTCCCCACTTGTACCCTTTGGAACAGAAAGTGGGTCTTATCACTTGTGGGTAAATTTTCTACCATCGGGCACAATTCTGGCAGTGACTTCAGCATAATATATGTTTTCAATAAATCGTTGATTAGGTTTTATAAAAATGACATTAATACTAATTTTCTTTCCTTCCAGGAAGTCAAAAGTAAATCACATAAAACAATTATAAATATTTAATGTAAACTAATAATAGCCAATTTATAGCCCATGCATTATTTTTTCATCTTTATACCAATAGCAATATTGGTATAAAGATAATATTATGCTTTAGAAAGGAGCAACATAATGTTCCTTTTATCTGATCAAAACTTTCACTAATACCCAGAGAAGATGTGAATAACACAACAATTTTCATACATAGTTTTTCCTTTCCTGCAGATGTGTGTGAAGTTCAGTGATAACTTTTGATATATACAATGTATCATTTAAATTCAAATATGCATTTTTCAAAGCTGTTTAAAATTGTTAATTTTTCCTTTGATCTGACACAGAATACATGCTTTTAAATTATATAGCCACTTAAAATGATCACTTTTTTTTTTACTTAAAAGATGTAACTATGCAACCTAACTATTAGGTTGACCAAATAGTTCAGCAGATTAAAGTGCTTACAAGCAGAAGCAAGAACCGGGGCTTCGATTCCCAGGCCTGCAGTGCCAGCCCCACCCCCGGGGCAGGCTGAGACTGCAATTGAGACTGGGTGTGGTGGTGCGCGCCTGTAATCCCAACTCTTGGAAGGCTGTAAACAGGCGGATCACTACAAGTATGATCTAGTAGTGAGACCCTGAACACCCTATAGACCCTTCTCTAAAATACAAAAAAAAAAAAAAAAAAAGTCAAAAGTAATTGCATGTTGTAATATAAGGCTCAACAGATCATGTATTTTAGACACTTACCATGCTATAGCTGAATATTTTCAGGGCAAATTGCCCCAGTAACAGTATTTAGTGATCCGCTAAATAAACCAAGAGAAGCAACTGACAATGGTTCTAGTAGTTTGGTGAATTTATCCCCAAAAGGCTATCAGACAGCATGAAATCTGTGTTAATTTCAGAAAAGATTTAATTTTGGTGCTTATAGCCTTACAATGCGTGGGGAGAGCGCCTCAGTAGATTTGAATATTTCAGGCACCTGAAGACCTTGCCCTCTGATTGCACAGCAAGCCTTGGTCAGAAAACGGAACAGGAATTCGAGTGTTAAGTGTCACCAGCGGTGCTCACCTGCTGTGGGGACCTTTTCTCCTTTCTTAGTTTCAGGTGCTGGAAAAGAACATACACATACACACAAACATACAACAAAAGGGAAAAAGTCGTTAAAAAAATAATTAGTACTAAGTTGATTAAAGGGAAGTTTTAAATTAATGTTTCTTACATATTCTTGATTTCAATTATAGGAACGCATGTCTATTAGCAATGAAACACGTATTTTGATAAATTATAAAGTAACTACAAAATTACTTTGATTTTTTGCAGTCCAACTTGCTACCATGTTTTATATCAATCAAGGAACTTCACATCTCGTCTTTAATAAAAACCGAACTATTTTGAGTCATAAGAGTTTTCTGATGAACTCTAAGTATTGGCAATAGAAAATTAATAAACTTCAGAAAAAATGCTTTCCATAATCAATTTATAATATTTGTTCAATTCACAGAGCTCCACCTGGTGGTTAACTGAAGAATGTCAAAATGATACAACTATTGCTTTATTAGTGATCTTATTATTACTAATTTTTAGAAGATAAATTGTCCTGCTATAAAACATATTGGGATGAAATGTCTTGCTCTCTTATTGTTACAGAACAATGAATTTTGTCTAGAAATTCTACATTCTAATTTAATATCATATTGAGAAATATTTTTACAAATGCCTATTATTTTATTTGTTTGTGGTACCAGAGATCAAACTCGGGACCTTGGGCTTGCCAGGTGCGCGCTTATGAAATGGAGCTGTCTTCCAGGCCCAACAAATGCATATTTTTAAGCTATGCAATCAATATGTGCACCACCATCCCAGCTGGGGTAGGTTATTCTATGTTCCAGTTTCCCAGTCACATTTGTTTTAACGAACTTCAATGCACATCTTGTAAAAATCAGGTGTCAGTGGTCGTATGGCTGTTTGACATTTTGCACTTGATCGTAGCCAGAAGTGACGATGGTAGTTTGATCTTTTGGCATGTATTCCTTCCTCTGAATTGATGGGTTCGCTTAACTTTTTTTTGACCTCATTGGACAAACCTGAGGTCAGGTTTTACGTGCCTTACCATTGTGTTGTAGGGCTGGGGAGATAGCTCAGTGGCAAAAGTGCTTGCCTGGGAAGTGCAAGGTCCTGAGTTCAATCACTGATACAAAAAATACAATGTAATAGCAAGCTTTTATAAATCCTGGAGTAGAAATTAAAGGTAAACTGATAGCCCGTGATCACACTTCCGCTGCTTGCCTCACAGTTAGACCGGTAAGTTCAGCCGAACTTGAGTGTCTGTACCCAGCTACTTCTTCCAAATAGCCAGCAAGGTCAGCTTGCCCACAGCCAGCTGTAGTGTCTACGCTTCTTCTACTTAATATATGTATTCACTTAGTTTTCTTTCAGCTTGCTTCAAGGCCTTCGTGCTCGGAATACACCGCCCCTGTGGAAGGTGCATTCAGTTCTACTCACTCAGCTCGGGTCCCCTCCATCCCAGGAAGTTCCTGTCTAAACAATTCCTTTTAAGTAAACTTGAATACAACAAATCTGTCTGACAACATATGACTCGATTCTTGTAATCCATGTAGCCAATCACTAAATAACCACCAGCTTTACACTTCTTGCTTGTAAACTATATTTCATCTCAACTCAAAACTCACTGTGGGCTGATGATTTGAAACTGGCTCCTATCAACCTGCTAGCAATACACTAAAGTCACTTTCCAAACTCTTCGGTGTGGAGCACTTTCTTTTATACCCTTTCTCATAATACTTTTTGATTTTTTTTATCTATGCTTCCTATTTAGATTTTAAAGCAAGTAGTATATATCTGCTTTATGACTCATAAACCAATGTCTGATCAATCTCTACTATCCCATTAATACATAAGTACTACTTAATGAATAAATGAAGTGATGTCAACCACAGAAGGACCAAAGTTCTAAGATAAATTGATTTATCTCATATTTTTAGAACTAAATATAATTATTGTAGGGCTCATAGCTTTTACATTTAGATTTTGTTTTACAAACTTGTCTTCAATTAAGTATTTTATTTTTCTGTGTCCAAATATAACAAATATCATCCCATTAATTCAGTGATTTTTTCCTATTACTAGATTTCCTGCTGCTACATTACTTTTCTCAGCCAATTTGTGGTAAATCTAAGTCACATAATTCCTTTATCTGTAATAAAAAAGTATTTCTTTGCTCATGAATATTAATGAGATTTTTGTTTCATTGAGAAGGAAGAAATTCCTTCTTTTCTTAATTATTCCTCCTTGACTGAATAATGCTAATGTCAACGGTGTATTTTGAATTTTCTAGAAAACTCTCTAAATTGTACTAATGAGAATTAATGTTTCTGCAATATTTATTGTGGCCTATGTAATAAATGGCTCCCTGTGAATTTTCATAATTTCAGTATTCTGTGAAGTACTGCTTTTGGCCCCACTTGTGGAGGTGGCCGTGGGCCTGGCTGACATTGAGTCATTCCAAGAAACCCACCCAGCTGCCCAAGGCAGCCACAGGGCCCTGTGTTCCCAGCCTGTTGCCTGCTCCAGAGGGCATATGCCACAGGCCATGGGCTCCTTTTTAGTTTCCATTTCTGATTTAAATATTCTAACCTATCAGAAACGAGTTCCTGCCTGCTCAGCCCCATCCTTCCTGCTGCCTAGGCTGGGTTTCACTGCCTTTTCCCGGGCTGGGCTCAGGTTTGCAGTCCTCCTGCTTCAGTCCCTCAGGGTTCCGAGCCTGTAGGTCTACACCACTCAGCCCAGCTTGAGTTCTCTCCCTGAGCATGCCTTAGGCCTCACTTTCCACCCTGCACACGGCTCTGATCCTTGCCAGTGACACTGTCACTGAAACCTGGAAATGGAATATTCTTAGCTTTACTGGTTGTCAAGAGATTTTGTTTTGGAAAAACAAACAACATGCAGAGTCTGCTATGAGCCGTGAGCACAACACGCCCGCATCAGCTTGCACATGGACGCATCAGCACTCTGTGGACACCCACATCATGCTCACAGCGCTGTAGTGAACACTTAGTAGTGTGCAGACAGTTCTACTGACTGAACCTCTGGGTAAGCTGCAAGTCCTTTTGTTGCATGAAAGTGAACTTTCGTGTCTCGGAATTTTACACTAACCTCAAGCCCTTGCTCAGTTTTCTGACCTTGAGCATCTACACATTTCTTTTCAGTTTCATTTTGTCATCACTACATGGAGGAAGTGGAGTTGTAAAGTTAGGTGAGAGTTGTAAGGGAAAAGAACATAGCCATTTGAAACATTACGCTCATGCCTTTACACTGCAGGGTCTTTCAAAATAATTTTCTTTTTTTATTACAGAATTGGGACTTTTGTCCTTAAGTGTGCAAAGCACAACCGTCCTGCAGGAAGCTGCCCGCAGACTTTCCAAGTGAGCAGTTCTCTCGCGAGGCTGGCTGGCCCCTGGGGGCCCAGTGGCCTTCTTGTGCAGCTGGCATTTCTATTGACGGTTAAGTCTTTAGTCTCAGGTCATGTGAGGAAGCAGTTCTGACCTAGGACTTGTTTCCAATCACACATAAGAAAACCCACAGCAACAGACTCATCAAGAAAAAAATGACAGTCTATGCAGAGAAGCTTTAGGGAACCAAGTCCCAGCGACCGACACCAGCAATCGGGGAGCGGAGAGCAGGAAGAGCAAAGGGAACTTAGCTTTCTCCCTGGCCTGGCTGGTCAGGCTTCTGGCTGCTGGTCCCCACCGTACGCTAGTGAAGTGCCTGATCTGTGCAAACCTTCCCGCAGAAGCTTTCCTGCTGGCCTCCACGTGCAACGTTCTGTATTTCTGGATCAGAAACGTGGAATCAAAAGTCCCCAGGCTGAGGCTGTGCGGCGGAGGACCTGCCGCAGCCCGGGCAGCAGACTGCCAGCTGTGGGCTGTGGACTGGACAGGGCACAGGAGAGCCTGGGAGGTCAGTCGCACTACCACCTGCTCGAGGTCAGAGCACCGTGCTCTCAGGTAGAGTAGGAGACTAAAACCTCAGCACCCAAGTTGGGGAGAGGAGCAGCCGAGACTCAAGATCCTCACGTGTCTCTGCGCTTTCTTCATGAAGCAAAAAGCAAGAGATTCATTGAACATGGACATCTCAGGAACCTGCAGTCCTTTCAGAAGGCCTCTACACTGAGCACCTTGCTGGGTGGAAGTTGCGCATCTGCCTTGGGCTCTCTGCTTTCTTTTGGGTATGTGGCTGTAGCACTCCAAGTTCTTTAGCCCATAAAAGAATTACATGTGTAATAAAACACAGTAATATTTATTAATTTTGCAATGAGTGATTTTTCCACATGGTACTCACTGAGTTTAGAGTACCAAGTACATTGTGTGTAGGGCATTTATAGATTAAATATGCTTTGGCTTGTCAGATCTCCAATCCCAATATCATAAACATCACAAGCATCATGAGGGATTACTTTCTCTGCTCCATGAGAACACTTACAGTCCGTGTCTGCTAAAGAGAAGGGAATTTGTGTAATTCTTACACACCACTGCTACAAGGTCACTAGTATACTGAGCCCATTTTATGGAAGAAGACACTGAGGTTTAATAGCCTATGTCTGTACTGTCTAGGAAGTAAGTATTAAAGCTGATTTGAATCCTGATTTTTTTCTAATTTCAAAGCTTTAACTAGTCTTAAATACACTGCTATATCTGCTGTGTTATACATAGAATTGCGTCTTCTAAGCATTTCATATTTAAAAACTGTATTTTTTTAAAACCACATTTTATATCATGCAACTTATATGATCAAGCTTATATTATCAAGGCCAACTGCCAGCAGCTATTAAAATCATAGTTAGCATTTAAATAAGACCACGAAGTTTGTATTTTTGAGCCAGTGATTAAACCACAAATTATTTTAATTAGTCTCTTAAATTGAGTTGCTACAACTAAGCAAATAGGCTGAGCGTGGGTAGTGAGTTGATAGTCTCCTCACACGCTCCTTGTTCAGTGTTGGTCACACCATGTCACAAGAAGACTTTACATAGAGAAACAGGCCACAAGCCCTAGTGAGAAGCCCATGGAGACGTGCCCGCAGAGGTAGCTCTTGTGCACGCTTGTGGGTCTGGACAGAGGACCCGGGTCTGCTAGTGCAGTGTGGCCAAGTGCAGCCCCAGCAGCCGGGTTCCTGGCTACTTGGCCGAGTCACTACTCTTGGGGTTTTGGTACAGTTCATATCTGGCCACCCTGGCTCTTAGAACTGGGATGCTTTCATGGTGACTGGGCTTTAGGAGCCCTAGTGGACTGCCAGCAAGAGCTGGGAGCTGGCTGGGGAAGGCTGCCACCAGAGGTGTGTGCTGGAAGCCACCTCCCTCAGGTGCCTTCTCCCTCTACTTCCGGCCACCCTGCCCTGAGCAGCCTGTTGGACCCACACTGCTCCATCCTGCTCTTTCTCCTCAGGAGCCATGACTGAGGCCCAAAATGAGCCAAAGAAACCTGTGCTCCTTCAAGTGCTGGATATGAGGTGTTGGTTCTCAGCAAGGAAAAGGCGACTGACACTTTCCTTTCAGATGAACGCAAGCGGGGCTGCTAAGACAGCCAAACTGAACACTGCACGCAAGCACTTAGGGCTCTGCCAGCTACAAAACAATGCACGTTAGTCATTGATATTCTGAATTAATGTCTTATCCTTTTGTGAGACAATTCAAAGTCAAATATATTTAAATAAGTATGCTTAAATAAAGCAAAATCATATTTACTATCAAAACAATTCATTTATTTATTCTAAGCTCATGACACTCACATTGTATGAGCAGTCATTTGGGTTTTTTAAAATAAAACCTGCACTTAATCCTGCTCCTCCTCCTCCTGCTGCTGCTGCTGCTGCTGCTGCAATATGCACACATCTGCTCCTTGTGCCTGAGTCCTTGCTGAGTGGGACGCACAACCACCCTTGCTCCTCGTGCCTCAGTCTCACCACTTCAGAGCGGGCCACCACCCTGTGACCTCAGCGCCTCCCCCGGCTGTGTCTAGAGAGGAGCACTTTGCAAAGGTCCCGTCTCCTGCAGTCCAGTTCTTTCTGTGTTGTGTGGACACACAGCTTCGTGGTCCAGATAAATGCGGCTGCGGGAAGGCAAGCGTTGCCTCTGCCTGGCCGTGAGTTTGATTCAGAAAATTTTCAATTCACAAACTTTCAAAAGCAGATCTATCTTAAGCTTCAGTGAGGTCAGTCACGAGGAAAGCTGGAGCCTGGTATCCACTGCTTAGCAAGTTTTCATCTTCCTGGTCTCTGCGTCTTTAGCGCAATATCCTGTTTGCTGTTCCATTTCCGACTTCTCACCTCAGGCGCCTGGGTGGATGGTTTGACACCCCTGCTTTTTCGAGGCCCATGTTCCCTTACTGCATTATAAAATCAGCTTCACTTACATTCAGGAATAAAGAATCACTCCACAGATAACACAGAAGGAAGGACAAGGTATTTGGAAGAGCTTGCTTTACCTCATCCAACTCAAGGAGTGGCAGGGATAATTTTTGTATGCAGTTGATGAAAAACAGAAAAGAATAAACTATGGAAATTTCCAAATTTGAAATTTATTTGCTGTCCTTACCTAATTATCTAATACGGGGCCTCTGCACTTCTTTAAATCATACCTGTCTTATCTTATAAGATGGGAACAGTTGTGACTACCTCAGATATTCGTGGCTAAGTTTAGAAGGAAGGGTGCATACAGAGTCTGATGCACCTTCCTTGAGGTGGCTCTGGCGTCCCTTTGGCTTCCCGGCCGGATCGCTTGCTCACTGCTCTTGTGGATCTGGAGGATGCGGGCTTTGTGCTGCTCAGCTGTGCAACCTCGATGCCCAGACTATTCCCGGATGGTGTCTGCACTCACGGAGGATCTCAGTATGCGAGCATGAAAATGCTACTTTAGAATGACAAGAACGTTAAACTATGCTTCCTTTTCAGATTTTTGCACCACAACATGCGGTAGATTCCCGCTTCCATTCATCAAAGCCCGTACTCAGGCGGGAAGCCACAACGGAGTCAATGCACCGCATATTCAGTACGGAGTGCCTTCACACTTGCGTATTTAGTTCATTCCATCTCTTAAAACGATCCACCATGGGCAGCTTACAGTTTCTTATTTCAGAATTGAAGTTGGAGTCTCAAGTTATTGAGCACAGTGCTTTCCATGTATCACAGACACAACACACACACACACACACACACACACACACACACGCCCCTCTGTATATGTAGAGGGCACAATGATCTCTGTATGTCATAGACATGCATGCACAGACAAACCTCTGTACAGGATGTTCCCTGTTTGGGTCTGCCCAGCTCCCTCACCCCTTTATCCCCATTAAGTCAGTAGGAAAAAAACTGTTCCTTATTTGCTTCCCCAGGCATAACTTGAGATCCTAAAATAGCTATCATTGACACTGGTGGCCCTTAATGTATGATTCAATGCTTATTTATTTATTTGTATTTAGCGCAAGGTCCATAGGATTTACAGGGTCTCACTACACAGACCGGATTTGTAGTGATCCTCCTGTTTTCAGCATCCCAAGTGCTAGGATTACAGGCACACGTCACCAATCGCCATCTCAGCTTGTCCTGGGTGGGGGGGGGCGGCACGGCAAGCCTGATTCAATACTTTATGCTTAAACCCTGAGTCTATAGTCCTTCCTTGGTGAGACCCCCTCTATGAGTTTGATGTTACAATAAATAAATAAATTTAAAAAATAGATTGCTGAGTGGATGCTAAACACACAAAAACAGGCTCGAGGGCCTCGTTCCTTTCAGTACAGACTAGACGCACACATCGCCTCTGTCTTGCTCGGCTCTCGCTGCGTCTTGCGATCCTTTCTGTCCTACGTACTAACTGCAGGGCGCCGTGTTCGCGACAGCGTCGCTCCGCTGTGCTCTGCTCCCTTCGTCTTTCCTTCCCGGAAGCTGCACGGTGTGACTGTGCCCCTAAATCAGTGAGACATAGTTGGGGGTGGCTGAGAGCACGTGGGCCACACGACACGGCCAGAGCGAGGCCCCAGGATGGTGAAGACGGAGCCAGCTCTCACTGGGCGCGTCTCAGCTGATGCGCTCTTGGGCTTAAGGCTCTCATCCTGCTCAGCAAGCTGTAACTTAATCACTTGCTTGGTAAGCGGGAGACACGCCTTGATGGAGGGACGGTAGCTAACTAGGTATGGGTGCTGTTTCTCTGGGTACTGGCTCTGGTTTTCTAAACTGAAAGGAGAGTAACAGTTGTGCTCACAAACGGTCTTAAGCTTAAGCATCTGTTATCCCACAGCGGTGGAAATCTGTAAGAATAGTTGATGACTTTATATGAAAAATAACATGCTCAAACATTTGCAAGTGGACAGGAAAAATGAAAATGATTGTTATGACATTTAATTTTTTGCCTCAAGAAGGTAAACACTGGAGAGGGTTATGGCTTAGATTTGGGGGTGTGCCCTAGATCCTCACCTGCGTGGAAGATTGTGGGGTCCTGGGATGCTGTTCTCCCTACGAGTTTTCAGCTGCCTTGTGAGGCTGCGCCCTGGCTGGAGCCTACTCCTGGGCAAGGCCCAAATCCTGCTGGGCTGCGCCCTTGGGCCTTGGCTGCAGGCCCTTCTCCCTGACCCTTCTGTACTTGAGCCTGCCAACCCCGGACCCTGGCTTCTGACAGCCTGAGCCCAGAAGTCCTCTCGTCTCTTAAGTTGTGAGTGTTGTATCTCAGAGACCAGAAAGTGACTGAGGCAGGGTGACAGGACAGGTAGGCTCACAGGGTGACAGTGACGCACTCTCTCCTTCTATTCTACTCCCTTAAAGAAAGCTTAGATATAAAGCATGTGATAAAAGGAATATTGGGGCCTTAAACACACACTCTGTCATCTATCATCTATCTATCTATCTATCTATCTATCTATCTATCTATCTATCTATCTATCATCTATGTACCTATTTATTTATCTTCTATCTTATGTATACCCATCATATATTTTATATATGTTAATGATATGATATATATTAATATATGTATGATTTGGATACTCCACAGCCCCTGCCTAAATTGCTTTTGCAAAGCCAACACCTGTAGAGAAACTTCTGGCATCTGTAGCCGCTTTCCTCACCAACACGTAGCTCCTTGTGTTCCTTCAGGGCGGCATTATCTGACAGTGAACTTGAGGCTGCTAGGCTACAGCCAGTTGCTGAGCGTGAAAGTCACTCTGCTATTGGTATAAGTTTCACTTTTACAGTTCTTCAAAAATGAGTGATCATTGATTTGTAAAGGCACTTATTACTGGTATTCTATGTTTAGAGTCTTGATTGGTCTTTTTAAGTCAACAAATAATAGTTTTCCTCCATTCCTAGCAAGTACAATCATTATAAAAACAAAATCTTAACTATGTTAAAATAAGCGTTGCTAATATGTTCTGATGATGCAAAAAGAAAATAAGATTTTTTGGTAATAGCTATGTAGTGAGATCCTGTACAAATACATTAAAAAATCTCATAGTAATGACAGTATTGTGTATAAGTATACTGTATATAAATTGGGTTAAAGACAATTTTTGAAAATTCAGAATGTTGAGACAAATGTATAGATTAACTAGATTTTCTTATTAAAATCATCCATTATAAAACACAAAATAAACTCCTCTGGTAAATCTCTGTGAACAGAATCAGAGCTTTAAATAACATCACAGCCAGAATGTTTTGGAAGGAAATTCAGTCTCTTTAATTAAGCACTGGACACTGGAATATCTTTGGGTGCGGCAGACCAAGAGTACCGGGGAGGTCAGCAGACCTACGCTGGGTCCAGGTGCTGGGGAGGCTGGGCAGGGGTAGTGTCTGAGGCCAGCTCTCTTTGATTCGATCTCATAAAAGCAGAAGCCCAACTTATATTCTTTCCACAACACATCCTGGCATCCCCAGTGTATTTGTGCCTGGATATCTCCGGGTGAAAGCACAGCTTCCGATGCACCCTCTGGGCCTTTGCAAGGAGAGGCAAACCACGGAACACCACCTGTAGGACCCAGGCGACCGGCAGAGGCGGGAGCTGTCCCGCAGGCTGGCTGCAGCCACCACAAGGTCAGGGTCCCTGGCTCCCGCGCCACTCACCCCTCACTCACTTTACTCAGAGCCTTGTTTCACACGCTTGCCTTCTTCCCTGAGAAAACTGCCCGTGCGCGCCCTGCTGCAGGCTCCTCACAAGGACAATTTCTCAGATAAGTTTTTCTTCAACCCAGATCTCCTGCTTGAACGTCACACCCAGTCGCCAAGTCTACGATTCTATCTGAGGGCCTAGAAGGGCTTTGCGCCCAGCACGTTGGGAACTGGATTACGCTCTTCTGCCCCATCTCGGCTTCTCATACCCGCCTCGGTGTCTGCCTCCCCCAGGACCTCATCTCATTTGTATTCTATGACACTGAGGTGATTTTGAACTCAGTTTCTACTTTAATATGTTACCAAGTCCATGATATTGAGTTCTAAGTACACTAATCTTCTCTCCAAGTTTACACAAAGCCCTAATATTAATATGGGTTCATATGAATGCATGTCTTAGCAAATAAAAACTTTCATGCAGTTTCAAAAGATTCCTGCTGTTGTTTGTTTCTCACCTGTTGTGCTTACACTGTGTCATGGAAATAAGTTACCCTTGTTGTCTAGGTGATAAATTATAGATTATTGCCCACACTTTCCAGTGATTATAACATTATTTTTCAACTAAGTATTTTTAAAACAAATGTAAAGTGACAAGGTTGACATTTCAAGAATTTGCTCTATTTTAAATTAAACTGTAGAGAAATATTTAAAATGTTACCAGGCTTTTTTTTTTTAATGGAACCAGGGATTGAACTCAGTCCCTTGTGCTTGCCAGGGAAAAGCTTATGAGATTGAGCCATTTCTCCAGCCCCCACCTTTTGTTAATTATTTACGGTCATATATTTTCTCAGTTTATGGCTATTTCCAGTTTGTTCTCTTCTGATTTTCCTGTGTTTTGGTTGGATTGCTTTTAGGAGAAGTTTCTTTTTCGTTCTTGGCGACCAAATCCAGGGCTTGGAGGTTGCTAGGCGAATGTTCCCTGCTGAGCTGAGCCCCAACCCAGTTTCCGGCTTGGGTTTGCACTCCTAGTACACTAAACTACTCACTTATGGCCCAAAGTTATAAATGTGCGTGTTCTCTTCTATAGTCGTGAAGTAGAATCGTTCTAATAGTATTTCAGGGGCTGGCGATAAAGCTCAATGGTGCAGGGCCTGTCTGCAAATGCAAGGTCCTGAGCTTGATTTCAGGAAGAGAGAGAGAGAGAGAGAGAGAGAGAGAGAGAGAGAGAGAGAGAG
>NW_004524610.1:5872815-5882828 GCF_000260255.1 Octodon degus
AGAGAGAGACAGAGAGACAGAGAGAGACAGAGAGAGAGACAGAGAGAGAGGGACAGAGAGAGACAGAGAGAGAGAGACAGAGAGAGAGAGTGTCAGACAGAAAGAAAGTCAGACAGAAAGAAAGATAATTTTAAATTATTTTCTGTGTAACTATGAGAACAAGGTTTAAAACTTTGTCCTACACAAGAAGCAAAAGTGAATTTCCAGGTACGCCCCTGCCATAGAAAGGTCACAGCCTGTTTCCTACACGTAGCTCTTCATTTCTGAGGTCACTGTGACATTCTCCACGACAGCTTTCCTACACATGGGCTAACTACATGTAATTTCAATTAAACCAAATCTACAGTAAACAACTACATTTGGTTAAAAATATTTTCCCCCTATAATTTTTTTTACATTTAGAAGTACATTTTAGAAGTTTATCATGTTTTTAAAAATATTTTTATATTTTATTAGGATTTGTATATTACTTCAAAGGGAAATAATGCATGTTGGGTATGAGAAGAAAACATCTATTTATTCAGATGATTTTAAATGAGCATCCAAATGTTTCTTGATTTTTTATATGAAAATATAAATAGTTAATGTACTCCAGAATATACAGAATATTTTTCTGTTGTGAATAGGATTCATGTAACATATATTCAGACATGTTATACTTGATGTGCACATGTAGTATTGAGGTTTGGAGGTGGATATTGTATCCAGGAATCTATTAATCTCTCATTCATGACAATAATTTGTTTGAAAATGAACTCAATTTTCATGGAGATGTTTGTACATCTGCGAATCACACAACTTCGGGCAGCTATTTCTAGAGCGCCTCCTGCAGATTCCCAGAACAATGCAGGAATAGGAAAGACCTGCCCGTGTGGACCTGCCATTCATGAACATTTTTATGACTATGAAACCTCAAAACTTCTGAAGCCCCATTATCTTGCATGCTGAAAATGTATAATAAACTAATGCTGAATTTTATTGATCTTTTTACATTTGTGAAAGAGCCTGCCATTTTTCTCCTAATCTGTTTCTTTGATTGTTATTAACAGTAGGTGGTTTTGAGATTAATGCTCTTCTGAGAGTAGAGAAATCACGATGTCTTAGATGAGCTTAAATTACTATTTTATTTATAACTTTGTGTTATAGTTTTAATAGAAATTGTCTTTTCTTCCACATGCCAAAGGCTAAAATTAGACACATGTCTATCACCATGCACAAAACTACAATCAAAATGGATGAAATATTTAAATTTTAAGACATAAACACTAAATGTACTGGAGGGGAAAGTAGGTAGAAATTTTGAAGACATAGGATTTTTTTTCTCCGAATGCCTTCAGGGCAGGTTTGTCTGGCTTGAGTTGTGGGATGAACCACAGCAACCTGAGCCTGACTGCTTTGTGGAAGCAGCCACTTAAAGAACTGAGCTAAGGGGCAGGCCCCCTTGAAGACATAGGAGTAGACAGTTCATGAACAAAATCCAAACTGCACGGGAAATACTTCAAAGAATCAACAATTGGATCTCATCTTTTCGAAAAGTTTCTGCACTTCAAAAGAAATCACCAACAGAATAAAAATAAAACCCATGAATTAAGGAAAAAAATTATAACCAACAGTGAGTGCCTCAGACAAAGGACATAAAAAGAAGTTAAAAAACCAGGCCTCCAAAATTCAAAGACCTAATCAAAAAATGGGCATCTCAGATGAACATATACTTCACTAATGAAGAAATACAAGTGGCAAACAAATATATGAAAAAATGTTCAGCATCATCGATGATTTAAGAGATGCTGATTAAAACTACCCTGAGATTCCATCTTATGGTAGAAAGAATGGCTAACATCAAGAAGTCAGCCAATAACAAATGCTTAAAGGGCTGTGAGAAAAAGGAATCCTTCTCCACTCTTTGTGGGAATGCAGACTGGTACAATCATTGTAGAATTCAGTATGGAGACTCCTCAAAAGTTAGGATTGGAGGTCCCATTCAAGCCAGCTATTCCCTTCCTAGGTATTTTCCCAAAAGAACTGAAATCATCATACCGCAGCGATAATGTGCAGCCACGTTTCAGGCAGCACAATTTGTCACAGCTAAATATTGGAAACAACCCAAATGCCCATCAACTGAGGAATGGATACAAGAGAAATGGTATTTTTATATAATGGAGTATTAATCAGTTATAGAAAGGATAAATTCGATGCTTTTATAGATAAATAGATGCAGGTAGCGATATTACATTGGTAAGTGACATAAATCAGCCCTGCATGTGGAAACATCATATTGTCTTGGACATAGTGTGAGAGCCTGAAAGAGTAAATAAAATCTGAAAGGCACAATAGATACTGTGAAAGGGAGAGAATCTGCACAATGGGGAGGAATGATTTGGATGAGGAAAAGGACAAAAGAAAGGAGGGAAAAAGATATGTATTATTCAGGATGGCTTGCGTAATTGGACTGCTCATTTCTGCGGGCCTACTGAAAGGAATGTTTAAATTAAAAATATTTATTTTCTTCTGCATTTTAATTTTTTATTCTACTGAGCCATGTCCGCAGCCCCCTTGCATTTTAATTTCTTATACTTTTTAATTGTCTACCAGTTTTTCAGGTTTATTTTTGGTGGCCTAAACAACTAATTTGAAGATAATATTATGCTACACAACAACCATTGTTGAATTCATTTTTCTTTGTTTAATGAAATTTTGTATCATTTCTAATTTGTTTTTAAATTTTTGTATTCTTAAGAGAAAGCAGTCGTCTTTTCTTAAATGTCTTCTTGAGTCATTTGCTGAGGTGATGTGCTGGTGTTCTCAGTGTGGGGGTGCTTCAGACCTGGCTCTTCATGACCTACCTTTTCCTCAGCAACAGACTTCAGCAAAGTTGTAACTGCAACTTCTCCTCCTGTCCCTTTGCAGTGTACAATACTTCCCCTCTATTTTTGTCAGTGTTACAATTCATAAATATGTAACTCAAGGACCTAAAGCCATCTTTTCAACATGAGATTATCAGAAATGCCGTCCCCTGGTGGGAAGGGAGGCTCTGACTTCGATGAGTGCGGGCAGCAAGCGCAGAGGGCCCCAAGGCTTGCCCCTGCATTGCGTTTCCATAGCCCCGCCTAGTGCTTAACAGTCTCCTTCTCCGGTGGAGTTGCGTTGCGCCTCTCTTCCCCAACACAACCAGCTGCCCCCAGTGCCACAGCATTGAGCCAAGTCTTCTTCACGTGCTGAATGCTGCGGAGTGCGGCTCCTTTGCACATCATGCTCATACTCCATCAGATTACGGCGTGGACAAGTGCTCGCTTCTGTTGTCACCTGCAGCCACTTGCCCAACACTGAAAGCTGTCTGCAGAGCCAGTCAGCATTATTTTGAGTGTGATGATCTCTGGCTCATTCCAATTTTCTATGTATTTAGCAAATTTTGACCATTGCAACATTTTTAGAGACTGCCTACTTCATCTAAATTTCCGTCATAATTACATACATTCTAGTACTATTTCAGCTATGATTTCATAATTTCTATTTTATCTGTAGAGTGCTACACACCACTCTGCATTTTTTAATCAGCAATCTTGTTTCCTGCCCCCTCCCCCCCTTTTTTTTTTTTTTTGCTCTTTTCTTTTTCTCTGTTTTCTGTCTTTCTTCCCTTTTGTGAAAGTTTGGCTAACGGGTTTCTTACATTTCAATAATCCTTCAAACAATTCTCACTGATGTTTGCTGTTTATGAGTTTGCTGGAAATTGGGTGAATTTTTCTATATAATTCCTGGCCTAAGGGCTATTTTAACAAAGTTATTTATAACAAAGACAGACGTGTCCTATTAAATAAACGCATCTCCCAGAGCACGTCAAGTGCGCAGGCGTTGGGGTCTGGAGGCGTTTGCTTGGTCCAAATGCCTCTCTCGTTTGATACTTGTCTCTCTTGCCTGCCGCTCTTCCCACCAACTGCGGTTATTGCCATCAGCCTGCACATTCCACATGTGTAATGCTCCACGGTTACCTACAAACACGCCCAGAAGTGCATCTGGACAGGAAGCCCCGCTGACTAAGTGGACCTTCTGCCTCACTCCCAGAGCCTCAGGCTTCCCAAGTGGCACACGGTCGGGGCCACCGCCGCAGCCCCACTGGGCCACACTCCTTCCTCTTTCTGGATGATGGTGTGGAGGTGTAGGCAGGGCTTGGGAGTTTTCTGTTGTGGATCAGAGGGTCTGCCTGAAATGGCCACATAACCCAGCCACAACAACACCCGCCTGAGCACCATCACATGAAATATCTGCCATCTGATTTGGAATTTGGGGTGTATTTAGATCTTAGAGTGCGTATTGTGGTTGCTACTCTTTCTGTTTCCTCATTCTTCTTCCCAAGCCCGGTTTTACTCTGGTAGCATCATCCTGTCCCCATGCTATGCCCTGAGGATCCCAGGCCTCTGCCCGAGGTAGATTAGGAACATTGCAGAGCAAGGCACTCTTCCAGCAGGTGGCAGGGCGCAGGCCTTGGGTGAGACTGACCTTGTTTCTCATATTTTCTGAAGTCCACACCTTCCTATAAACTGTAGCCCCAGAGAAGTTCTGGCTGCAGCTGGCTTTTCCCTTTTTGCTGGGTGGAGTTGGGATGTTTTTGTTTGTAAACTTGGCTAGCTGCCATTTGCTTTGCTTAGGTCACTGCTGCCTGCCCTGACGGGACTGCCTTGGCTGTGTGGGAATGGAGCCCCGCATAGCAGGGCCTGCTATGAGCGTGGCCTGCGTGGCTCCGTGGTGGCTCACTCGTGGCTTTCTGTTTTGGTATTCATCGAGTGTATGTTTGCTTCTAGAGTGATCTGGATTTGCCTTTCAGAACTTATCCATTGACATTTTATTGTTAATATTAAGGACTAGAAAAGAGGTCTCAAAGCCTATAGGCATACGTCCATTGTCTTGGAAAATGAGGCTTCAAAAAAGACAGATTTGATAGTTTTGATATTTTTGTCTTAGGATAAGCAAAATAAATATAACACATTGTGCGACTGGATCTTTGCCAAACAGCCAATTCAGTTCAGATTATGCCTGTGTCCACGGTGTCCAATAGTGAAATCATAATAAAGAAATACAGAATTTATGTAAAATAAACTAGCATTTAGGTTAATCCAAGACAATTTTCCCAGACTTAATTAATATCCTTTGAATAACAAAGGTAGCAACATTTGGGTTCTTCCTGGAAACTTAATGTGACATCTGTGAGGCCTCTTGCAAGGCGAAATGCCCTGCACGTCCCATCACGGCGCCATGGTGACAGCATCATGCCCAGCACTCCCAAAGCAGCTGCCATCACGAGGAGTGGTTTTAAAATTTGAGTTTTGACTGTGATCATACATACTTCAAGTGAAGCATGAAGGGCTTGATGGGTTTGGAGCTCTCTGGCATGAAGTACTTTAGAAAACATTAAGTACACACGTGGGCTGAGAAAAAGCCATGTCCCGCCTGATGTTTCATTAAATATCAATTTTCTCTAATCTAATATTAATTGCAAGGTGCGCGCACTCTGACTTCCGGGCATGCTGGGCCTGCATCGCTGTACTCTCCGGTGCGATTCCCCGTGCAGCCCGTTTCCTTCAGCGCCCCGCCGGATTCAGTGGAATCAGAAGAGTTTAGGGCTTGTAAGGGATTTCTTCTCTTGGCTGTTTTCATTGCACAGTGCAGAATGTGGTGGGGGAAGATGCCCTGTGCCTTTGCTCAGAAGCAGAAGGACACATGACAACCACAGTTCTGAAAGTCTGAGAAGGGCAACACTGGGCCCCCTCTGGCCAGTCACTGCATACGAGATAGGCAGGTTGACGCGGCTTCACACGTCATTTTAAAACATTACCTTTTTCCTTCAGGGAAGCTGGGGCCTTCACTTCTTTCCCCTTCATAGTCTCTGGAGAGAAACGAGCACTTATTTGCAGCTGCAACAAAGAAGGCTGAGAACATGAGCATAAGGGAGCCAGCAGGCGGCGGGAGCTGTCTCTGGGCAGAAGGAGGAGGTGCTCTTTTACTCTCAAAACGCCTTGTGTCACCAGGCACAGTGCAGGAGCAGCGCAAGGTGCAGTGAGCGTCACCTGGCGATTTGCATCCCGAGTCACACGGATTGCTGAACAAGTCATAATATACTCGCTCATTTAAGATGGTGAACATTCAAATGGAGAGGAACTTGCTTCCTTGTAATTTTAGAAAATACAAGACAGCGTCTAGAAATCTCAGATTTTTTAGTCAGCACTAATTCAGCTTATTTCTTTCAGTTCACTTTTTATAAAATAAACAACCAATGAGAAATACTGCGTATGTCATATAAATGTCAAAGGGCCGGCGAGATAGCTCGGAGGCCTGAGCGCCCGCCTAGGCAAGCGCAGAGACCTGGGTTCCATCCCCGGTACCACAGGCTGTGTGGTCCAGCCCCCAGGCGTGCTGGGCTGGCCACAGAGACCAACTGTGGTGGTGTGCACCTGTAACCCCAGCTCTGGGGAGGCTGAGACGTGGGGGTCACTATGAGTCCAAGCTGCACAGTGAGACCATGTACAAAATACATAAAAACCACCCCAAAAGTAACTCACATAGATGTGGTGTTTTCACCTTTAGACTCAAGTAAAAAACTAACATTAAAAGTAAAATAAAACTTGAGAGATTATTTTTCTATAAGCCCATTTCATGATAAACTTCCAAAAACACAAAAATTGAGATTCTAGTTAAATAAGTCCAATAAAACTGCACTGCCTCTGTTCCAGCTCAGTGTGACTTGCCCACGTCAGGCTGCAAGCAGCAAGCCGAGCCTCACGGCAGCTCCCCAGCGTCCGGCCAGGAGGCACATGGCACTTGCTTTCTGCTTTCTCTCCAGCATTAAATTTCCACGTTCACCTTGTAGGTCATAGTACCAGTTCATGCAATGGGAAAAGGAAAAAAGAAAGCGCTCTACCACTGCAGCCCTTCGCTCCTGGTTCAACATTTGCTACAGCATTCAGAATTTTTGAAAGGGTACTGTGACTGTGGTCTTGTCCACAGTCCTCCTAAAGTGACTGAGAAAGTGCTCCCAGGAGGGCAACTAGTGGGTTGGAGGTCTTAGGCCAAGTGAAGGAAACAAGGCACAGAAAGGCCGGTTCTGCATCTCACACGTGGAATGATCTAGAAGACTAAAGGGGCCCCCGCTAGAAAGGAAACGCTGAGGAGGTGGGTGGGCAGAGCGAGAGTGTGGCGCTTCATGCACACGACAGAAAGAAGCTTTAGTAATCTACTGCAGAGAGGGTTGGCTGTGACAAAAACCAGTACATTGCACACTGTGAAACTGCAGAACCAGTGGATTTTTTTAAATGTCTTCTTCACAAAGAATATGGCACGGATTTCTAAGTTAGTCTGTTTGAATCATTTCACATTGTAAATACGTATCAAAATTATAATTCTCTGTTAATTAAAATTTAATTTAAAAAAGCAGCATCCTTCAAAGCAACATTTGCTACAGCATTCAGAATTTTTGAAAGTGGTGTTGGTGGCAGTGTGACACACATGAAGCTACTGATGGTGCTACACATAGATTCGGGCCCGAGTATTTTGGATTTCAGCATGTGACCTTATGGTCAGAAGCCCTGAACTGCACGGCACACTGAGAAGTTTTATTGTTTTTTCATCCTAGCTGATAAGGGTAATTCGTGGCTCTTGAACATCTGAGCAGAGCCTAGAGTCGGTGTGCTGAGAAATGATCAGTGGCAGTCCATACGGAGTCCAGCAGGGTGGCATGGGTCTCAAAACTGCAGCTTCAGCCTGCTTATGCAAATGTCTCCGTGGGAGGCAGTGACAGCACACACAGTGTGGGCAGAGGGCGCCCCAGGAGGCTTGGGCTTTGGTGGAGAACAAAGGGATGGGAGCAGCAGGGCATGCACCTCTGCAAGGGGTTTCGAGGTAGCAAACTGAACGTTTCTGCTTTGGAGAATAGTCTCAGAAAGTGAAGGGGACCTCGGCTCTGAGCCCCCTGATGCCAAGAGGGCTGTCGCTTTCAGGCTTGCTCTGATTTCCTGGGAGCTTTTCAGTGGACTTCTAGTTCTAATCAGGGTACTTTGAAGGACACAAGAAGCAGGAAGAAAATATTTTGGGTATGGATAAAAGAATTTTTTAAAATAAGTGTAACCTATGTAGTTTAGTGTAACGTAAGGCAATGTCAGCAATGTATTACACAGACATATTTTCAGTAATAAATTTTCATTATGATACTATTGATTTTGGTACCTTTCTCCTTCAGAGCTGCAGAAGTCTTCCCAGATTTTTCTTTTTTAATTTCTAGAAGAAAGATCACAAGAAGGAAGGGTCAGAAGGAATGGTAAAGAAAATATTGCACGTTTTTTCATATGTTTATTTCTTCTGGGGCTTATAGAAGTGAAGGGCCTCTGAGCTGGCATTCAGGAGACAGTTGTTAGTCTTCTCCCAGTACATTCTGCAATTAAGCCATCGAATTAAAACTGCAGAAGATAAGCAATAAGCCCAAGAATTATTATCACAAGGTGAAAGCTGTGACAGTGACAAAATGGGTACAAATACATATATGCAGTCTATGTCAGATAATCAGTAACACTGTTGCTTACTACTGTTGAGCCTCGTTCCCTACTGCTTTGCTATTCAGTGTTGCCATTTAGTAGCCCAGGACATATGTAGCTTCCGCTATTAATTCCTGTCTTTGTCTAAAGGGACCCAACAACCTTCCAAGGGAAGTGGCTCTGAGATAGCACTGTTCAAGCTGAGCCACAAAGGTCCAGCGCCTGTAACTTCAGTAACAAGAGCTGTCAGGACAGGTTGGGTGCACAAGACAGGAAAGCACACCTTGGAGAAGGACGCTGAGTAAGAGTGATGAGTGAGGATCCACCCCAGTGGGGCGAGGTGGGCACAGAAGCCCACGGCAGAAGAGTGGAGCGAGCAGGTTGGGCTGGGAGGCAGCAGCGTGGGCGTGGTGAATGCTGTGTAAATCTCTGTGAACAGCGCAGGGCTGTGAAATCAATGCTCAGATTTCCGAGGCTAGGACAGAGACTACGCCACTGGCACCTGCTCACCTGGCTCTGACAAAGGCAGCTCTCACGTAAGAAACTCAAACTACACCACCGTGCTGGAGCAGCTGCACACACGCAGTCTGGGCCCCAGCTCCAAATGCACCCAGCCCGGCGGGCACACCAGCGACCAGCAGTCAGCCCGGGTCCCCTGCACACTGCCGCTGATGGAGGCCCATGATCTGGCCCAAGCTGACACCCAGTCGCGGTCACCCCAGCCCCTGAGTGGACACTGCCCGGCTCATCCTTCCTCATCCCTGACCACTACATCATGAGCAAAGCGAAGCAGCTATTGTTGATTTACACCCTTCAGCCTGGACCTGGACTAAACAATTAAATAGCATATCCCAAAGCACAAAATAGTGGACCGTGAGATTAGTTCACTATTAGGGATGTATAGGTAAAGAGAGAGGCTTTATTATTTCTGGTTTTAAATCTGTGGAAGGTTTTCAGTGAGAAGATATCATCTGGTTTAGGTGCATTTCATGGGTCAGAAAAATGGCATTTGGCTATGTAGCTCCTCATGAAACACAAATGACAGGGCTTTTTCTTTTGTTTCAAAGAGAAACTGCTGCTCTTCTTTGACAGTAGGATAACAACCCTTTGCCTGCGATGTGGGTAACACAAAAGGGGGGCGATGTGTCAACAAGAAACTCAAAAAGGAAAATAGAGTCCAGAAAGCAGCGGGAAAGCCTGTGGCGCAGAGGCTGTGTGTGAGAGGCAGGTGTAACAGGGTAAAGGTCTTATTCTTAAGTGGGGCTATCGGAAGGACCCCTACCACATTTAAGTCCCCAGTTGTATGGCTTTCTTCACAGACTAACTTGACTACAGAATAACTGAATCCCAGGCAAGTAAAATAAACCGAAGAGCTAAATGCTGCTTCATTAAAGTACATGAAAACGGGGCTGGTGAGATGGCTCAGTGGTCTAAAGCACCTACTTAGAACAAGCTTAGCAAAGCACAGGGACCGCGGTTCAATCCCCCAGCACCACA
>NW_004524610.1:5882928-5906676 GCF_000260255.1 Octodon degus
AGGGGGGCTGAGGCAGGATGATCACAAGTTTGAGTCCAGTCTTGTAACTTAGTGACTTAATAAGAACTTATCGGGGCTGGTGAGATGGCTCAGTGGTCTAAAGTACCTACTTAGAACAAGCTTAGCAAAGCACAGGGACCGCGGTTCAATCCCCCAGCACCACATGCCAGCCAGCCCGCCCCCTGGTGGGCTGAGCTGGCCGCGCACACACATACACATACACACATAAATAAATAAAAAAAATTTTAAAAAAAGTACATGAAAACTTTGAACAAAGAAAGATAAAAACACTGATGCTTTCAGCTATATTTTACCCACCTGTTGTAAATTCAGGGTCAAATAACTTGCCCATATTATCATTTATATATTGGAAATAGTAACATTAATTTTATAAATAGTATGTACTATTGCCAGATATTTAAAAATTAAAAAAATACATATACACTATGATAAAATAGCTATGCAAGTAAAGTTTTAATTTAACCACATTAGAAGTCATTTATTTGGACATGAACATATTTAATTACAGTGAGCCCAGGCATTTGTTATTTTTTAAAAGATTTTAGTCAATAGCCTGAATATATGTAATTAAGAAGAGAAAATGCACACCAGTCTTTTTCTTTCCTTCTAGGAGAAAGACACAGCTGAATAAATAGAATGCTTGGAGCAGAGGCCAGCAGCTCAGAGTACTTCTTGGGCATAAATGACCCCACGTGAGTTCCCCAGTGAGTTCAAAGGAAACGGTGATCACAAATAACACTTATGTGGCAATTATTTGTTATTTATTGTTCTGTAGTATCAGTTCTGTAACTTTTTTATGTTACGTTCTACTACATTATCCACAAAAATGTTTTTTGTTAGGCATCCTGACTTGATATTAAAGTCAAACAACTAAAATGACAAAAGAGACTAAAATTGGAAGATTTAAAAGATCTCAGCACGATCATCAGGCCACTGAGCGCACTTAACCGAGTGAAGAACCAAATTTAAAATTCTTCATGGCTCGTGTGCAGCTCAGTGTGCTGAGGGGCTCAGAAATGCCCTTTCCCAAGCTATCTTTCTGCAAGCTGCTTTAGGGTTAAGACGCGGACAATCTGAGGGGTTTTAAACGATGGTAATGAGTGAAAGCGATGCATCAGAATTCTTTAAATGTTTCCTTGGATTAAAAAATGTTTTTTTAAATAAGCCCACAAGCAGCTTTCCCATACTGAGAGGGACCTGGGAGCTTCTCAGCGGAAGTTTATGCTGTGTTCATCAGATGGCCCTGAAAGCTTACGCTCACTTCATGGTCTCTTCCTCCAGGGACACTGCACTCTTCCCAGAGGTGTTTAATCGTGCTCAGTTAAGTGAGTACTTTAGTATTTAGTACATGAGGCCATAACATGCATTTGGCATCATTTTCTGTTAAATTGAATGTAATTTTTTGACAGAGATATCTTAGGAAAGCTACTCTATAATATTCATCTATATATTTCAAATTCCAAAATATAAATTTTATAATTTGAGATAGCACTCAAATTATCTAAGTATTTTTAAATACCATGCTGGTAAATATCATGAAGGAAAATCAAATATATTGCTATTTTTGTAAAGCTAGCTTCAAATTCCAAGAAGATAAGACTCCGGCCTGTGAATTGGTTGCAAATTCCTGCTTAGCTTTCTCTTTGTGCTGTTTGACTATTCCTTACTCTATTTGCTAAATAGTTACTCATTTTTTTACTTTTAAAACATGTCTTTTCTAAATAATTGTTTAATCTTTTTTTTAATTATGATGTTCCTAATTTAATTACATGTATACTCTGGTGTATGTTTTATCTTTGTTGGGTTTATAGTATGTTTATTTTTTTAAAGACTACAAAATAGTGATAGATAAAAACAGCATTAGAAATGATACAAAATTTCACTAAATGAAGTAATAGGAATTCAATAATGGTTGCTGTATTACAGGATGCTATCTTCAAATTAGTTGTTCAGGTTAACAGATTCATTTAAAGAAAAAAAAACAAAGCAACAGCAGAAAACTATAAAGAATTCAAAAGAAGAAAAAAAAATAAGAATAAAAAGAAAACAATTTTAAGCATTAACTGCTCCTGTCAAAAGACCAACAGAAATTGACAGTACAATTATCCAAACTATTCAGCATATATAACTAAACATATCTTTTTCCAGTCCTTCCTTTGCCCTTTTCTTCATCCTGGGTTTATATTATGAACATTTGATTTTATTTATAAAGAATAAGATTTCATTTTTACTCTTCTACCTCTGTCTCTGGCTGGACAATCCTGTTAAAAAGCATACGCTGAAATTTGTTTGAATGATGTCAGAAAGACTCTGCCAGGCCGCAGGAGGCCGTGGTGAGGCGTGAGCTCCACAAGTGTTCGTGACGAGGGATCCAGATCGCTGCTGTGGGTCCCCCATCATCAGAGCGCGGAGACACAGCGAGGGTTCAGCACCAGGTCGGTAGCAGCAGGGGGCACTTAGCACGTGCACCTCCAAGTTAAAGCACGGTGTGTGCCAGGCAAGCTGGGCGCCGCCTGTGTGCTGCGACGGACAGGTGCGACGGCCCACGGAGACAGACAGCTAATAGGCTCGGCACTGGTGTTAGAGGGGAGCTTGCCGCCTTGGAGCGTGGCGGGGAATGGCGTCCCTGACTCTTCACTCGGGTTCTGCTGGCAACTTCTCCTTATGGAGGTCTGCAGATTCTGTCTTCGCCGAGGATGCTATACTGAACTCACTTAAGGGCATTCTTTTTTGACTAAACCTGAATATCTAGCTTTATAACAATCATGATTTGTGGCTCTGTTTTGTGGCTGTGTATGCAGCTTTGAAATAGTGGTCATCAGTGCACATTAGTCACCAGAATACTAACCACAATTATCAAGAGCACCTAATTGGGTATATTTTAATTTCTCTCTCTGTCTCTCTCTCTCTCTCTGTCTCTCTCTCTCTCTCTCTCTCTCTCTCTCTCTCTCTCTCTCTCTCTCTCTCTCTCTTCTCTCTAACTGTTTTAGAAAGATTAGCAATGTGTAATTATTTAAAAAACAAACAAAGTCATTCCTTCCATTTGACAAGGAAATAGGGACACGATTTTAGCTTCTGTTGACATCTAGGAGATGAGAGACAGTAGGGCATCATACAGACAAAGCCGCTGAGCTCAAACCTGCCACCATAAACTTTGTTTCTCAGGAAAGCATTCGGCATTAGTGATGACATATTCCTCATGCAATCATGGTCCACCTAGGAAGTCAGCTACCATGTCTGAATCAAGCAAATAAGTGCAGGCTGGGTCTTGGTCCTTCCTGATCCATAAGCCATGACGGAGCCTGGGGTGTGTGGGCAGGCACTGCCACAACAGGTCTCCTCTTCACATGTGTCCGGTGAGGTCAGCACAGTTGACGTGAGAAGCACAACAGCAGTGGACAACTGACCCCAGAAGACCCAAGGCAGGATTCCAGGCCACCTCTGCACACTGCCCAGGAGTGCAGTAGGTGGAATGAGGGCTCCGGGACCTGAGCGAGACCACCGAGTGCAGATCCGCCACCTGCATGCTGTCTTCGGAGCGGCGCACCCCAGCGGCCCTGTGGCTGCCTCCGCTGAAGCGGTTACTGTGTTGTTGGATGGACACTAGCACCTCACCAGGTCTCTGTTGGATGAATTAATAACTTTGCCAGATTTTGTGCTGACTATGTTTTATGAGGAAACACAGCTTTCACATGCAATTCTAATCTTCATTATCAACTTTAATGGTCAATTATTTTCCAGCCACAGTGTCAAATAAGGGAGGGGAGGTAGCTTGGCAGTCTAGGTGCCTGCCTGGCAAGCGCAAGGACCTGAGTTCGATCCCTGGTACTGCATACTGTGCTGGCCCTGGGACCCCGGGCACACAGTGCCGGCCACCAAAACCAGGCGTTGTGGCACACACCTGTGATCTCAGTGCTGGGGAGGCTGAGACAGGAGGATCATTATGAGTCTGAGCTGCATAGGGAGAACCTGTACCAAGTAAATAATTCAATAAAAATTTTGAAAAAGTGTCAAGTAAAATTAAAGTATTGATATTTAATAGCTTTCCTGGGCTAAAAGGAAAATTACACATATATTTATCCTGATATTTGCCTAGCATTTTTTTAACCTATGAAATTTGGAGTGAATTTCCAAAATTAAGTAATCTTATGTTTAAATGCTTGTGTCTATGTATTTTTTGTAATAATTTCCAATCTGTCTATTTTTTACAATATATATATATATATTTTTTTTTCTTTTTTTTGGCTCAGCCCTTCCTGAGAGTGGAGCTGGCACCGCATGAGGTGCCAGGTATCTAACTGCAGTTCCCTGCACCTGCTAAGTTTGCCTAAGTAGGTGCTTTAGACCGCTGAGCTATCTTGCCGGCCCAGACACACTGTATTTTTAAAGCGGTACTGTAGAATGACTCAAAGGCCTTTGCATTAAGTTCTATTCTCAGCCTCCATTAAAAATTGTTTATTTTGAGACAAGGTCTCCCTGTGTTGCACAGGCTGGGCTTGAACTTGTGCTTGTCCTGCGCCAGCCTTCCTCAGTGCTAGGATGACAGGCATGTGCACCACACCCTGCGATTCTTTATTTTTATAGTAACTTTTCCGTTGAATGTATTTGTATCATCTCATGAACTTCATTCTACAATTTGAAGCCCTCTTCCTTACCACATTTACGTGGGATCTCAGAAATCACCTCATCACAATATAAATGCTCAAATGTGTATGAGAGAAAGAACTTCAAACATTTGAGTGGATGTAATTGAATACAAGTGTTAATTTATAAATTAATATAATAGCAACATGTAGACATTTTTATTTATTCCACTATTTATGGTATGGAGCATGAAAATACAATACTTTGAAATGCAAGTAGTGGCTGAATGCTTTGAGATTTCTGTGCGTTTTTGAAAACTAATACTTTCATTTTTACAGCAGATTCGTATTCACTGTGACAGTGAACAGCAATGGTGACTCCCTACAAGCTCTCCACTGGGGAACGAATGCTTACACTCCCAGAATTTGCTTGCTGACATCCCGAGCCCTTGTCTGTGTGAGAAGGTGGGGCCTTGGTGAGACACCTGGGTCATAACTCTAAAGCACGAAAGGAATTATGCTCTGGCAATAAAAGCACCACAGAGAGCCTTTGGGCCCTCCTTCTGCCCTATGAAGATGTACGAGGACTGGGCCTGCAGCTCGAGTGGGCTGATGCTGAACATACCGCAGGGCAGTCTGAGCCAGACTTCCAGCCCCAGGAGCTGTCGCCCCAGGAGCTGTCGCACGTGCACCACGGTGGTTTCCGGGCCGCCCCATGTGTTGTGCAGCAGAACAGCCCCAACTCACATGCCTCCTCCCACACACAGCTTCCCCACCCAGAGCCTGCCTCCTGAGACCAGTGGCTGTGTTGAAACACGTGGACTTTGATTGATATTTTATTCCACCCAAGCCCATCACTTACAGTCTGGTTTACTCTTACTTTTGAACATTTTATGGCCTCTGTCTAATGCACAGTGACATGTGTCCTCCCTTGTCACATCATACAGGGGCGTCTCACTGTCTACAAAATCCTCTGTGCTTCACCCTTCGTCCTTCTCTCTCCTCAAACTTTTGTTAACCAATAAACTTTAAAATTTCTCAGTAATTTTTTCCAGATAAACATTTAGATGAAATGACACATAATATAAATTAGATGCATACATACATCTGTAAATATGTATATATACTCACATATTTATACATGTGGGATTCTTAGGCTGATTTATTTCCCTTATAACTACGTCTTCCGTGGCGCAGTGACCCATCCGTGCTCAATGCTGCACCCACCCCATCGTGTGGTGTACCAGAACTGAGGTGTCAGTTCACCTATAGAGAGACAGCCTGTTTGCCTTGCACTTATTCTAGATGCGAATAAAGTTTCTGTACACATTTGCGGTGTAGTTTCGTGTGTGGACAGACACTTTCCACTTATTTGAGAAGATTTTGCGGAGCGTGATTGCTATAGCCCACAGCAGGGTATATTTTCTCTTCGCTTAAGCAACTGCCTGCCCTCTATACTGGCTTCCCTTCAGTGAAGAAAGCTCCTGTTGCTCGCCACGCTCCTCGGCATTTGATGCCAATGGTTTGCATTCTAGCCATCCCAAAGGGCTGGCAGTGACATTTAATTTTCTTCTGCTGATGGCTGGCTTGCTTTCTTTGTTGAATGTAAATATTCTGTGTATATTTTGGATTCTAGTCCTTTATCAGGTAGGCTTGTGTTCAAATTCTCATAATGATACCTTGCACAGAAATTTTAATTTTGATTAAGTCCATTTTTTTTCTTTCATGGATCATATTTTTTGAGTTATAAATTAAAAGTCCTCCCCAAACCTAGATTCTTCTCCCTTGCTGTATTCTAGGGGCTCTAGGCTTTACATTTAGATCGATGGCCATTTTGGGAGGTGCCTATCAAAATCTGCTACTAGATTACTTTCTTGTCTTACAGATACTAGATCATTCCACCACCATTTGTTGAAAAGACTAGCCTTTCCATTATGAATTGGCTTTGTTTCTTTGTGAAATACCAGTTCACTGAAGTTCTGTAGGTCTGTTTTTAGACTCACTGCTATCTTCCATTGTCTTTTGTCTATTTTCATCAGTACCATTCTGTCTTGATTCCTGAATTTTTACAGTAGGTGGTGAAGTCTCATTAAGTCATTTCCCCAAATGGGTTTCTCTCTTTCCACAGTGGGTTCGGTCTCCTCACTCTCCATGTAGACCTTGGGCTTTGTTTACCAGAATCCACCAGCTGACATCAAGGGTTTTGGCTAGGATAATATTAAAACAATTTGGGAAAAACTGGTATTTTAGCAATATTGAGTCTTCCTATCCATGAACATAGAGTACCTTGTTTTTATTTAATTCTTGTATTTATTTCATTAGAGTTTTGTAGCTTTTCTGACATAGACTGTATGTATTTTATTTGATTAACTTATCTAACTCAATATTTCCATTCTGTGGTACTGCAAATGGTTTTGTATTTTGAATTGTGTTTCTTCTTCATTTTCATTCCTGTTTAAGTACAGAGTAAGTGATTTTTGAACATTACTAGCTATATTTTCTGACTACCGCCAGGGGTTTTTGTGGAATTGGCGAGGCTTTCCACATAGGCAACCATGTTGTCTTTGTACAAAGATAAAATGCTTACACTTTCCTTTCTCTTCAGTGTAACTTTCGCTTCCCTTCCTTGTGTTGCTGCATTAGCTGAGACTTCCTGTGTGGTGCTAAAAAAATGCGGTGGAACAGTAGATCCTTTCTTTGTTTCTGATCTTACCAGAAGAGCTTTTAATTTCTCACTATTAAAGATGTCAATGATAGCTTTCCCATAGACACTCATGCCTTGAAGTAATTCCTCTGTATTTGTACTTTGCTGAGAGGTTTTTTGTTTTGCTTTGTTTGTGATTTTGCCATGGGTGTGTGTTATTTTTTTTCAAGAGCTATTCTTCCATCTATTGAAATGATTGTCTTTTTATGTCCTCTAGCCTTTTGATATAACAGATCACATTAAATGAATTAAATGTTAGGACAGCCCTGCATAAGTGGAATAAATCGCACATGACAGAATGTAATTATTTTTATATGTTGCTGTGTTTGGTGTGCAATGTGTTAGATTTGTACAAAATTTTTAAAGAATCTGTATTCCACTTAAATTTCCTGGCAGATATGTACACATAAGGAACATTGACATCCGAGATGATAGAAAAAGGTGGTTGGAATGATAGAAACCACACCACCCTTCCAGCAGAGCAGAAATGCTCTTCCTGATATGCTCCTGTATGTGACAACCAGCTGGCCCTGCAGTCCCCTCCCTTGGAAGCCCCATACTTTGAAGCAGAAGCAGACCTGTCTGCTGGAACACAAGCCGGACACATGCAGCGGCTCTCCACCCCCCATGTTTCTCTTTTGCACTGGAGCTGGGAAGCAAGGGTGTTCGCTGGAGCTCCCTGCCTGGGGGGCATGCAGAGTGATTAAGTACGGCCTCCAAGGCCTCTGGCTTTCCTTCCATCCAAGCAAACTCTCCCCCAGAGTCTAAGACGTCTCCTTTCTTTAGTGTATGCATGTATGTGCTTGTCACAAAGCTGAAAGTGTGGCTCCAAGTCACAGTTTTTCTTAAATTAAGAAAATCTAAAATATCGGCACAGCCCATACATAAATGGAGTATTATTGTAATCACGTTCACAGACAGACTCTGCCCACAGCAAAAGCGTCGTCAAAGGCAACCCAAGAGACTAGGGTCAGAAGAAACCTTGGCCTTCGTGATGGGTTCTGAAACTGACTAAGAATTTGGCAAAACAACAACCAAAAAACACTATTGACATGCGAAGAAAGTAGGAGAACTGTTAAAGGCAGACATGCTTGTGACTGAGTCACAGGGGCAGGATAGAGGGTGTAGGTAGGAAAGTCACAGTGAGACGGGTGGCGAAGGGCCCTGTGGTCTTCTACCAAGAAACTTAAACTTGCACCTAAGTAATAGGAGTCTTTAAAGATGTAGACGTAGGGTCAGGGGCCTGTGAGATAGCTCAGCATTCTAAAGTGCCTGTTTAAGCAAGCTTAGGCAAAGCTCAGGGACCCTGGATTGATCCCTGGCACCAGGTGCTATGTCAGCCCTGTCCCCAGGGCAGGCTGAGCTGGCTACAAAACAAAAAACAAAAAACAAAAGGATATAGAGTCAAAACAATTTCACAGCCACTGCGTCCATGGAGCTGAAGAGACACACTGTGCATTTCAGAACTGACAGTAAGGAGGAGGTCACTGCTGCCGCTTGTAACACCAAGCCCAGAGCCCCAGAGGGCTGTGGGATCCACATCTCCCCTCTACGGAAAGAGCCTATGTCGCACTTTCATAGTTGAAGTTTTGTGTTCCGAGTGTCACTTCTGTACCCTGTGTGCCACTCATTCTGATTCTCATGCTTAAATTGGTGTGTAGAGAAATTCTATGCTATATTCTTTGACATCCAAATAGCATGATTTGGGACTGGGGGGTGCCTCAGGGGTAGAGCTCCTGCCCCCACAAGGCCCTGGGTTCAGTCCCATCACCACTACCAAGAAAAACACACAGAGTTTCCAATAGAATGCTTTGTTCTTGAGATTTACATTTTGAAATTTATATGTAACTTAAAAATATCCATAGAGTCTTTAAACACTTCTATCTCATTTGGAAGATATTTATAATTTTTTTTCATCTTTTTTAATAATTTAGTACAGGGTCTACAGGGCCTACAGTGTCTGACTGAGTAGATCGGATTCATAGATTCCCCTGTTTTCAGCCTCCCAAGCACTGGGGTTACAGGTGCACGCGCCACACCCAGTCTCAGTCATTGTCTCAGCGTGCTCCAGGGGTGGGGCCAGCACTACATGCTGGGGATCGAATCTGGCATCTGTGCTGTGCCTCAGCAAGCACTTCAGTATGCAGAGCTATCTGGCCGGCCTACAATATTTTTAAATATTTTTATTTTGATATCTTAATCTGATTTCCTTCTTGTACTTCAACATAGATTGTATGCACAATCAGAAGGCAAAATCTATTCAAGGTTTGGGGCAAATTTGAAATGTCTCAGCCATGGCAAACAGTTCTTCTACACAAGAGACTATTACAGTATTACTGCCTGGTTATTCAGGTATTGCTTACTATAATAATATTGGTTTACAAAAGAAGTAGGGACAACACAAATGCCTACGCACTGCCACATAATGGATTACTGCAAGGACTGGCCAAAGCCTCGAGTTTTATTTTGAGTTAGTTCTGTACTATTTTCTGGAAGTGGCGCATTATTTAATGTCATTGTTGGCTTTTTCTGATTATTTCTTCCTTGGAGACCAAAATCAAATTCAATAGTGTCAAGTTAAGACATTTCACCATGAATTTTACTATTAGGGATATTAATAAGAATTCAGATGTATTCCCTAGGCTGTTTGGCCAATTTCTTCCTTTTTTTCTATAAAACTCATGGGAAATAAAAGTTCAATGTGGCAAGCCATAATAATGAAGACATTTTTAAATAATATTTTGCTATCATACGTTTCTAAAGATCTGAACTGAATTTTGATGTTCTAAGAACTGATTTTTTCAGTTAGTTTTCAATCATTATCATATAAAAAATTAGAGTACCAAAAAATAAATAAGGTCTAAGTACCTTATATGTAGAATGTTGATAAAAATTCATATTATCTCCTGAAATCATTTAACATGTATAATTTACAATGAGAAGAAAATACCAATGTATTTTTAATAGGGACGAACCTTTCAAATTTGTGTTCTGTATTTCATTTCTAGACTTAGGCACTTATGCCCCATTAATTTGTTCCAGGATGTGACAGGTACTGGTGGTAAGCACTCTGTTCCTGTGACATGACACGTAATTAGCGGCTGGGTGATCTCCCTTCTCCAAGGGGAATTTCTTGCTGTGCTCAGCAGTAAACACAGTGGGGGATCCCTGTAGTCCTTGCCTAAATGTGGTCTAGAATGTCAAAGGGATAAGGAGAGCTGATTGTTCTTTCTTCAGGACAAATGTTTGTCTTCAAGTATGTCCAAAAATTCACATTATCTTCTGAAAGATAATGTATGTATATTCAACATGTATAACTTACAATGAGAAGAAAGTAGCAATATATTTTTAATTGGGATGAACTTCTCAGTTTGTGTTTTGTATTTTGTTTCCAGACTAAGATACTTATGCCCCTTAGAAAATCATAAACATTCTCCTTACGATGAGAATGAAAATGGCCCACTGCAGATTTAAGGATGTTTTAAAGGAACATCAACCTAATATTAAGTTGTAGAAAACGATTGAGAATATATACATCTTATTGTTTGCAAACTCCTCTAAGGTACCTAAAGCATCACCAAATGCAACCTGAAGTGGATTGTTGTTGCAGGATGACTTGCTTCCCAGCTGCCATTCAGGTCAATCAAGACAGTGTTGAGGGCTTCTACATTAGTAAAGCCATGGCGCATATCTGATGTAAATATTTGCTACTTTCAGAAGCTAAGACATTGACAACCTTTCCATTAAGGAACTGTACGGAGCAATCATGGAAGATGCTAAGCAGAGTCTCAGTGGGAGGGCCACGTTCTTCCTGAGTGTGCTGCCTGTGCTGGAAATGCCAGCTAATGTGCCTATGCTGCTCATACTACCTGTTGGGTCCAATGGCCCGGTTACTGCTGAGGTTTCCTGAGGTAGCAGTGGTGCTTTTGATGCAGAATGCTGAGGAAGGGTGGGAGGGCACTCCTGGCTTGATCGTAGATTTTTATTGTGCTTCTCCACAAAACTCCCAAAATTTTCAGTCAAAAAGAGGAGAAAAGAAGGGCATGTAGGCCACACTGAGCAACAGCTAGTTCATTTCTATGATAACTGAAAGGCTGAATATTTGAATAAAAACAGACACTTGCTATTGCAACAATCTCGCCCGTGACCTGCAAGTGCCTCTGCTGCATCATGCATCCAACAGCTATGCTCAAGACACTGCGTACAAGCTCAGTGAGAAGGCAGATCACTAATAACAGAATCTTTAAATTTTAGACGAAAGCGTAGCATAGATGGATAACTGTTAGCATCACCTCCAAATGCACTGACATTACTGACCCAGGTGGCCACTTGCCTGGCTGAGATCCCCCTCAGGGGTGATTGAGAAGCCTAAGAGAGTGGTGGAATCTAGGCAATCAAGCAATGCAGGGAATGAGGCAATGCTCTGTGGGAACTAGCGTGATGAGACAAACTTCCTCTCAGAAGTGGAAGTGCTGCTGGGGAAAGTAGTTTAGAACCACAGTTGGCTGACTATAAAGACAGCAGGGGAGGGCCAGAGAGGTAGCTCAGCAGACTAAGCACCTGCTTTGGCAAGCACAGGGACCAGGGTTCAATCCCCAGTCCTGTATGCCTCGCCGGCCCCGCCCCTGGGGCACACTGAGCTGGCGCATGAGTCCGGGTGTGGTGGCACACACCTGTAATTTCCGGGCTAGGGAGGCTGAAAGCAGGAGGATCACTACGAGTTCGATCTGCATAGTGAGACCCTGTACTAAATACATAAATGAATAAAAAAAGATGGCAGGGGGTGGGGAACATATGGAAAGAGGGAATAGAAAAGGATTTCACCTTGGCTGAGATAAAGGAATTGGGAGACTGAAGTACTCTGAAATGATTAAAGATTGAGAATGCCTCACACTATGTGCACAAGGGTAGCTGTGCTTGGCTCAGCTTCCCTTGACCATGTGCAAGTATGGAGCCGGCCTGCAGCTCAGGTTCAGGGGAGAGGTGGAGAGTGATTTCTCTCCGCTGCTGGCCACAGCCTTTCCACGCCCCTTCACCAGCACCTAACCTGTTGTGGGCGCTCAATAAATATTAAACAATCATAAAAGAAACTGTTCTGCAGAAATTTGAAATTCACAGGAATCACTAGTATTGTTATTATCATTTAACATTTATTGAGGGTCAACAGCATGAGCACATCGGTCATTTCATCATCACAGAAGGAGAGAAGGATTAACACAATTTGTGATAACTAAGCTCACAGTGTTACTCTATTGAAGTTTAGATATGAAATCTTTTTTTATAATTTTGACAAACCAAAATAGAAACACTATTATTGAAATAAATATGCTTTCAGAGAAATGCTTACTCTTAGATATTATCAACATTCATGTGAAACTATGCGATAAATCTTCAATAACGACACATTGTAGATTCAAAAAAACACGTGCACAAACAATAGAAAACTCTGATTAGGTGGATGAGGACAGCAACATGCAAAGTACTTGAGTGTCACCTGCTCCGGTGCCAATTTAAAACCCTATTACAATTATCTAGAACGCCACTGTTCACAGAAACATGTCAAAGGCAAAGGTGAAGAGGTTACCTTTAGCTGGGCCTAAATTGGTTTGCTTGTGAATTCTGAATCATTTCTCGGCGTAAAGAAGGACTGAATCACCTGCCAGAGGGAATGAGCTCTGACAGACACGTGCTCCACACTCTGCGACTTCGTTCTTAGCCAAATGATTTCCAACTGTGATCAGATTTTTTTTTTTTTTTTTTTTGAGGTGGTGTTTGAATCCAGGAACTTGTACCTGGTAGGCAGGAACTTCTGCCTCTGAGCTATCTACTGTGGCCCTCAGATTTATTCTTAATGATTAGTAGGCAATTAGGTTCTATTTAATCTTTTAAAAATATTTGTCATGCTTCTACTGAATTGGAATTTGGAGTGACTTTTAATTGTTAAATGAATAAAACTAAAAATTTTGAAATATTCCTTTGAAATGAATTTGAGATACTCAAGTATCAGTAAATATTGATGCTAATAAAGTATGGAATTCCTTAGCATTTGAGTCTTAGAATCTAAAATCTACCTGGATCAGTCCTCTTTTAGAATAAAGGAGCCTCCGTATCTTGATCTAAGACACATACTGTTTAAAAACTCTGCTGAATAATTTTTTTTTCTCTAACCTGTGGACATGTTAGTCTCATAGTTCTACCCATGAAAAAGCAAAAGGTGAGGTTGCAGTGTTCTGAATTTATGTTTTTAAAATAATTTCAAAATATAATAGCTGTAGTTACTAAAATTTCATTTTCCGTATCTTTGTCTGTAACTCTGTTGCGTAACTGAAAAAGTAGCAATTCCAAATTCAAATATCTAAAAAGTGACATAATGACTAATATTTAACAACTAATTGTTGTCCACTCATTCTAATTTTAAGGGGACAAAGAAAATATTTAACTATTAATATTCTAATTTCTAAAATATTAGCCATCTTCAACATTGGAAGTTTTATTTTGAGATACAAAATATTTTTTCATTACATGATGTGTTAAAATCTGAATCACTTACTATTCCTTTCTTCAGTAAGTACCCCATGCTTATTTTCTTTTTCCTTTTTTACATTTTGGTACCAGGAATCAAACTCAGGACCTTGCGCTTGCCAGGCAGACCCCGTGTCACTGAGCCATCTCCCTGGTCCCTCCATGTGTATTTTCAAGCCCCAAGTATCTGTTTAACCCTTCCTGTATTCAGGCCAGATTATAGGCTCTTTACAAAATGCTAAAGGAAGCCTCACGTAATATCACACATGAAGATGAATGAAAGAGGGAAAGAAGGAAGACCTATGAGTCACTTGATTTAGAGCTACTTTGTACCTTTTCCCTGCTGAACTTCAGTTACTTTAAAGGAAGAAAGTTCAAAAATAAGGAGACGCCACCGACCGCAGACCTACAATGCAGATTTTAAGGTTAGTGGTGTTGACTGGTTTTGCGTCTGCCCTGGAGGCTGCTGTGGAGGCTGCTTCGCCTCCCCCTCAGCTGGCACCAAATGTCAGAAATGAAATCTCAGCACAAAAGCAACTCGCCTAAGAGAGCCGCTGCACTGGTGACATGAAATTCACCTTTAAACAAATGTAAAAAGATGAATAGCTGTCGTGTGGAGCGTTTTGTGCAGCTTTTAGTTTTAGACTTCCTTGGTGCACCCATAATGGTCATATGGACTAAGGAAAACATGTGCTGAGGGGCCGTTCCCTGAGAGCGCCCTCGTAAGCAGGGAAACAGTCGATGGCTGCGAATTTCCGCTCATGTGTGTGCACAGGTGTGTGCCTTCAAAATGTGGTAAGGCATAACATGTCTTGTAATAACAAAGGCTGTGTTTTAATTAGCCTTAGATCTTTATGAGGAAAATAATTAAAAAGTGTCCAGTTCATTGTCAACCAGAAGTAATATAGTCTTTCTTTGAGTTCTGCAGAACTTAAACTAAGTATCTTGTTTTTTATGTAAATAACTTACATGTTATGGATTCCAGTTTGCTAAATTATGTGAACATCAAATTCATTTTGGCTTTCACAGTGTGAATTTCTCATGAAATAAAGTTTATCTTGACTAATGTTTCTATAATGCAGACTATGTCCAGAGCTTTAAATTACAAATTTAGATTATAAAAGTACACTTGAAACCTATTAACAAGTAGAAATCATAAAGACTTTTCCATAATGAAGTTGAAAATTCAAGTTTAAGTGAATGACCACATATCTTGAATGACTAACTATATTTCAGTGCATTGTGAAATATTTCTAGGTTACTTATATTTCTGAAGGTAACTAAAAATCTCTTTATCTATCTATCTATATATGTCAGAAAGAAAAGTACACAACATCTTAAAGCATCATCTTATGAATATTAGAATCCTATGATGAGATCAGTAATTATTTGCTACTTATTCCCACAACTCCCTGCTTTATTAGTCTTATATATCCATTTTCACATTAACACTTAGTCAAGGACATACCATTACAAAATAAATAATAATCTTAATGCATTATTTCATATTATTTTTGCAGTTGAAAAATATGAAGGCACTTGCACACAAACTGAAAACTGAAATGACTTACTAAATCAATGTGAAAAGAGCCACTGACAGAAACTTTATATATTTTTGTACAAGCCAAGACTGCAAGGTTTCATAAGATAGGGGAGCATGTTAGTTACACTAACTATAAAACCATCTGAATGAGTATGTTCACATCTTGAAGAGTGGTTTCCAGTCTTTTGTCCACTTGAGGAAACTTCATTAAAGAAACTGATACCAACATGCAGGTAAGAAGCAATAAAATGCTCAGTGCTTGAATCAGTCATCTGCTGGGTGCTGTCATTGATAGTGTTGGGGTTTGGGATTTGAGCAAGATACTGCTAATGTGCTTTGGAATAAAAAGTAATCCATGACCTCCAGAAGCACTCACCACCTTTCCAGAAGCTCAGAGGATTCAGCTGTTTCATAATTTATCTGAGCTGTATAGAAAATTATCTAACTACAGCAAAGTCAGTAATTTATAATTTTTCCATACATTTATAAATGTTTCACTGACTGAGCTACATACTAACTTGTCAGTTATCTAGGTCTCCTATAGTTGTATTCATCCTTAAAGAAATTTAGGCCCAGAAACTTGCATGAGTAAACAAGCGGATACATTTCTCCTACTTTTATTCCAGGTACTAAGATATTTTTCTTGAAAAAGATGGTGTAGAAATCATTCTATTCAATTCTGTAATTTCAAATGGTACCCAGAAGTTAAAACAAATTGGAAAACTTTACTAAGCAATTTAAATGTGATTTTATTTTGAAAAGCACAAGGAGCTAAACCCTCAAACAATCTTTTAATAGAATCTTTAACCTTACTTCACTTATCAGAAAATATGAGGAAATGAGTTTTCCAATGAATAGACATCAAAAAGCCTATCTTTAGGATATTGGGAATCTATTTGCATCTCAAATTTCGGAGGAAGGATTTTTCTTTGAACAAAATTATGACCAGTTCTAATTTTTTTCATAATAAATAATAAATGGAGCATGGGAAAAAAGAATCAACTTACATCATGTACAGGTACAAATTCCCTACGATGACTGTGATAACTCTTATATCTAAAATTTATCAACAAACTCATTAATTTTGAAAAACAATAAATGTATATGATATACTGTAAACGGGCGAATGGTGAGGAACAAAATCTGAAGTGCTCGGCACTTTTAGAACTTCGCGAGAAGGCGCACTATCGTTTTAAACAACCTCAGGCCATTTGCTGCGTCAGAGCCTCTCAGGCACATTCCAGTTAGACCTAATTTTGTTATAGCTGCGTGAAAGGAAAATGTATAACCATTTTCTGGCATCATAATTTATAACATTGAAGCTGCAGGCCGTGATGGAGAACCAACAGCTGAAGTCATCGAATAAACTTAGCCGGACTATTTTTGCTGTTGCTTTCTCTCCTGCATCATAGCTTTTACACATTATTTTGCAAGCAATTTACATTGTCATGTCATAAGTAGCACTGAGTTCTTCTTATTTTTCAAAATTCATCAGTGAGGATGTGTGGGAACCAAAAATCCAACAGAAAGACATCTGCTGTTGCCCCGCTTATTTCGCTTATGCGGACAGTCTGTGGCATTTGGAAGTACCAAGCAGGCGTGGGAGTTCTCCTATTCTGATTTACACTCATCCTTTCACACTAAAGAAAGACAGATCTAGATGGCTCCCCCCCCCCCCCGCCTCAGAATCACAGGCAAGGCCAGTGATAGAGAGTGGTGGGTTTTAAGGGCATTGTCTTCCGCCTGTTTGAATCCAGGGCTGTGCTCCGCATGGCGTAGTCTTTCTAAGGAAGGTATTGTCACCCTCCTTCATTTTTTTTTTACCTTGCTCCACTGTCTTGGCTGCTTTCTCTTCCTTCTTTCCAGGTGCAGCTGCAAAAGAAGATAAGAGTTCAAATAAGAATTTCAGTCAGAAAGGCGGCTTCTGCTTAAGGAGCACTTTGGGATTCATTTAAAACAGGATATTTTTGATATCTTGTAGACATTTCTCACATTTCAATGCAATTGAAACCATTTTAAATCTAATCTTATTGAATTAGAGAAAAAACAACAAACCCTTGCAATCTTCCAGTGCTTTCTCCACACTTTCCTGTTTCATTTCTTTGTATTCTACTTTGATATACAAGCTCCACAGAGTTCTCTTGGCGGGCTCTGATCAATAGACTTCTAGTCCTGGTGATTGTGGGAGTTTGTACTTGCAAATGTCACCTGAGTACTCTGCTAAATTTCAACTTAAATATGGCTTAATCAAAGTCAGTGGAGGGGCTGAGGAGATGGCTCAGTGGAATAAGCGCTTCCCTGGCAAGCTCAAGGGCCTGAGTTCAATCCCCGGTTCCGCAAAAAAACAAAAACAAAGTCAGTGGAAAGCGCTGTGTTGTCATGCTTCATATCCATGGAAATGTTAAATGAACCCATCCCAAACTACAAGTTCTGAAAGAGTAATACCAGACCCATTTAAGTCTTCTATCTTCTCAGTCATAATTTCTCAAAGATGTATTGTTCTCTCTGCAGATTGCATTGTTTACATCTTTAAAGAGCAAAACAGTAGAAACTATTTACATAGAATCAGTACACCTCACTGAAATAACTGAGTCAGGTAAGATTGCTTGGAGGTTCTTACCAACCATTAGATGGAGGATGGGCGGGCAAGAGGAAGCTGCTTTGACATCTAAGAATCTCACCACAGAGTTATAAGAGAAGAACAAGAACTTCAACACGAGCAACGGGGGCTGTCATCAGCAAACCCACAGATGACATTTAGAACCTTTCATTCACATTGGGACATCTAGTTCTCTTATGCTTTCTGCCCAGATGGTGTGCGGTATACACAGCAGTTGGAATTCAGCTCTGTCAAAGACTGAGCATTGAAACAGGGCACAGTGGCACACACCTGTAATCCCGGCACTGGGGAGGCTGGGACAAGAGGATCCCTATGAGTCTGAGCTGTGTAACGAGACCCTGGACTAAATAAATAAATAAATAAATAAATAAATAAATGTTGTTTAGAAACTTAAAGACTGAACATTGAGTTTAATCAAATACTGGACACAGAGAACACATTAGACAATATTCTGGAGAGAAAAATCAGAACAAAGAATGTCTAAAGTAGTGGGTGGTCCTGATATTTTCAAGGAGTCAGTGTTATCAAGAAAGAAGGAGGGAGGAAAGAAGAGAGAAGGGCAAGGGAGGGAGGAAAAAGTAAGGAGGGAGGAAAGGATGAGAGAAAGAAAGGAAGAAAGGAAGGAGGAAGGAGGGAGAGAAGGAGGGAGAGAAGGAGGGAGGGAGGGGGGAAGGAAGGGAGGTGCAGCACATTCCACCATTAATACATCTAATTCCACATAGCAGCAAAAAAATTGCCTATAACCGGTTAGTAACAAGCTTCCTATTTTAAGGAAACTAACTACGGGTTATCCAAGCAGTAACCCAAAATAGAGCCAAGCCTATGACAAGAAGTCAAGAAAGTATCAGATTAAACAATCAATGTTTATGAGCCTCCAAATCTCATGAAAAGGAAGGCCTCCCAGAGCACGGGCAGTCGGGGGTCGTGCTTCTGCTGGGCTGTTACAGCCTAGTGGGTGCGAGGCTGGGGGAGTTGGGTAGGAGGGTGTGGCTTCACTGCTGACCAAATGACAGCACCCTAAGATGTCCCAGGGGAGGGATTCCAGGAAGCGAGCGGCACTCAGACAAGCTCTGTAGAGTGTGCACCGAATGCCAAGCTCCTTGCAGAGTAAGGGCAGTTCTAGTTCTGCTGAGGGAATCGTGTATCTGGCAAGGTCCAGGGCTTGAGAGCGTATGGTCCAGCACTACCCCTGAAGCACTGCATGGCAGGATGGACGCACGTGATGTAAGCCTGAGCCTCGCTCTAGGTTAAAGTGCAGATAAAGCCATTAGGATAGTTGGAAGGCACAGGTGAAAGCAAGGTCCACAAATCAGTGCCACCGCCTTAGACACAGGTACACTCCTGTGTGGGCTGACATTACTCATTCCTCCAGGCTTCCTCTGATACTGATTTTTAAAAATCAAGTTGTATTTGAAAAACAAGAAAAAGTGATTGGAAAATACAAAGTGGATTGTTCAGACATAGTTAAAGAGTGAAGAGTAAACTGGTAATAGATATCTGAAGAAATACTCAGAATTCACCCAGAGAGACAAAGGAATAGGAAATAGAAGGGAACCACCTTCAGGAGAGTGAGTTTTAATAGAAGTCTAATTTGATTTTTAAGAGAAATAGATAAAGTGAGGAGAAAGCAATATTGGAAGAGGACATGACTGAGACATGTCTATAATCACAGACACTAATAATCCGATCTGGAATAACAGGAATCTTAACCAATGCAGGGCGGAGTGACCAAGCAGAGGTCCCCATCACACTACCACGAGGACATTTAAGAGGAGCAACACTAATATTAACCTTTCGAAAATTGTAAACTTCCTAGTAAATGTGTCGTAGCAGCCAACTGTGAGTGTAAGTTGAATTTTCTTGCTGTCCAGCGGTAGTTTGTTTTTCACACGCTCTGTGGATCCACTCATTTTATTTTATTTTTTTAATAGAGAATCAATGTTGTGTTTCATTGCTTGCCGTTGTTCTGATTTCTATTTTATTAGCTTTTGCTCTTCAATTTTCTATTTTTCTTCTTTTACATTTTTTAAAATCTTATTTTGAAGGGCTGGCCAAATAGCTCAACAGATTAAAGTGCCTGCAAGCAGGTGCAGGGGCCGGGGGTTCAATCCCCGGGTCTGCTGTGCTGGCCCTGACTCCTGCGGCACTGAGATGGCAATTGAAATTGGACGTGGTGGCATGTGCCTGTATTCCCAGCTCTCGGGAGGCTGTAAACAAGAAGATCACTACCAGTCTGATTTAGTAGTGAGATCCTGAACACCCTACAGACCCTTAAAACACACACACACACACACACACACACACACACACACACACACAATTTTGAAGAGTAAAAGCAGACACAAAAACGAATAGAAAAAAAGACAGAAAGGGTAACATATAGCAATGTATTTGTTATAGATTTTCAAAACAGGAATAGCTAATTAACAATGTTGTTACATTATCTATTTTTATCTTCAATTCTGTTGTACAGATTAACAGAGATACAAGATTTGGGAAATAATAGAATATTGGTGCTTGCTTTCAAGCAATCTTAATTATTTTCCTTGTCTTTTTTGTTTTAACTTATTTTAAAGATAGCATAATTATCGATAAGACATTAGGAATGGCACACATTTAGACGACCAAGATGCGAGGCATTCCGCTGTGGGTTTTGTATAGCACACTGCTGTCCTTGAGGTAGGTGCTCAGACCACAGATCTCAGCGTACAGAGTTAGTCAAGGTGAAAATTCCAACATTAACTGCTGTTTTCAAAAAACTAATGGAAATTATGAGTACGATCATCTCAGCCATCCTGTGTATATACTTGCATGTTTTCCGTCCTTCCTTTTTCCCTATCTTTTCTCCTTTCTCATCTTTGTTAGTTAATCCTTTAGTTCAGATTCTTTGTTTTACTATATCTATTATACCTTTCAGGTTTTATTTCTTCTTTCAGGATCTTACACTAGGGGGACAATATGATATTTACACATGTGGGTCTGATTTATTTCACTTATGAGTACAGCCTGTAGTTGCAGCCACTTACCTGTAAAGGCTTTGAGCTTGTCTGTCTTTATAGCTGAGTATACATGTTTTTGTTTTTACTTTTTGTGTTTCAGAAAAATATCTTGATTTCTTACATATTTCATGGCACTTTTTTTTTCTAAACTGGGAGTGGAACTCAGGACCTTGCCAGGTAGCCATTGATGCAGCTGAGTTACATCCCTGACCCTTCACACTTTCTTTTTTAATGAAACTTTACAGTGCATACATGAAATTCATTCTTACACTGCTTAACTACATTTCAAGTTTCAATGTCTTGTTTTCACATGTTCAAAATTCCACCGCTATTTTCATCCTTTGAGCCGAGAAACACTTAGAAAGATGTCCCTGGTATTTACCACAGCAGCTGGCCTTGGTTCTGAGCTCTTATGGAAGCCACACAAACTTGTTTGACTTTTTGATGTAACTAAATGATGGGATATGTTGATCTGTATTCCAAGTTAATGAAGAAAAGGGGTGAGTTCAGGGATGGTTTTCATGGAAGAGGAGAGATTTTGGATGGAGCCAATAGATGAGAAGAAAGGAGAAGGGCAAGGTAAGCCCATATGTTCCCAAGGAAGTTGACAAGCTCATCTAGAAGGCAGGGCTCCACAGGGGAGAGGGGATCACACATAGTGGCAAGGCCAGGCCGATGCCGGAAGCGTGGAAGGCAGGCAAATTAGAGGCGCACTCCCTCTTACGCATGCGTGGAGCAAGGGGCATGCGTGTGCGGTGCTCTCTTCTGCACATGCCCCCTCTCAGATCACTATGGGAATTAAAAACCCTGCTCATTTGTGTTACAAGACAGTCACAGGATCTATGTTCTTATTCAAATGTTCTTATTCTGACAATTCCTTAGAAAACATAAATTTTTCAATTATTTTACTTAAATCCTCTGAAGATGAAATGTCTCAGAAAACAATCAGGAGTGACTTATTCCTAAAGATTAAATGGTATTTTCAACAATGGGTTAATAATTCTAGCATTTATACTAAATAAAGGAATGGAATCTAGTTCCCAAAAGTATTATGTTTTGCTACTCAGAAAAAAATCACTGAAGATACTGATTATATACCAGAAAAGATGCCATTTAACATTAAGCTTAATCTTTTTATATCTGATTCTAATAAAAAACTATCAAGCCGAATTCTATGAAGAATAAACCTTAGGAATAAATACCTCCTCTATGTGAGTGGATTTTCTACCTGCAATCAAGACAAAATCTTATCTACATTTTTCTTCTATAATCTGAGTACCTGAAACCAGCCTTTGTCATGAAGGAACAGATTTTCTTTGCTCTACATTTGAAGGAGTTTATTTTAGGTGGAACAAAGGGCATGAAAACAGATGTGTACTGCACTACCCCAGCGTCCACAACCAACGTGAAAGAGAAACACATAGACACCTGCACTGTTCAGATGGAATACCTGGAGTGGGGCTAGGAGCTTTCCAACTGGGAGGAGGAAAGTGTGGCTTTCCTAGTTTCTGCTCTGTAGTTTCATTGTTCTAAATGATCCTTAGGAATCCAAGTGTCCCACTCAGTTTATGTCTCTCCTTTCTTCCCTTCATCAACTATGAAGACCCTGGCAAAGCCCTCTAGCAGTAGGGGGCAGCACCTGTGTGGAGAGCCACCTGCAGGTGCAACATTTTGGAATCCCAGGGAGGGCACTGTAAGGAAGAATTACGTGGTAAAACTGTCTTCCACATGGACTTCTGCATGGCATCTGGGGTACACACCCTTATCTTTAGCATAAGGAGCTATCGATGAGATAGATATAAGTATTTGTGTAACCTATACAAGTTCACTCAGACTTTTAAAGGTGGTACTCAGAAATGACAAAGATTGAACAATAGAATAGTTAGAGGAAACAATTGTGTCCCTGAACATATGTTATGATGGTTTTCATAGATTCTCAGTCTATTCATAAGGCCATGTGTACTACTATCAACTTTTTAAAAATCTTGCTTCCAAGACTTTGGAGTTATGGCCAACTGCCCTGTTGTGGCACACAGGACAGAACAAATCTGAAGGCAGCGGGGAGGGGCACGAACTCTGATTTTCCAGGCCAGGAGGAGACCAGTGAGGGCTTTACAGTGGATCAAGGAGACGCAAGGGAAGCTTGAGTTGCAATGAGAGGGACAAGAGAAAATATATTAAGCAAATATGTATTTATTTATCTGAATTTAGGACAGGGTGTACAGGGTGTGTAGGGTCTCTCCACGTAGATGGGACTCATAGTGATTCTCCTGCTTTCAGCCTTCCAAGTGCTGGCATTTCAGGTGCACACCGCCATGCCCAGTCTCAAGCGCTGTCTCAGTGTACCTTGGGGTGAGGCTGGCACCACACACAGGGGATCGAAACCCTGCCACTGCGCTTTGTCTAAGCAAGTGCTTTACTCCACTGAGCTATCTGGCTGTCCCTAAACCAATATTTAGAGAAAAAAATCCTAAGGGCTTTAGGAATTTTTAAACAATCAGGTAGCAGAGAATTTAGAAAAATTCAAAGATCATCTCCAGGGTGCTGAGGAGATGGAGGGTGAAGTGTAGAATACAGGTTGGGAAGAAGGATTGAGGAGTTAGCCTAGCACAGGCTGATGTAGGAGGTGTTTCCTGGGCAGTAGGATGCAGAATCTGAGCTGTATGGTAAAGTTCTGAAGTGCAGATAGAATTGGGACCCACAGGAAGTGGGCAGGATAAGTAACTCTCGCGAGGTGCAGTTAAAGAAAAGAAATA
>NW_004524610.1:5906786-5936139 GCF_000260255.1 Octodon degus
CCTTTTGTAGTGAAAAAATATATATCTGTATATACAAAATAGGATAGAGATACAGCTACTTTCTCTTAGTTCAATGAGAAAGATTTGTACTACAAGTGTTTAGACAAGATATCGTGTCTGCATCTGGTACTCTGAATAACTACTACAAAGACAATCATATATAATGTATTAATTATTGTAACCGTCCTATCAACCTGTTTTTGAAACTGTCTCATTGCTATTTCTTTCTCAATAAAATTAATTTTAAAAAAAGAAAAGAAGATCAGAGCTGGCTCTGGCATCTGGGGAACACCAGGCAGGAAGGGTCAGCAAGGTAAAATAAGTCCAAGAAAGTTATAAATCCAGGCAGAAGCGATGTGTGGTGGATGTCATCTGGGGGTCAACTTGCTACACTCAGTGGAACGGCACTAGCATGGGGCTGGGTGTGGAGGCTCAGCCGAGGACTGTTGCCAGCAGCATAAGAGACAGAACTGGAGAGGAGAAGCTGTGAGGGATGCTGCTGGAGAGGCCGCTGAGCTGCTAAAAGCTGCAGGTTCTGATGGGCGGTGCAGCTTGTCATGCTGGCTTTACTGATGAGAAGGAGGAGGGGCTGTTGGCACTGGAGGAGGAGCTCCGGATCTTGCTGTTGCTGGGAATGGCTGTGGCTCACTTTGGGGGAGTTCTGGTTCTCATCTTGAGCATCGCTTCCTGGCTTCAGATGGGAAGATGGTGCACTGCTCAGCCTCCTGGAGAAGCTTGTTGCATTGGCTTTCCTGATGGGAATCAGCTTTCCTCATCACTGGAGGAGCCTTGGACCTCAATACTGCTGAGGATGGCTGTGGTGCTTTTCACAGGAGCCTGGTTCGCCCTTTGAGCATTGTCTCCTGGCTCCAGTGCAGGTCCTTCAGCCTGCTGCCACAGATTTTCTAACTTCCACCCCAACCTTTGGGCCTTTCCAGCACAGATCCATGAATTAGGCCTGCATGAGACATTGCTGTGGGCTCTAGACCTCCAGTTGGGCTTATGAAAGGCATTGTTTTGGGCTCTAGGTCTTCAGCTGAACTCACACAGGACGTTACAGTGGGATCCAGGCCCTCAGATTGATTTTTTTTGGTCTTTAGTGCATAGACAGATTTCCTGTTCTCTTTGTATGTGACTCCTTGGGTGACTACTATAAATAATCTTGAAAAATATATGTCCTGTATTGTATTCTTCCTCTTGCAAAACCCCAAACTGTAACAATATGGGAGAACTAAGAATAGATTGTCACAGTAACCGAATGTCAGAGGCTTAGTGAAGCGACAGCAGGGTGAAAGCCACTGGACATGTGAGCTATGTCAGGACTGAAACGGTCCTTTGGGTAGCAAGCCACCAGCCACCAGCGTATCTAGGATAAGGATGAATGCTTTGGCTGGGCAGGTGCGACTCTTGCTGAAGGGCTTTCTGTTCCTCATAATATATCCTGGAAATTCTTAAGGCTGGCTTCCCTTGTTACCAAGGTCCAAGATAGCATCTCAGCTTCCTAATACTTCATCACATAGCAAAACTGTCTCTATTATTTAAGGCTTAACTCTAAGGTTGCTATGTATACTAAACCTTTTGATTTTTCCCAGGTAAACATAATTTTTAAACATTTCTGTTGCTTTATTTAAATTTATCTAACTTATAGTTTTCAGCCTGGAAGTGTAGCTATATAGAATGCTTTCTGTTGACACAAGATTGAGGTCAACTTAGTGACATAATAAACATCATATTTTCCAGTATTTTAATTGCTTCAGAATGATATTAACTCATGTAACTCATATTTTTCCTTGATTTTACATGTATTATATTATTCACAAATACACATTGTATGAAAGAAAAAAATGAATAAAAAACAGCAAAGTGCATTATAATAAATAATATTATATGGATAACTGACTATATGTATTTCCCAAGTAAATACAAATTAAAAGTAACATTAAGATAAAACAATTTATGCTATGTCTAAATTAGTACAATGCAATTATGTTAAAATATGAATTTTTCTTTTTTTGTATTTTAGGGAAGGGTCTACAGGGTGTTCAGGTTCTCACTACTATATCGGACTGGTAGTGATCCGCCTGTTCACAGCTTCCCAAGTGCTGGGATTACAGGCATGCGCCACCACACCCAGTCTCAACTGCTGTCTCAGCATGTCCAGAGGACGGGGCTGGCACAGCAGGCCGGGGGATTGAGCCCCTGGCCCCTGTGCCTGCTTGTAGGCACTTTAATGTACTGAGCTATTTGGCCAGCCCTTGAATTGTTCTTTAACTCTGGATGTTTAAATAATCTCCCCGCCCAAAAAAAAAAAAAATCAATCATTTTGACTTAATATCAAACATAGGTCCTAGTTCAACACTTAGCAGGACAGGGGCCGGGGACATGGCTCAGTAGAATAAGTAAGCTTAATCCCTGGTTCCACAAAAAAAAAAAAAAAAAAAAAAAGACTTAGCAGGACAATTTTCCATTATCTTAGGCAGAAGAATACCCTCTCTGTTTTCTAATTCTTGTGGAAGACTGGAGGTGGAAATGCTGTGAAGTTCGCTGTGTGATGGTTTTGGAGCTGGATACTAAATCCATGACAAAAATGGTCTGAGGGAGCGTGTATCAGAAATGGACAGAGCAGTGGCCGAAAGTAAAGAGGTCTTTAATTTTTGTTTATAATTTATCAAATTGGTAAATCCCTTCCTGAGTTTCAAAACATCTGTGATAGCTTTGTTCTTGATGCACTATAGGAATAGGGAAAATCAATATGTGGAAGAAGATTTAGGGTAAGAATTGATGTGTGAGATATGCGCAATATAAGATGAACTGGAGACTAAGTTGTTGGTTCCAATGTTTTAAGTTTACGACCAGATCGATTCTCTCCTTCCTTCTACAGAGCAGAGCAAGGCAGCCTGGTTAATCCCAACCTACACACTTGGCAGTACTCCAAACTTGCTCCTTTCCTAGTGGAAGACTCCGGTGAGTTCAATCATTTGATGGTTCAGTTTCAGTCTCATCTCATTGTCATCTCCAACTGACCTGACTGAACCCCAAAATATGTGTGTATGTAGCTATATCCTAAATCCTAAATACCCAGGCTGAAAGGGGTTCTGTCTGTGCATGAATCAACTTCCAGACATTCAGTCTTTGGTTTTCAATGTTTCCAGACTGGTTTCTACAGCCATAGATTCCTCAGGTTTGGTATTTTAAGTCTAATCTCAAAAGATAGCCTTGCACTGTCTTTTGGACACTGTGCTGGTTCCATCTTTGGCCACAGCATTTGGACACAATTTGGCCTCACTTTTGTTCTTCCTTTCAACTTATGTCAATGCCCTGGCATTGAGTATGGTTCCTAGTTGATTGTTGCAAGTATCTATGCCTGGATTAATTCCTCTCGGGCCCCACATTATGATCCTTACTTGGCCTTTTCAGGATACCATGGAATTAACCACGTCCCCCTGATTTTTTTTTTTTTTTTTTTTTTTTGTCCTGGGACATAACCTCACTCTTCCCAGGCAGAAACTATGCCACAGAGCTATAACTCCAGCCTGGGAATTAACCATTTTTAACTTTTTAAAAATATTTTGTTATTTTTTAAAGAGAGTACAAAGTAGTTTTAACACAGAAAAATTACAAATGATACAGAATTTCACTAAACAAAATAAGATGAACTTCACAATATTTGGTGTATTCAAATTAGAGGTAGGATTCATCCCATGAATTAACCATCTTGAAGAAACTAGATTTTATTCCCTTTCCACTTATACTTTTGAGGAATGTCAAATCCAGAATATGACATTAAAATAGAAGATATGTCAGAAGATGTATTAGTAATGAGCTTCTAATATATTCATGACTACTGCTTACGGTAAGATAATAGCAACAACACACTTTTATTCTGATTATTTGTGTCCAAAATTATATCACAGATATTAGACTATTAGGAAAAGAAATGACATGACAGTGATTTTATTCTAAACCATATATCTTCAGAATAATAGAGCTTTATTCAAAAGATGATAGCTATTAATTTGAATAACTATTTATTCTACTACCTCACAGTAGTATTTATATTTTACTGTAAGAATCTTTTAATTTTTCTTGTTTTCCCATATATGTATTAAGTAATATAATTTATATTTTTATATGTAATTTAAAATTTAGCACATAGGTAGGTGTCATATATATTCTATGTCTTTCTACCATTCTCATATATGTTTTCTTTTATAGTATATGCAGTGATCGAGTTTTTAAAAGAACATGGTAAGCTCTGATTTTGGAATATGCATACAAGAATAGGTGTGCAGAATGTATGTTAAATATATACTTGTTATGATTGTCTTCTTTACTTTTTATTTATTTGCCTCTTTATTTTTGCCACAATAGGACTCGAACCCAGGGCCTTTACATTTAGCTATGCCTGTAACCTCTGTTTATGGATAAATACTGATCAGATCCTAACTGCATGATGGTTCTAAAGGCAAAAGTGAACCAGGGTCAGCATCTTACGGAACACATTTTCTCATTTCACAGAAATTCTTCTACGGAGCAAACATTTTCAAGTGAGCTTCGTCGGATGGAGCCAGGCTGAGTTTAAGCAGGCGCGGTGCCACAACTCTTCACAACCTGACCTGAAATTTGACTGCTAATGCTTATGTCAGCTTATGGCCCTAAAGAAATAGAACTATTAGTGCAAGAACATTAAAAATGATGCCTTGTTTATGTAAATATGACTAATCTTGGGAGATTATCTTCGTATCAATGAAATAGTAAACTAATAAATAAAGCTGTTCTATAACACAATAAGTTAAGAAACTTTACCATAGACGTATAGTCACGACACCCTTTTCTTTAGGCTACATTTACCTTTTTTGGTGGACGCAGCGGCTGCCTCTTCCTTGGCTCGTTCAGGCTCTGTAAGTTCAGATGTTAAAGCAATGAGAAACGGGGTTACGGACACTCAGTCGATGGCACACATTGCCGTAACTGTCACAGCAGAAGATGAGCCACGCGCAGCTTCTAGGCAAAGCGAGTGTGAACTCCATGAGCAATGTATTTGTACTTTTCTAGTAAATTAACTTCCCTGTATAACAGTACAGAAATTCTTTCAAAGTATAATTCTGTGACACTCAAATTGTGTATCACAATTATCTAAAAATGACAATAAAAATGATGTGTTATTCCACAAAGTACAGTGGTATAGTAATGTGCCAGTTTACTGCCAAATTTTAAGTGATACATAAATTTTAGGGAAAAGCATGGAAAAGTCTGTCTTTGTTCACGTAATCTTTAATTGCTGTGTAGTATTCTATTGTATATACTATATGATTTGCATATATTTCCTCATCAATGGATATTTGGTCACACATTTTATTTTGTTTGATACAGAATGCTTCAGTATTTACTCATGTGCATGTTGCCTTGTGCGCTTGTGCAAGAATTTCCTTAGAAGTTAAAATTTCTGAGTCACAGCATGTGTTTAAAAAATCCTGAAGAGAATACTAATGAACAGAATGCAGCAAATCATCAAGGAGATCATATGGAATGACCAAGTAGGATTCAACCCAGGAATGCAGAGATGGTTCAACACACTCAAATCAATAAATGTAATACACCATGATGGAAGCCAAAGGCAAAAACCACATGATCATCTCAATAGATGCAGTATATGTAAAGTTTGAAAGACTCTCTCAAAGAAATTCTAGCTGTGGACTAAAATGCTGGTATATTTTAGTGTATTAAGATTAAAACCTTTAGTTTACCAATGGACAGCCTATAGAGAAATAAAGAGCAAATCATACAGTTGACAAATATATTTATAATACAGATAAGTAAAAAAAAAACCTAATAACAAAAATAGATAACTCCAAGATAACAAATTTGATAGAGAAATAGGAATAAAACTAAAGAAAATATATAAGGAAGCTTTAAAAAGAGAAAATGCAAATGGCCTGAAAACATATCTAAAGATGTTCAAATTCTAGTCAATAATGGAAGTCTATGTAAAAATTACAGTATAATTGCACTTCACATGTACCAAGTTGATAGAAATGCAATCACTGTTTTGGTGTTAGTCATATGGAGCAATGGAAATGCTCATATCCACCTCTTACATGAACCTAAATTTTGGGGAAAAATATGGTATTTATCTGGTGAAGTCCTTGTGAAAAGGAGAGAAACTGCTCAAAAGGAAAGAACAACTGAGATGGGAAAAAGGAGAATTGAAGGAAGAATATATACATATATATGCATATATATGATTGTACTACTAATTTCTATTAGTTCATTGAAAAGAATAGTTAATGCTTATATTATTTGATCAATTGTGTAACTTGATCTTTGATTAATATCTTGTATCTGATCAATTACTTTGAAAATAACAATATACAATAAGATAACTATTGTTAATTTCCTATCACCTTATTTTGAAATTCTGTATCATATTTGTTTTCTTCACTCTTAAAAATAAAAATCTCATACTCAAGAAAAAGTGAAAAAATATTTTTCTGTGCTTTCAAAAATATTGCCATGTCTTGCTTTTACTCTTTTAGTCCCTGTACCATCTGGAATTGATATTTTGGAATTATAGACAGTAGCATTAAATTACAAGTTTAGTAATGAACTCTGCATCAGCAACATTTTAAAATAATCTCTCCATTCTGTATATGAAAAGACTATTATTTCTCATGGCAGATATTTGCTCAAGTAGGGTGTATTTTTAGATCTCTCTTTTTCCTGTTCCATTAGAGAATTTGTCTTTTTGCTACACCAATACTATACTGAATTTTAAAATATAATATTAGGAGCTCAATTTACCACAAAGACTCTGGACAAGTGCCAGTCTTTGAATAGTCATACTTTTCAGTACTTTGGTGTTGTGTTAATTATGTTACTTTCCCAATACAGAAATCTCTTCCTTTGACACCCATCCTGCTTCCTCATATCTAAGTCCGTCTTAGAACCTGCTTCTACTAGTGTTCATCTGTTTAATTGGTTCCTTTAGTGCCCAGCCTGGTGAACATTCTTGGGCTGCGAAGCATACTAGTTTTCAATTCGGGGCTGGCACCCAGGATGTGAACACTGGGCCCACACATAGTTTTCAATAACAAGCACCTTTTTCCATACAGTTAAGTCGGTCCCTCACTACCTAGTTTCCTGGCACTTAAGCCTCCCAGAATGCCTCTCTCTAGTGTTACATCAGTACTGTTCAGAGTATTTGCTGGCAACTCCAATATAGATAGTGATACTATAAGTCATAATCTAGGCTGAGTGAGGGAAAGTAGGTCCTGGTTACAATTGCTCTGAGCAGATGTACTAAAGCAAGATGATCCTCACTGTACTATATGGCCATACGTGTGTGCAACATAGGCTGTAGATATTCCAGTTGGACATTAGGTGTTCTAGTTCAGACCTATATGATGGGAGGTCACCAAGCCATGCTCCCATGAGAAATGAAGTGCCTGGCCTCCATCTCTACCTTACCTTTACTACAAACCTATTATCTCTGTGAGATACACAGAGCTTTCTGTATATAAGCAGATGTCTCCTTAATTGGCCAAAAGAATGTGATGGGGACTGGCAGAGGTGAGAATTGTCCTCCCTGATGATGGCTGGAATGGAGGCTTAAGCAAGACCCTGTGAAATTCCAGGGCTAAGACAAGAGAGGACATTTCATCTGAGGCCATGGGACTCGAAAAGAATTACACCTTCACAGCAGTACAGCTACCAGCCTTGTGTACACTGAGTTATCTGCTGAATCACTGATCGGAGGCCTTTGTACTTGATGCAAGAGCATGCTGTTTCCCCTCACAACCATGCCTGCAAAGCTCCTCTTCCCACGCACTCTGCTGCTACCCCACCTAGCTCTGCTTGGTACTGATAAAAGGTTTGCTTGCTCTGAATCTTGGCCCTTTGCTCCACTAAGAAAATGGCCATCCCAGAGTCTCTCTCTCTCTCTCTCTCTCTCTCTCTCTCTCTCTCTCTCTCTCTTCTGTATACCTTTCCCCAAAAGATCTCTATATCACTATATTTCAGCTGAGTCCAACAGAGCTCCATTTTGCTAACATACATTGTTCTAAAATATTTTTTATTCTCTTAATGAATAGAATGATTTTTTCTAATGGTGTTTGTAAGTAGGATCACAAGTCTGCATCTTGTACAGCAATTAACCACTAAGAAGAATATATGCAGTGTATTATTTGTTGAAACTGTACTTTTGATTTGATTTGAAACTGTCTCATTGCTATATGTTTATCAATAAAACTTTGAAAAGAAAAAAAATATTTTTTAATGTTGCATAACTACATAAATTCAAGAGGACTTTATTCCTTATTTCTGCATACTGATTTTTCCCGGAAGATACTGGTATGCATCAGTAAATCAGCTCACTGATATGTGCTTATGCAGTTAGACTCTGAAGTATGATTAAGTATGACAACCCTCAGGCTTGGGGCATGAGCACCCACTTTGTGCAGCATTAAAATGACGGGTAGAAAAATGCCTTATCGTTGAAATTTGATAGAAATTTAGACTCACAATTAAAAATGACTAGCCTTTTAGTCTTTGTCCGTGGTTGATTTTCTGCTGAAAAGTAAAAGTAGCCACAGACTACTTGTGCATTGGGAAGATGGAAAATAGCCCTCAGATGTGAGTGAATGGGTGGCGCTGTCCAAGGTCCTGACAGGGTTGATTGGCTGAGAGCTCACTAACAAGCGGGGGGAGGCAGGAGTATCAGACCTGCTTAGGAAACAATGCTTAATGTGCCCCTTTTGAAAGATTCACTACTGATGACATTAAATTCTGGAAATTCTCTATACTAAAATGATTTGCTTCTCTGACATGTTCTTTTCTGGAAATGATTGATCATATCATCAGCCTCTCTGTTGCTACCCTCTGTATGGGAAGCCACCCATGGAGAGTGATCAATAAAAATTAGGTATGTTGAGGCTGCATTATGGCAGGGAGAAGAAAGATTTCAGTGCTTAAAGGAAAAATTTGTTCGTAGTTGGAGAAATAGTTGATCACAGTGCTATCAGAGATTTTAAATAGTTTATAAATCATTCCTAATTAATTTCTTGTTGCAAAGTAATGTGCATTCCAAAACCAAGTGTCCAGCTTCACAGGGAGCTGAATATCAACTTCGGAAACTTTTACTTTGGGTTTAAATGATTCAGTGATTTAATTTGCTAATTTCCTCCAAAATATGCTGATCTCCTCAAAAGCTGATTATGCCCTGCATTTTGTAGATGACAGAACATACAGGATCATTTTATCTCAGATGAATATTTTTATCTGTATGTCACATTTTAAGTAAGAAAATGCTAATTTTTACAGTAATTTGCTATCAAAATTCTCTACTAGTCATGAAAAATTATCATTTTGTTTTATGCATTTTCTTGATTATTCATTTCTTCAGATTAAGTACTTGCACACTGAATAATCCACCATATAGAATTAAAATTAGCTTTACATTTAATTTCAAATAAAACCACAGAAACATGGATAGAATTTTATGTGCATGCTAAACCTCTCTTAAAGTTCTCAATATCTATGTGAACAATTTCAATTATAATATTCCTGTAATAATTCTACCAAGCCACTAAATAAGTTGTCTTTTTATCAAATATCTAACACTGACATGCTGTGTCTCAAAGAGCCAAACAGTAAATGTTTCTCATTTATTTGTACTATTTATCTTAAAAAGAAATGATAAATGCATTTTGTCATGTATGCAACTGAGATTTGACCATAACTCCTACATAAAGATTAAAAATTAATTGCATATCTTCTGTATAAAACACTTTCCATTATGCTTGAATAATTTTTGTTGATGACAATCTGTCCGGTACTTCTTCAGATTAAGGAAACTCAACAATGAAATCAACATTTTTCTCATGTTGTCAAGGCTAACATTGCCATAAATGACATCATAGTTGTAATTTTTAGTCAGTGTTACATAGTGTGATCCTATAAACCTTACAAGGAAACCATGGCATTAGATTAGCAGTTTATGAAATTTGGGGGAGGACACATCTTATTAGAGATGTCACTTTCCAGCAAACAAATAACGTTTGCTGCTTCGATTGTGATGAATCACTAGGACAGTGAGGCGTACCGGTGGGAGTGTGCTGCAAGAACTGAGGAGAGTGCACATTCTGCAAGTCAGCAGACAAAGCTCTAAGCCATTCAAACGTGGGTTATAACTTGCCAGAATGAAAATTTATGATGAAGTCTCCATAGGTACATTTTCCTAAGAATTACTTCACAAAAACACAAAGATGCTCAACACAACAAATGCCACACGGGAAACAGTCAACAAGCCAGCATCAAACTCCGCATGAGTGAAGTCTAAAGCAGAACTTCAAGTGGACACGCCTTTAACAACATGTGCTGAACGTACTTGCTTTTGCTTGCTTTTCGCTTGGAGCTGTTAAGGATGAGAAGGAACAAGTTCTACATTAACTGTAAGGCTACTTATCTTTCAAACAAGATACTTAAGGTTAATTTAGCTATTTTAAACATTATGTGTGTTGTTGGAAAGCAAAGAACAGTTGATATGAAAAAGGGATAATGAAACCCTACAATTTTTTCTTTGCTCTACCCCGTTTCTAGTCCAGTAACCACAGTGTTAAAGAGGTGCTCTTCCTGCATTGTACGTGAACCTAGAAGGCTTATTGATGAGCCATTCATTCTGCTTTCTATTTTAAGTTCTCTAAGAATCATGGTTACTTATCTATTCAGGCAAATACATGTTCCTTAAATTTCATAAAATGTTTGAATAGAACGAATTTGAGATGTCAATTGTTCAAGTTTTCAAATATAACTAATTATTTTTAAGTTACTGTACGGTACTCCCATCCTGAGAGGAACAATTTCACACAGCTTATACTTGGTGATGCTCACTGCTAGGCAGCAGTGTTCAGCTATGTGGTCTCTTAAACCTGATTACACCTGTGGTGACTTTGTGTCCTCTCGTGATTCCACAATGAGCGCTCTTCCCTAGCTTTTGCCCGTGCACACTGCGAGTGCACGCTGGGGGCCACTTGCCTCAGTGCTTCCCCGCACAAAGTAGGCAGAACATTCCTACTCGAAGTTCAGTTGGAGCCACCGTGAAGGTGAAGGGTGGATGGTACAAGTGCGCTTCCAGAACACAAAAAACACATGGCCGCCCTTTGCTGCCACTGCTTTGCACACCCATGGGTGCCGTGGCTACTGCACTAACGGGCTGTCACATAGAAAGAGTCAGCGACATGGCCTTGCTCACCTGACTGCTCCTTCTTGGGTGACTTCACTGTAACAGGGAAGAAAAAGAGGAAGCAGTCAGCATTTCATACTATTCACTCATAACTCACTATTCAGTTGTAAGTGAAGTAAAGTCATGCAATTAAGAAAGTAAAGAAACTTTAAAACAATTACCTGGCTCCACGTGTTTCTCTTTCTTTTCCTCTTCTGAAACATATTATCAGTGTTAACATTACTAAGGTCACGTTAATTTTACACACAGCATGCATGCCTTGGTTTAGCAGAAACAAATCCACATGTTCCAAGGCTAGATTGTTGCCAGAAGATCAAGACTAGGTAATAAAAATAATTCTACCCTTCCTTTTGCTTTGGGAATACCCTAATAGGACACCATCAAAATGTTTTAATATTAGAGAAATTCATATTTTTTCCATGAATAAGAGATCATAAAAATAAGAAAAAACTCTATACAAGGTGGAAACATTTTAACTCACTATTTTAAATCAATACTCAATAAATTTGGGATGAAAAATAATATAAGACAAAATTACTGAAGCTATTTCAAAGTAATTCTCAGGCAGACAGAGATGTACTGATCTCATATGGAGTTTTCACAAGAACTTTCTTACATGGAAGAGATATTTATGCTGTACTGGCCCCGCTCCTGGGGTTACACTGAGATGGCTATTTTTTTTTTTTCTTTTTGGTGGAACAGAGGATTGAACTCAGGCCCTTGTGCTTGCCAGGGAAGCGCTTATGCCACTGAGCCATCTCCCCAGCCCTGAGATGGCTATTGAGACTGGGCGTGGTGGTGCGCGCCTGTAATTGCAGCTCTTGGGAGGCTGTAAACAGGCAGATCGTTATGAGTCTGAACTAGTAGTGAGACCATGAACACCCTGTAGACCCTTCCCTAAAATACAAAAAAAATTTTAAAAAGCGAGAGAGATTTATTTAGCCAAGACAAAGGGTTTTTTAAAAGGCAAATCAGAGGCCGGGAGCCAAGGAAACAAAGGCAGAAGCAAGACATGCTTGCGTTGCTTTTAGGACACATGCTCCTTATGGAACTCTCTGCAGCCAGCTTTTTTCTAGGAATCCCCTTTTGGTCCAAATTGTTTGAAAGGAAGCGTCACTCTAGCCGCAAGAGGAAGCTGAGGCTTACAATTCATTGAGTATAATTTCCACTGAAGTGCAGGCAATGATTTTGTATGAAATGCTATTATCTGCATTTCTATCTTTATCTATTTTGACTCCATAAACTTGTCAAGTCAAGAGAATATTTTCAAAAAATGCTGTTATTTAAACATTACTAGCTGTTAGTTGAGGAAAAGGAAACAGGAAACTTTTAAAACTTTCATTTGGTGAATATTTTGAAAACTAGGTGATATTTATGCTGAAAGAAATCTCTAATCTACATTTTAGAGGTATAAAGTGTTGCAGAATATTCGTGGTCATTGCATTGATCTCCTAATTTTACTTATCAGGCTTCTAGTTATGTAAGTACAATAAAATATTTCACTTTGAAGATTACATGCAGTATTAGTAAGACAAGTAAAATAACTAGCTTGACCAAGTGTCATAGGTGGGAAAAAAAAAAACCCTTTAGCTAAAATTAAATATAAGGGCAGGCCAAATAGCTCAGTGTGTTAAAGGGCCTGCAAGCAGGTGCTTGGGCCAGGGTTTCGATCTCTGGGCTTGCCATGCCGGCCCTGCCCCCAGGGTATGCTGAGGTAGCAATTGAGACTGGGCATGGTGGCGCGTGCCTGTAATCCCAGCACTTGGGATGCTGTAAACAGAAGAATCACTATGAGTCTGATCTAGTAGTGAGACCCTGAACACCCTGTAGACCCTTCTCTAAAATACAGAAAAAAATAAATAAATAAAAATGAAATGTAAGGAAAACATTACTAAATGTTGTCTACGAAATGAGGAGTAATTGTGTAAATAAATACTGAGTAAAATGCTTCAATTAGAAGAAAAATTCTAAGTAAATTTTAAAAAGACTTGAAGACTGGGCATGGTAGTGCACTCCTGTAATCCCAGTCCTGGGGACACTGAAAACAGGAGGATCACTATGAGTCCCAGCTGTGTAGCAAGACCCTGTACCAAATACATTTAAAAAGACAAGCTGTGAGGTGGGATGTCACTCTGCTGCCCACGTTATCCTTGAACGCCAGATCCCCCTGCCTCAGCTGAAACTGGGGAGATATCAGGTACGTGCCAGTCCACCTGGTTTTACTGGTAGACGCTTCTAAAGCAATGGCAATTACAAAGAAAGATAATGGGAACAGATTTCAGTCCCGACCAAAACCGAGCATCAGCTATGTAAGAGCTTCAAGTTAAAGGTTTCATGAAGGTATTAGAAAGCCGAATGTAAGGAAAGCTGCACCTGTGCCAATCTGCAGTGACAGCCAAGAGGGTGGCACAGGGGCCTGCATTACGGAACACACCATGAGACTGAGTGAGCCCACCCTTGTCATCAACAAGTTATCTTTAGGTTCTACTGCAGCTGCCAATTCATGCTTATGAGTGATTGCTTGAATTGCCTTTTTTGTTTTTTTAATTTTGAAGAAACTTTGATTAAAGAAATTTGCAAAATGTGCTTTATCTTTGTCTTAACCATCCAGCAGAAAAGTATGAAAATAAAGTACAAGAAATAAAGCCATGCTGTTATGCTGAGCTGTAGGGGACTCAGGTCAACAGCTCTGACATTGGCAGTCAAGTGGAAGACCCAGTACTGTTATGGACTACCAGACTATTTTGGAATATTTTGCTGAGTTCACACACCTATACTATTTAAATGAAGGAACTAAACAAGAAAAAGGGATATAGATGAATGACCATTTTGTATCTGTGTATTCAAAATGGTTAGGATAGATATATAGCTACATTCTCTTAACTCAAGGAATAGAGGGATTTGTTCTAATAGTGTTTGTAAGTAGGATATCATGTCTACATCTTGTACACCAAATAACCACTAGGAGGGCAGTATGCAATGTGTTAATTATTGGAACTGTCCTACCAATTTGATTTGGAACTGTCTCATTGCTATTTATTTCTCAATAAAATTATGGAAAAAAATTTTTAAACATGTAGGAGAATGGTTTAAGTGCTTTTTCATCTGTAACCCTTACCAGGGCATATGTACGTCATAACTAGTATGTATTATGTATCACGTATCAGTGTATGTGTACCACACATAGCCTCTACATTCCTTGCGTGGATTTGGAATAGGTGCATAACACGTCTTAATTCCTTTTTCCATTCCTTTTCTCCTCTCTTCCTCCTACTCTTGACTTGTTCCTCCCTGGATAGAGATCTGTCTACTTCCATTATCTATCTTTACTTTGCTCTTTATTTATAAATCCTGTTTCTCATATAAGGAAAATATGTGTTACTTAATCTTGTGTGTCTGATTTATTTCATATATACTTCAATTTGCACTCATTTCCTTACAAATGATTCAAGTTTACCTTTATTTATGACAGAGTGGTGCCTCATTGTGTGTAAATACCACTTGTCCTTTAGTCCTCTGTTACGAGCTTACAGGCTTCTTCCAACACTCAGCTGTCCTAAGTGGGCTGCACATATTCGTGTAGCCTGATGTCTCTAACTCTGGGGAAAAAAATACCTAGAAAGAGACTAAGTGGGTCCCTTGCGATTTCCAGGTTTACTGTTTTGTACAATCTGTGCACTGATTTCCATAGTGGTTGCACTTTTAAACTGGAAATTATACTCTTTTAAGTCATGTTGCCTAAAACAGAAGAAGGAAAACATTAGGTAATGGTGCGGAATCAAAGGTGGTAATCTTAAAGACAGAGCAACCAAGCAAACAAATTCAGAAACATAAGAAAAATAATAAACGTCAGTGCAGCTAACAAATCAGAGTGAGTGAGCTGGCTGGAAAGAAAATTTGCTTTGAAGAAAACGGGCTCTTCTGCAGCCACTGCCTAAACAGACGCCACAGAGCTGCTTGAGGAGAGAAGCAGCTGGGTCGGGAGGCGAGCCTGAGAACACACGTTTACTCATTAAGCACATTAATGCCCTGCAGATTGCTAAGGAGCTGTGCCGTAATGTCTGCAGGAGCTGCTAAATCGTATAAACTGCAATAAACTGAGCACCTTCAGGTTATAGATATATTATTTAATAACATTTTTCAAATCTCCAGTCATCTGCCACTCGCCCGCTGGTGCAAGGGTTTATGCAGTGCCAAAACCCATCAGCAGCTGTGCACACGCATAAATCCAGGGCTCAACGAACACGTCCTTCTCCACAGATAAATTGCTCCCTCTGGCTGGCTTTTAGCATAATTTCATGATTTTTTTTTGCAAAGGACATTTTATAGCATTTTTATGGCATAGAATATCTCAGGGTCTTAACTTTTTGTAGAGTAAAAACATTTTTTTTTAAAAAACTGGTGTATATACTTTAAAATAAATGTCTTTAATACCTTTGGGAACTTAAAAATCACCACAGTCTGGAAATGCACTAATTTTACTAGCTAATGGAGTAAAGATAAATTGTTTGTTTTTAAAATGTGTATTTGCTAAATACATCTTCTTTTTCCTTGCAAGGAGAGTACATAGTTGTAAGAGCCACAACCCTAAGGCACTGCTTGCTATTGAATTGCCAACAAACCAGTTTAATCATGTGGTGAAGCCTCAGACGTGGATCCTTTGCATTACGCAAAGCTCAGTCTTTATAGGGGAAAGTCATATTACAGAGAAAAGGTCCTACGTCACTTGAACATGTCGAAATATTTATAGAATTTAAGAGGGAGGATCATAGTATAGACAATGAAACTAACCTGGAAAGGATTCTGTGCATATTTTCTCAGAACTGAGAGCTACCTGGATCGTAAGGACCATGTTTACTCTGGCACAAGGCCTTGTGGGCTAATGGAGCACAGTTATACTTTTGGCACGAGCCTGCGGAAGGTATTATTAGATGCTTGCATGAGTTATGAAAAGGGCTTTAAGAGCGCATGCTTTCCCTCCAGGGTTCTCTGCCCCGGAGAGTTGTATATTCTTCATTCCGACAAAACAATAAGAAACAGACTCCACATACATAAAACATGGGAAAAAGAGAGTCAACGCTGCAGCCCTAAATAAACCAGGAGACCAGTAATTGTGTTAGAGAGCAAAGCTGTACACAGATGGGCATTGCGTGTGTTTCTTACTTTTTCCCTTGGGTTCTTCTGTTGAAAGAAATAAAAACAGAAAGCCATTGCTCTTAAAACACTTAGAGGTAAACCTTGCTACCTGTGCGGGATTAGACTACAAGCACTCTAACCTTTCTGTGTACTCTCTCCTGACAAAGAGTACGGCTCTGACCTACTGCACTGCTGGGCATTACAGACAGCTTCATACCTTTATGGACAGACATTATCTAACAATGAATTGAGCTAAAATTGGACCTTTGAAGATTGTCAAGTATTTGCTGGTCATAGTCTTCTTCAATGTGCATATTCAGACAGCTAATCATTTTGCCCAGAAAATTGTGAACATGGGCAGAAAACACAGCCCATTCTTGCCAAATAGGTTAGGATTCCATTCAGAATTTCAGAAAGTACTTCAGTTCCTAATTGACGCTGACGAACCCAACTTAACTAAGTGTGCATCACTTAGTTAGGTCAGTAGTTAACTGTTAGGTAAGTAGTTAGCATTGTTCTATTGCTCAGAAAGCAAACATTTCTTTGAAAACAATTTACTATAAAAAGCAAAAGCATGAAGTAATTTTTATTGCTGTCAATATTATATAACTGACAATATCATCAGAAAAAAATTGGACACTCTTCTTTTTTCATCTCTCCTATGTCTAGATTTTCTTTTATGCTGATCCTTTAAGAACAATGCCACTTAAGAGCTTATCATACACAAGATAGAAAAATAAATATTTCCAGTACCTTCTGTAGGTGTTTTTATTTTCTTGGCATCTGAAAATACAAAGATAAATTACTGATAAAACACATATGATACATCAACAACAGAGTATCTCATAAAAAATTTTCATAAACACTGAGGTAAGTTTTAGCTAAATGAATTATCGTATGAAATATTTCTCAAATATAAAGCCTAAGAGAAACTACCACTTGCAAAAGGATGAGTTTCTAAATCAGACCAGAAGTGGAAATGTTTTGAAGTATGAAACGTAAAAACAAAATGTAAGAAAACACACGCATATAGTCTGCATAGGGCTCTGGTCACGCCTACCCAAGACACCCACGCTCAATAGCAAGCCACACTGAGCAAGTGTCCACAGTGCTTCCACAAAGACGTCTGTGGCTCAGGATCAGCTCAAGTGACTGCGTAGTGCTTTCTCGGAATAACCAATGTGCTTCCAGGAAAGATACTTAATTCTTCTCATTGTGATGGAAAAGCATTAAGTTGGTACTGCTCACAGGCTACTGACGAACACACTATATTTATAACTACCCTCAAGTAATGCGCATTTAATGGTTATTGGACACCCATTTTATTTTTAATAGAGGGACATTCAGCTGAGATCTGACACTTTTATTATTTTTTATTATCAAGGCATTAACTTTATATCACCTGAAAATGAAAACAGGAAGTTTTTATCTTGAAAAAAATTCTCATTTATTATTGAAAGGAAGTGTCTTAGTTCAAATTCTTTCTTAAAATATTTTATTTATTTCTTCAGGCTTTTTCATCTTCTGTAATTTAATTTTGAAATCAGAATCATAATAATGAGCTATGTATTGATACTTACAAAAGGTAGTTTGTTTTCTGGCTAGCAATTAGTCTGGCTTAGAATTTACAGCAGCTGACACGCACTGACAGTGTTTAAGTTAAGAGATTTGTGTACTGCATAGTGTTGTGGGGGAACCTGAGTATGTTTCCATGATGTAGTAGTGGACCAAAGGCCTAAAAAAATAATGTAAGCACAACAGGAAGTTGGATGGCCAATGAAGAGATTTTATGAAAATAATAATGACCAGCGCCTATCACAGTGTGAAAGTAACGATCCATTTGCATAGAATTATAAGCTGGAAACACAGTTTAGCAAAAAAAAAAAAAAAACCAGGGAAATAATCTAGACCATTATAAAAAGCAGCATGCCTTTCAATGCAGTCCATTTCTAGGACTCCAAAGACAAAAATGCAAAATTATAAATGTGTGATTTACCCATGAGACTGTTTGATTTTTTAAATGATGGAAATATTAAATCATATAGTCTCAACAGTAGGAAATCAATGAAAAATTTGTTACCTACCCACTCAATAAAAAAGTCTAGTCATGAAGGTAATACTTTTGCCAATTTTATGTTCTGGGAAAATAATAGCTAAATACTAGGTGTTGGTATAGGGTAAGCGTGCAAAACTCAACATACAATGTGTATATGAGGAGTCTTGGTTATTTTTAATTTTCCTTCTTTTTTGTCGTAATAAAATAGGTAACATTGTACATATTAATTGTACTGAGATGAAAAAATAAAATATATTTTGAAGTCCAGGATTGGGTGGACAATAGTATTTGTTGAGATATGATAAAACAGTTCATAGGGGCCGGGGAGATAGCTCAGTGGGATAAGCGCTTCCCTGGCAAGCTCAAGGGCCTGAGTTCAATCCCAGGTTCTGCCAAAAAAAAAAAAAAAAAAAAAAAAAAAAGAAATGCACACAACAACAAACCATGATCTAACCAAGCAGCTTTTCTAATAGTTCAATATATTTAAGAACAGAGGGCCACACTGAAATTTAATTAGAAGGGCCTAAGGAAAACATAGCTTTTCATTAAGAATCGAGATCTCCCCAGGCTTAAGAACGTACCTAAGCAACCGAAAATATAGCACTTGGAATCAGAAGTTCACACTCTGACCTTGAAAGCCTTCTGGTACTTCTGTTAAGAGTGCTGGTGTTAAACTTCACTATGCCAGCGACACTGTGTGCTGAAGCAGCTTAAGTATTACGAAGGTTTACTTGGAGAACATACTTCCCTACAGACTATCGACCCAAGAATCTGAGGAAGCCTTTTATTGGGAATACTGGGGATCCTAACGGTGTTTTAAAAAGAGTGGTGTGTCTGCCGGCTGTTCAGTCCCTCACTCGCCATCGTCAGCAGCCTATTGGGTGCGGCCTCCTCATCCACAGCGGGGTCATGGGGAAGTGAAGTAGCACCTCTTTGATAGTCTAGTAATGCTGGTAATGAAATCACTCCTGTCCGTTGTCAAGCCTGCCTGGTTGACATCTTTCCTCAATATTAATGCCAGATATACCCCCCCTTTTTCTTCTTGCTGTATGATTTCTTCTGAACTATCTTTTCTAAAGTGTTAGAATTGGGGAATAATTCCCTCAGGCACTGATTGTACTTATATTAGTTGTAGAAAGCAGTTAAGTCTCACCTGGCTAGTCTTAGTGGATTTTTATCCTTCAGAAGGTAAACTGAAGTTGTCAGAATTCTAGTCCCAAAGAATTCATTAATTAAGCTTAGATTAAATGAAAGAGATCTACCTAGATGGATTATTCTTATGCATATATGTGATAAAACAACCAATTGTTTGTTAGGACTCCTTAAACTTAAAAAGTTTGTCACAATGTATCATCATCATTATTACCATAAGCATGTCATTATCATTACACAGTAATTATAATAAATCTTATGTACAATGTAAAAAAATTGGTGCCTATTTGTATTTATCATAGCTGTTAGGTTTATCTTCGGAGTCCTAGGTATTGCCGATTCATCCACAGAATGTAAACTTGTTAAGCAATGAGCAATTGAAGAAACCACGTTAGTCCCTGAAAGGATAACTGTGAGCTGGATGGGGTCCCTTTAGTCAAAAGCCTTAACTCATTTGGTGTAAAAATCCCAAAAACATGAGTGAAAGCTACATGAAGCACAAAGTTATAGCAATGACAGAGAGACACAGATGCACAGTAATGGAATCATGCATGCGATAGAAAGCATTTTAAATGGGGAGGATCAGATGTGTGGGGAAAGAGAAATTATCCTGAACCCTCAGATATTGCACACCCATGGGGTAGGAAAGGGAAGTTTTATTAGGCTAACAACAAGAACAACAGAAGAAGGACAGAGCATTTTAGGTAGAGCAGAAAGTAGTTTTGCATAGAGTGACATTTAAAGGAAGACTGAGGAAAGCACAGGATGGGGAGAGCCGCACCAAGGTGTCCTGCACAGCCAAAGGTCTGAGACACAGCTGAGTGGAATTTCCGCAGGATGCTCATGACCCTCACAAGTGTAGGGAGCTTGGAGACCTGTGAGGGCTGCTGGACACTGTCTCCCAGTGCGTGCTGAGCTCTCCTGGAAGCGTGTAAGAGAAGACATGGTTCCTCCTCATCTCATGAGTGCTCATGTCCAGAGCCCTGTGAGTGGAGTCACAGATCATAGAATCAAACAGCCATAGTCTGGAAGCAGCTTCTTGGCAAGGAAGTGACTCTACTTGGTGTTACCTAGCCCGTGATTTGGGTTTCCCCCTCTGGGTGGTTGGACAAGGCTGGCACCTTCGGTACTGTTCCTTTTCTGCCTGGCAGTAATTCATTATTGCCTCAGCCCCACCCAAAGGGATTCCTTGCAACTTCATTGCTGGAAAAGTTCAGGCCCTGGTGCTGAGCTTGTCCAGACAATGTGTGTCTGACAGGAGGTCAGAACAAGCAAGTGGGAAACCGTGAAGGGATTTCCAATGTGGACGAGCTCCTGTGGTCCACTTGGTGGTCACTGTGAAGTCGCTCCATAGTTTAAACAGTTAGTGATATAAAAAGCTCAGAGAATACAACTGGTCAGTTTACAAAGATATAATATTATAAGCAGGATAGCCATTGGCCTGTATGAGTTTCAAACATTTCATCTCAGGACTCCAAAAGGAGTTGGAGCAATTTTTAAGGCTACTTATAAAGGATTATTATTAAAGATTACTAAGGATTTCAAAAGCTTTTTATTTACTTTTCATTGTGTTTATAATTTCAAGCATTAAAGTCAATTTTTAAAATATGCATTATTTATTCATTTGTTAGAAATAGTAAGCCTGTTATATGTTCACATGAATAACATATTCTTATAACAAAAACATTTCTCAAGACAAAAACAAAAAAATTGGTGACCTGAGTGACTTTATTTTACACTTTTGTGAATCTGTTCATATCTGGTTTAATTAGCAGCAGTTGAATTTACATATCTGCTTGGGTATTTAGTCCACTACAATATCGTATGTCATTTAGCCTCTGGGAAATTTCAGGGCATTCATGTGAGAAGGAAAGTGAAAAGCACAAGAGGCAACTTCATTTTTTTTTTTTTTTCCAAAATAGTGGTGACCTTGAAGAACCATGGGAAGGGATGCCACAACTCCAAGGGGCTATGTCTGAAAGTGTCTGATTTTGGAAGTCATTGCCTTAGTGAGACCGATATGGAGTCACAACTGTCAATGTCACGGGGCAGGGGCTTTAATGGAGATTACTTTTCCTAATTAGTTTTTGGGTGTTTTTTTGGTGGAACCAGGGATTGAACTCAGGCCCTTGCGCTTGCCAGGGAAGCGCTTACTCCACTGAGCCATCTGACCCGCCCCTCTTAATTAGTTTTGGAAGAATTAAACAAAAGAAAGTTTAGCCGAAGTACAAATTTTGGAAGACTAAATGCCAGGAGCAAAGAGGAAGAAGCTAGGGCTACAGCTTAAACCAGAAGCCGAATTTGGTGTCTAAGCAGATGGTTGTATGTTTCCTAAGCAAACTCAGACATGGGGGTCGCTTGAAGCCCCACAGACAAGCTCCACAGCGTGTTGGCTACACACCTTCTCAATGACTTGAAACGTGGTGCAAAGCCATGAAAAACCCAACTGAAGAATCCAGAAGTAGAATAATAGAAGGAAGCAAATACAAACTTAAAGCAATGACATTGTCATCTGACTCCCATTTCACGGACCTAAAATTCTTTTATTACTTTGCTTTGGATGAACAAAAAATAAATATTCATGTTACCACTTTATCTCAATCGAATGATAGATTGTTTCTTATTCCTAACTGGAAGTGGTGGAGGAAATTTAACCATTCTGGGATTACATTCTCTGTCAATAACCATGCCTTGAACTTGCAGTCTCATTATTCTTAACAACATATTGGCCTACTCACTCCAGCGTTGATACTATAAATGGTATAATTTTCTAAAACACATTGAGAAGATTTGTTACATAGATAGGGAATTAATACTGATTTCAGCTTCTTGACATGAAGTACATAAATGGGTCTTCATTGCCTTTATTGGGATGCCATGTCTTGTCCTCTCTGTATGAACAATAATCAACAGACTAAATATTGTATCTCTCATGTCTCTGACCTCTTAGTTTCCTGTTGAGCAGAAAGAAAATGTGACTCTTGAACTATTATGATTATATGACAACATTTGAAGATGTTAAATATGAAATGTAACACCAGCTTTATAGTAAGTAGATTATAATTGTCATTTTTTTCAAAATTGTTAATAATTTATTTTTCAAAATTGTTAATAATTTCTTAGTAAAATATATGATTTTTACTAAGAACATAAGCTTAGCTTAACTAACAGGAGTGGAGCCTGCACCCAGGGTGTCAAAGTGCCACCAGCAGCTCTAGACAGGGTCACAGTGAGTGGGCGGCCTTACTGCTCTCTTCTGCTTTGGTGTAGATTTCTTCCTGCCTACAGGTCTTGGTCCTGCCTTGGCTTACCACTTTGCCTACAGAAACCATTACAACTGTAAGTTCTTTCTCTGACCCTTTGAGATAGACATGTTTTACAACTAAGGAATGTCTTTCACAAGGAAAGAAGCACCAAGTTTTTGAAATGTAATCACTAATTGATGAATGAATGAATGAACGAATGAATGAATGAATGAATGAATGAGTCAACAGTAGTGCTCTTGTCTCCGAGTTTCTTGGTAAAGGAGAAGCCCAGCAGTGCCATGTGCCAGTTTGGAGGCACCACCCCTGTGGGCTGGTGCATGGGCCATCCCCTCCCTCAAGATCTTGTGGTGCTTTTCTACTGCCTTCTCCGCCCTTAAAGTCTTGGACCTCTGGTTTTGGTGTGCTTGTTCAATCTCTTTCCCTAGTAAAAGACATGGTCCCTTTGGCAATGCTCATGCCTCATGTTTTGTTCCCACTTATTTCCATCTAGTGCAAATTTTCCTTGAGAAAAATATTATTATACTCTGTATGAGGCCACCCTGATACAGGCAGGTGGATGGTCACGGACGGACTGTAACTTACTTGTAGTTCAGCAGGGCAAAGTCACATCAGTTGCTTGTGTGTGTGTGTGTGTGTGTGTGTGTGTGTGTGTGTGTGTGTGTGTATGGGCAGAAGGGGTTAATGAAAGGTATGTAATTTACAAATTGGTGATGCTTGATAAAATTGCCAGCAAAATAGGAAGTGTAGGATTTGAAGGTGCTGTGTTTAATCCCTTGTATCTTGAGCCAGAGTACACTAAGATTACTTTTTAAGTAGTAGCACATCATTTTGTGTGAGACGAGCTAGAAAAGCCCATCGACTGTGTCCACACAGTCAACCTCGTGATCTTCTGCAGGAGTGCAGGTGGGAGAGCAGCCCACACCAGGCTCCGAGGCTGGGGAGCCATTCCCCAAAAGATGCATGGGGCTGGGCGTTGAACATACCTTCCTTCTTTGCATCCTTCTTAACTGCTGCTGAAATAATGAAAGGAAACAGTGTTGACTGTAGTGAAAGATCGTTTCTGAGAACACGTCTCATGATATAAGAATATATTATACATATTCACAAATTCAGTGGTCCCCTATGTAGTAAACAATCCAGGCAAACTTATAGTAAGGATATCACCCAAAATATTATTCCAGGAAAATATTTTTAAATTTGAAATAAGCATATGTTAAAAACAGAATAAATGCTATATCAATTAAACAGATAAATCAAATCCATAAGTATATTTTTGCTGTCAGTTAAATTTAGGTTTGAAACAGTTATATTGAAAAAATTTTCAATTACTGCAAGAAAGTCATAAGATATAAAACTACGAGTTGACTTATCAAAAATGGAGGTAATATTTTACAAATTATCTATGCCTAGATTCTGAAAAATTATACAACAATTCATACCTTACATTTGCATTACTATGACAGTATCTTAAATATCCTATTTCAGAAAGGAGGAATAAATGTCCCACCCTTCATTTTAGGGAATAAAATACCATCCTTTATGCAGAAAAACAGGGTCTAGGAGGCCTGGGAGATGGCTCAGTGGAATAAGCGCTTCTCTGGCAAGCACAAGGGCCTGAGTTCAATCCCTGATTCCGGAAAAAAAAAGAAAAGAAAAAAGAAAAGCAGGGCCTAATCTGTTAAGTGGCTTTGAATTCGGACTTGTTCTGCGATGATTCATGACATTCAGAATCCAGCTTGTAGTGCATAGACGTTACCAGAAACCTTTAAGGGAGGTGCTCTGTAGGCTTCGGAAGGTTCTGAGCAGGATGGAGCTTGGTTCTCCTCAACAATAATTCAGGAGCCAAAAATCAAGTTAGAGGAGTCGGAAGCCACATTCTTAAATCTGAGTTTACATACACTGCAATCCAGCCAGAATCAGATAGCAGGAGACTACTCGGACCCAAAACCCCGAACTGCACTGGACCCCCGTTCTCTAGCCCTGATGGTGCCCAAGCTTTCCAAGCGAAGCCTCTCCTCTACACAATAGCGTCTGATAAGAGCATCCCAGAGACATGCAGCATCGGCAAGCTCCAAGCAGCTTGGAAATGCTCGCCCTGAAAGGAAGAACAACTGAGTACAAAGCCAGGAACAAAAGCCAGCGAGGAGTGAACTTCAGTTTAGTACAGGTTGCTTTTCTATATTTTCTAAATTAATTAATTAATTAATTAATTTTGGTGGTACCAGAGATCAAACTCAGGACCTTGCACTTGCCAGGCAAGCACTTATTCCACTGAGCTATCCCCGAGCCTCTAAATGTTATCAATGTACTGTTACTTTTGTAGTTTAAAAAGTGACCTTACAAATATATTGCTTTATTTTGGGGCATTTCATTCTTTTAATGTACTTTTAACGGATAACATAGAAAATATATAAGCAATTCATCTTCATGAACTTCTGAAATTCTAAAAGTTTGTCTGTTGAGGTGATGTAATGCCAGTAACAGCTGAAGTGAGTTCAAGGGTTGGGTACCTCCTGACGGGGCTCTAAGCCCTGCGGCAATAAGGTCACCCAGTCCTGCCACTTCAGCTTGTTTGCTGGTAGTTCTTTACTTTGCAACTAATACTTCTGTTTAAGAAAATTTCATAGTTTTCAAATTTATACATCCAGAAAGTATAGATTTTTATTCTAGAACTCATGTATTTTTCACATTTTCTCTCAGGTTTTCACAAAATGGAAAAGGGTAAAGCAGGGCTGCCCTTTTAGACTCCACAGAAGGAGGATGCTTCCTTTTGCTTGTGTATTTGTGTCACGGCATTTCCTATAATTTAATTCATGTCTGTTCCAAGGAAAAGTGGATCACACAATAGAAGTAGGAGACTCTTTGAAGAAAGAGAAACTAAAATAACACAAACATACAAGCAAAAGCTGCTACTATCCATCAAGAGCCTCAGAGCTCTGCCCAGTGAGGGGCCCCAAAGCCTACCCTTTCTTTCGAGCAACAGACCCAATTTTTTTTTTTTTTTTTTTTTGGCAGAACCAGGGATTGAACTGGGGCCCTTGTGCTTGCCAGGGAAGCACTTATTCTATTGAGCCATCTCCCCAGCTCCCCCACTTCTCAAATGATTGTGACTAATGTCTTGCCTGGTGCCAGAAATTAGGCTGAGAATGCAAATAAGTTTTGCAAAACCATTATTTGTTAGGAATTCGACAGGGAAGAAAGACTCTGAAACTTAAGTTCTTTTTAAAAAACAGCAAAATATTTTGTAGCTACCTCAGAAATCTTTTGATTTGTGAAATGAAACAGGAAGAAGGTGCAGCGGCGAGACACATACATACACGTTTCCTCCTTTCCTGTTCTTATTTCCTTCATGGCTTCAGTTTTAACTTTGCCCAGTGCAGGAGTCTGACCTCTGTCCCCGACACTGGCTTCTGTGCCTTCCCAGGTCACAGAAGACGGATGGGCTTTATTCACTGCCATCTGGATGGCCACATGACCTGGCAAGCTGACTCTGTGCCCACCAACTAATCAAAGCCAAGCTGCTGAGCTCCAACTGCTTCTAGGATGGCTCTGCAACTTTGCCCGTGTGCTCCTCTGTGAGTGCTCAGGCAGCCTGCCTCGTGCTCATTTACTTAGCTGGATTATAGGGCCAATGATGCCTGAATTTACGGAGTAGACACGGTTGTCAGTGTTGGGCCTCTTGTTTCTCACACCATAATGAGACTGCAAAGGCTGTATTTCAATTTTGTGTTATCTTTATGTCTTGTTTCTGTAATATATGGCAGATATTGTCTCTTGGGAACTCAGAAGCATAACTGCAGTAGAAATATATGAGCCCAAGTCGCACCCAGCTCCATCCTTTAAGCTGCGCCCTGCAGTGGCTTTGGCCTATTCTCAGGCATGCTCATCTCAACAGATGGGGGTGTATCCATTGCACCTAAATGATTTTTTTAAATGCCCTATTCCCTCCTTTCTCTCTGGCTTTGGTCTATATTATATTTCCTTCTTACCATGTATTACATAAAACCTATGAACCAGATAGAACTTCCACCTAAATTCTAACAGGCTACTGAAAGTCACTGCCTGGACCACTCGCCACGAGGACAGCAGCGTTCTTCCAGGAAGCGGGTCACCTTCTTCCATCTTCTTTCACCTCCCAGGTCATTTGTAGGAATCAGCCTCCTCCCTTTACCCAGATCCAGCAGGCGGTGCTCCTGGGCTCTTCCCTTTGTTCAGGCCTTAGAATCTACTAGATATCAGTTCTTCAAATTGATCATCATGTTTGCATTGTTTTCGAATGTCACTTCTATGGTCCCCTTGAAGGTCCTGGGCTCAGGTCTTAGTAGCAGTGGACTCGGCAGACGCTGCTTGCCCCTCAGATGCAATTGGGCCACTGCTCGCTAGCAATGGCTTCTTCTCAGCTGGTCCAGTTCCCAACCGCAGCCCACATCCAAGTCATATCACTGTTCATCCTGGAATCCTCCCTCGAGTGCCAACACCTACTAAAGTCTATTTGTCTTAAAGCATACAATATTTAATGTGCTTATGATTTTATTACAAGATATCCTATTTATGCTGTTCCTTACATTTGTCATACCCTGAAATCAGTCTCCTACAGTGCAGAGATACTTATTTCATAGACTCCTTAGTGTCTCAAAACTTCATCAATTTAAACATCATGCTTCCAAAGAAGTGTGCAAATCTTAATAATAATTACAATTAAATGTATGTATAGAACAAATTAATTAATAAATACTTCTGCATTTACCTATATGCTAAATACTTCCTCTGCAAAATTAAATATAAAGGAAAGATATGATTGGCCTTTACTACCCTAACAATGTCATTGTCCATTTGGTCCTTTCAGAAACCACAGTCTACTATCACACCATCCCCAGGTAAGTTGTGTGTGAGTTGTGTCTCCGTACGAGCACTTGGAAGCGTTATCTCTCGGTTCGCGTGCATGGCTTGGTCTTACGCCTGCTGTTGTCAGATGTGTCTGCGAGACGCTGCGTGTACGCCTGCTTTGGAAGGTCACTGTCGAGGACGTCAGCATTTCCTTCTAATTTCCTTAAAAGCACAGTTTAATGAGAATTTATGACTCTAGGCTACCATTTAGTCGATAATAATTTCTTTTTTTCCAAAAGAGAAGCTCAGAAGCTGTCTGGACAGATATAGTATGAATGTTAAAGAAACTATAGCCTCCAGCTCAAATAGGAAGGAAATTTCCAAATATCAAGTTTCTCCCTTTGAAGTCCTCTAATAAGAGATTGAAGTAAAACTAAATTCCTGCCTCAGGCTATAGCTCCACATCGCTACCACCTTCCGCAGGAGTGTCAGGCAAAGCAGAGAGATCATGGGTAATTCATCTTTTTATTACAAAAATATATATGCACAATGTACATTTACAAATCAACGACGTTTTAAACTGGTCAAGATTTGCATGAAGAGTCCAATCCCGCCGGCCTGTGCACTTGGCTGCTTTAGGTTCCCGTCTCCCTTATCTGCTGCCCTCCCTTCAGAACTTTCCCAAAGAGGGTCAGTAATACTGGACGGCTAATCGAGAGGAAAACGGAAATCCGGCTCGTCGGCCTCCAAGGTGGGGCGCGGGCCCCCCAGCTGCGCGTGGGTGGGTGGGGTGCAGCAGGGACCCTGCTTCGCGCGGGGAGGAGCCCGCCGCAAGGACCCTGCGCGCAGCCGCGCTCCTGCCCCGAGCGCCGAGGCCACTGCTGCGCACCGCGGCCCGCGCGAAGGAGGCGCCGCCGGCCTCTTCCACAAGTGTTTCCGCTTCACCCTTCTCAGTGTGCAGGCTAAAGCCTTGCATGTGGCCGCAGCCCAGCATTCGTGCCCTTCCTTTAGTTTTCATCAAACTACCCCACAAGGTTGAGAATTAACCCGCTGCGCTGGCCCCCAGGTATTCTTTTAGGTACATGTAAAGGATCAGTGACTGAAATTTGGAGTCGAGATCCTCGTTTATCTTTCCTTCCCAATTGCTCTGCAGATCCGTCTTATTCTCTCCACTGTCTGGCTTGATCAGCAGGAGGTGACCTGCGGTGACGCCCTGCGATCCTAGTGCACGCGCGCAGCGCTGTGTCGCTGCAGCCCAGCAGATGGCGCTCGTGCGCAATAAACAGCGTTCACCCCGCTCGGCGCCGCGCTGCAGGCTTACGCAGGCAGCAGCTGGCGAGAGAATTTTTAGTTGCTTTATTGCTTACCTTGTGCTGCAACTTTTGCAGTGCCTTGCTTGGTTTCGGGCGCTTTCCCTGGTTCTTAGGGGAAAAATAAATTAATTAATACAAAGTAATATTTGAAAAACATGCATCATCAAATAAAATGAGGGAACTACACAAACAACGCCGCAGTAATAATGAGTACAGCCTTGAGCAGTTCTGATAAGGAATAAGGTTTCTGCGGGGATCGCAGAGAATAAGGCTTGCTGAGACAGAAAGATAAACAATGATGAAATAAGGTGAAGCGCAAAATAGAGTCCCGCACTGCCTGACCGCATGCAGCGTGAGGGGGAAG
>NW_004524610.1:5937899-5966858 GCF_000260255.1 Octodon degus
ATATCTATCTGTGTCTAATCATTGATTCGATATTACTTTATTTAAAATTGAAATATGAGTTAAAGTTGTAAGACAAAAGATTGCATGACCATTATTTGATAAGAATTGTAAGTTAACATTGCATGATTTTGGCCTAATGAAATTTCCAACTTACTTTACTCATTGTTGGAGGGATAATTACTTATTTATATCCTAACTATGATTATAAAAATGCTAACGTGTCATTTTTTTACATAAAAGAAATATTGTTTACTCTTTATATAGGACTTTACTTATTAGTAGTTATTTTTTCAGAAAAAAATATCTTCTGGAAAAATTTAATTCAGCCCACCTAAGCTTTTTATGATTAATTTTCATCGTTTTCCTGAAATGAAATTTCACATCAACTATAGTACTGCTGTGATCTCTATTCAGCCTAGAATAGCATTAAGAATTTATCAGGATTTACATGTAACTATTGAATTGTTAATGTATTTTCGGTGCTGCTCTAACCTTTGTGCCCATGACTAGCATTTAGTAGGAACTTATTTAACATCTGCTGACCAAGGTGGGATGGGGAAATGAAAAACAATGTCTAAACAATCAGCAAAGGCTCCCTGAGCTCTTCAGATGGTTCTCTCCTTGGAGTTTGCAAAGTATCAGAACCTTGTAGAGCAGACCATGCTTGAGTTTAGGCAGAAAGAAAATGTTTCATGATTTCAGTGGTAAGTTACTTTACACATTTTGCAGCTGACTTTTCCACTGTTTCTCCAGTTTCTTTGTATTCTTTTAACTCTTTCCTCCTAAGCAAAACCCAGCTTGTGGATTGGACTGGACCCCCTGAGACGCGCAGGTATGAAGGACGATCTTGCTTAGGACTCAGTTCCTCTTCTTAGTGGCCAGCAGGCTGACCCGTCAGCTGCTTCCTCTCTCAGAAAATTTTATTTCACCATGTTCAGAAAATGATCGCTGAGCACCCAGCATTTTCCATGTCAGTGACCTGAGGACTGTGCATCTTTCAGCCAGGTCACACGTGAGCAGCCTCAACCCGTCTGTGCTCTGGCTGCACATAGAACGGGGGTATTAGTGCACATCCCTCGTAGAGCTCCGTGGTGCTGTGCCTCAGTTCCCTCCTGAGGCTTTCTTGCCTCCATCGCCCTCCGCCAAACCCTAGCAGTTTACTAACGCACACTACTCTAGTGCATCGACGACCCCATTCCCGGGTATATGCGTGTTTTAGTCAGAGCACTTTGCAGTCCACCTGTAAAGAACTGTAATGGGTGCAATGCTCAAAGCAGCGGCGTGCGTGTCTCGCAGTTTCATCCATGTCTTCTCTCGTCTCAAACCTTTATGGCAATTTACATTAATTCACAGACTCTTCAGTAGAAACTAGCATGTTAAACCCAAATGCCTTTTCAACAACTCTGCCAAATGCATGCACCCAAGAATAATATCTCCCACAACTTATCGAGATCATGGGCAAGGATGATCAAATTTGACTTCTGCTTTTACACGGTGTTGTAACTTGCCAAACCACATGAGTAGGGGCCGAGGGTGTAGCTTAGCAGCACAGCACCTGCCTGACAAGAGCAAAGTCCCGAGTTCAGTTCCTTGTACAACCTCGCCAGCACACACACACACACGCACACACACACACACACACACACACACAACAAACAATTAAAACTTGGGCTAAGGAAGCACTCCGCACTGAGAACATAATGCAAATCATAAGAAAGCCATACCAAGAATTACAAGAGTAAAATCACTTTAAATCCACACAGACATATTTTCATTGAAATACATTTAATGCTTTCTTTTGTTCTGTGACAAATGTAAAACAAACTTTTACTAGAGAACACCCCCAGACATAAAAATTTAAGAGCATCATATTGAGCCAATGTTCCCAATATTTATTTCCAAATATGGAGTAATGGTCATTTTTATTTTCTCTGTACTATTCAAATTCTATGTACTCCAATGAATATGTTTAAGTGATTTTTTTCTTGTATTAACTTCTATTTAATAATTTTTGGAATAAAGTACAGTGCTTTCAGTGAATTGATCATAAGGGTATTCAACTAGAGAGTGTAATAGCTTTGCAGCTGATCAATGTATATCTCAGCTCTTTCCTTGCTGGCGCCAGATATCCAGTGCCCACAATTTAAAGGAGGAAAGGTTTATCTGGACTCATGGTTTCAGAGAATTCAGGCCACGGTGAGCTAGTTCCAAGGCAGAAATGGCATGGGGAACCGGCATGCACTGCAGAGGGAAGTTGCTCAAGAGGGCAGGAAAGGGAGAGGGCGGAGCCAAATTGGCCCGAGGCCATGCCCTCAGCAATCTGCCTCTTCCAATTAGGCCTTGCCTCCAAATACCACAGTCAGTTACTAAGTCAGTATTGGTGCACCCTGGGACCACCACAGCACCCCGTGATTTGATCTCCTTCCAAAAGCATCACTTGTGAAATGCGACCACTGAGGGCCATCTGACATCTAAACCTTAGCTATAGCATCTTGCACTGTAAAGTTGGGCAGTGTGGGCCTAGACTTAAATGCCAGTATAATTTATTTTAAAGTGTTTTAGCAGGAAATTATTACATAGGTTCCTCTTTGTAGGGCTCTGAGACATGTTGCAACCCTATTAACAAATTGGCATGAATTAGATAAGCCATATGTTTCAATCTCTTGATTACATTGGCATGGCAGAGTTTGATTTACAAGACTGAAAAAACATTGTGAGGTTGCAATATTTTGTTAAAGAGTTAGTTTCTGAATACAGGTTTAAGCATAAGCTTAATGTGATAAACTCTTCATCTAACTATAGAACATTGTTTATTTTCTGACGTGAATTATTATAAAGTATAAATCCACTGACTTTTCAAGTAACTTTAGCAAAAAAATGCATTGCTACATTATGAGCCTCTGGCATTGTTTTTCGACGGAGTCATCAACCAACAGTAGTTTTGAGAATCATATTTATGTCTTAAATATTTTTAAGCTTTCTCTGACCTCTGAAAAAAAATCATTGCATTATTATGGTTTTGTTTATATAAATTAAATTGGGAGAAATCAATTACTATTTTAAAAGTGATAGTGAACAATCTTTGAATTCAGCAAATTGTATGAAAAACAAGAAAGATTCGATTAGGAAGAGGGGCAATCTGACCCGGGCAAGAGTATGAATAACAGCTGGTGGAAAAGCAGGAGGTGGGCACTGACGCGACCGTCCTGATCCTGAGCATTTCTCGGTACCAAGCCGGCAGGCTGAGCAGTACAGATTTCCACTTCAAGGTGTAGTCCAATAATTGCTGCTTCTACAAATGTCCCTCTACTAGCCGCAAGCCCCTGAGAATCGCTGCTTGCTGCTCACGCAGCCCCTTCACTGTAGCCCGCAGCAAACTGCCAAAAATTTGTCTGTAGTAAGCGTTGCATAGAAAATCTAATTACAATGTGAAAAACTATCTGAACTGATCAGTTTGATATCAACATTACAATTAGGAATGTACTTCATTTTTGAGATGACACAAAACTAATTAAACCTTTTGGTCTTTGATCACTGATTATGTATTCTGCAAAAAGCCTTCCAATTTTATTTGTTAGAATTTGACTTTCAATGGAAATTCTTACTCCATTTGAGAACTTTGCAGACTTCTTTATTTTACTATTTTATCACTATAGTATAACATAGCATTTTTCTACGCTCAAACTACATATCAAATTTCTTTTTTCTTTTTCTTTTTTACGTATTACTTGTTACAGGGTCTCCCTACGCAGCTTGGACTCAGAGTGATCCTCCTGTTTTCCAGCCTCCCCAGCGCTGGGATTACAGGCATGCACCATTGTGCCCATCCTCTGTGTCCGGCAGAGTCTGCCCTGGACGTGGGTCTGGCACAGCACGTGGTGGCGGGGATTGAACGGCAGTCCCTGCTCTTGCCTAAGCTTGTCTAAACTGCACTTTAGTCTGCTGAGCTGTCTTGCTGGCTCCCTAAATTTCTTTTTTAAAAGAAACCCTGCTAGAAAACTGTCTCTTGCCAGATCTGCAATATGTAAGACATTTGGATTTTTGCTAAGTGATAAAACTAAATATAGAAAAGTTGAAAGCCTTTTATTCCAACCAGCAGAAAAATGCGTCTTGAGTGGCTTAGCAGCTAAAATTTGAGCCAGTGATATAAAATCTTTTGATCCCTCAATATGTATATATTTTCTTTTAGAATAAGGTGCAGAACAAAAATTATTCTGAAATCCAAGGAATGACTGAGTCAAATTCTAAATTATTGTTCTCTACTTATAAGACCCAGGAATACATTAAGTGTGGATGTTTCCGAAACAGAAAGGGTACCATTTAGGCCAAAAGTTACTATGTGTGACAAGCTCCTAGCCTAAGTCCCTGTGCCATCGCCCAGGATGGCATATTTCAGGGCACTACTTCATTTGGGCATGAAAATACCTTATTGAGATGAAATTAATCATAAAGAAGCCTTTGGCTCTCCTCTTGTACCCACGAGACAGAAACCTGAAAGAAGGGCCTGTTCACTGCCAGAGACGCAAACTGCCAAGGCGCACAATGCCAAAATATGAATAATTTATCACAATAATCTGTTATTGCTAGAGGTTAGAAAGCTAAGTAAGTTGGCAGCATCATTTACAGTAGGTAGCATAATTTAGCTTTTTCTCTAGAAAATCTTCAACCTACCAAACAATGTGTTTTGTTTTTGGAATCTAAGTAGCTTTTATTAGCATTACAGAGTTTAATTCAGAAAAAGTTGATCATTCAATCTTTTCAACTTTATTTTTTAATCTCTTTATTTTTTTCTTAATCTTTCTAAAAATGTATTTCATTGTTACAGAGTCTCACTACATAGCTCAGACTCGTTGTGATCTTCTTGTTTTCAGCCTCACCAGCACTGGGATTATGGGTGCACGCCACCATGCCCAGACTTGGTGGCCAGCTCAGTGCACCTGGGGCTGGGTCCCATGTGGCATTGGTGTCTATGATTGAACCCTAGTCCCTGTGCTTGCCAAAGCAGCCACTTAGTCCCCAGAGCTATTTTGTTGGCTGTCTTAATCTTTCAATAACTCAGATTTTCAACTTTTCCATTGAAATTATTTTGAGTTGAGAAAAAATTGATATCATTAAAGATAAGTCATAATCTACCTGTAGATGACAGATGACAACAACTTTACACAGTGACTTTTTTTGTTTGTTTGTTTTTTAAAGAGAAGCACAGAAAAAGAGAAAATGACTAGAAAACTCAGAATAACATGAGTGTCCTGGTCATGGCATCGTCTAGCTTTCTGGATAGAATGTGTGACAATAAGAAGCTTCTTAAACCATTAATAATTTAGAACTTAGACTTGAAGATCAAGGTATAAATATATTTAAATGATTAAAAGAAAAAGTTTCATAATAAAGAGAAAATAAGAACAAGACCCTGAACACAAATCATTTGGAACTTTATTGTGCAAAATATTTCATATAGGAGAGGATAAATTCTATTTAGATTAAGAGAAAGCCTAAAATTGAACCAGAGCTTGGAACAAATGGACTTGGTAGACATATACAGAGTGTTCCACCCAACCACAGTGGAATATACATTTTTTTCAGCTGCACATGGATCATTTTCTGAAATAGATCACATACTAGTACATAGATCATGCTTAAATATATGCAAGAAAACAGAAATTATCCCATGCATATTATCTGACCACAGTGCAATGAAACTGGAAATAAACAACAAAAGAAACCAGAAAAACCCACTAAATAAATGGAAATTAAACAACACCTTACTCAGCAATCAATGGGTTACAGATGAAATTAAACAAGAAATTCAACAATATCTAAAATTCTATGAAAATTCATCCACAATTTATCAGAATTTATGGGATGTGATGAATGCAATTCTCAGAGGGAAATTCAGAGCTGTGAACTCATACATTAGGTAAACAGAACGGGAACAAATAAACACCCTAATGCTGCACCTCCGACATCTAGAAAAGGAAGAGCAAACCCAACCCAGAGCCCAAAGATGGGGAGAAATCATAAAGATTAGAGCAGAAATTAATTCAATTGAGATGAAAAAAACAGTTCAAAGAATTAACGAATCAAAAAGCTGGTTCTTTGAAAGATTAAATAAAATTGATAAGCCCCTAGCCAACCTTATCAAAAAGAGGAAAGAAAAAATTCAAATACAAGCAATAAAGAGTTAAAAGGGTGTGACTACTTCAGACCCAGTGGAAATTCAGAAGATTATCAATAGCTACTTTGAGAATCTTTATGCTCACAGAATAGAAGCCACAAACGAAATGGACAGATTCCTAGAAAGGTACAAATTACCAAAACTGAATCAAGAAGATATAACAACCCTCAATAACCCAATAACAGCCATTGAAATACAGAATGTAATAAAGAGCCTGCTGGCAAAGAAAAGTCCAGGTCCTGATGGATTCACAGCTGAATTCTAAAAGAAATTCACAGAGGATATAATCTCTACACTCCTCAAACCCTTCAATGAAATTGAAAAGGAAAGAATTCTCCCAAAATCATTCCTGGAGGCAAGTATTATACTGATACCAAAACCAGGGAAAGATGCAACTAAGAAAGAGAACTACAGGCCAATCTCCCTCATGAATGTAGATGCAAAAATCCTCAATAAAAAATCCTAATAAATAGAATGCATTAAATCATCAAGAAATCATACACCATGACCAGATAGGATTCATCCCAGGGATGCAAGGATGGTTCAATATTAAAAAAATCTATAAATGTAATACACTATATCAATAGAGCGAAAATTAAAAACCACATGATCATTTAACTGATGCAGAAAAGACTTTTGACAAAGTCCAACATTCAAATATGTTCAAAGTCATACAGAAAATTGGAATAGAAGGCCTCTACCTCAGTCTGATAAAAGCCATCTATGACAATCCAATGGCTAATATAATTCTAAATGGGGAAAAACTGAAATCTTTTACTCTCAAATCAGGTACAAGAAAAGGATGTCCTCTATCACCCCTCCTCTTCAATACAGTTCTGGAATCATTAGCTAGAGCCATTAGAAAAGAGGGAGAAATAAAAGGAATAAGAATAGGTAAAGAAGAAACAATTATTATTTGCAGATGACATGATACTTTACTTGGAAGACCCAAAATACTCCACTAAGAAACTACTAGAATTGATAGACAAATTCAGTAGCATGACAGGATACAAAGTCAATACCCAAAAGTCAATAGCATTCCTCTACACAGATAACAAACACACTTAGAGGGAAATTAGGGAAACAATATCTTTTATAATAGCCCCAAAATGAAATACCTTGGAATTCATCTAACTAAAGAAGTCAAAGATCTTTTCATGGAAAATTACAGTATTCTGAAAAAAGAGATCATAGAGGATTTCAGAAAATGGAAAGATATTCCCTGCTCCTGGATAGGAAGAACCAACATCATGAAGATGACCATACTCTCAAAATTGTTGCATAGATTTAATGCAATCCCTATGAGACTACCACCAACATACCTCCCACACATAGAGAAATTGTTCCTAAAATTTATTTGGAACCAAGAAAGACCTAGAATAGCAAAGGCAATGCTGGACAACAAAGAAAAAGCAGGAGGCATTACAATTCCTGACTTGAAATTATACTACAAAGCTACGGTAATAAAATCAGCATGGTATTGACAACAAAATAGACCTGAGGATCAATGGAATAGACTAGTAGATACAGAGCCCTCTAGGAATGCACTCAGCCACCTGATCTTTGACAAAGGGGCCACACACATTTACTGGAAGAAAGATAGTCTCTTTAATAAACGGTGCTGGAAAATTTGGCTCTCTACATGCTGAAGACTAAAACCTGACATGGGTCTATCACCATGCACTAAACTAAAGTCAAAATGGATTAAAGAACTGAACATTAAAACAGAAACACTAAATCTCCTAGAAGAGAAAGTAGGAGAATCTCTTGAAGACATAGGGGTAGGCAAAGAGTTCATGAAGAGAAATTAAGTCACATGGGAAATACTTGGAAGAATTAACAACAGGGACCACCTCTTATTGAGAAGTTTTTGCATGTCAAAAGAAATTATCAACAAAGTGAAAAGACAACCCACAAACTTCAAAAAAATCTTAACTAATAAGCACTCAGACAAAGGTCAGCTCTCTAGAATTTCTAGAGAACTAAAGAACATTAGGGCCCCTAAATTTAAAGACCCAATCCAGAAATGGGAATCTGAGATGAACACACACTTCTCAGAGGATGAAATTAAAGAAGCGAATAAATATATGAAAAAATGCTCCTCATCACTAACCATCCGTGAAATGCAAATTAAAACAACACTGAGAAACCATCTCACCCCAGAAAGATTGGCTATCATAAAGAAATCAACCAACAACAAATGTTGGACAGGTTGTAGTGAAAGGGGAACCCTTCTCCACTGTTGGTGGGAATGTAGACTGGGGCAACCATTATGAAAATCAGTGTGGAGACTCCTTAGAAAACTAGGACTGGAAATCCCATTTAGATGAGCTATTCCTCTACTGGGAATTTTCCCAGAGGATCTGAAAGCATCATATGATATTGATATATGTGTACCTATGTATATAGCAGCACAATTTGTGATAGCCAGATCTTGGAAACAACCAAGATGCCCATCACATGTAGAATGGTTGAAAAAGATGTGGTACTTTTATATAATGGAGTACTACTCAGCTATAAAGAAGGATAAACTTGAAGCCTTCATATTTAAGTGGATGCCCCTTGAAGATATACTTATTAGTGAAATAAACCAGTCCCACATCTGTAAATATTGTATTGTCACCCTAGTATAAGGACTTACAATTCCATATAGGGTTAGGTTTCTAAATTTCTTTGTAAAAATATGTAAATGCTTATTTCTACGTTTATAAAATTATTTTTCCTTCATATTCTGTAAGGACTTAAAGTTCAACATATCAATATCTGATGGAAAATACCTGTTCCATGATATGCCAAAATGTTTGATATTTAGACAGATAGGGTAAACCGAACTGCATATATTGCAGATTAATAATTAGCTTCTCTTCTGGAGGGTTAACAACCTAAGTTAGCAGTTCAAAATTGGAGAAAAGGAAGGGCTTCAAGGTCAGCCAACTTTTTGGCTCTAGCCTTTCAAGTTCAGTGAAGATTTGGGACATGGGATAACCTGTACTATAACAACATGTAACTCAGTTGTGCTCCAAATTTTCTCATCAAGGAGATGATGGGGCCACAGAGGAATGTGATCGATGATGTATAGTGTGCTTGGGGAGAGTCACATGGAGAGAAAAAACATTCTCTCAGGCTTTCACAGAGAGCAAATTTGTCAAGCAATGGCCGTGACTCATCCTCATGTCTGTCACTGACAAAAGGATGTAGAAAGGATGGTACAGGACTACAGGATAAATCCTGAGAGTACTTGGTTGGCCTTATCAGATACTAAAGTTAACATTTCTTGTATACAGGTCTTGCTATATCTTGGTCTTAACCATCCAGCAGAAAAGTATACAAATGAGGTATATAAAGTAAAGCCATATTAATACTATGAGCTGTAAAAGGCTCAATTCAATAACTTCTGAGGATAACCCACTAATATTATAGACTGCTAGACAGTGTTAGATTGTTTAGTTGAATTCAAACACCTATATTATTTAGATGCCAATAGAATATTCACCTCTGACAAACAATAAAAAGGATACAAAGGAGAGATCATTTTGTATTTATATATGCAAAATAGGATAAATTTACAGCTCCTTTCACTTAATTCAATGAAAAGAAGGAAGTGTACTAACAGTGTTTGGACAGAATATCCTGTCTGCTTCTTGTACTATGGATAACCAGTAAGAAGATAACAATGTACAATGTATTGATTGTCAAAACTGTCCTATTAATCAGCTGTGAAACTGTCCCATTCATATTTATTTCTCAATAATAAAAAAAATTAAAAAAATAAAAATAAAGAGAAAGCCTAACACCAAACCTGTACAAGGTCTGAGTGCATAGAAGTCAGTGCCTGAGGCACTGGACAGAGACAAGGCCCTGGAAGAACATTGGCTGCGGGTGGAACAAGGCCAGTTGAACCTGGTTCTGGTTTGTTGGATCGTTGGTTCATTGGTTTGTTCTTTCTTTCCTTTCTTCCTTCCCTCCCTCCCTTTCTCCCTCCCTCCCTCCCTCCCTCCCTCCTTCCTTTCTTCCTTTCCTCCCTCCTTCCCTATATCCTCCTTCATTTTTCCTTCCTTTTTGTATTAATATTAAATGCAAGGCCATCACACTGAGCTACGTTTCAACAGATTTTTAATTTTTCCTTTGTTTTTTAAACAAGCTCATACTAAATAGCCCATGTTAGGCTTGAGCTTGCGACTCTTCTACCTCAGCCTCTCAGAGCTGGGATGAGAATTTTGCTTCACCATGCCTGGCTACCATGGCAACTTTTAAAAGTCAATGACTATGCATACAGATAAGACTATCCGAAGAATTTTCTCATATTATTGTTTGATGGTAACTTTATTGATTATTTTTATTTTTATTATTGACATACATCTTGGTAATTCTTCTCTTTTTTGCTCTCTTCAAAGAAAGCATTCTGAGCAATAAGCTTGACATATGCTCCTGGGTGATGCATAGTCTTTTCTTAAAAATTGAAATCAAGTAGAAATTTGAGTGGTACTCAGAGTTTTCTGCAGAAGTATGACACTTGATTAAAACAAATTTACATATGATTTAGAAAATATTGCATTCTTCACTTGAGTGATTTATTTTACTGGCTACAATGCTCAGATTCACTTGGACTCTTTAAGAATATGAATAAAGCCAAGAGATTATTTTAGAAAATGTCATTTTACCACATGTAAATTACAGCCATACACACGTGTGTGTGTTACACATTCATGTGATGGAATTTCTGACTATTGAGTTACACTTTCAAGTTGAAGTTTCCGTGGAAGAGGTCAAATCTCTGCTCACAGATGTCCTAACTCTCAATTCATACATGGGAGAAGGACTTGGCTCTGCGTTCAGTAATACAGACGCACAGCAAGACCTCAGCCAGCTCTCTGCAGAGCTCTCCTGTTGCTCCAGCCATGTGGACGGTGCCTGTGAACATGGCCATTGGGTTTCTCATTTTTATAGAAAATAAGACAGCACTTTTGACTCATTGTTCCATTAGAAAATGTTATAAACAGTCTTAAATGTAAACAGAATCCTATGGAAATATAAAACGGAGGCCCCCACTGTGGTGGGGGAGCTGACGGGAGAGTATTCCCGCCGGGGCCCTTGGTCTATGCCACAGCCCAGCACTGAGCAGACACCTAGGAGGTGCTCTCCAGGGAATGAAGCGTGATGGCAAGGAGCTTGAAAAATCAAGACTCTGTGCCTGAAAATCTCAATCAAAAGGATAGTAATTACCTTCACAAATCACTCAGCTTCCTGAGTCTTTTTTCACCTGTTCAGTTCTGCAGGTGTCAGAATCTGAAGATGTTATAGTCAGATTCAAAGAAAATCTAGGTTTCTTATAAAAATTTCAGTTTCTAAAATAGTTATTAAAGTGATGAATTAAATCATTTCCAAGTAAACATAACCCATGTAGAAAGCTCTGTGCCACGTAATTTGAGGAAGAATTCAGAACTTTATGTTTTAAGCAAATGTTTTTCTCCACATTTAGTTGTAAGGATGAACAGACAGTTTAGGAATGGAATGATATGGAATTTAATTAATTGATTTTTTATGAAGAAAAGGTAAAACAAAATTATATAACTAAGTGAGAACAACAATAGTTAATTCATTACATGTTTCTTTAAAGTAGTTGCTCAGGGTAAAAGATATGGGCTTCATTTTTCTGATTGATATTAAAACCAACCTTCTTTTTTAATGAACTGAGAAACACTAACAATATAAATGGCTTGCGTTTTTCCCTTTTCCCTCTGTCCTGTCCCCATTTATCCGTTCTACTTCCTTTAAACAATTTCTTCCCATTTCACAATATCTTTTGTACATTTTAGAACCTATTTACGCTTCAAGTTTCTCACACCAGGGAGACGATATGATGTTTACACATGTGAGTCTGATTTATTCCACTTATGACTGCATCTCAAGTGGTGTTCATTTACCTGTAAAACTCTCAAATTTCTCTTTCTTTATGGCTAACTAGTACTCCATTGCATGAAAATACTACATCTCTTTATCCTTTTTTTTTTTCCTCTATAATTAGGACAGGGTCTACGAGGTCTACAGGGTCTCACTATGTAGATCAGAATCATAGTGATTCTCTTGCTTTCAGCCTCCCAAGTGCTTGGATTACAGGCATGTGCCACCACATTCAGTCTCAATCGCCATCTCAGCGCACCCCTCAGGCAGGGCCAGCACAGCACACTGGTGATCAAACCCCGGCTACTGTGCTCTGCCTAAGCAGGCACTTTAGTCTGCTGAGCTATCAGGCCAGCCCTCTTTTTAATCTATCTATCTATCTATCTATCTATCTATCTATCTATCTATCTATAATTTTTGGTGGTACCAGGGATTGAATTCAGGACCCTGCACTTGCCGTGCAAGTGTTTTTATCTCTTAAGATGAGAAAATATTTCCTTAAACCATTACTGAGATCTGTCACTCACTCTTTCCCCTCTGTTTTTCGCACCAGAGCTTGCTGACAGTGAGGCCCCGTAGTACCTAAGTGTAAGTTTCACCCTCTACTTAGTTAGGGTCATGAAAAATCCTAAATAAAATGCGCGGTGATCTGTTTTAGATATTGAAAGTTTTCATGCAGGAAACATATAAGAAAGGTGTTTGATGGAGACGTTGGTGATAGATCTGCAAGGCTTGAGGAAGAGAGGGTTACCAAGTGTGCGAATTATGTGTATCCTTGAATTATGGATCCGACTAGCTGGGGCAGAAGAATCTTTTTAGCTGTCAACAAGTAAAAGTTATTAAATTAGGTAAGTAGACCATTCCCTGAGGCTGCCATGGTGGGGGGAATTCCTAGGTAATAAATTGCAGCCTAACTTGGTATATATACCTCACCCACTCTAGGAATAGTCTCTTAGCAACAGAGGGCTGGGTGCTAGGCAGGCCTGAGAGCGAGCTGCAGCAGCCACCACAGCCAACGTTTCCAACCAAGTCCCTGAGGGGCAGAGGCCTGGCTGGAACCAGCCCGGCTGTTTCCGTGCCCGAGGGTGAGGTCATCTGCACACTGCCCACACTGCGGAGTGAATCCTCCGGAATTCTTCTAGTGTGAGCGCTGCCTGACTCATGAGTCAAGTTGAGCTTGAGTCAACTCTCTTAAGTATGATTTGCTTAAAGTCTTATCTTAAAGAGATGAGAACATGTGTAAAAGAAAACAATGGTCACAATAATTAACTCTGACTTTTCGTTCTCCAAGATAAACTTCTTCTGCAGGACAAGCAGAACCACTGGGTTTTGGAGTCATGAAGAGACATAGGTTTTCTGTGATTGCCAGGGAAAACAGTTCATCCCAAAACCCAAAAGCTGGGGAAAATGTCACTGGAGTGCACATCTGAAGTTTGGCTTTTTTTTGGTACCGGGGTTTGAACTCAGGATTTCGCACTTGCAAGGCAGGTGCTTACACTATTGGGCTGTATCCACAGCCCAGCGTATCATCTGAAGGTGGTAATGTCTTCGATGACACAAATGCTCAGAGAAATGGAAGGAAAACAATGTTAGGGATTTGAAAGAAAATATAAATAGAACATTTAGATTTGTTTCCCACATTCAGTGAAAAGAAAGCTCTTTATTTGAAAAAGAAAGATTTGAGTCTGATAAAAGAACTAGTTTTAATATAGTACAAATAGATATGTTAGTGTACATCAAAGTGGAAACAACAGTGGAACTTTAAATGAAAGTATTGAGCAGACTTTTGGGATAAAGAATGGTCCCTGAAGACATACGGAGCTTCTAAAATCATCCATGTGGAGGTGTAAATTAAATTAATGAAAATGCAAAAGTTTCCTAAGTAACAAATACCCAGAAGGCCTCAAGTTGCCACCTTATCAAGCAATATATTGCTTAATAATGCATAAGAACAATGCAAATGTTGATTTCAGCAAGGTCAGGCAAAGGGAAGTTTCTTAAATGGAGGAATAAACCAAAGTATTAAAGGAAAGAAAGATTTGACTTGTTGTGGGGGATGCAAGGAATGAGTGTCCTCAGGATTTTGGAGTAGGAATAAAAATAGAAGGAAGGAAATCATCCTGGGCCTCAAGTGGGTGGCGATGATGTGGAAGTAGAGAATGTGGCTGGACACGTATGGCAGAGGACACTAGAGAGAAAATGGACTCAGAAGGGCTTGTAGGTAGCAGCAAGGTCAGGAGAAACTTCCAGAAGAGGAGATTCTTATTTTGTTTACAGAGAGGAAAAAATACCCTATGAGTGGAGAAGGGTGGAAAAGCCTGGGGTGTGCGAAGCAACTGAGGTGACCAGGGCCCTGAAGCTGTGTGCAGGGACAGGAAGGCGTCAGGGAAGCCACCTGTCGGGAGGCGCTTGGCCTCGCATCTGCAAAGCGAAGTCCCTGCTGCAGCACCAGGCGTGCACGTCATTTCTTGTAAGGACAGCATCAGGATGGAGGATGTGATAGGAAACAAGAAAAAGAGATGAGACAACAAAAACCCCGCCGATAGCTCTAGCCAAAGATTAGGGCAAACGACAGTGGAGGGAAATGGGAAGCCATATTTGATTTATTCTTGAAGCAATTTGGGATTTATGATAAAATTGCATCGTTACTCCTAACCTGCGAATAGCCATGTACTTCATCAATGTGGCAAGGCAGACTTCCTTGTTTAAAGAGGATCATTTATCAAATAGATACATAAAGAAAACAAATATTTGATTATTTTCTTCTTTCTGACGTGAGTTCTCAATCTTTTGGTGCCTTTGCCAATGGAAAGTAAAACATCCGCCTAACACGACAATTAATGCTTGAAGCTCCGTAGTAAGGTGGGCGCCAAATACTTGAGATGTTTGTCTCCAAAGTAGGACACAGCAGTGTGCGCTTGCATGCAAATAATTATTTTGCAGACATGGGATGTGCTATAATGAGTGTTGGGGTAAATAAGAACTACATGAAAGGTAATTCATCATATCTATGATAATTCATCATATATATACATATATATGAAATAAAACCAAAATAGTAAAAGATTACCTTTTATATTTTAAGCAAGGGAGCTGTAAGCTCAAGAGAGCAGTCTCCGTTTCCCTCTTCTGTATTTGAGTCATGACCGCACCAGGAAGTCTGATTGCATCATACTTAGAAAAAATATACTGTTTCTTCACTATAGAAATGTTTTTAAATAATGTCATGTAGCTTACATCAATCTAAACAATAGGCAAGCTACTTCATAGAAAATAATATATTTGTATACGAGCTAATAACAGGGATCAGATTTATTATAAGACCTGAAGTAAATAGAATTCCACACTTTCCTCACTATAACCTAGTGGCCAAGAGTTGGTGCATAGATCTATCAGCTTATAGACCTTGGCTGGCAGTTCAGGAAGCCCCAGGTATTTCAGTCCCAGCCACCCTGCTTCCCTTGGGGAAGCCCCGCTCTCCCATGCTGCGTAAGCTGTGCTCAATAGCACAGCAGCTCAAGTGCCCTGCTCCTTAGGAGGTTCCTGGCTCTGCACCCAACATTGCGACAATTAATATTTTTCACCATTTGCATTTCTGAAATTCAAGGCCATGAGCAAAGCACTTGCTGCTGCTGTGGCTGCCCTGTCTGCATTCCCCGGGCCCCCATTCTCATGCTGGGACTTAATCCTCCCTGCAACAGTGAGTGCTGCAGAGCAAGTGCTTGGGTGATGTGGCTGGAGGGTCTGCCCTTGTCGCACAGAAGGACCTGTGCTTCTAAGACCTCTTCAGGGAAGTCAGCTCCTCTGGCTCCTCTTTCTCTGGTGTGGGGAGACAGCTTTGGTCACTTGGAATAGTTCAGCAACAAGATGTCATCCTGGGAGGAGAGAACCGTCTGTGCTACACCCCTGACTTCCTGGCCTCCAGCAGAAGAAAAATAAAGTTCTTTCCTTGTAAATTACCCAGCCTGCAGCATTTCATCAGAGCAGCACAGATAGACTACGGCAGCCAAGAGGATGCCCTTTGTTTAGAATTGTCCTTGGAGTACCTTGTACAAGGGTAGGGAGAGAAGGGAAGGTGGCGTCCTCATTTTGCCTTCAGTAAAGTGGGAGGCTTGCACGAAACTCAGAAGGTGTCCCCTGGGCACTGGGGCAAAGGGGGTTTCTGCAGTGACACTGTATCACAGCTGGAAGTCAAAGGGAAGATGTAACTAGAGGTGGCGGCCAGGAGCCATGAATGAAGCCCGGGGGCCTCGGGGCTCCTGAGCAGCTGTCTACCAAGGACCTTTGGCGGCTCAGCAAGGCCACAGACTCTCCTGCAGGGTAGTTTCAGAGAAACCCAAGTGGTGCTTCATAAGGGGAAAGATAAGTTCAGAACATGCGTCACAAGCAGGCACCAACTCAGGTCACTCTGGACACAGGCAAGGAGGTTTACATCCCTTATATTCCCCATCCTTTTATTCCGACCTGGCGGGAGGGCAGAGTGATGAGCAGCTGCAGGGATAGATGAAGGAAAATGGATAAGACACCTCACAGTTCTTCAGGGCACTGAGAAATCTCAAGCAGAAAAAAGAAGAAACTTTTAAAGTTAGGTGAAAATTGAGAGCTTCACTAAAACTAGATTGGGTGGCTTCAACGCTTAGAAAGAGGAGCCCTCGCTTTGTTAGCTGAGCATGATCAGCAGGGATGCAGCGTCTGTTTCTGACTCTACCCAAAGTATGGAGAGGAGGGCCTACAAAGCCAGTGCACAGAGAGTCAGGGGATGAGCAGAGCTGCCTGTGCATTCGTGTGACCAAGGACAGCCTGTGCTTGTAGGGTCAGAGCTGGGTGCCTTCTTATGCCTTTGTTTCTCTTCTCCTTTTTTACCTAATAATATTCACATCCAAGCACTCTTTTATTTTTTTAGTTAACACATAAACACAGAATTGCACCTAGTAATTGGCTACCACATGATGTTTTAATACACATGTATATTGTGTAATGCCTAAACCAGGTTTAAAATGTCTATGTTTGTAATCCATTGTCACTCCTTCAGGGTGAAAACATTCACCATCTTTTATTTTCAAGTTTTGAGGCAAATGGCACACAACTATTACAGCCCATGGAGTGCTGCTCCTGTGTTACTATGTCCACACTGGCATGCAGCACACAGGACAGCTTCTGCCCCTAGCTCTGCAGCTTAGCACCCAGAGTGGGCTAACTAGTGGTCAGCCGAAGTGGGAAAGCCTGCCCAACTGTGGAGCACTGGTGTGAAGGGAGAAAGGGAGGGAAAGGCGGACGAGGTGATTCTCCAAAGAAGCTCATCACGCTGGCTGTCCTGCTATGAACTCAGCTGTTCTCATCACCGGAGGAGCCAGGCCCTGCTTGCCACTGCGGATGGCAGATGCTCTTTGGGGGAGCTCTGGTGTTTGTCTTAAGGCTCGCTTCCTGGCTCCAGTGCAGACCCTCAGCCTGCTGACATAGATTCTTCATCCCGTTGGTGCAAAGTTTCCAGCTTCCACCCCTGGCCTGGGGGGCCTTCCCAGCACAGCTCCTTGATATGGATTTGCATAAGACATTATTGTGGGCACTAGACCTCTGGCTGGACTTGCAAGGGACACTGTGATGGGATACATGAAGTCAGCTGGATTCTTTGGGACTCTAGTGCCCAGATAGAGCTCTTGCATTCTTCAGCACTGGACTTTTTGGGATATTATAAGATACTCTTATCAGTTTGTGTCTTGTATCAAGCCTATTCCCTTGCAAGCCACAGACTAACACCATAGCGATTGATGAACTTCTTCGTATCCCTCCATCCTTTCTGCTCTCTCCAGCCTCCAGCAGCCACCACTGTATTCCCAACTTTAATCAGGTGATGATTTACATTTCATAGTTTAGGGGGACCATTCAAACTCAAATGCTTTCTGACTGCATTGGCCCCCAAAGTGCAAGTCTTTTTTTTCCTCCTGGGGCCTATGTAGCACCTTGCACCTCACCAGAACTTTTCTTAATTAATGCACAACACTCCCTTCCTTGTTCACAAACTTGTTTCCATCTTTCCCCCAAAACTGCACATTTGGTGAGGATGAAATTACCATGTACACTTGCATCTGAGTCCATATTTTTCTTCATTCATGCTAGCCTCTTGATGGCAGTCTCTATCTATCTATCTATCTATCTATCTATCTATCTATCTATCATCTATACTGAAATAGGAAATTTAAAAATTTTTTACTTTAAAAGAGGAAAGCACATGAAGAAACTCATGGCAGCATATGTTTTGTAAAAATGAAGTTGAAGGCAGATCAAAGCAGTGCTACTGCCTTTCATAATTGCTTCATCCAAAACTGATTTAAAAATTTTAAAATACAGTCAAATAAACAACTTTTTAATAAGAAATTATTTTTCCAAAAAAAGACTTCACATAAGAAATTGCCTAGAAGAGACAATATTGCCTAACTTTTAAGAATGGAAGTCCTGAAACCACAAAACTTTGATTCTAATGTATTCTAAACCAATTTCCAACTGTGTGTAACTGGCAAATAATAGTTCTGTTCTTCAGTTTCCTCGTCAGTGTCTGGTTTCATGCTGCGGGCAGATGAATCGGTATCCTGAAGATGCTTAGAGGAAGGCAGAGCATGCAGGAGGTGTTCAACATCATCTAGTTTACTGCAACGTATGCAGGTGATATTCAGTGATGAAAACTTGTGATATTCAATGATAAAAATCTCTGATTTTGATTGTAGCCTCTCAGTGTGAATAATATTAATTCATTTCTCGAATGGTTTTTGTTTCATATTTTCTGATATGAAGTAACAAACTCATATGCATGTCCAACAGGAGTAACTCAGTATCCATAAAAGCTGCCTCGCGAGCCACAGGTACGGATCAGTTTCTCTGCTTTGCAACCCAGACAGCGCCGCCCCGCTCCCTGCCTGAGTCGCATCGAGGTCGTGGAAGACTCTCAAGTGAGTGAGAGCGTTTTCGAGTTATTCACAGCACTTTAAAGTGTTTTCTATTGTGCATTAGCCCTGACATTTCTCTCTGCGAAAGAGTCAGAAGCAGATGCCAGGAAGCAGGCGCACAAGCTACTGCCTGCTTAAGACTTTGCAATGCACTTAGCAAATTACAGGCTAGAATTCTACGGGGAAGAAACCTATCTAAATTAACTAATTATTCGCTAAATTATTCAATGATAGAACTCTTTATTTGATGAAAACTTATTAATGAGAAACACAGACTGGGTGGTGTTGCTTCTAAAAGTAAAAAGAATAAGTAGTCCTGGCTTCCTTTCACGCTAGTTAAAACAATAGCGTCGTGTAGCGTTCTTGTAGCTGTGATGTGTCCACTTCACTGGAGTGAGAAACACACACGCAGACTGGCAAAGCACATTGCTGGCTGTGTCTGATTGGTTCACACCTGGCCACTGAACGGGGGGCTCAACCAATGCTGGGTGGCGCCAACCCCCAGGAGTCCAGTTTGGATGAAATAAAAAGGGAAAAAAGGAAGTGCGTTTGTTTTCTTTTTTCTTTTTCTTTTTTAAATGTATTTGGTACAGGGTCTACAGGGTCCCACTATGTGTTTTCAGCCTCCCACGTGCTGCGATGGCGCGTGTGCACGCCTTGCGCAGTCCAGTTGCCCTCTCAGCTCTCCTCGGGGGCGGGGCCGGCGTGGCCAGGGCGTGTGCGCGTGTTCGAGAGCCTCACTCTCCTCTGACAGCCGTGTTTCTCGCCGCTACCGCGTCTGGATTTCTCCTGCTCCGTCAGCCTTCTGACAAAGTCTCGCAGCAGTCTCTGTCCAGGGAGCGTCCAGGCTTCCAACTTCGGCCTGGCGCCGTGTTCTTGGTCCCTCTTGATCCGTATCTTCAGTCCTGGGCCACGCAGCCCCTGGCCCCCAGTTCGCTGGGCTCAGACACACACTGTGGACTCTCAGGGCTCTCTCTGGTCCTGTGAATCTGCCTAATAATTTCACCTGCACATGTATACCTGCATTTTCTGTGGACTCTTTCTCTAGAATACCCTACCTCATATAGATGTTGGTACTGTGGTAATACTACAAGAAGAGAACTTTAACAATGAATTTCTGCAATTACTTCAGTTGGCTTTTAATATGATGGGGCTCACAGCTACCACAATCTATCCTTCTAATAACGTACCAACAGTCTGTGGTGAGAAAGATGTAAAATAACATGCAACATACATCCATTTTATTATCCTAACTTGTCACTTGTGAAATGCCAGAAATTCAGTGGCTCTCCATAGAACACTAGAACATTTTTGGAAGACTAACAAATATTATGATGCAGGGGGCTTGCTGTTAGTGTCTCTTGAGAAACTATTAAAGCAAAGTAATTAGCTCAAAGACTCAAATTGTCAGATTCAAAACACTCTAAACAATCTAAGGGGTCTAAGATTTACTGAAGATGGATGTTCTTTCCCGCCGAAATCTCCACATACTGAACTCAAGCCCTCACAGTGTGATTGGATGAATTAAGCGCAAAACTGGTGCTGGGTCCTGAGTGTCACGCGCAGTGCAACAGAGGACGCCAATGGAGAAGGAGCAGCGTGCAGACACTTTAGGAGGAGACTCACTAGGCCAGCCACCCTGAATTGCTGAATTCTGATGAGATTGTTTTGCCAGAAGAGATTTTCCCACCCTCAGTGGCAGAGCTCTCCTCTCTGCACCTCTGATTCAGGAAGACAATCCTGTGTTGCCCGCGGACACAAGGGTGACTGTCTCTGCTGTAGTCCCCAAGCATGGCGGCATTAAGGCTCGGGACCCACCCTTGTGAGCCACGCTCGCCTCTAACTCTATGACCAGGCTCAGGCCCAGAAGGCTCCTAAAGCGGGTGCACTCAGCCCAACGCAGGAGGACTTGCGGAGTTTCGCAAGCAGAGGCCTGGCGAGCACGTGTAGGAACGCGTTTTAGGGCTGGGCGACAATGGTGACAGAAACATCATGTAGGCCAGGCTAAGCATCGTGATATGGGCTCATGAAGCAGGAAGTCTAGATTTAATGTCACAGCTTGGGGTATTTAACAAGGTGCTAGCAGCTTATTTTGTTGTTTGGCAGAAATAGGGACACAGTGTGGCCCCCAGTAAATGGACTAGAGCTGCCTGTCGTCCCTTGATTTCCTGTTGATGAGGGTATGCAAAGTCTCGGGGATGGGAATCCTGGAGTGGACATGCCACACAGACCCAAACTCTGCACGTCTGGATGGTCCAGAGTGAGCCTCAGCAAGCAGACTCATGAGGGGACCTCCAGCACCCCGCAGGAGCGTGGCCGTTGTGCTTCTCCATGCACGAGACCTGACATGGGGACCCTAGTTACTCAGTTGGGAAGCTTGAATGCAATTCAAATCTCTGGGAGGCTGAGCCCAAACTGTGTCAGCATCAACTGCCACACGCTAGGCGCCATCTTGGACAGCAGAAGCAAGGCTGTCATTAGACTGTTCTGTCCTGTGTGTTCCCAGAAGTAAAATAGATAAGAATCCTCCTAAATTTTTGCCAGATTTGTATAGGCAGAAAAATACCAGGGTATATACATAAATATTTTTCCCAAAGTAACAAGAGAGAATCATGTTCCCTAAAGCTGTTTCCAGACTTGATCGAGTGTACAAACCTAGAAGCCAGTGAATGGAAAAGAAAGGAGGCCAGACTCCTTTAAAGAAAAATGGTGGCTGAAAAGTGTGCTCTGACTCTTTCCCATCCTTCCCCAAGAGACTTAGGAGCTTTCATCAGGATAACATATATTTGAGAAAAGCAAATTATCAGATATTCAGGGACGTCCTGGACACTGGCTCTGAAGTAACACTGACTCAAGCAATCTCAATCTTTTACGGACCTCAGGTAAGAGATGTTTGATGGCTGATGGAGTTCTAGCCAAGGCCCAAATCACAGTAGGCCCAATAAGTCCCTGAACTCATCCTGTGGTCGTTCTCCCAGTTCCAGAATATATAAATAGTATAGTATACTTAGTATTTGACCAAGTCCCTTAATTATGGTGGGAAAGGACAAATGGGTGTAGCTTAAATTCCCCCTCACTGGGAAAATAGTAAATGAAGCACAAGATCCTGTCCTCGGCTGGAGGGATTGGTGGCACCATCAAGGGCATGTGAGGTGCAGAGGAGATGCACGGTATTCCAATTTAACTGGATCATTATTTGGCCTGTGTAGAAGACGAATGGATCCTGGCAAGCTGGGTGGATACCATGAGCTGACTCAAGTGGGTTTCCACTGCTGCTGCTATACCAGATGTGGTTTCCTGGTGAACATGTCTGCCGGTGCTTGGCCTGCAGGAACTGGTCTGACAGAAGCTTTTTTCTCCCTGTCTAGCCACAGGCTCCTCAGAAGCAATTCACACTTACTTGGCAAGAGGAGCAATGCATCGTTACTCTCCAGCCTTAGAAATCTTTTATGTTTTGAGTCCTGTGTCACACTTTAGTTCACATAGATCTTGTTCACCTTTCATTGCACAAATTATTGCAGCTCCATCGTGTTAATGGCATTGTGCTGACTGTACCAAGTGAACTGGACTGTGTGTAAAGCATTTAATCAGAAATCCAAGTACAAATCGAGGGCCCTCTGCTGCAGTAGCAGTTCTCAGAGTTCATGCAGAGACATCCCTTCTAAGGGAAGGCAGAGTTGATATATCTGGACCCTCCTACAGCCATGATGGCTCAAGACCTAGGGGCATGTTGGATTTTGGAAGCAGTGCATTCTTTCCTCGGTTGTGTTTCTCTCAGGGGTGGTGAGCCTATGGCATGCAAGTTAATGTCGACAAAAGATGTCAACATAGAGCTGTCTTCTATGAACTAAAACCTCAGCATCCTGGCTTAATGCCACTGTTGACACTTTGCAATAAATAAGTGGGTTTTGGATTGTGGTTGGCACTCCATCTCCCAAAAGTGTGCCATCCCTGCTCTAGCCCATGTGCTGAGTGATTCAGAGGCTTCCAGTTTTGACAGGGTCCCAGAGCTACACAAGGCTCTGCCACAGGTCTGGGGTGCTGGGCCATACAGTGCAGCAGGCCCAGTGTGTTTGAGGTGTCAGTGGCAGGGAGGGGTGTTCTTTGGAGTTTTGGGCAGACCTAATGGGGTGATCACATATCAAGGAGGCCCTTGAAAATTTGGGAAGAAGACCTGACCTCCTCGGCAGTCCATTAATTTCCCTTTGAGCTCAGGAGCTGGTCTGTTCCTAGGCTGGAATGGAAACTGAATGCTGGAGCATGGGACATCGCGTTACCTGATGCCATGAGCTGCCCGCCGTAAAGCAGGTGCTGCTGACCCACTCAGTCAGAGCTGGCTGTGCACAGCAACAGCTCGTCATTGAGCAGCAACGGCACAGTCACCATCGGCCCAAGCAGATCCTGAAAGTGTAAGTGGAAAGATGGCCCAAATGCCCACGATCCGAGGCCCGCAGTGCGGCCTTCTGTCCCCCAGCATGCAGCGATGGCCTCACTTGACAGAGGAATTGAAGCTGAGGGCCTGGCTGCAAACGGCTTTGCTGCTACACAGCCACCATCGGAAAGCAGAAAGCTGTGGCCGCTTTCCAGGGTTTCCCCGGAGGAAAGCAGTGAAGGCAAGTCTCCCCGGTGGGCAGGTCTTCAGACAGCGCACCTGGACACACACACACACTCTTGTTAGAAGAGAAAACTAGCCAGTTTTGTGACTGTATTTAGTTCATCTCCTCCGGCAGGTGATCTGGCTGGGTGGTCAGGAACTTGGACAGGAAATGACAGGAAAACGGACGGCAAAGATGTTTAGGGGAAAGTATTTGGCTCAGCTTGTCCATGTGGGTGAAGGAAGTGATGATGATTTTGTCCCTCGTAAATGCTTACCAAAAGGTGACTCCAACAGAAGACAGCCTTAATAATCTCATTGGCAGCATGACCTATTGCGTGGACAGCTGACAGTCTCTTTTCTGGATGTCAGGGGGCATACTGTGACCAGTGAGTGTCATGAGCTACCCCTGCCATGTCCTAATGAGCTCAGGAATGGAGTGGCCATGGTGACAGGGATGGAGGATATGTCTATTCATGCACTTAACAAATGGACTCCTCCTAGGCAAAGCTGGTCTGGCTACAGTCACTGCTGAATGCCCAACCTGCCCAGAGCAGAAACCAGGATTACAACATCGTTCCCCACAGTTACCAGGCTATAATCTGGTGGCATGGTTATAACACTGAACCACTGCCACCGGGGAAAGCTCCTTATTGAAATAAATACTTACTTCGCATATTAATTTGACTTCCCTACATGAAATGCTTCTGCCAAAACTACCCTCTGTGGACATACAGAATGCCCCAGCCATCCTCATGGTTTTCCATACACCATTGTTTCTAAGAAATGTACATCATGGCCAAAGAAGTGTAGCAATACCCAAACACTCGTGACACTTACTGGTCACATTATGCACCCTGACATCCAGAAGCAGCTGAATAGAGAGGACAGTGAAACAGTATTCCAAAGGGGCATTTACCTTGCCAGCTATAAGACAGTACATTGCAGGGCAGGGCAAGTTCCCTAGAGGGCTGTGTATGATCTGAATCAGCCTCCACTATAGAGTACTCTGCTTCCTATAGCCAGGATTCATGGGTTTAGAAATCAAGGGGCAGAAATGGGATTGGTACCACTCATTATGATCCCTAGTAAAATGTTGGCTTTTTTTCCTGCAACCTTATTCTGTGCTGCCTTAGAAGTCTTAGTTTGGATGGAGTGGGGTGTACCAGGAAGCACAACAATGATTCCACTGAACTGTGAGCTAAGATGTCCCTCAGTCATGTTGGGGTCCTTGTGCCTCTGAGTCAACAAGCTAGAAGGGATTGGCTGTGTTGCCAGGGATGATTGGTCCAGGATACCAGGCAGAAATTGGACTACTACGCCACATGGAGGTAAGAAAGAATATGTACAAAATGCAGGAGATCCCTTAGGGTGTCTCCTGGTGTTACCATGCCTTGTGCTCAAGGTCAATGGGGGAGCTAAACCCAATCCAGTCAAGATGACAAGTGGCCCAGAGGTTTTAGGAATAAATGTTTGGGTTGCCCTGCTAGATGAAGATCTGCTGAGGTGCTTTTAGAAGGACAAGGAAGTAAAGAATTGGTAATAGAAGAATGCAGTTGTAAGTACAAGCTATGACTGTATGACTGGTTACAGAAATGAGGATTACAATAGTCATGATTATTTCTTTCTTATATTTTAATATCCCTGTGTCTATATACACATGTATGAAACAGGTATCTTTATATCCTTTCTTTGTGACATGACATTGATTGACTTTATATTATTAGTGATTAATTATTATTGTAGCTACATTATAATATGTAAATTTTAGACCATCTTCTGATGAATAAAGATCATCCACAGAAAAGCTTTGGTTTCTATTCTGGAAAGAAAATTATGTACTTATATTTGTTGGTTGTATCACGTAGGACTAACTGCAAACTCACTATTTTATTTGAAGTTCAGGTGTGGGGTATTTTTGTATTTTTCTTTCTAAGGGAAGGGTCTACAGGGTGTTCAGGTTCTCACTACTAGATTGGACTTGTAGTGATCCACCTGTTTACAGCCTCCCAAGAGCTGGGATTAGAGGCATGCACTACCATGCCCAGGTTCAATTGCCATCTCAGCATGATGTGGGGGCAGGGATGGCATGGCAGGCAGGGGAATTGAACCCCTGGTCCCTGTGCCTGCTTGCAGGTGTTTTAATCCACTGAGCTATTTGGCCAGCCCTAAGTGTGGTTTTGGAAGATGTGTCTGGGTGTTAGGTTAGTAAGGGTTGTGCCCTTTAGTTGCAATGTGTCAACTTGCCCAGAGTGAGAATCACCTCGCAGGGCAGTAATACACTCTGGGTGTGTCTGTGGATGGTTGGCATTCAGCCAGCACACTGCCAGGGAGTAACCACCATGTGTGCAGATGGCACCAACCAGTAGGCTTATAGGCTGCAGAGGGCACAAAAGGGTAAGAAGGGGGAAGGCTGCCTGTTCTGAAGACTGCAGCCTTGTTGGGTGCTGTCTCCACCTCCGTCACCTTTAACCATTGGTCTCCAGGACGCTAGGTTTGCAGCCGAACTCAGCCTGATGGTGGCAACTCTGTGATCGGCACCCAGCAGGTGAGCTGGGATCGGGGCTGCGTCCAGCACCCTCTTGATGTGCATCTTCCGTCTCCTTGGGTTGAGCAGCTGCTGGATGCGCCTGCTTGTGAGGGCAGATTGTCTCCCTCTGACCTGACCCTGTAAGTCTTCCTAATAATCCCCTCTATATAGTTATACATATGTTTTCTATTCTTTTTGAGAACCTTGACTAATACATATAATCAGTTATTCACCAACAGATGTGCATAGAATCTCTGTATTTTCTCTGTGAGTACATAGAGCATTTACAATGTATAAGCCTTTTGATACATAGTCTTCAGCTTAGCCAACAAGATGGATAATAGTCAGCAATACAGTTTTCGTAAACTCTCAAAAGCAAATTGGATTGGTAAAAAGAGCATGAATATTGTAGTCAAAAGGTCGAGCTGTGAATCCTGGCTTTGCCGTTTACTATTTTACGTCCTTGAGTGTGCTCAGTTTTCAAAAGCTCAAATTGCTGTGACGACTGAATGAAGTGACATATGTAAAGCACCCTCAGAGCACTCTGAGCACAACAGGCTCTTCACAAGCGTGTGCTTTCTCCCCAGGCATTCTGAATGCTAGCAGAGATGCAGGTTCTCCTCTTCCTATAAAGCACGGAGTAACTCACCTTAATTTGAACAGGGGCGTGAGGTCCACTGCCCTGCGCCTTGCTCTGTCATTTAAAACAGATGTGATTTAACAAAAGCAAAAATCACTTCCAATGGAGCTTGAGTCTAGTAACACACGAGTAAGCACCATCATCTCACACTGTGTGCCCCACAGCAGATGGGGACTTGCTGGGAGGACTCATGGGACACAAGAGCCACCCCATTGGGGTGAGGGATATTGTGTCGCAACTATAACTGGGTAATTTACCATGCATAAGCGTTGCTCAAAGAGAAGGGTTTGAACAAAGAATGAAGTCTTCCAGCTGTCTCCCTGGCCCGAAGCCTTCAAATGAGCCAAGACTCTAAGACAGAATGGAGTGATGAGCAGTTGGGTAGATTGTGGGGTGAACAGGCGTGGAGACGCAGTCAGCAGGAGAGGAACCCCGAGACAGATCAAGAGGGCCCAGGAGCGCCTCCCTCCGGACTCTGTCTGAAGGCAAAGCACAGCTTCGGCAGGGATATGTGGAGAATGATGGCATGAGGCACATGCAGATGGGGCAGTGAAGGGACCTGTGCGGTGTGGACCACGTGGTGAGTCGTGCTGTGTGGGGAGCAGGACTGAAGGACGCAGCCGTGCTTCAGAGTGAGCAGACGGCCTGTCTGGGAGAGGGGCTCTGCCGTCTGAGCAGTGGGTAGGTAGAAGGGAACCGACAAGCGGCCCACGCCGAGGCACACAGAGTAACCCAGACTCTGCATTCTGGTCTCTGTGACAAGCACTTAGTAGACTATACTGATGGAATAATGCCCTCCCAATTTTCTACTATAAAATGTAAAAGGATGACCAACAGAAAAATAAAATCAGCCAAAACATGTTAGCCAAGACTATGACACTTACTTACACCACTTTTCATTTAGCAGAGTAAAAGAACAGTCTATGTACATTTTGGCAGTATACCCATAATGCACAGCTAGGGAATGTACGAGGGCAATGACCACAGATATAGGTCGACGAAAGACGTATTTACATTAATGAAAACTATAGTGATTTGTGTAATATTTATCTAAAATGATGGTGGATTACATCATTGATTCTGTCTGCTGAGGGTCATAAAGATCAACATGGAAGAGGAATCTGGATGGGAAACAGGATGTATAATTAAGAGGAATAGAGGAGGAGGTGACAGATGTAATCTGTCTAAAGCATGCAGCTTTATTTCTTTCTCTTCGTGTGTTAATTTATTTGTAAACTTTGCTTCAAAAATATGTATTAAGATGATATGCCTTGACTATCACCATATTTCATGGCTGTGTTCGTCATTTTGACAATTATTACACTGAGTACTTACACAATGGAGAGCCAGAGCTGGTATTTACAACCAGAAAAGTGCCTGCCATCTAGCTGGTGTTCAATAAATCTTGTGGAATTTATGAATAACTGTCTTTTAAGGGAGGGGAAGCCTGACAAGTAAGGGAGCTGCAAGTAATTTTATGGATTTGGATATTTAAAGAAGGCTCTGGGCCTGGAGGATGGGACGACGGCAATGGTATGAATAACTCAGTGTGCAATTTTGGAATTCCTTTGAGTAATCCAGATGGGAAGGGGTGAGGCCAACACGGAAGGATAAAGATGGAGGCGGCACAGGGGCACTCGCAGGAGGCGGCCAGAGCAGGCCGCAGGGAGCACCAGAGGGCTTTAGATAGATAGCAGCGTCAGTCTTGGAGTTCTGCTTCTCTTTGCTGCCCTGGGGGAGCCACACCCCATCCAGGCATCCATAGACAACTTGTTCAATCCCTACCTTTAAAAAAACGATTTGCCCGACTAGCTTTTGGGGACACTAAAAAAAGTACTTGAAACAAAGTGACAGTGTTTACAGCATTCACAACCAGTTTACAAACTGAACCGAGTCAGAGGGACACAGAGTCGGCTATGGCCCTGGGCCTGTCACCCTCCATAACCCCGAAGTAGGCCTGGGAGGGACTCGGGGCTGTCACGGTCAGTGCGCACCCTTGATGGAACGAGATGGCTTTCAGCTGACCTCACACAGGTTGGCCGCAGTAGAGCAGCACAGGCGACAGCAAAGAGGAAGCTCGGTGTCTCTCCCGTAAGGAGACCCTGTAGGTCGCCAGCAGCCCGTGGGGCTCCAGGCAGCGCAGAGAGTCACTGGATGGAGCACAACTGCAGCTTGCTT
>NW_004524610.1:5967618-5969270 GCF_000260255.1 Octodon degus
GGCTGGCCTCCACCTCGCTATGTAGCCTGGGCTGGCCTCCACCTCACTAGTAGCCCGGCTGGCCTCCACCTCGCTATGTAGCCCAGGCTGGCCTCAAACTTGCAATGCTCCTCTTGCCTCACCCTCCTGAGTGCTGGAAGTACAGGCGTGCGCCACCAGGCCCGGCTTCGTGTGTTTCTCCCTAGATTCTAGAATCCTGATGGAGCTGGCCAGAGAGGCAATGAATGCCCGCCTTGATCTGTTCTTAATGCCCGTTGGACAAGGTGCCTGCTCCTGCTGACTGCACTGATTTGCCAACAGAGTGTGGGAAGCCGGAATCTTGCCACCTGTAACATTCAGCTTCTAGCTGCTTCTATAAAGGACATTTTGTGGGAAAGATGCTAACCACTGATTTGTAAAGAAAAATCAAAATAATATTATTAGATCATAAAATGTTAGTGTGTGCTCAAATCACAAGAAAAAAATTCATAAAAGATATTTTATGCCTGGGTAACTAGCCACTTGAGAATCAAAATGGAAAATGAAAAGCTAAAATGCTCAATGATTTGCTACTTAAGGATAGAAGTAAGTACGTTTACTTGGTAATAAAGATGGTGGGAAATAAAAAATATACTATACAGAAAGCACTGTGGAGCAAAGGGAACTCCACATAAGGAATTAAGATTTAATTGTATTTATCATTTTAAAATATAAAACTCCTCATCTTAGAATATATGCAATGCAGTGTAACTATGCAAACATTGCTTAAAGGTTGGTTCAGACCCCACTCAGCAAGCTCTGAGCATCAAGGACGACGTGGGCAGCGACACCCCCAGCCAGCACCACAGATGGCAGCAGCACCCCGCTTCCATGCACAAGGCTGCTCAAGCTATCCAGTGATCACCCCCAAAGTCTCAAAAACACCTTAAGAGGGACCGCTGTATGCAGCTCGATTTTCTGATATCAAATCGTCAAATTGCCGCTCTAATTAGAATTGCATCTGAAATCACTGCTTATTTGAAGCACCAGGCTTTTTTAAGAGTAAAGGACTATGTTTTGAAATTGATTAGAAGTGATGTAAGCACTCAGGAGGAGGCATTATTTCTTTACGGTGGGATTGACCTGATGACTTTACAGCCTGTTCGATATGAATTCTGCAGGAATACCTAGGCAGTGTATGGAACAGCACTCGGTAACGGAAAGAGTAATGCTTGAGAGAAGAGTTGGTGAGGAAGGACAGTCCCCAGCAAGCATTCTTAAATGTCTTTTCCCATATAAAACTGTAATGAGTGGTGCTGACTTTGAAGATATGCCTGCCTGTTAGGATAACAAACATCAGTAAATTCTCAAATCATGAATGGGCCCCAGAAAAATAAAGAAACATTCTATGAGGCCAAAACTAAGTGGTTTTTTTTCCTAAGAAGGACTAAACCTGGAGACTTTCCAGAGGTGGTGTAGAGCCCACAGACACCTTATGACACCTCTGCCAAGTTAAGAACTACAGAGTGTGGGTAGGTGGGCCCTCAAAGGGTTTCCAGTGGCCCCTTGGGTCCTGCTCACCCTCTTAATTGTCTATCACAGACACCCTTTCAAGAGCTTTGCTATGCATGAATCCAGGCTGCACAATTCCTATGATCTTCTTGTTCACTAGTGGATAAAGAATTAAGGTTAAT
>NW_004524610.1:5970915-5982995 GCF_000260255.1 Octodon degus
AGATGTAAAAAATGCCTGAATAAAAGGTGGAAGTAAATAGCTTTCATCTTTAAGGAGTCCTTTCTAATCCCTTCATTCAGCCCATAGTTATTCATTTGTTTGTTTAATTTTTGCTTATGTATTTTGGTACAGGGTCTCGCTATGTGGCTCAGACACAGTGATCCTCCTGTCTCAGCCTCCGCAGAGCTGGGATTAGTGGTATGTGCCACCACACCCAGTCTTGGTGGCAGGCAGGGCACACCCAGGGCAGGGCTTCCACAGTATGCCATACCGGCGATCGAACCCAGGTCTTTTCACTTGCCAGGCAGGCTCTTAGACCACCAAGCTCTCTCCCCAGCCCCCAGCCCATATTTATTGAGCATCTAATCTGTGCTAGAGCTCACTATGGGCTCTGGAAACTTTCCCTTTGTTTTCAGTATTTCTTAGTACTATAAATATATGGTACCTATAAAAGAAAAGTTCTTACAAGAATATGTTTAGTTAAATACTTCCTAAGTGATTCCTCTAAAATGTTTATAAGATAGTTTGTTACATGTTTTTCCGTGATGCATGCATTAATCTTCAATTTATGATAAAGACATACAAAATGTGTAACAAGGATCAAATTACTGACTACATGTGTTCCAAGTCCCATGCTAGGCCTCTTGCCTGCACGTTTTCATTTACACATGACCCCATAAACCCAGAATTCTTTGTGTTTCCTCAGATGAAGAAAACAGATTACCCATGTTCTGTGGGGTTTCTGTGCTCAGACTCAGGCCAGGAAGTGTGAATCTGGAGCCCTTGGGATAGACTATGCGACATTAAGGGATGGTTTTTACTACCTTATAATATATTAGGTTATTAGGTGAGCACTGTATTAATGAATTCAGTGTGTTAGCCAAATTATTATGCAACAATGACAACCAGTAAATGGAACAGAATACAGTATCCTTCGGGGTTGAAGAAGATTCCAGCTGCATCTCCAACAAGGCGCCGGCGCCTCGATGAATACCCATTAGGTTCACTGTACTGGACAGGAGCATAATCCTGACTACTGTGAGAACTGCCTGCACACACGGACGAAATAACCATTTGTACCAAACTCAAAGGAGCCCACAATGCAAACAGCATCAGACAGAGCTTTACCAAAGCTTCTAAGCTCCTTATGCTTTCATGTGTTCGCAGCACACACATACCCGTTGGGCGTGAATGTGCTGCTGCCTTACCTTGAAGCCTAAGAGTTTGCCTTTGCCACGCTCTAACCTGGAGTTCACAAATGTGACCACCAGATGGCACTAGCCTTTTCCTTTTTTCTTTCTTTGTAAAAAATTTCACATGCAAAATTCAGTGATTAAGTGTCACTTAATAAGAGGACAGGGCAAGAGGAAAATTAAACAATATTTCTACCCCTGAGAGCATATGAGACATAGGTTTATTTCTACTTCTGGGGGGTTTTCTTTTCTACAATTGCTTAAAACGATCTGTTCTTCGAAAGTCAATCTCTCTTGGCTAAAACCCTTTATAATCAGAGTTCTACCATTCCCTGATCTCACCTCTGAGCTCTCCCTGCTAATTTAGGCCTAGTCCGTTTCCGCCTCTCTCTCCGTGACTTGTTCTTTGGGCTTTCTTCTGGGCGGAAGTTGCCTTTCCTCTGGGCGGAAGTTGGATTTCCTCTGGGCGGAAGTTGGAATTCCTTTGGGTGGAAGTTGGATTTCCTCTCGGCAGAACTTGCCTTCCCATTGCACATTGATTTCTGCAGGTTTCTACAGAGTTCACTCCCTCTCTTCATCCAGGTCCCTGTCTACATGGTGTCCCTTAGAGAGATCTGGACTTTGCCATTCTAGTCATGCTGTTCTCATGATTCTCCATGTCAAATACCATTCCCACAAATTGTGTGACGCACAAAGCAGTCCTGTGTCTCCTGGTAGGACTCAGAGACAAGTGAATGAATGAATGAATGAATGAATGAATGAGCATCTGGAGAGGATAAGCTTAAATGAAGGAAATACATTATTTGTCGAGATTTGCATGCCTTGGACTTGTTTCATAACATTATTATACTAGGATCTTTTCAAACTCGAGATTTTTTTCTAACATACGCAAGTTCAGTATACTTTTCAGATTCAAGTACTGTTGCCCTAATGAACTGTATTCGAAAGAGTTCTATTTTTACACATTTCTCCAGATATTAATGTTCTTTTGGCCACAGAACACACTATCATCCAACTTTATCTCTAAGTGAGATAGGAATGGCTTTCAAAGTTCAAGCCCACAAATGCAAAGCGCTCTTTATATTCTAATGTGGAAAGCCTGGGAGCAGCGAATATAAATAACGTTGCAGGAGAGGTTATTTTTGGAATTGTTTTGAAGATCAGACTGGAAATGTGGTCATAGGGGCTCTTTTAATGTCTATATTAAGCTGAACCAAAAAGGTCAACCAATGAAAAGAGGGAAGTTTTCCCCAGACTCCCCTATGTACTTTTGCCCTTTTGTACTGTAGGCTGTGCAGGGTGGCATTCGAATGCACAGTGGCACAGGCCAGCCCTTGCATCCACCTATGCAGAAAGACAGCTGGCAAGGTCAGTGGAAAGGCCCGGTCCGCGACGCCTTCAGTGCCCAGCTGCTGAGTGCGCCTCTCACCTCTGCTTTCTCTTCTCATAGTGCTTGCCCTGGGATAGGGATGGAGTAGCCAAAGGAGCACTCGTGTTTCAACAGGGCCAAAGCTGTACTTTGCCTCTGCGGCCCTGTCTGCTGCCAGTGTGAAGCCGACAGCAGAGATTTTAGTAGGCGTTTCAGCCCTTAAATCCCATTTGCAGCACTGGCTATTTCTGTCCAGGGCTAATTCCACACTTTGCATATTTGGCTTTCACAAATAAAATCACTCACCCAGGGCCAGGTAGGTGCACTGCACCGGTGCAAGTGGGATTGAGACACTAAGGCAGACACGCTGTGATCGTTTCCACCAGAGGCAGCTTGTCATGATAGGGAGGACAAGTGTTTCGAGTTCCAAGCCAGCTGGCACAGGTGGGTGGATGCTCACACTGCGGTCCTCCAGCCACCTGGTAGGAAAGCGGCTAAAGCAACACTTTTTGCTTACCTCATTGAATATGCCCTCAGCCTACTGTTCCACGCAGTGTGTGTGTGTGTGTGTGTGTGTGTGTGTGTGTGTAGGAAGAAGCAGACAGAAACATTATTTAATCGAGAATTGGTAAATCCAGTTATGTCTCTAAATGTTTGGATTTAGAAAGAGAAAGGAAGGATTGTCTGCCCGAGTGCTCAGTCCTCCTTTCCCTCTGCTCCAGCACAAGCCATGAGGAGGGTGCTTGGGGCACTATGAGCACAGGTGCTGTGGCTAGGAGGAGCCTCTGTGTGCTCACCTGGCACTCAGAGGGACATACCTCCAGGGCTGGCAGGCCTCCTTGAGCTGGACAGAATCTCCTTGAGAAAAATACTTGCTTGGTGCCCAGCTCCAGGGCCGCGGAGCAGCCAGGCCTTCAGTTTCTCAAGGAAAGCTTGGAGCCAGGAGTGACAAGGGATGTTCTCATGGTGTTGTAGCAGAGGTGGGGTAAACCCCAAGCCCAGGGTTCTAGCTCCCAGAGGAAGGCAGGGTGCCACAGCTCATGGCCTCGTCCTCTGTGGGCTTTGATTAGTGTTTGCCTTTCTGGAAGCACATAACTCCCCATGGATTCCACCAACTGAATGGTAACTTCAGAGAAGATGCATTTTGCTACTCAACAAGTCTAACGCTGTGGAGAGGGGTAATTACAAAATCCGCTTAGACTGGGCCCCATTCAGCTTCCTCATCACATCACTGAATTTGCTGCAGCCTGGTGTGTTTTCTCCCTTGACTGAGTGAGGGATTATGCTGACGCATGCCCGCCTTGGGCTTGCTGATGTGATGATCGTGGATGTTTTGACGCTGGTTTTGGAGTCAGAGAGATCACAGTTCATCCCAGTTCCTTCTTTCATAAGCAGTAGGAGCTTTAACTCCAGAAAACAAGTGTGATTGGGTGCTGTTCTGTGACATGTGTGTAACAATTTTCACTGCTGTGGCTTCCATAGCCAAGCGAGTACCAGAAGCGTTATAAACAGAGAGGAAGGTTGACACGAAAGGCCAAGCAGAATCTCAGGGGTATTCCTGTAGCATTAAAAATGTAATTCAAGCAAGGTGCTTGGAATAGCACAGGTAGGCCATAAAGGCTGGGTCCCTTTCCACTCCTGGCTTTAATAAACAAGATTATAATGATCTCAAGTCATTAAATACTACTTTTGCTACTTTGGATGGAAATAATTTTTAAAGCTTGATTTTATAGTTGTAAGAAAACAAAGGGCCTTCATAAAGTTCTGAAGTGACTCTAATATCCTAGAAGGACAAAAGATGGAAGCTCGAAATACAAGAATTCTTCCAAGCGTTTTTCCTGGTCCTACTGTTTTCTGGAAAGAGATGCAACAACTCTTTTTTTTTTTTTTTTAAACAGCAAGACTGCCTATTATTCTCTCAAAACAATTAACACAAAAACTTTGAATTCAGTGAAGGTCAGAGGATTAATGGTTTTATCTGCAATGTGTTTGAAAAGCTAATTAAGAATCTCCATACAGCAGCAGAACCTGGGAATACAATATTTAGCTTTTCCCCACAAGACTGCAGAAGAGTGGAAGTGGAAAGAGAAAGATGGAGTGAGTGTGGAAACTTCATGCACAGAAGACAAATCCCCTTTTAAAAGAAATAAAACTGAACATACATTTCCAGCGACGGAAGATGCCTCCTCCACTCAGTCAGTGAATGTGCTCAGCGCCGTCTTTGCTTTGCACTATGCTGAGCACCAGGTACTCAGTGCAGAACAAAGGTAACTGGCTCTCATTCTTTCTTTGGGTGCAAAGGCAACATGATTAGCAAAGAAACCACACTAAAAATTAATAAAGACTTTTTAACTGCTGCTCAATGAGAAAGAAAGAAATAGGCTTTTGGTTCCCCCAGCACTGCTTAACAACATCAATTTGCCCTGCCAATTTATGTTGGCATGAAAATGCAAGTGACCCTGGCAGAAAAGTTGTGTTTCTCTCTGATTTTTTCTGCTCTTTTTTTTTCTTAAATAAACAATACCATTCCTTTTCCTGTTAAAAGTGAGGAAAAGCCAGATATCTCAAAATTCTCTGAAGAATTGTATTTGTTCCATCTACTGAAATAACACTGAGACACGTTCTCTTCTCCTTCCTTGGAAGCCTAGTTGGCTAAATTGTGACAATTTTCTCCTTGGTATTTTAGCTGGCAGGCTCTCTCCTTTCTATATATTAAAAGGCTCCCTTATCTCCCACCAGCACAGTTTTAAAGGATTTATATTTTGTAGTAATTATGAAAATAACTTTCTAACTAATATTCTCTTGATCCTTTGCCATGGAGAAACACAGGCAGGGTCCCAGGCATCCCCGGCTTCACGCCGTTGGTGGTGTACCGTCGCCTGCCGGTGTAATTATTGAGTCAGGGACTGGCTTTCCCACTACTTCTCAGTGGTCAAGCCTCACTGGCACCTGTGCTGTCCTCTTCCTTCTTCACAATTCTTTCTGCTTTTCTTATGTGACCTCAAGTGTACGTGTGAGGGTACTACCTGTCCTGCACACACCTCACCCGGAGCCCGAACGGAGCTGGGCAGAATACTCCCCCTGCAGTGGGACTTGCGTTTTTCCTGTCTGAACTGTGTTTATCAAACTGCCTGAAGCTTGGATGGAATCATGCTTCCCAGTATGCAGAGCTTCCCTGAGACCACAGCTAAACAGAAAGTTGGTAAGAAATGGGAGAAGCGAGGTCCAGAAAGAGGCCTGGGCCATAACACACCCCATGCTGGATCTGACATTCCTCAGCTGCTGAGGGAAGCAATCCAGCGCTCCTAAAATTGTCCTTATTTTCTAGTGTACATGCTACCTGTGAGACCCATTTACTGTTATGATTCATGCTTTCATTAGACAGAGATCGATCCAGGTAGCACATCTATCACCTTAAACGTTTATTATTTCTTTATGGTCTCCACTTCAAATTTCCCTTTTCTAATGATTTCGAGCTGCACCATTGTTAATTACATTTATGCCACCGTGTCACAAAGCACCAGAGCATCTCCTGCACTAAAGCTGTCATCTCTTGCCTGGTCTCTTCTCCTTGCTCCTTTCTCTCCTGGCCAACATGAGGCGGCTCCACTTAGCAGGGAAGAGGCATAGTATTTGTCTTTCTGCATCATCTTATGTCCTTTGACTCGGTGTCCTCCAGGCACTCCCAGGACATAGCAATGCCAGGGTTTTGTGCCCACCTTGTGGCTGCGTAGTATTCCTTTGGAAATGAGTAACACATTCTCTTCACCAGTGGACACTTAGGGGGTTTCCATGTCCTAAGTGTTGTAAACAATACGGTGACAAATGAGGCCACTTGTCTTTCAACAGGCTGGAGGGAGGAGTTACGTCAAGCATTATAATTCTGTTTTGTTTTTTGAGGGCCCACCTTCCTAGTATCCATCATTGGTATACGAATTTATATTCTCTCTAACAGTGTAGCAGAGTCCCTCTTCATCCACACCCTAACGTTTACTATTTTGTCTTTTTAATGTTTCATATGTAGTTATTTTCAGTGGAATGAAGTGGTATCTGCTTGAAGCTTTGATTTACATTCCCTAATACCTAATAATAGTGAATAGCTCTCTAGATATGTTAGTTTTTTATATACAAACTAATTTGAAATTAATTCATCATACTCAACCAAGTATTTAGCATGTTCTTTAAAACAGTGAACATTTGAAATACGTTTTAGTAATTGAGGGACAATGTTATTACTCACAATTAACATAAGGAATAACTTAAGACAAAATATTTGAAAAAAATTGTGCAACTTTATGTAACCAAACATAAACAAGTTTAACAAAACAAGTGTTCGGCGTACGTAGTACTTGCTGTCTAGAGCTACACTCTACTTTTTCTTTGTCTCAGTAAGGACAGTGTTCCTGGGTTTTCAAACATCCTGGAGCAATTACAGATACAGATTTGGAATAGGATGGTTCTGCATACTCGAGCGCGGGTAGGAGAAACCACCGAAACATGTAACAGTGGAGCCAAGCACTGAGGACGCCACGGTTAACTTCGTTTGACCTGGTCTTGCTTCTCTGGGATGCTGCCCCTGTGGCCCCGATTGCTGTGATGTGCCAGGAACCAGACAAAGGGAAACCCACCAGTAACAAAAGAAGAAAAATGATCCCATTAGTTTTTTTGAGATTTGTGGAACTGAAAGCATTTTGTGATTAGACAATTAAGATCTAATGTGAATCATCTGGCCACAAATTTGGACTCTTTAGCCACTGAGGAAAGGCAGCCACTACCTGAGAATAACAACTACCCAGCGACACCCGCCATTCCTACATCAGCTGCCCTGCAAGACAGACATTAGACAATAGTCCCCTCTTCTGCACCAGCTGGCCTTTCAAATAGATTTGCCTTCCTTGGTTCAACACCTTGTCTTTCAACTTAATTGCCCTGTCGTGCTGTGAGCAGACAGAGTTGGTCTGGACAACAGGTATAAATTATGGATTGCTTAGAGCACATAAAAGGCAGTGGATTCTTTTCCTTTCTACCTATAGTTACTAGCTCAGGCAATAAATACAACAGCAACATGAGATGCTATGCCTCATAGGTATAGGACTGTCTCACTGTCTGTTAATCGCATGAAGAAATAAATAGGTTGTTAATTTTGTACTCCAGCTATAAAATTCCATCTTTTCAAAAGAGAAATTAAAAGTAAAGATGCATTTAAACTGAGAATAAAATTAAGAGAATGATTGAAAATTGTTTCTTATTTTACTTATGAAATAAAACAAATGAGACTGATCCCTACTTTTAGTTTTAAAATATTTAAAATTATGTTGGCATGTTTTCTGACAAGGAAGTATTGTACAGACACATCTCCTTTCTAAATGTGTTTAAGTAAAAATAACATTGCTCCCTCTCTAGAGCAGGCTACCAAATAGTAAAGATCTAGGAATAAATATCAGTGAACAATTACGGTCCCCCATAAGCAGTTGTACAGCAAGTCAAGATCCATTAAGCATATAACTTTCGATATAAAATGTATTTGTTTTCAAACTGCTGTAACAGTTCTTTAACTTTATGAGGTTTATTAGGTAATGAACAGTTAGGTTGGAAATTAAAATTTGCAAATGCAAACTAACTTAGATAAAAAGATGAGTTGGTTAAGTCAATAACACCCTGGCATGAAATCAGGGTTGCTAGTTTCCAGGGATACCTGAACGTTAGGCTTAAAATATCACTGAAATCTACACTTTCCTCATCTTCTATGTGTCAGCATTATCTTTGAGACAGCCTGTCACAACAAGGGTATAAAAGTGAAAAATAGCATTCTTCCTTCGACTCTCTCAATCTTACTCCTAGGCAAAGAGACCATCTTCCTTTTGTGCTTTATGAAGTGTCCCCCAGTCAGGACTGCTCTTGACCCAAGTCAGCACAGCTGAGTGGGGGTTGGGAGGTGGAATAAAGAAGATGATAATTCAAATCTCACTGAACTCATCTCACCGCAGCTCTGGGGGAAGAATTGCTCACCAAAAGAGAAGGATGAAGACAAATGAGAAGTCCCAAAGGGAAAAAAGTAGACTGTCCACTGCCAATTTTTATTGATTTGTGTCTACTCATTAGCTTTCCTTTAGACAAGAGTATACACGATTTTAGCCTGTGGTATTTATCCACCCCACCTGTCTGAGCTCCTAGTTTCACCAGCGCATTGAGCTGCATAAAAACCCGCTGCAAGCTGCCATCTTTAACTTCTTCCTCCCTAAAATTCCTTTCTCAGTACTAATGGGTTTTTCTGCTCTACTTCTTTCAGTGCTGACATTCACATTCACGCCTCCTTACCAAGGCTGAATTCTTTCATAAAGACCATTTTGTAATGCAGTTGACATCAAGGCTTTTTTCATATGCATTCCATGCTATGCTCTCTTTAAAAACAGGAAAATGATAATTCCTGAATTAATTATCTTTCTGTCTGTGGCTCATAAAGAACGGCTTGTTAAGACCTCACATTGATTGTGCCCGTCGTGTTGACAAAATGTGAGAGCGGCTAGAGCTCAAATGGAACAGCAAGTTAAAATTTGCACATACATGTGAAATCCACGGCAGAGGCTGTGGGTTTGGTTAGAAATGGAAGTGATTTGTACAAATAACAAGTGATCAGAAATGGCAAGGATGGGTGATCCGCACTTGTGTTAGTGGCCTTGCTGGACGAGAAACGCTGCTGTGGAACGATCTGCAGCCATAAGCTCATGAATAGCTTTTTAGATCACTTTGGAACTTTGGAATTCACTTTGAATGGGAATGGCGGGGCTGTGGAAGCAGACGCGGGTGACCTTCCCAAGCCTGAGCTCTGCAGTGGCTGCATAAGTAGGGCACAGGTAAGAAATAAACCTGCTCCCTGTAAAAGCTGTTGAAACGTTCCAGGTTTTGCATTTGTTACAGTGTGACCTTGCCTATGGAGCCAGAAGAGATGGTGTCCATGCTGGGTGCTTCTTTAAGATAGTGAAAAGGGGCAGTAACCTCATGTGTTTCAAAGCTGGAGGAGAAAGGCTTTAATGATGGATTCAGAAAGGAGAATGCCTCTAGAGTAGAGACAGGCTTAAAGAAAAAGAAAAACAGCTGTGATAATTTCTTGTTGAGAGGAAAAGAGATAAGGACTGAGATCCAGGGCTGGGGAGATGGTTCAGTGTAATAAGCGCTTCCCTGGCAAGCACAAGGGCCTGAGTTTAATCCCTGGTTCTGAAAAAAAAAAAAAAAAGACTGAAATCCACTCAATTTAGGAGGGGACGCAAGTGGAGTGAGACAGAGAGACAGACATAGAGAGACCGAGAGACAGAGAGATGGAGAGAGAAAAAGAGAGACAGAGACAGAGATAGACAGAGACAGAGAAAGAAAGAGGTCTGAGCTTTTTACATAAGGAATAACTTAGGACAAAATAGTTGAACAAAAGTGTGCAACTTTATGTAACCAGGCTAAGCAGAAGTGTTGGGCACATGCAGCACTTGCTGTCTGGAGCTACACTCTAGATCATCAGTCCCTGTATTTATTTTTGATGCACATAATATATTTAAATGAAGAAGGTGAATAACTAATTGGATATGGGAGGTACGCTTAAAAATATGGTGAATGATTAAAGTTTAAATAAAGAGAGACCCAGTCCTAGCCGAGGCCCGATGAGTGTGTGGGAGAGCTTCCTGCTACCCTGCGCCGGTGGAACCTACTGGTTCCATCCCAGGCGCAGCGTGGGTGAGACCCTGTTGCACCCCCTTGGGATGCCCCCCACCACTCCGCAGCACCTCCCCTACTCCGACTGCCCAGTAGGAATTTCTGCCTCATTCCAGGAACCCCCAGACCTAGTCCTAGCCCAGGCCTGGTGATTTGTGGGAGAGCTTCCTGCTACCCTGTGCCGGCGGGACCTGCTGGTCCCAGCCCAGGCACAGCATGGGTGACACCCTCTTTCACCCTCTTGGGATGCCCCCCATCACTCCATAGTACCCTACCACACCCTGCCCATAGAGTAGGAATTTCTGTCGCGTTGTGGGAACCCGCAGATCCAGTCCTAGTCCAGGCCCAGTGAGTGTGTGGGAGAGCTGCCTCTCCACCCTACTCCACCTTATCCCCTCCAGACTCAGCTCAGGCCTGGCATACAAGCTTGGGGTGAAACCCTTCAGCTGCAATCCCTGCAGAGAGTATAGAGAACAGAACCATCCAGCTAGTCCAGGAGCAGAACATCTTGCGAGAGGGGCACAACAGGCATTTAAACTGAGTTTCAACAGACTCCAGTTAGTGATGATTTAAATAAATGTATTATGTCTAAATATATATTACAACAGGTTCACCGCCAAGGGCAGCAACAGGAAGGAACTGAGCACAGCAGCCAGACCCAAGCCAGGCACAGCTGGATAAATCCAAATTTATAGATCCACACCTGAACTTCAGTAGGTGCTAAGGCTATAACTGCAACAAAGACCTACAACAAAGGTCAGAAGATGGTGCTACACAAAATGACAAGGAGAAGGAGCAAAATGCAATCTCAGACGCCAAGCCCACCCATAACAAGTGCAGAGGACACTAACACAGAACAAATTGGGAATCACACAACTGAAAGCAATGAATCAACGGCTTCTGAAATAAAGAAACAGCTGCAGAAAGGTATACAGGAACTCAGATTGGAAATGAAAAAAGAAATCCCTGAATTAATCACATCTGCATTAAAGAATCAAATGCAGAAACATATGGAGGAAACACAATGTCCACCCAGAACAAGTGCAGAGGACACTAGCTCAGCTCAAATGTATGAATTAATAGTGTCGATAATAAATAAGCAACAGCAAAAAGTTATAGAGGAATGCAGAGTGGAATTATTTTCTGAAATAAAAAAGAATTCTCAGAACTCATAGCATCTGAAGTAAAGAAGCAACTACAGAAACATAGGGAGGAAACCCAATCTGAAAAAAACACAGCAGTAAAATAATTTATAACTGCTTCTAAAGAAGACATTGATAAAAAAAATAGAGGAGATTAGAAAAATGACAGATTCCTTGAATGAGTAACAGAGGAAAGAAATAGATTGCCTGAAGCAGAGTCAAAGAGATATAGAGGAAATTAAAATCTCAATCACAAGCTTGCTAAACCATTTAAGGGAAAATGAAGACAGAGTTTCAGATCTTGAAGACGCTGGTGCAGCTAGTGAAAAGGTAAGAAAGGATCTCTTAAAAACAATGAGGATGCAGGAAAGAATAATCCATCACCTGCAAGATGATGCAAAGATGAACAATATGAGACTAATAGGCATCAATGAGAAAGAAGGAGTCAATAAAAATGACATTAAAAAATATGGGCAGAAGTAATAGCAGAAAACTTCAAAAATATGAGGAAACAATCTGATATTCAGGTAACTGAAGAATACAGAAAGCCAAGTAACCTTAACCCAATGAAAAACACACCGAGACATAATAGTCAAGATCCCAGAAATTCAGCACAAGAATAATATACTGAAAGGTGCTAGAGAAAAGAAGCAGATCACATTCAAAGGAAAACCC
>NW_004524610.1:5988477-5995334 GCF_000260255.1 Octodon degus
AATTATTGAAACTGTCCTACCAATTTAGTTTGAAACTGTCTCATTGCTATTTGTTTCTCAATAAAATTATGGAAAAAATAAATAAATTTTAAATAAAGATTTACAATTGCAGAAACATTGCCATTAATTCTCCAATACTCCAATTCATATTTTTCAATTCATTTCAAACACATCTATCCCATCCTTCCTGCTGGTTCCTGAGGCAGCTCTGGAAGTCCTGCCTTAGAAGTGTTCCCCATAGCTCTGTCCCGGCTGCCTGGACATCCTCAATTAATTCAAAACATGCACCTTTCATGGTTGTTCTGACTGTGGGGAAGATCCCGAAGCCCCGCGCTGCCAGATCTGGTAAGTAGGGCAGATGGGACGCAGCATAGTGCTTTTCAGAGCTTGCTTTGCCAATAGGTGGCTCTCGGCAGCAGCATTTGCTATATTTACAACATGACTCACAGAGGAGGACTTCCAGAACTGCCTCAAAAAGTGCCGAGAATTATGGAATGACTGTTCAAACCAGAGTAGCATTTCAATGGGAAATAACAGCAGTGTGCGTCTTTCTGTAATTTTTTAAATTAAAGCATTCACTGTGTATCGGGTCACTCTTTGTATGAGAGCACACATCAAAGCACAAATGCTGGAGATGAACATCTATGAGCCACTATAATAAAGATGATACTGAGACCACGGTCACCATGGCCACCTTGGCCTGTAGTCACCAAGAAAGTGTGAATGATGAAGTAGGGGCATGAGCGTGCCTCTAACTTCAGACCCCAGAAAGAAAGGGAAGCAATCAGAAAACCATGACCCAGAGAGTAACTACAGAGGCCAACAGGAAAGACTGCTGTCAACAGGCTAAGGGTAAAGAGCGCCTGTGGCTGTTCAGAGATCTCAGAACAGGGAATCCACATTCCATTGTGGTAATGGGGAACTGGCCAGGTCTATCATGTCGGGGGGGACCTGAATACCAAACAGACACACAAGGGAGGAGAAGGAGGGTGTAGACACATGAGGAATTTAGCTCCAAAGGGGATCTGGGAGACAGCCAGTGACCCAGGAGGGGTGTGTGGGCAACAGCCAGATATGTTCACTGCTGGAAATGACCAGTAGGAGTCAGAATAAATTTGCACAGAGAATTGGGGTGGGAGTGGGCCCAGCTAGCTAGATGAGGATGCTATATTGTGCATGATGGAGAACTTTTTCTTCTCTGAAATAGAAACACTGACCTCCTGTATTGCGCTGTAGACAGCCAAGGCATGAGAAAGCAAGCGCAGTGGCGAACATGTGGTGGGCCTGATGGGCACAGTACACCAGGATACTTTCACTTGTATCTGCTCAAATAAATAGGCAGAGGTGCTTTGTAAAGGTGACAGGGCCAGGAAAGAGAATAGGAAGAGTCAAGAGACTGACATATCAGACAGAGGAGAGTAGACTACTTGGATTCATTGTGAAAATGTCGTGGAGTCACCAGCGAGCATCATTGCACAAAGCCCCTCAGCATTTGTCCCCCAGATGTCTGCTGGGTCCCTGCCATGAGGCAGCAACGCTCAGCAGGAGCTCTCCTGGGACTCTGGTGTTCCTGAGCGTCTTAGCAAGAGGAATGCCCAAGTGGTTCATAGTGTTCCACTGACAGGTGGCTCCCGTGTCCAGTGCCTCTGGGTATGTGGATTTTGCAAATCCTCTGATTTGCATAACTTGGCTATATACCGAGATCAGTGTCAGCAGAGTCCCACAGGACAAAGATTTTACATTTCTCTTTCATGTATTTTACATTAGCTTCCTTGCCTGTTCGTAACTTTGAGTTTAATCCTAAGGTGAGCATGGTTAACAGGGCATGGATAGTGACCAATATAAAATATGTAGATTTAGTGACACAAGTTGTCTTAGGGGAGAAAGTGTGCTTTAATTACAGAAGAACCATGTGCTCTTCCAAGCCTTCTGCAATTACTTGTAGTGGATAAACTTCTTAAAAATTAATTGTAATTATTTTTCTTCCTAGAAACTCTTATCATTTGAAGATGCTTTCCCATCCTCTTGCATTGTACAAGACTACTAACCTTTCCGTGCTATGTTACACTCATTGCTGTTGGGATTTTCCTCTTTTGAGGTCTCCAGGCATTTCTTAGCCCTGAGCACAGACAATTAATTATTCAAGGCCTGGAATATCTGGTGTTTGCAATGTCCTCAAGTATAGGACATGTTCTGATCAGATCCAAGGTAGCATTTCATGCCAGAGTAGGCAGTCAAGAGAAACTTGGGAATCCAGGTTATATCTGATGCATATTTGCTATGGCTCCATTTCCTGGAATTCACTCTTGATTTTAATTTTTATTAAAAAACAATTAACCTTCAAGAAGAGTTGGACAAGTGGCTAAACTGAAGACAATGATAATAATGATATAGAAATTAACATCAAAGGTTAAGTAAGAACAGGTATCCATTTGACTTAGGCAGATTCACTTTGGAAAGCTAGAGTTGTATGAGCCACCTTATACTTAATATACTCCTTCATACAGCTTGACCAGCTCATATGGCAAGAGGTAGTGACCCTTTTCTGCATGCTCCAAATTCTATACTTTATTGATGCCCAGGTTGCCCTGTGTCCTCCTGAACATGTCATTGTCTTCCTCTCTCATTTGTAGAGATAACGTCAGAGATATTCAAAGATATTTTGTTAAGTTAGGAGTCAAAGACTCCCTATAGCACCCCACTACACAGTGTCTGACCCTCAGTCAGTAAACAGCTAGTACCTCAATATCATTTAAATGATTACAAAACACTTGAAAACATGCTCTCTTGCTTTTGACCAATGAAGGCATGGTGAGTGCTCTTAATACAGGGAAGAGGCCCTTCAGAAAGCAGCCCTGCGATGCGATACACCCAAGGTGAGACCACTGTGCATGGGACTTAGGAACCCCTTCAATCAAGACTAGAAGAAACAATCAGATTAGGTCATATCTGTGCTGAATTTCCAACTATTTGCCTACCCCTACAAATTTTTAGGGCCAGCCAGATAGCTCAGCAGACTGAAGCACCTGCTCAGGCAGAGCTCAGTAGCTGGGGTTGGATCCGCGGCGTGCTATGCTGGCCCGTCCCCGAGGAGTGATTGAGATTGGGTGTGGTGGGGCATGCCTGAAATTGCAGCACCAGGGAGGCTGAAAACAGGAGAATCCTTACAAGTTGGACCTACATAGTGAGACCCTGTAGACCCTGTACTAAATACATAAAAAAAGAAAATAAAAATAAAAAGAACAAAGTTTTAAAGAATTTGTCTATGGTGCATATCAATATAACCGCCACAACATCACTAAACAGTATGTGAATTACCTATCTCTAGAATTTGATATCAACTAGCATATCTAATACTTAATCGATATTGAGAGCCTGACAGGCTTGAAACATGGAATTCATGTTTTCGATATCTAATCAAGTATCTAATTCTATATTACTATAAAATACTCTGGAAAAGATTTTTTCCTAGGTTTCTGTGTATGTAACAAACAATCCTACTGTACTTGTCAATCTTGCCTCAGTATATATTTACAAAACATATAACTCAAATATAAGACGATTTTGAAAACCAAATGCTTTTCAGATAGTAGCTGGTGGTTTGAATGCAAAAAGCTATAATAATCTCTTTGCAAAATACAAGGCAGAAGAAGGGCGCTTTTTAAACCAAAAGTTAACATGAGCACGTATCAGTGATATTATTTATTATTTGACCCAATTATATATGTAAATATAAATATGTTGATAATTTTTTTATTTATTTATTTTGGCGGAACCAAAGAATTTTATTTTTAGTTACACATAAATATAAAAACTTAGGAGTTGTTATATTTTGAGCAAACATGTTACATAATGTTAAAATGCAAAGTTTTCGATATTCTAATGCTGAGAGAAATAAAATTTAATGATATATTTAAGGTGATGACCACATGTGAAGAATTATTTGCCATTTCTTAAGGACAAAAGGAGAACTTTCAGAGTAAAATCAAACAGCTAAAGATTTAGTTCAGACAGAATTCAGTATTATTTGCCTAAAGTAGTACCTGAAACCATTCTATGAAAATGGACATGAATGTACCTCCTTTTAAATAGCATAAAGTGCACAAGCTTCATATGGAAGTAATTTTCCCTGATGAGATCAACCCCACAAGGATATTTTAATGCCTAGTTCCAGCAGGGTGTTGTCACTGGAGGCCTGAACCTTGAGGACCACGGGTGGAATACCTGCACCAGCTCACCCTCGCGAGCCCGAAGCGCAGCTTGGAGATATCTTTTGCAAAATCCGAGACTTTCTGATCCAAGCAGGTTTGCAAGTGGAGTTCTAGCGGCGCGCAGCGGCTGGGCAGTGCTGGCCTCCTCACGAGGAGTCTGCGTACCTGGCTCTTCAGTCTGGCCAGCATCCACGCTTCCATCCTGGAGCTCTGCGCGTTACTGCCCGCAGCGAAGGGACTTCCCTCCCTGCGCTCATCAGACTGCGAGTTCTCGGCAGTCGTCTCCGAACCTCTGCGCCTGCGCGCTGCCCCTCGGAGCGCCTCTTCCCGCGTTTCAAGTCCGTCAGGCTCTGAAGTGACCTCCCAAAATGTAGCTGGACAAAGAAGATGCTTTACTTCGTGCGCAGCCAGAGGTGCGCCTTCTGCCTTCTCCCTCTTCTCCACGTTCCGCACCCCTCAGCCCGACCTGCCTGCCCCTCTTCACCCCCCCCACCCTTGTCCTCTGTCTTCCGTGTTCGTGTCACAGCTGCAAGTGCCCTCCGTAGAGTGCAGGGCTCCTGCTTCCCGAAATGTCCACTTCTGATCCGTGGTTTACTATGCACTTTTGCTTTCAAAAAGTATTTCACGATTCCTTTCATCTTGATTTTCCCTGATGATTCCCCCCGCATCTCCTCAGAAAACCAATTATTCTCCTGCAAAAAAATGATCTATAGAGAAAACTAGCTTGGAAACATCTGTTCATAAACTTCAGTTTCACTTTTAGTGGAAGTTCCCATGCTTGCATGTCCGCTGCACTTCCGCTCTTCTGACTGCTCATGAAATACACACATACATGTCACATACATGAACGCAGTATGCTCACACTTCACAAGGCGCATGCGCCTGTGGGTAGCCCCTGGTGGCATGTCAGCGCTCAGGTTAAGTGCTCTCTCCCAGGGGGCTGCTCCGCGTCTCTGTATTGTTCCAAATTCATTTCCTCCATCGTCCTTATTCCAAGCTGAACTTGGAGACATTTTTTTCTCCTGCCTCACTATGAGTCTTCCTTATCAATCTGTAAACTTCCGGAGGGTAAACCTGTGCCCAGGTATCCACCTTTGTGCTCTCAGCACTTGGGAGACACTTTGGCCTGTACTAGGGCTCTGGTGCGCCTTTCCGGAAGGGAGGCACACAGGCCGGGTGGGCGTGACGGCGCACACCTGCGATCTCAGCACGCAGGGGACAGAAGCAGGCTGGCTGGGAGTTTAAACCCAGCCTGGATGACACAGTGGCTTCACAACCATCTTGAATGACACAGAGAGACCTTGTCTCAGAGAGAGAGAGAGAGAGAGAGAGAGAGAGAGAGAGAGAGAGAGTACTTCTGAGTGATTTACTAATTTTGCCCTTTCTTACAGTTTATTTCAGAAAAAAAAAATTTAAGTCTCCTATTTAATTTTTGGAAAAAATCCCATGGCGATTGCGATAGCTAAATATCATTTTATGCAGTTATCATTACTCAGTAATCATAGAAAAATTATGTCCAGGCCTGGAGATATAATTTGGTAGTGCTGCACTTGCCTGATGTGCACAAGGCCTTTGATTTGACCCCCAGAACCATAACAATTATACTCATAATTAACCTTCTGAGCATATAGGTAATGGCAAAATTAGCTCCAGAAAAACTTATTACAACCCCCAAAAGCAGGCAACCGGAGAGAAATAGAGCGGCAGAATGCTGCCTTGGCTTCTCTGCTGCTCTCTGTGCTTCGCCAGGGTTGTAATATTTGCATTGTAAGACAAAACAACACAGTGATCTTTTCAAGGCTCTATAAGCTCACGTGAAACATCGAGAAAATTATTTCTTAAAAGTCATCACCGCGTGGAGTGAAGAGCGCATGCGCACCCAGGACTTCCCTCCAGAGGCCCAGAGAGGAGCAGCGTGAGCTCCGCGCGCGCGTGCGTGAGCACTGAGACGTTCCATGCCTCGCCTTGGGGGGACGCACCCACGGGCTCACTCTCCAAGCAGTGCAGGCCTTCCAGGACCACCCACATGGATTTGCCTTCTCAGTCAGCCTCCAGCCTTACTACTGTAGCTACCGGTGGCAGCTGCAGCCAACTCCCTCCCGTCCTCGCCTCCTCCAGGGGGCGAAACAGGAATGCTGGAAACTTGCACACTGCAGGCTTGGTACAGGTACAGCTCAGCCCGAAGGTGCTCCTTTCCACCCATTAGATGCACCTACATGAAACTGTCAAGCAGAAATGGCCTGGAAGACTGCAGGAAGGATTCTGTGAATGAGGATGTCATGCCTTGCTGAGGTCTGCCTGCGCATTTCCCGTACTGGGCCTTGGTGAGTGTTAAGGAGACACTTTGGATGGACAGTCCACTTCCTGACCTCTGCTCAATAACCAAGCACCATCTCCTTGGTCTGACCTCTTCCTGTGCTACAACAGTTTGTGTGTCCAGCTGTCTGTGTGGAGTATTAACTATACTAGTATTAATACTCCTAGTGTTAACTATGTCGAGCACTGAATCCAATGCAAACGCAGGGGGATGATTTTAAGTTTTTATTTCCTTGTTTGGTTGCTGTTTTTCATAGTATGATGTGCACCTTATAACAAAAATGTCCTGGTGATTTCAAAATTGCCCACTTTTTTTTTTTTTTTTTTTTT
>NW_004524610.1:5995434-6010525 GCF_000260255.1 Octodon degus
GTCTACAGGGTCTCACTACATAGACCGGACTCATAGTGATTCTCCTATTTATAGCCTCCCAAGTGCTGGGATTGCAGGCGTGTTCCACCACGCCCAGTCTCAATTGTCATCTCAGTGCGCCCTGGGGGTGGGGCTGGCAGATCGAACCTCAGACCCCTGCTTCTGCCTAAGCAGGTGCTTAAATCTGCTGAGCTATTTGGCTGGCCCAATTTCTCACTGTTTGTAAGTGGCAGTTTTTTTTAACATCTATAATTGCAAATATATACTAAATAAGATATTATTATAATTAACACTCATTTGTACCAATTACTCGGTTTCTCCTATTATAAATCAATGGACTGATGATTTTGTGTCATATAATACAGTCTACATGTTTCCCAGCATTGATTGTTAGCTCAGTATGACTTCTTAGTTTCACTCTGTGAGGAGCTTTTATCAGTGAATAGGAGTCGAGGCTTAGTCTCTTCTGCATTGCATGCTAAATATAAAAATGTAAATAAACCTATGAACTCGAGTCCTGTGAATCATACAAAGGTTGAGGCTGATGTAGTAAAATACACCAATAAAACATATATTAAAGGGGCGCTTAGGCATACCTTCTGCTGTGTGCATTTGCTGTCTGGGGTACAGTGATGATATCATATGCAATTGTATCGTATGCTTGACCATACTCTTTCGACTATTTTAGGAAGAAAGATATGTGTTCAGGCTTCTTAAGATTTTAAATTAAACTCAATTTCTCTCATTATCTCTCTTAAATTTTTATTACTCTTACAATGAGCTTCAGCTGGCCATTTTTAAACTATATTACTGTCACATGAAAATATAGAGAATTATTGCACCTTAAGGTCAATTCTCTCTCTTTCCCGTCTCTTTCACAAAAACATGTATAAGCTTTGAGCATTTGAGAGTAAAGTACCTTTAAATAAATTATTGAATAATAGATTTCCATTCAGAATTTGAGCTGATTTGCAGAGCCAGTGGTAATCTATGGAAGCAAAACCAAAACCATCTGTCCAGCAAACTGAAAACTGGTTTGGAGCAGAAGGGTACCAGGGTCTAAGCAGGCCTGGTGGAGCTGTTCTTGCTCCTCACCCCACAATGCCCTGCTCGCTGTCTCACTGTCTGCCTTTCTGCACCAGCCCTGGTGCTGCGTGGTGGCGCGGGTTCCCTCTCTGGGCCCCAGGCCCAGCCTCACGTTGACAGCACGGCTGCACTAACCACGCAGGTACTCCTAGCACACAGCTCCACCAACTTTCCCATCCCTCGCTGTGCACACACAAGTCCTGTCTTTCCCCACAAAGTTAAAGCCAAAACAAGAAGACAACACTTCCCACCCATGAGCACGCACTGTTGACTGTAGGCAGAAAGAAATGATTCTGGTTTTGTTCTGGCGTGCACACGACTAATATTTCACAGGTGACGATTTCAGATTTTTTTCTGCAGAAGCCTTTGCCACACCCAACCCAGGGAGGAGCACCTTGTCTTTTCCCACCCAATTCAGGGCTGTCACAGACTCCCCGATCACAGCAGCCAGTTTCCTGGTATCATCCCAGAGTCAGAACTGTGTTTTTCCTTTCATTTAATAAATTCATATTTCGCCAGAAAAAAGGGAAAACTTTACAAGAAGATTCATGAATATTCAACAATAGGATAAACTCTATAATAATGCATCTTTAATAATAGAAATGAGAGGCAGGTACTTAGCAATCAACTCCCTGGCCCACAGCACACCTGGCTGTCTCTTTCTGCTTATTTTATGAACCATACAATCAGGCAAGTCTTAGTATTTTAGGTTTTCCTTGTTTGTTCCATGCTATTGACAAAGGCCTGTCATTTTTATTTGCTATCTGCTGGGAATAATAACTATTAGTTTGACACCCACAGTGTCCTCCTCTGTAGTATTTGGCAGGCACCTGTACCCCTCATACATCATCACTGCCCATGAAGGGAAGATTTGCAGCCCACTCCTCCATGCCTGCCTGCGGCCCACAGCACTGCACCCTGCTCCTCCGTGCCCACATGTGGCCCACAGCACTGCACCCTGCTCCTCCGTGCCCACATGTAGCCCACAGCACTGCACCCTGCTCCTCCGTGCCCACCTGCGGCCCACAGCAGTGCCTGCCTTGACACCTTCTTCAACCTCTCGCTCATCACAGCTAGCCTACTGCCTCATTTTATGGGCTATTGTTTTCCGGTTTACTATTCCACAAAGAAGATCTAGAAATTTCCTTCAGCTGGAAGGAAATAGAGTTTACTCCCGACACTCAGGCTCTAGCAGATCTTCACTTTAAAGGAGGACATTTTTTTTGTAACTCAAAGTAATGGAATGCCTGTAATTGGAGGATTGTAAAGGCCATGACATGTTGGTGCAAAATACTCAGGATAGGAATACGTGTCACTAAATTGTGACATTGGACAGGACAATCTTTGCATGGAGATAGAATCCTTTACATAAACAGAAGCCAATATCTATTTCTGTATAAAAATAAAAACGAACCTAAGTTTAAAGCACACAGTCTAAGCTGTTGAACAGTCGGCTGGCCAAGTCTCTTCATGGGGGTTACTGTTATTTCGGCTTCCTGTCTTTGGAAAGCCGTGTTATACATTGTGCAGGTCCTGTCATTTGACTGTGTCTTTAACCAGGACCGCACAGCGCAGGACAGGCTTCTTCCTGACCTTGGAGGACGAGCCTCTTCCCTTTGTTTGTGGTGATCCTGTTACAAAACAGGATACTGGAGATCATTTCTCTACTCCTCTGAGATGTAAATCTTTCCAACATATCCACTTCCAGTTTTGCAGACCCAGAATGGCTTTCTCAAGGGTCCGAGAGCCATCCTCTGGAATACAATCATCAAGAAGATAGCACTGGTGTTCGTGGGAGGTTAGGAGCAGAACTTTTAGCCACCTTGGAATCATTTTGTAAAATTCCATCTTCCCATTGGATACACGGGGAGAACATTTTCCTTTGATTAAAATCAACGTGTAAGCAAGGATGGCCTTTCATCCCTCGTCCAGCTCTGACGTTCTCTCCTGCCTTTTGTTTCAGTATATTTGAGTACGTACTGAGTTCTGGCCTGTCCAGTTACTTGGGATAAGCCTGAATAAAGTTTTCCTTTAACACTGTGCAGTACCTTTTTGCTTTCACTTTTTTTGGGGGGGGTACATTTCTGTTGTTTGCTTTGACAGTATACACATCAGAGGATTTACATAGCTGTTCACTTTGTGTGTTAATTACCAAGATATTTCACGGAACGACATGAACATAATCTAAGGAAATAAAGGGCAATACCTTTTCTTTTCACATCAGTAGCAGCTTCCTTCTCACTTTTCTTTTTAGAATCTTCTTTATCTGCTAGTGAAAAAAATAGGGAAGGTATAATGCCCTACCTTTTAATGTTTACATATTTCAGGTGTGCATAACTGACATTAAGGTACTCAATTCATCATGCACGTAGGAACCCTGAGTCAGACCCACAGATGAGCAAGCTGGCCCCTTCTGAACAGGCTGGCAGCCTTGGTGTGCTTTTGCTCCAGAAGGGGCACATTTTCGCTAAGGAAAAATATCTTTCATGAAAGTGGAAACATTAAATGGTATTATTAATAGTGGTAGAAGACAAACAATTTTCCAAAGTATATTAAAAAGACTAGAACAAGTGTCTCCTGAACTCCCAGGTCTGCTGGGCGATGTTCAGCAGCACACATCTTCTTGGTAGAACTGGGGACACCTGATGGTCTAGGTGAAAAGAACCAGTTTCAAAACTAAAGAGATATAGCAAGTCACTCCCATATTTTCTTCTCAGTGCATAAAATAATTAGCCTTCTTTATTAAATTGAAATAATTAAATAGTAACTTTATATTCATTTACATCATAGATAGCAAATTAAAGAAAATTGAGAAACCATTCTTAGGCAAGTAAAAGTTAATCATACATTCATAATTAAAAACTTCAACATTATTTGGAATGCTTAGAAAACCCAACACTGTTTGTCAATAATGACAATAAAATTCTAGGGAGAATTTCTTCCCTAGGAAGCCGAACCTTCACCAGCAGTATTGTGGATGGAAACTCATTGATTCATATGTTCCACCACCTTTGCATTCTTTACCTTTCTTTTTCGTTTCAGAAGTAACTTTCTTCTCTTCTTTCTTCTTCTCACCTTCTTTCTCTGGAAAAGAAATGCAAAATGTTTTCCTTGTGAAAACTTAGGACACAAGCCAAGTCAAAGTTGGAAAGAAGAATTAGTGAGTCTGATTCAGCCTTGGGACATCTTTGTGATTTTCACCAAGGGTTTGCACGCCACCAGGAAGAGTCCTCCTCCCTTATGAAGTGCCAGTACCTGCCTCAGAGCTGGCTGACACCCGCCAGGCTCTGCGCCCTGCTCCTGGGTCAGTGTAAATACAGAAGGTTGTCGGCTGCTAACGCTGTGCTCGAATCATGAATAAAGCTGTCTGAGAAAGTGGCTTGTTTGGTGCCTAACGTAGGCTGCAGAGAGGGCTTAAAGCATGGTTTCTCAGGGAGGACACTACGCACAAGCTGCAAGGCAGTCTTTGTTTTCAGACTCTCAGGTTAATTAGACAAATGTCTGCAACTATATTTTGATCTGGATGTTTCTCCAGCCTGCTTCTTGTTCACAGGCATCCGCGATCTGGTGACATTTGTCTGGCAACATGTCAGGGACATAACTTCCACCACCCTTTCTGAGTGGCTGTATCAAGGAGAGGGTTAGCGCTTGCACTCAGGGTTAGCAGTAGGTCGGTGGCGTGTAGAATTGTGGGACACCCTAAAAGTCACGGCAGGATCCCCTTCCAGGAGTCTGAAGAAGCCTTTGTGAGGGGTAAAGCAGGCACTTCCAGAGGAGACTCACCTCGGGTGTAGGGCAACCGGACACCCTTGGACACCGGCTGGTGAGCATGGTTACTGGGAACAACAATAGCATTGTGCTTGAACAGAGTGCGTGAAATGGAATCTTGGGTGATTCTAGCACTGGAAGCAGGAAGCAGTGGGGTTAATGTTGGGTACTAACTTATCTTTTTCTTTAGTTATTAGTGTTATGTACCCTATATTTGGAATGTCTTTCTCTTTGACATTTTCCATTTTTCTGTCATTTTATGTACTGATGTATTCAAAGATTCCCATTGCCCAGGACTATGATAAGATTGTTATTATGCTGAAGAAATTCGATGTGCACTTCTAAAATGAATGCTTAAGTTGCCTACTAATGACTGCATCTGATTAAATATAGGAATTAATTCATTCCCTTAGGTATAGAGCTTTTTTACCTACAAGATCAAAGACAACACTTTCTTTCAGTGTTAGAAGTATAATTTATAAAGAGCCCCTTTTCACGACTTCCAGAGCTAATCTAGTGTTGCAGGAAAAATACATTCACACTTTGTCTAAATGTGTCTGCAGTGTACTGCTGCAGCTCCTCCAATCAGAAGTAGAAAGTCAAGAAGTCAATTTTTTTCTAATTCTAGAGTTAGAAATAAGCCAGTTGAAATCTACTTTGCCTTTTTCTAAAAGTTTAGGAATATATAATGTGCATATCATGTTCAAAATAGTGAAGAAAGACATTATGAAGTGTCATGATGGTCTAATTTTAGGTAGCAGGGAGTTTTCCATCTCATCTAAATAAATACATAGGGCATGTAATTTAATAGGCATTTTTTTCTTTTCTTTTTATGTATTTGGTAAAGGGTTTCACTAGGCAGCAAGGACTCTTAGTGATATTCCTGTTTTCAGCGTCCCCCGCACTAGGATTATAGGCATGGACCACCACACTTGGTCTTGGTGGCCAGATCAGCTTACCGGGAGTGGGGCTGGTGCAGCATGTGGTGCTGGAGATCAAACCCTGGTCCCTGCACTTGCCTAAGCAGGTGCTTAGCTCACTGAGCTATCTCACTGGCGCTTGAGCAGGCAATTCTAAACATTGCCATCTGATATCATGAATCAAGAAAGGGATTCATTAAATTACAGTTTAATTACAAATATTTCTAAGTCCATGCTAAATATCAACACCATAAACACAGTAAGACCACAAATTGGTGTCCAAACCCCTGTCTCATAATACAGGAGAATAAACATTACATTTCAAAATCTGGGCCAATTAGTTCATCTTACCCTGAAGAGTGAGAGTAGACTGAGGTCAAAATGTAGAAAATATTCTTTTCAATTTTTAAAAGGAAATCTCTTTCATAACAAATCCCACCCTTTAAATTACTATAGCTGGGACTTTGCTGCAGGGGTGCAGTGCTCCTGCTGTAGCTCAGACTGAGTCGATGCATCCGATATGCACTGTGCCCGTGTGATAGCTGTACACCATGGGAGTTGGGAATAAGCGCCCAAGTTCACAAATAGCAGCTATAAATAATGCACTTTAATAACATTTTTATGAATTAGACCTTTAAGCTGTCATTGCTTTATTCATGGTGAGTTTCGGTTAAAACACCAACTTCTGAAGATTCTGCGTTTCTTTGAGCACTGTTGCTTGCATTCTGTAGGTGGCTTGGCAGCAGTGGAATTGCATTTTTCATTTACAAAAGACTTCAATCTAATTATGTCCTACGCGGATGTGAAAGCAGCCGCGTTGCTTTCATGGATGGCCTCCTTTGCCTGATGCTCTTCTCCCTCAAGAGTCCACAGTTCCCTCCCTTCCCACAGGACTCTGGGCACACAGCTCCCATTTCCTCCTCCTCTTTCTCTTTCTCTTTCTGCTCCTCCTTCTCTTTCTCTTTTTCATCATTCTTCTCTCCTCCTCTTCCTCCTCCTTCCTCTCTTCCTCCTTCTCCCCATCCTCCTTTTTCTCTTCCTTCTCCTCTTCCTGTTCCTCCTGTTCCTCCTCTTCCTCATTATTCTCCTTCTCCTCTTCCTCCTCCTCTTCTTTCTCCTCCTCCTCCCCATTCTCTCCCTCCTTCTCCCCATCCCTCTGTTCTCCTCCAGTCCATCTGGCTATGCTTGTAGCATCTGGAGAAAGATCAGCATATTACACACCATCCGTTTTCAGAGGTGAGCAGGTAACGGTGTCTACAGGATGTGAGTCTATCAGCAGACCACCTTTCCCTGACCAAAGTGTCCCAAGCCCTGAAATGATGGCTCCATCAGGCCTAGAGCACAGGAAAATTTGGCCAAGAAAGAGAAAACCTCTCAACAACTCAAAGCTTTGAGTATACAACTGTATTATTACCTTCTGCAGAAATTAACAGGAGATAAAAGAAAAATTAAACAACTTACTTTGTTTTACTTTCTAAGCCTTCACAATGAGTTTTTCTCTCCCCTTTCAATGGTTTTATGTCATCTCAAAGCCAGAAAGCACACAATAATTGATTACAGTTTTGAAGTTTGCTAAGATGCGAGTTCCTAGCAAAGCAAGGAAACAAATGCAAATCATTTTGGACTTCTTCCTCTCCTTTTTTGCCTCTCTCTAGCCAGCACTTATGACCTCTTGGTTCCAGTCAAGTCAGTAGGACTTATTTTTTCCCTGAAGGCTCATTCTTACACTTGTGTCACTGCCACCTTGCTTCTCTGGAGTAAAGGATGCTGGCCTGAGCCCACTCATTGTGTGACCACTGCGTACAAGCAGATAAGGTCAAGCACAGGAGACTGTCAGAATTTCCAGGGTTCTCTACAGAGGAATGCGGGTTCCTAGAGAAATCATGGGGCTGCCCTTGAGTCGGTGGCCTGAGCTCCATCCCCATCCTTTCTGTTGGTGTGACGTTGCGATGTGCTGTGACTCGCCAAACTTCATTTTTCTCATCTGGAGAATGATGCTCACCAGTCCTACCTTGCTGACATTGTGAGGAATGTGGAGGAGTGTGCTAACGTACCAGAGCACAGAGGTTGTTCAAATGCGACGGGGGTGGCCGCTTCCACAGCATATTAATGATAAGAAAAAGCTGACCACATGCCATCTTTAATACTTTTCTAGGTGCGACATTCTTTGCCTGCTTTGAGTAAATGCATGTTCTTATTTTTCTATACCCATAATCACCGTTTGTATTTTTAATGGAGAAACTTCAAATATAATGTACTTATGTAGAAGTGAACGCATGCTGATGGGTATCGAGCCGCAGGGGGGCGCAGTGAGTCCCACGGGTTTTGCCGTAGGGAGCAGCGATGGCCTCGTGATGCTGAAGGAAAGAACAGGCCTTCTGCCTCCAACCATAGAGTGGAGCAGGATAGCACGTTGTACTTAATTTCTCTTCACCTTGTCATACCTTTTTTCCAAATAAAATATGCATTATCTTGCATTTATTGCCTAATTTTGCTAGCAACAGGTAACTTAAAAATGTGGAATGGTAATAGCTGTTGTTTTTGTCTGGATTTGATACGGCTTAACATTTTTTTTAAGACAAGTGTGAAGTTCATTTTAGATACTCAAAGTGACTGTCAAGTGGTGACAGGCCTTACTAAAAAAGTAAAACTTATTTCATAGGATTAGAGAATTAGACGGTGAGAGGCAGTGTTTCTTTTGTTAGAGTGAATCAGGGGTAAATGATTTTTATTGAGAAATAATGGAAAGATTCTTTACAAAGTGAGAGACTTAGGCCAATGGGAGACAAAAAAAAAAATCAGCAACATAACAGCTGTCAAGACCTTCAATTCAGAGTGGGCTGCAGGGGTGCAGGAAGACTCCTGGAGCGACCTCGCAGGAGTGTCCAGAGTGGCTGTCATGGCTTTGGTCATGTGGACTACTGCTGTTTGTGATGCTAATCTCCTGTTCCACAGTGCCTAACTCAGGGGGATGCTAGCAGATTTTCCACAGGGAAGCTATATGATTCTGCGTAATCATATAGAGATTAGAGAGGACCTCATTAAAGAGTAGGAAGTATCTGATTGGATGACTGGATCTTATGATCATTGTCCCATTGAATTTTTTGATTATGTTGTGAGGAATAATTCTCAGAGTGGGGGAGGAATTCTGGAAAAGTATTGCCTTGCCCCCTGTTCTCTCCGACTTTATTTGGGAAATCACAGAACAATACAGACAAGAGCTTGGTGAGATGACTTCACCCGACACTGCAGGTAGATTACTGTGAGACCAAAGTTCTCTAAGCTGAGAGCGCCACTTGAGAGAACATATAACAAACTGGCCTTTCAAGCCCCGAATCCACTTTCTTTGCCTGGTTTGTTCTTCAGTGACTGCTGAGTTTATTCTTAGGCTCTGGTTCTTCTTCCTATTAGCTATTAATAACAAAGGGCAACAAACCAGCAATCCTGTAGGACTTTTCATTGATCACTTAGAGGGTTTCAGATACACAGTTTAGCCTCTTACATCCACAAATGTCTATTTAGCCTTATATCAAGCCACTTGCAATGGTCTGGAGTTTAAAAATGATTCCTCTGTTCTGGAACTCCAGACACAACAAGGAATTTAAGAGCTCACAGTGGGGTGTGTTGGAACCAGACCCAGGAGCGCTGTGTGGAGGGGGAAGCCTCAGACACAGGCTAAGCTGCTATGGGAAACGTGGCTCTGTGCTGCATGTGGCAAGCGTGGCCACTGGTGTGGACTGCAGAAAGCGAGCCGCCTGAGAGGCCACCAATGGCGCGCTCATCCCGGAAGGTAGCGTCTCAACTGACCCAAGATCTTACTGGCTTAAGCCCAAATTTGTTCATGGCACTGTACTAACTTCCTTCATTCAACCTCAGACTTATTGTGAGAAAGAGTTCGCAATTTATTATTTATCTTTGATGGTCAGAGCAAGCACAAAATGCCTTAATTTTGGGTAGAACCACAATAATTCCAAGATAATAGGAAATTATACTTGCAGAATAAAGCACATGACTTTAGCTAATGCACACTCAGTCTCAGATGCAAGTCTATGCAGCCTGTAACTTGAGGAAAACGACCCCAAGAAAGGTAAATGGTTTGGCGACTGCAACACATATAAATGTCAGAATGAGGCCTTTAATCCATGGGTGACCACAGCTCTGTTCTGTCCTTGAAAGATGGAAAATTGACCTGTAAGTAGATCTCTATCTAGAACTTGCAAATTGAAAGGACAGTGGGAAAGTAGTGGCAACTTCCTCCCCGTTCCTTTAAAACTTAGATCTCAGCCCTCACAAGGAAAACTATGTCTTAATAGCAATTTTGTTTTGTTTCTGAAAATTGGCAACTCAGAAGGGAATACAATGAGAAAGATAATTTAATATACTTAAGATTGCAAAAACAGATTCCATATGAATTAAATTTAATAATTCAGGTGTATGAGATATATTTAAAAAATGGTAGGGCCCTTTTGGCTGAATGATTGCCTTAATCTTGGATGGGTTATGCTTTAAAAGATGTATCTTCTATATAGAAATGAGATCCCAAGCCAACCTGGAGATAGAACAGATATTATTTTCACTGAAGCCTTTACCTTACAGCAAGCGAACACCCAGGTACAGTTTGTCTTATACTAAATGCAAAATTGTGTCCGCTGTTACTCGCCTCTCTAGATAACTCAACAAAGGGCAATACTGCTTCCTCTTTGTTCTTTCTTGACACTGTCTTTTGGAATTTCATGAAAATTTCTTTTGACCATTTTAAATTTTGATGATTGCTTGCTCAGGGTGTCTGTAAATTTTTATAATGTGTTTTTCTATGAGGGTAAAGAAAACACAAACACAGAATTCTTTCCTAACAGGTTTTCATTTTCAATATCATGTTATTTGCAAAAGATTACTTTCCCCACATTTTATCTATATACCTTTTCTACATTTGTCTGCAGCTGCAAATGGATTTTGAAAGTACTTCATTACATTTGAAATGTCAAGAATGCCTGAAACATTAGAAAATTGAGCTTTTCCTCCTCATGACTAAATTATTGGTATTCAGAGAAAAAGTTGGTTGTAAATCAAAGTCAAAATATACTTTAAAGTAGCATTTGAAAGATATTGCTACTTTATAACAGATCCTTGAGAAGTTTGGATTTGATATACTAAACAAATTAGAAAGACTCGATAAGTTATTTGTGAATATGATTTGACTTTTAAATTACTAAAAGTTTTTAGTGTATTGGGGATAATTAAAAGCCTGAGGTCTCTCAGTTTTTAGACATATGGTTAATGGATATTAATTCTTAAAATGAAAACAATGCACTACAAAAATTCAAATTTTCAAGTTGTAATAGTTTTAATATGTTATGTTAAGGTTTAGTTTTAGCTGATGAATAACATAAATTTTAGCATCTCTCATGAATTAAACAAATTAGTAGCATATTTCTGTGTCTTCACTTTCCTAATAAGGTCTGTTTTGTTTATGAAAATGTTTTCACTTAAAGACCTAATATAGTTAGAGCAAGAATCCCTCTTTTTTATTTTTTTGTTTTTGTGGTTAGTACAGGGTCTTTAGGGTGTCACTACACAGATCGGACTTGCAGTGATCCTCCTGCTTTCAGTCTCTGAATTTCTGGGATTACAGGCACTTGCCACAATGCCCGGTCTCCATCGCCCTCTTAGCACACCGCAGCCACGCAGGATCGAACCCCAACCCCTGTGTCTGCCTAAGCGTGCACTTTAACCACTGAGCTATCTGGCCGGCCCTAAGAACCCCTGTTCTATTTGCTGCGTGAACAATTGCCAGGGTTCTTTACTCCATTTGGCCAAACCCATGCAGTCTGGAAGACCCAGCCACTTGCCTCATAGGTTATAGAGAAAAAGAATGACGTCACTAGCGACAAGCTTGCCTAATAAGGAAAAAATATTTATATTCAATAGCTACAAATGGCGCATGGACGTGTCCTGTCCAAAACTGGTGCTTGTACATTGCAGGAGCTGTGGAGGAAATCCTCACCTTTTTCACAAAATGTTTTGTGAGGAAAATTTGCTGGTCCCAGCGGCTCCAATCTGCATTGCAAACTGAGGATGCAGTTGGCAGGTCAAGGCCTCCAAAATGTCCAGACGTTTTCTCTCTGACTCACTCTTAGGTCTGTTATTGGGCAAAATTCAGGAAAAGAACCTGCTTGTTGCTACAGGCATAAAATCTTCAGCATCGAGGCCGAGTGCTGGCTCTGCTTCCCGCGGCGGTCTCCTTTGCTGTGCCTCTTCTGCCTGCCGTCCCACCCCTGGTGCCGAGGGCAGTGGGCCCCGCCTCGGACTGGGAGGCAGCAGAACACAGAGTCACACGCACTGCGCACAGGAGCCACACTTTCTTCACCTGCGGCCCCACTCTTGGGAAAAACGTAAGGGTCTGCGAGTCTCTTTGATAGAAGATTCCATGTCTTTGGGATCAATATCCAATAGCAAGATTACTGGATGAGGTGGTAGTTCCGTTTTACACTTCTTTGTTGGACATCTGCACCATTTTCTGTATCTGCTGAACTCATTTATATCCCACCAACATAAGAATTTTCTTTCCTTTACATTCTCACCAACAGACGCTGCCTTTTGTCTTTTTAATAAGATCCATGCTTACTGGAGTGAAGTAATAGTTCGTTGTATCTTTGATTTGCATTTCTCTGATGATTACTGATCATTTTTATATACCTATTAGTCATGTGTATGTCATTTTTTTTTTTTTTTTTGAGAAACGCTCTTTCAGGCCCATTACCCCTTTTAAAATCAGTGCTCTTTTGGTATTGAGTTTTAGGGGTTCCTTATACATACAAGATTTTATGCCATGTCACAGACACTTTGCAAATTTCTCTTTCATTCTATAGGTAGTCACTTACTGTGTTTTTTGCCCTTTACTCTGAAGAAGCACTCGAGTCTGATCTCTCTCCATGTGCTTTCGCTCCCTGAGCTTTCTAAGCCTTGCCCTCATACCCTTGCCCTCTCTAGATTCTCTTCTCAATGAGCTTCCCAATTCTCATTACAGCTACTATCTTAAAACTATTTTTTCTTTAAAAATTCCCCAAGAAAAACTTATTTCAGCTTATTCTGTACCATTTCTTTCTTCCTTTTAACCTCTTTTCTCATCATGCTGATCCTGTGTCTTCTGTTGGGAACCTATGCTTGCCCAATAAAGTCTGGATTAATGTAACTTTGGGTACCTTCCAAGGATTCTGCTCACCCTCCCTCTACTGAAAACATGAACGCCCTAGAGGTGAACAGGCCAACCCAGAGTACTCCTAACAAGAAAGAGTGGAGCAGAAAAGCTGTGGAGACTTAGGTTAATGCTTGTCATTGTATAAGTCATATAAATAACAATGTGTTTGAAAATATTTTTATAAGTCAGTCAAAAGCAAAAGTTAAATAAAATATGTAGTTAAATTACTAGTTATATCAATGTTAAGTCTTTATTTTGAAAAAGTAACCAAGGTTTCATAAGATGGCAACCTTGTAGGAAACTTCCTGAAAAATATACAAAAATTCTGTGTTTTATCTTTACATCTCTTCTGCAAGTGTAAAACCACAACAAATAAAAATTTATGAAGGACAGAACAACATTGCAGGAAGGATTATATCTCAGAAATTAAAATTCATTTTTACTTGAATTTCAATAGTCTTGATTAGCCCACAGTAAAGCAAAAAACTACAATGAATGCATTGCTGTATAGGGAGAAACAATGAACAAGACAAAGGAAGAAAGCATGATAAAATTTTGGAGGTAGGGCCCGGGGAGATAGCTCAGTAGAATAAGCGTTTGCCTGGCAAGCACAAGGTCCTGAGTTCAATCCCTGGTACCACAAAAACCAAAAATAAATAAATAAAAATAAAAAAAAGATAAACAAAATTTTGGAGGTAAAGTACATGTTTAAGATCATGTATTTCAAAAATAACACTTTATCAGTGAGGCAGCCTAGGCATTACACAGTTATGAAAATTAATATGAGGCCTACGCTTGGGACTTCAACTCAGACTTCTCATACACCTCATGTATATGTGAAACAGGGAATAAATGAAGGTCAGATTAGGTTTGGTGCTTTTCTGATGGCCAAATCTGACCAGGCTGGTCTTTGTTCTATCAGTCTCTGTAGCACCAGGAACCACTAGACATCTTCCTATGCTTGATCTTAGCCAAAAGACTGAGAAGCCATTAGAGACAGTACACATTTCAAGAACAGGATGAGAGGTATTCAGCCATGGCTTTTGTATCTCACATTGCTGTCTTCGATTTAGTTTCTCAGATTATAGATACTAGCATATAGAGTCAGTCAAAGTGAAAAATGTAAACATTACCTTCCATTTTTCAAAGAACTGACAGAATTAGCAGTACAATAATCTCAGCTATCCTATATATACACTTACATGACTTTTCTTCTTCCTTTTTTTTCCCCCTAACTGTTTGCTTTTCCCTCATCTTCATTGTTTCTTATATTCAGGTTCTTTCCATTTTACTATATCTATTATACCTTTCATATTTTATTTATTCTCTCAGGTTCTTATCTGAGCAACAGATTTGATGATAAAAATATGTAATATAACAACCATTGTTAATTTGCTTTTTTTTTTTTTTTGGAAGAACTGGAGATTGAACTCAGGCCCTTGTGCTTGCTAGGGAAGCGCTTATTCCATTGAGCTATCTCCCTGGCACCCGTTAATTTGCTACTCTTGTTTTGAAAATCTTTACCAAATGTATTGTTGTATGCCACTGTTGCTGTCTTTGTTTTTGCTATGTTTATGCTTTTGTTTTTGTTTGTACTCTTTAGAATAAAAATCAAATTTAAAAAAGACTGAGAAGTGATTGATAGTTTCCTCTTTCATATTTTTGCATGCTTGCCTGTTTGTCTGAGCTGTGGTGATATTTAAAGTGATTAGCTTTATGCATCAGTTTGCATGAGGCTATGGAAACAGTTATTTGGTCAAAGATCAATGTAGATACTTCCTTGACAGTATTCTTTTAGATTTGACTAACATTTATTTTAGTAAACTTTGAGTAGAGAGGACTGTCTTTCATAAAGTGTGCAGACCCCAGGCAGTCAAACGAAGCCTTTAGAGAAGAGACTGCTGTCTCCCAAGGGAATTCTGCTTCTCTGCTCTCAAGACTCAAGACTGCAGCATTAACTCTTCCCTGATGCCAGCGTGCTTACATGTTCTGCAGATTTGGGAGTTGTCAGTCCCTAAAGTTGCATGAGCCAATCCTTTCAAATAAATAAATCTTTTTCAGAGAGAGAAAGAGAGGGAGGGGAGAGAGAGAGAGAGAGAGAGAGAGAGAGAGAGAGAGA
>NW_004524610.1:6010625-6017701 GCF_000260255.1 Octodon degus
AGACAGAGAGACACAGAGACACAGAGACACAGAGACACAGAGAGAAAGAGACATATAGATTCACTTCAGATAAGAAGATCAATTCTGTTTCTTGGAGGAGCTTGGCTCAATCAATATGTTCCCACATTTTCCTGCTTGCATATACTCTGCATACTAAACACTCACACTGTCATTGACTCACTCACTGTTCAAGTGTAGTGGAACAAGCTTTGTTGAGTGTTCCTGAGGTCACTCTTCAGTAGGAGATTGGAAAGTATTATTAGAATGCTACTGTTTCTATGATTCAAAAGAAAATAGGCATTAGTGGGTTTACAAACAGAAGAGCAGAATTTTTAAACCCAGGATTTCTTGGAACATTTAACACATAAGTGTGTGTTGTGAGTGCTCAACAAAGGCGTACGACATATTTTGCCACAATCTTTTGCACAGCAAGTTCTTTCCTACCAAGAATGTCATGTCCCTGCAGCCCCTCAGGACACTTCATGGCACCCTGTGGCAGAGCTGAGCTTACGACTCTGGTGTCTCTGTCCCTCATCTGCCTGCTCCAGCTCCTCTGCAGTGCTGAGACGTCTATGAGAGGTGGACACGTGAATCAAGCGCAACGTGCTCCCCAGTGTGTGGCGCTACCTATTTTCTCTCCAGCCTGTACCTCTACTTCAACCCTTATGGACTGTACTACGCAAGCCCCCGGGAGCTTTGGACCCAGTTTCTGTGGCCCTGTGGGTACAACGTGAAGAGAAAGAAGGGCAGGAAGAAGAGGTGAGCAGGCGCACACTTCATGGCTTTTGCTCTGCTGCCCTGAGAACAGCGCCCACACCATCTGACACACTGTGACAGATGTGTTTTCCCCCGAAGAAGAGTGTGCCGTTCAGAGGGCCCACGTGGGCATCGCTTTCCTACTGTCCCAAGACTTTTGGGATGTGACTGACTCCATCTCCATTGTCTGCCCCTTCAGGGATAGGACTGAGAAGGGCTTTATGCTTGGTGGAGCCCTAGTGTGCTGCCCCAGACGCCTAAAGAGCCCTCATAAATATTTTGCCTCCCAAACTCTCTTCATCACATATCTGAGAGTTCCAGGGAGCCCGAGACACACAGCAAGCCCCAAATTGAACCCATGATTACCTCTTTAAACTTGTCCGTATTCTTGATGGCATTCACAGAACTTGAGCAATTATGCTGAGCCCTAAACACTTAATTGCCATTCTGAGATAATGGAAATAGACTGTGACGTGTTTGGAGACACCTGGCTTCCAAAAGCAATCATGCCACTTTCGGATCTGTGTTATCTTGGGTAATTTACTTGATTTCTCTGTTCTTTCTATAAAATGATTACATCATATTCACTGCCTGGAATTGTTTTGAGGGTAAATGTGATTGTTTAGCACAAGAGTAGCATAATTTTCCCCATGAGTAGTAGCCTCTTCAATTTATTTTATCTTTTAATCTTTCAAGCCCACAAATTCTAACACGGAAATGGAATCGCGCCACTCTCCGTCTAATGGCATAAGCTGTTCACAATCTATGAGGAGGTGTAAAAGCGTTAGCCGTGAGTACAAAGCCTTTCATAATATGGTCCCAGGACTGTACTAAAAATAATATTAGAGTTTTCTGTATACTGACCAATGTCATAAATGCAATTAGGTTATTATCTTCTGTAGATACTAATAAAAATTACCATAAAATTAATGGCTTACTCTCTGTATAAGAAATTACCTGATATAAACCATAATGATAATAGCAGCGACTGAATGGTTGAGTGCTTAATTGTGCTAGTTGATAATGAGTTAAGTTGTTATACACATAATTTCATTTAGCCCCTTAACAACTTTCTGAGTGAAGTAGGTACTAAAAGTATTTAGTTTTATACAGTTTATCTAAAATTATATGTAAAGGTCAGTTCATTAAAAAGCACCCAAACATGTGACTTCATTTTATCACAAAACAAAGAAAATTATTTTATTGGCCTGAAGTTCAATAAAATCTATATGTCGTGGAATTAACGGGACAAGAACGAAGGCCCAATTTCTATTGTATTATTTTGTGTTTTAGGCTTCTCAGGATACATCTCATTGAAGAGTTAAGGTGATAAACTTTTGGGTTTAATAGAATTGTAAATAAAACATTACCAGCCCCTGCAGAACACCATCTTCTGATGCACTCTGTGGTAAAACTTTATCTTACATTAAATTTTGCATGTTGTTCCTTTCTCCTGTGAATCTGCATAAGTCCAGCTAACTTACTCTTTATAGCCCAGTATTGCTCTCTGTGCTTGCCCTCCATGCCTGGCCTTGTTCGTAGCTCATCTTCCCCCAAACTGTTACAGCCTTTCTGATCGGTAGAACTCACTTTTGTATTTCAGTTATACTGCTTGAAGTATTACTCATGACCCAAACAAACCCAACGTCCCTATAGAAGCAATGGTCATCCTTTACAACTCTGTGGTGCTATTTATAGCTATGCAAAACATAGATTTTTTCCTTTCTTATTAACATAGGTTCTCACCAAGGGCCTCAACAACACAAGGGACAGAAACAAAGGCTGGGAGTGTCTTCAGGAGAAATTTAAGTCCATTCCCCAAATTTACAAAATAAGGCATGGAAATCCTAAGATGTCAGTGGATTGGAGAAAATTGGTTAACTGATTGCTATATAATTTACCTTTGTCCTTCCACATATGTGTCTCAGTCATTTTTGACAAATTGGTATGAAAGTCCCAAGAGCCACAATTGAGAGAAGGAAGGGTTTATTTGGTTCACAGTCTCGGGGGCTTTTGTAGGCGAGTGGCCAGCTCCGAGGCAGGAGCACCGTGGTGGAAGGGTGCGGGGCAGCTGGGCTGCTTGGGTCCTGGCAGCTGGGCATCAGGCCTGAAGAAAGGGCAGCACCCAGTGACAGACCTCCATGGGCTCCTCTCTGGCCACCTTCCCCACCAGGGCCTCAGCCCTAACAGCACATGTAGCTGTGACCACGCAGGAGACAGACACAGAAGTGTGGAGTGCCAAGGATCCGCTCACCACGCCAGGGGTTCCTTAGTTGCTAGCCAGCAAAGAGGAATTCGTGTGGGAGGAGTGTATGAAACAGCTTCTCTGCCCTTCTCGGTGACTGGGGCTTCAGGAGGTCCGCCTGAGATCGTGCATGTGATTGCTGAGTTTGCATCACAGGGAAGGAAGGAGTGCAGGTCTTCCCTGAGCAGTGCAGGCCTTGGGGTGGGAGGTGAGAGCGAGCGCAGACCCACGTCTGATGGCAAAACCACGCTCACGTTAAGGGCTAAACGCACCTCTGACGCTAATGCCATAAAATACTGTTTTACTGGGGGAGAAACACCCCACATAACCCTCTCCATTTGTATAAAACGTGAGTCACAGCCACACGGCGCTTCGAGAGTCTGGGCTTTCCTATCTTGGGGAACATTAATTCTGTATCAAAATTTAGGAATTGTTGAAATACTACAAGGAACAGTGCAGTACTTGTTAGGTCCATTCTTAAGTTAACACCCTTCAAGCTATTCCAAAGTTAAATATTATTTGGCGACAATGGCAAAAACAATTCCCTGTGATTATTTAAGTGAGGTCTACTTAAAGCTACTGTAGTCCATTTGTCCCAAGCAAATGTACAATGAAACATTGTTTATTGAAATTGTATAACATTTCTAATGCTTTTGTAGATTATTTTATTTTAATTCTTTCATTATAGTTATCCTTTTTTTTTACTTCAGAGATTATTTTTAATCTGATTTCCTCCATGTTTCTGCATTTGAGTCTTTACTTCAGATGCTATTAATTCAGAGATTTCTTTTTTCATTTCAGAGGTTATTTCTGATCTGAGTTCCTCTATACCTTTCTGCAATTGTTTCTTTACTTCAGACACTATTGATTCAGACATTTCAGCTGTGTGCTTCCCCATTTCTTCTGTGCCAGTGTCTCCTGCACTTGTACTGGGTGGGCTCAGGGCCTGAGATTGCATTTTGCTCCTTCTCTTTGTCATTTTGTATGGCACTGTCCTCTGGCCTTTGGTGTAGGGCTTTGGTGCATTTACGACCTTAGCACCTACTAAAATTCGGGTGCAGATCTACGTAGTTTGAATTCATCGAGTTGTGCCTGGCTTGGGTCTGGCTGCTGCGCTCAGCTCCTTCCTGCTGCTGCCCTTGGAAGGGAGCCTGCTGTGCTCCTCTGGCAAGATGCTCTGCTCCTGGATTAGCTGGGTGGTTCTGGCCCCTAGACTCTCTGCAGGTTCTTCAGCTGCAGTTTCACCTCAGGCCTGCATGCCAGGCTGGGGCTGGATCTGCAGGGGTCCGGAGAGCGTGGCGGAAATTCTCACTCACACACATTGGGCTGGACCGGGTCTGGAGGGATCCAGTTGGCACAGAGGAGAACAGAAGCTCTCCCACACACTCTCCAGGCCTGGGTTCGGGCTGGGTCTGTTATTTTCTTTTAAAAATATACTAGGAGGTCAAAGGTAACAAGTGATTTAACATATAGTTGGTGTCTTTATCTTCAAATGTTCAAAGCAATGAAAAATGTATCTTTGAGTACAGAGCACATCATCAGAGGGAATGCTGAGTGTCCAAGGAGGCCAAGCGTCATCAGGAAATAGCAAGTGTGCCGAGATCAGAGACACAGTGACATTTCCCAGCGTGGAATGTGCACGGTGAGAGGACCGCTTTGTAACGTCCTGCGACAGCACAGAGAAGAAGGCTTTCCAGGGCTCTACACGTGAGAAGAGAGCTGGCACCCCTTCGAGGTTCACAAATGTTTGAGATTTCCACTGATAAAATTCTAGATTGTTGCCAAACTCTTTAATAATGCAGCCTCTATAAGTTGCATTTCAGAAACATTAAAATCGAAATGCGTTTTAGCTCCTGCAATTTGGCTTGTGCCCTTCCAACCCAGCAGCACGCTTCAGGGCTGCTCTTAGGTTTTTCCTTTTTACAGCCATTTTCTCGCGACTTCATTCTAAGGAAGTTCCAGACCAAAATAGTGCATCAAGAGAACTGGCACAATCAGCTTCCCCCAAACAGCTTGATTAATACTAAATATGTCCTAGTTCCTAATCAATTATGCTAATGACGTCGGAGGCTGCGCATCTGCCAGCCCCGACAAAGCCTGTGATCTCAGCGTCCCTGAAAATCCGGACTCTCCGGGAGCCACTCAGCGCTCGCAGCCTCCGGCAAGAACTCTGCCTCTTGGCACACTGAACACCGATGGAGGTCCCGGAAGGTTCCTCCCCTTGCAACGCTGCTTGCTGTTCACTTACGCATAGCGCTGAATACTAGGCTGCAATGTCAGATGAAATCGCTCTTTAAATAGAACACCCCAGCCTAAGCATCCCACTTAACAAATGACACTCCCTTTGCCAGGTGACAGATTAACAGACAAAACATTTGCTGCTTGGAGGATTCTGAAGCTCTGTGTGCAGAGAGGTAAGTTGGAGGCAAACATTTGAGTAGTCTGATGGTCGAAGTCTGCCTTGAGTTGGAGATTCTGAGCTCCTTGCCTTATGTCCATCTCCCTAGGGTGCGATGACTCTCACTGTTATGAGGTGTTATTTACTGACTTCCCCTGTGCTGTGAACATGTGCACAGGGAGATAGTCACTAGGTGATGTCATGTGAAATGATCTCCAATTGCATGAACTATTGAAGCCCAAATGTCAAAGGGACTATAACTCTAACACTTTCCTTTTTGGATTGAGCTTTGTCCTAACCTACATGCTGAAACCTTAGGTAAATGGCATATGAGAGTAACCATCCATGCGACTGCTACGAGCTTTTGTTGTTACCTTCTGTACAAACTCTGTGAAAATGAGACTAATTAACATTTTTAAAAGAATATTTAACTCATCAATTCAAAGTCCATATAGATTTAATCAAACTGAGGATACATGCGGCTTAAAACCACAAGTGACAGATATTGAAAAGTCATTTTTAGCTTAGAGAGAAATATTTAACAAGTTTAATTATATGAAGTAAACATTTAAATGGCTTTAATTATCTATTAACTAAGTTTATAGATTACCAAGTCCCATGAAATAAATGCATCCTCACCACAAACTTGCATGTTGAATGCTGACCCTCCACATGCCCTGCGAGGGACACGGAGAAGACAAGGGGCTGATTAGGGTTGGCTGAGCGCATGAGTAGGGAGCCGGTACTTTGCTAAGCAGACCTCCCAGCTTGCCCTGCTGTCCACCAGAGCAGGGATAGTAAGATGGCAACAGGCAGGAAGCCTCTGCAGCACCTGGTCCAGCTGGGACCCTGAGTTTAGATTTCTCCCCTCCCGGTTGTGAGAAACATCACGCTGTTCAAGCTTCCTCATCTGAGTTAACCATTATGACCACCAAGATGACTCAGAGAACAGGGCTGAGCAGAGACCTAAGAAATCCTATATCAAGAGGAAGGTGTCCTCACGTAATTCTCAGTCACAGGAGCCAAGAGATTGAGTGGGTGATGTGGAGGCCAGGACCCTCATGGAGAGCGTGGAAGCCTGCTCTGCCCAAGGTACCGCATTGCCCAATAAACAAGTGACAGGCCTGGGTGTACAAATGAATTGCATCCGTGCACCCTGTGAATATCCAAAAAGCAGTGTCTTTGGAGTCTTCAAGCAAGATGCTCGTGAGCTTTTCCCCAAATCACAGTGCCAAGTCACCAACCAAAAGCATTCTTTCTTTGTAGGTATTGCAATTCCCTGGGATATTTATTTAAAATTTACAACTGGTTAATGTTTAATTGCTTCATCAATCTTGCATCCCTATGTCTGGTAATCTGAGCCACAGATTAGAGGACAGGTTGGCATAATCTAGAAGTAAAAGATGACTCTCTTGTGCAGACCTAGAAGGGCCTTTGAAGAGGGTAAGATCTCTGGTTTTTTTTTTTTTTTTGGAACCAGGGATTGAACTCAGGCCCTTGTGCTTGCCAAGGAAGCGCTTATTCCACTAAGCCATCTCCCCAACCCCCTCTGGTTTTATTCTTGGTGTGCTTATAACTATAAGCAGAGTCAGGGCATGGTAGAAAAATATAAATAGATATTTATTTATTTATTTATTTATTTATTATATTAATCTCTAAATTTCTGTCCTTTAGACA
>NW_004524610.1:6017801-6032769 GCF_000260255.1 Octodon degus
TACAGCCCAGCTCAAAAATGTCCTCAAAAAAGTGTCGTGTGTTTGGAAAGTGGCTAAGGGCTGCAGGAGCAGGCCTGGGGCCATCAGCAAATTGGTGTGCTTATAACTATAAGCAGAGTCAGGGCATGGTAGAAAAATATAAATAGATATTTATTTATTTATTTATTTATTATATTAATCTCTAAATTTCTGTCCTTTAGACAATGTCTGTGTTACAGCCCAGCTCAAAAATGTCCTCAAAAAAGTGTCGTGTGTTTGGAAAGTGGCTAAGGGCTGCAGGAGCAGGCCTGGGGCCATCAGCAAATTGGCCCACTGATGAGCTTACAGCTGACTCTGCCCTCTGAGGGGGGGCAAAGCCAGATGGGGCAGGTCACTGAGGGGGTTCCCTGAAGGGTACATTCTTGTCCCCCAGGCCCCCCATTCCCAACTGCCCCGGGGTGAGCAGATTTCTCCACCAAGCCCTCTGCCATGAACTTCTGCTGCCCCTGTGCCAAGTTTGTGGAGGGCAGAAGCCTGTCCTCGCTTACACTGGTGGTGGTGTTGGGTGTTTCTCCCAGGGCTCAAAGAGGGATTACGATATCCGGGCATGAGCCTATGGCCGGGATCTACTGGACAACAGCTGAAGGGATGAATGAGCAAGACTTAGAAATGGCTGCAAATTTGCAGACAAGCTGACCATCATTACATGAAATTCGTTTTCCATTTCCATTCTTGAAACATTATGTTTTGAAAAATTACTTGGCAGTAGCAGCAAGCACTTACAGACATCATAGAAATACTATATATATATATGCTATTCACATTCCATACTAGAGAGGACAACACTCAGGAACACTAAACTTATGCAACTTCTCAAATTTGGAATGTTTGTAAAGGGGCTGGGGAGGTGGCTCAGTGGAATAAGCGCTTCCCTGGCAAGCACAAGGGCCTGAGTTCAATACCCGGTTCTGCTAAAAAAAATAAAAAAAATAAAAAAAATAAAGTAAAAAGTGAGATTGGATTTAAAACTCTGGCACCAGAGTCTTCAGAGACTCTGGCTAACTTGGCTAAATTGCGGTGAAACTTCCAGAGCTGCAGGCATATCCTGTGCCCTGCTCCCTATATTTTCTGAATTGACTTCCAGGGCAGAAAGCCGGTTACGTTCTAGAAGCTGAGCGTAAGCAATAGCACATCTTGTTTTTCCTCTCTAAAAAAGATCAAATTGGAACTTCAGGAAACATGAATTGTATTTGACACCTACAGAACCTATACAAAAATACTTTATTTTAAAACTTCTGTTATTTTTCTGTGTGTGTTCTGCATTCTAAATTGTCTGCAGTAGAAAATGATGCATAAAGAAGAATACTCACCTTCAGGAGTGGGTGCTGCAGGAGCGGGCGAGGGAGCCTGCAGCGCCGGTGCGGGAGGGGGTGTGGCTGGGCTTTGTCCTGTGAGGGTGATGCAAGGGTAGATTAAAAGACTGAACATCCACAGCTCGCACTGTCCCTTGCATGCGTGACTCCTAATCCCGAGCAAACACTATTATTATGCTATAAGACAAATGGCCTGAGTGGGGATCTTTCGGGTGGCATTGGCGCAGATTCAGTTGTCTTCAGAGCTGTTTCTGAAATACGTTATTTTCCATAGATGTGCATTTTGTCAAACAGCTCTCCTGGATTTATTAACAGCAAATATGCATGTGATCAGATAAAAAAATTAATTTCAATGTTTACTTTTAATTATGGAAGCTAGAATCACAGAAGCTGAGAGGAACCCTAATCTAGTGAAAAATCACCATCTTCTTCAATTCACAAAAAAAATCCTCACCTAATATAGTAAGGCAGTAAAAGAAAATTGAAATTCATAGTCCTTTTGATCGCTAACAGGTACATTTTTTTTCCTGTCAAAATAAATGACCTGTAGTTAGGTAAATAATGAACCAACAGGAAAATAGATTCAGTTTTATAGAAGCTTGAAAGTTTCTCTCCAATCTCTGGGCTTATTATCAAGTGTAGAAAAAAAAAGAGAGAGAGAGAAAAAAGCCTACAAATATTTCTGAGCACTTCTTATCCCACGTGACACCTTTAATTAGCCAATACCATTCGGGATATGCGCTGTACGCATCAACCACTACGCGATCTTGGATGAAACCCTTGCAAAATGTTTCATCGTTAATTTTCATTCTTAACTCCTGCAGACTGTTTTTTTTTTTTTTTTTTTTTTTTTTCTTCTAAATCTGGGAACCAACGTGGGCATGTGTTCCTTCTAAAATCTCCTGACAACTAGATATTATCAAATGTCAGCAGACCTGCCCACTTATTGGAAATTTGCCTTATTTAGAATTCTTGAGAAATTCTTCAAAATTGGTTCTCCGAGCCAAATTATGGTTTAGCAAGCGGAGCGATCAGAGTCACGCACACCACTTCCCCGGCCGAGCCTGCGCGTCAAATGACACTTAGGCTCTGCTGCGGCAGAATTTGCTTGTAGCTTCTGTCCCCACAGAGAGTCCCAAGCGCACTCAGGCATGCATCAAGCGAAGCGGAGTGCTACGTATCACACAGGCCATGGAGGAAAACACTAATTCATATCGTGAGTACTGTTCCTCATGGGAACAGAGCCTTAGACGTGGCAGGAGCATCGCGGACGACGTCTTTGTCTCCTGAGCCCGGCAAAGGGAGGAAGGCTGGGATGCGAGGAATCCTGGTACGCCCTACTGCACCCGGGCCCGCGCTCACTCCCCTCCTGCTGGCCCTGGCTGACCGAGGACGTCTTCCGTGGGGATCCGTGGGCATCTGAGGCTGGGGCAGAGGGCACAGAGCAGGGCGGCTTCATTCCCAAGTGTCCGCCTTCTTTGTGGCCAAAAAGATCCGTCCTTGGCGGGACCTGTTACTCTGCCTTGTCAAGAGTTGTTCCCAAGGCAGACTAGAGCTGGGAAAGTGACAGGGAGGAGGGGCCCGGGTCAGGAGCGGGTGAAGGATCCAAGGTGATCCGGGCATGTTATGCACACCCACTAAGTCCCCAAGTGAGCAGAAAGCTTGAGTTCTGCAGTGCGAGCGCTTCACAGCTAACGCAGCCTAGAGAGCCTCTACCTTTAAGAAAGAACAAATCAGACGCCCTCTAAGTACAGGAGGTCATGAACGCAAGTCGCTTGTTTCTAAACACTAAGGCTTTCTAAAAAGTCTTCAGATGTATTGGTGCCTGTTAAGTGTGAGCTCGTTTCTACCGTTTCACACACTTTTTAAATTAGATGCCTAACCATAATCTCCTATACCCTTGATGAGCTCTTCTGAAATGCACTGAAAAATATAGAGGAGATCCTAGGGAATTAAAGATTTTCGCTGTGAAATGTTTTAAAATTTACTTGAAGGGATTATAAAGTCATCATTTTATTATAAGCAGAGCTTTACTCAGCACTGACATATCAGCCCTGAAGACCCAGGAAACCATTAATGCATTCTGGGAAATTTGCTACAACATAAAAATGATGTTGTTGCTTTAAAAAACTTGCCTGTTTTCCGACTAAATTCAAACCTTTCCACTTTAACTTTTGTCATAGATTTACAAATGTCTCAAAAAAATTGGAAAGACCAAATTATAATAAGAATTTGGAATGATTTCATATCCTCTATTTTCAACCCAACTTTGCTTTCAGGAAGGTTCCTGTGTACTGACTGAAAGAGACATATAGACAGATCCTCATACCGCAGTGTGCTAAGAGGAATAACATGCACGGCGGATGCTGGAGGGATTCCGGAAGGAGCTGAACTGTCCAGTGGAGCAGCTCATCTCGGCTTTGCCTGTAATCCCAGCAGTCCGGAAGGCTGAGGCAAGAGGATTGCCAGTGGGAGCTCCACATGGATTTTGGGTTAGCAATTTAAAGAAATCTGGTACCAAAATTTAACAAACAAGGGGGAATGAGGATGTAGCTTTGTGCAAAGGCCCTGAGTTCAACCCGCAGTACTATAAACAAACGAAAAAAAGAAAGCCAAAAGAAGTTTCACAATAAAGAAGGGTGGGACAGGGAGAAGGATTCCCAGAGGAGAGGCTCGGGCGAGCCAAAGGCCGGGCGCCAGAATGGACAGAACTACACAAACCGGAGCTGCGACAGCATAAAGTCAACAGAGTGTCCCATCGTGTCAGAATTCCAAACAGTGATAGCCAGTGTTATTCTGGTCCTCAGAATGAGAGGGAGGACCATGAGGTGCACCGAGGGGAAGCCAGGTGGCTTCCTGCCCCCCAGTGACAGGGAGAGACAGCGCTGTGGGGGATCGGTCACAGAGGACAAGCTTTTGCTGTATTAGACGGCACCAAAGCAAGTCCAGCAGGCCGTGCCGAAAGATGGTGTGGTGCATCAGGGCGGACCTACAGAAGGTCTGCTTTCAATTTCAGATAACATCAGATAGTCCCCACTTTGCTGTGTGGACAAAGATAGTACAACTTGGGTACAACACCACTGAATGAATTATGCTATAGAGAATTCTTCCACATCAATCTTCTTATGAAAGCAAGGTTAATCAGCACAGAGGCAGAGGTCACAGGACTTGGAGGGACAGATGGGCATGACTTTCGGTTCCTTCACTTCCAGGTTCCTTTGTTTAAACTTGGAAAATCTCATGAAGCCCCCAAGCTTCAGTCAGGGCCTTCACAGGGCGAGGAGACTTTGTAAGCCATGCCATGAGGCTTAGTAATAAGGCTCCTGAAGCACAGTAGATACTCAAAATATTAATTATTTTCCTGAAATATGTTTATAATTCAAATCTCACCTAAGTGCAAAAGAGGATTTGAAACTGTCTTTTGAAGTAAGAAAACAAAAGCAAAGATAAAATTGAACATGGCAGAATTCATTTACTCACAAAGAGGCTTATAATTTTATTAAGAACATATTCTTTTGGAATTCCTGAGAATTGCTTCTTTCCGAAGGCAAGGTTTAGGTTGCTGAAATTTACATTACCACTCTAAAGTTGCCCTTCACTTTACAAGCTATTGCTGAAAATCCCGTGACACTCAGAGGTAGTAAGTTGGGTTTAATGTTGTTTCTGGAGTGATTTTGGTTAGCTTATTTCCATAATACTTGAATGGCATGTTTGTAAGCTGCCGGTATTTTATTATTCTGTGTTTTCTCACAGAAGTCAATTTGGTTGTGTTTGGTTTATTCAAATTCTCTAGGGGATAGCAGACAGCATGCCTTCATTCTAACAATCGAAGCGACTGACATTTTCTTTGCTAAAATGGTGAAGAAAATAATTCAGGCTCAAGTTAAATAGGATGATCTGAGCTGAATTCAGATTGTACAAAACAAAAGAAGTGACCACATAAGACTTGGCCTCTGCAGTTCCTTTAGGACATCCATCCTGGACTGAAAGCCATTTCTAGCCCACTTCAGCCTTCCCCGCCTGTCTTTGGCAAATGTGGAGGGTATTGTTTCTCATATCGGATCGGGATGCTACTTCATAGTTTCTGTTGCTTCTGCCTGGTGTCAGGGGGAGTTGTACCCCATGACTCCCGTACCTTGGGGAACCAACCATCCCACAGGCAGTGAGTGGCCTGGGATGAGGAAGGTGTGTGAGCTCTACCAAGTGACTATGGGGTCAAAATGCACTTCTGCCTTTAAAAACCCCATGGCATGAAATCCTTTCAAATCTTATCCTACTTTGTTCTCCCAAGTTCATAGAAGGTGAATCTATGTCTTGGTCACTTTTTTCTCATTGCTGGGACAAAATATGCAAAATATCCAAAATGAAGGAAGGAAAGGTTTGTTTAACTCATAGTCAGTGGAGCTTTCAGTCCACACTCAGCTGGCTCCAAGGCAGCATGACACATGACAGAGGGCAGCAGTTCATGGTGGCAGAAAACAGCAAAGAGCAAAGGGAGGAGTGGCAGCTGTGGCAGCTAGCCAGCCTCTCTCCCCTCCTTACATTTATATGCAGATTTTCTGCCCCAAGGCGGGTGTAGCCCTCACACCCATAATCCCAGCCTTGGATCATAAATTAATCACAAACTCTAGAATCTACCCCATGACTGCGTGAGGCTTTGGGGGGACAACTAGACACAAACCATAACAGTCTATAACTGAATAAAGTGGAAAGATATGAATTTAGCAAGAAAACACAGTCAAGTTTATTGAGGCAATATTACTTATACCTAGGGAATATTGTTAATTGAAAAATAATTGTCTGGATTAAGATTTTTAAAGTTCAGAATTTCAAAATCCTAAAATTAAATGAACTCATGACTTGTAAGCAAATGAAAATGGTTTGTACTTAATGATGCAAGGGTCCCATGCCATTAGCTGTTCCTCAGATTTTCGGTTTTCTCACTGATTATCTCCATCTCCTGGCCAGTCCCCTTATGACACTTAGCCTTGAGAAGAAGACTATAGTGTAGGGTGCCAGGCACTCCCCTCGACCACCTTATTCATTTAAAATACACTGAAATTCAACCCATAGAATAATTCTGGATTAGGAAAGTTGGATTAAACAGAGATCTCTCCACCTGGGTAAGCACATGGAGAAGCTGAGCAGGCTGTAAGGGGCTGATCAAGAGGGCTTTGCTTCATGTGTAGGAACCCTTAAACTGCATATGCATAGGTTGCTGAATTTCACTGCAGCACTGTGTGTCCCTTTTCCCCTACCCAGAGGCCTTGCAGCCCTACAGAACCTCTGGTTCCCATGCTTTTATGCAAGAAGTGTGTTGTGGGGTGAAAGACAAGGATTGGATGGAAGAATGAGCTGGAGGAGATGTGAGACACAGATCTAAAAAGAGAAAGACTTAGAGAGAGAGACGGATTTCATGGGGAAACAAAGAGCAAAAGATTGGAAGAGAGCAATGAAGCACCAGTGCAAATTCTACTCCAGAATAGTCAAGTCTCAGAAATTTTTTGATCAATGTCTGGTTTTTACAGTTAATAATTATATCTTCTAGTTAGTGGCAAAAGGCTCTGTGTATCAGATTTGGCTTCAGTGTTAGAGATCCATTTTTATAGTTTATAATATTAATCTGAATATGACACTATCCTGTTCTGGATGTAACCATTTTCCTAGGCCTAGAGATTAAGACTTCAGGCATCTGCTGCAGAGGCCCATTTACTCATGGAACCTTTCCATGTGCATTTCTTGAGCTGTCATCCTGTGGCAGATGCAGGTTTGTGCTGCAGGACAGTGATGTGTGTGGTACACCAGTCATGCCTCAGTGAGACCCAGACCCTGGAGAAAGATGATGCTGAGCTGGGCAAGGTGGGCGGCCAAGGGCACGTGCAGTCGTTCCTGGAACACGTCAATGGAGTGCCTCAAAGAGACGTTCTTCTGGTGAAAGAAGAGGCTATTGTTGCATAAATTAGGACTCAGTTGTTTGAAGGTAAAATGAGGCTAACCATACATGTTACACTGAGGATTTTTTAGTGACTTTGGACATCATGGTACAAATGAGTGTGCTGGGAGGCCGCGGCGCAGGGAGCGTCCTGCTATCCACAGGCTTACAGCAACCATAGAGCGATGTTGGTGATTAACAAGCAAGATTGTATTTTAGGTCTCATGAATGCAGAACAACTGAGATTGGGTGGGAGGCGCAGAACGGTTGGTGGAAGAGTGTGCCAGGCGGAACAGTGAAGGAAGAGCAAGGCCACCTCACAGCAGTGACTGACCGGAGAGTTTTTACCACGAGAGAAGTTTACCTAAAGCATTTTACGGCATTGCAGTGAGTCCAGATTCCTTGCTAAAGGCAAGAGCATGCTTTTGAAAAGTTTTACCATGACAGGTAGATTTTTAAAGATCACTGACTTAAGTGTGAAATAAAAAAAAAATAATGTTTTCAGCAAAAATATGATACGAGAGGCAGAGGGCCAGGACAAGGCTACTGAAGCAACCCAGGAGAGGCGGAGGTGTCTCAACGTAGTAGGGCTGGACTAGGGATTTCTTCACTCATTTCCATGACAAACACTCCTCAGGTGCCTGCAAGAGCCAGGACCAGGAGCTACAGCTGTGAGTGATGCACATAAAATCTAACGTATTGAACCAGGAATGTGGAGTGATCAGAGACCAAAGATAGCCTCTAAATAAGCCAAGCAGAAATAAGCATCAGAGGAGGTTTACAAGGTGTCCTTTCAGGGATACGGGTAATAAGTTTGAATAGATGATCAATTAAAGTCAAGTAGTAACAAAACGGATTGATTCACAGTTCACTTTGAAGTGGACCTAGTGGAGCATTTTAGCGAATTCAGTGTGGCAAGTGAGGAAAATAAATGAAAGATAACTCTCATGATCTGACTTGAGTTTCAGGGAACAAATAAAAACAATACCATGATAAAGGTGGTAGACCTTTCCATTCATCAGGTACTCATTAATTAATGGATTACCTAGTCATTAGCTGTCACTTTTTCCTATTCAGAAGGGTGCTGAAGGTGAATCAGTGGTTATTGTATTGGGTTTTTCCATTAATATATTTTCTAGGAAGCTAATGCTCACGAGTTTTTCATACTTCTATGAAAGTTTTAAGCAAATGGATTATTTAACATAAGTTGGCTACATGACCCTACTATAAGGTGTTTAAAACACCAAAAGCTTCAACTTCTTAGATCAAAGGCCATCCTCCAGGCCAAGATGAGTCTAGTAGGATAGTTTCTTTGCATCTTCGTAAAAATATTCTCTAATATTTTCATATGTTATTATATATTTGCATATTCACTTTGATGGAAAGCAAGGAAGAGTAGCCAAATACATATTTCATGCATTCCTTTGATTAAAAATGATAAAGGTAATATTAGTGTTTTTGTCCGTCATTTTCAATTTATGAAGTAGAAATAATTTTCCATGGAACAGCCCACTGAGAAAGGAAATAAGACTGATTTAAGATTGTATCATTATTTAATTGATTTTGTACCTTGTTTATGACAGACTGCCTGATGTTCAGATGTATGGTAGCGTGAAATTACGTTTGCAGAGTTCAGGCTGTGAAACAGACATCAAATCAGCTCTTATGATACCTTAAGTTTTTAGACAGTTAAAAAGTTTTCTCTAGAAATATAAATAGCTAAAACAAGGCCATACATTGAGACCAGACCCAACTTGAGATTAAAGTCATTCTTCACTTCATCATATTTTTCTGAGTCAAAATAAACGGCAGTCATTGGAGGTGCTGCCGGAAGTGGCTCAGCACCCCTGAAGGAAGCGCCGGCCTGCTCTTGCCCAGCGTGCTGCTCTCTCGGCCTGGACACCGCGCCGGCGGAAGTTGCAGGCTGGAGAGCTGAGTTCTGAAAGGCCTGACTCACACCTCCGGAGCCCAGAGGGACTTGTGCTCGGGAAGCGTTCGCAGTTACGATGTGTTCAAGTTTCTGGAGGAGTTTTCTCTGTGCACCTCAAGCAATGCCTTTTTCAACCCCACAGCAAAACATACTTGCATATGGGGTTGGAGAGCGGGGTAAATGAGAGACAGATAAACAGGACTGTGCTTCTCCTTTATTGCAAGGAGGGAAGGAAAGGCCATGAATGAGGCAAATCAGATGGACTGTGGGTCAGTGCAGTTACTAACAATAACAGCTGGGCGTGATTGGACGTGTGGTTCTAGCAACTTGAGAGGTGGAGGGGAAAGTTCAAAAAGAAAGAAGGTATTTCTTTAAGCAACCTACTGGTGAGGAGACCCTTGGAAAGGGCCTCTTTGAAGCTTCCCCAAGCAGCAAGACTATGGGAATTCTTTACTGGAGTGCGTTTCAACCTAAAGAATTCTGCCCCTAAAATGTAACCAGGAAAGTGTTTTCACATCAGAAGAGGCCGGGACATTTGCCAGGAAATGGAGCTGACAATCAAAGCTGGAACGCTTACCAGCTTGCCCGCTGCGAGAACACGAGCCCTACGTATGCAGATTCCCGGGCAGCGCTGCTTATAGAGCGGGCTGTGTTGTGGTGCCTCTGTTTGTTTTATAAGTAGTACACGGGAGACAGGGAAAAAACAAATTATAGTATGAAATTTATATTAATGTTGAAATGTCTAAGTTAACTGTTGACAAATATTTTATCGTATTATGTAAATGCCATGTTGTAAGATTGGTTTTTGTTTCTTTGTTTTTTTTGGCGAAACCGGGGATTGAACTCAGGCCCTTGTACTTGCCAGGCAAGTGCTTATTCTATTGAGCCATCTCCCCGGCCCCATTGTTAAGATTATTTTATTTGCCTATTTTCTGAGATAATGGATGATAGAAACAGTTGCAGGAAAAATTTTTCCATAGAAAATATTTTATATATTAAAATTTGTGTGTAAAAATTCTAATGACATGATCACTTTGATTTAGAAATGCAGGATTTCAAGGGAAAACATGAAACAATAAAATTCTGAGCTAAAATCTCAGGCTTCATTTATAGTCCTAGGCATATCCCTTTCCCATCCTACATGCTGATTTATTGATTGGATAAAGGAAAATCAGCTATTATTCATTTAATATATTGAGCATTCTCAATGGAGAAGCTATCAATGTTTCGTAAGGTTGTAGCTCACAAACCAAATAATTACAACGTGGAATTCTGGATCTGGGTTCATTTGGTTCATGATGCCTTGCAGGTCAACAAGGGACAGTCCAGGGCATCCATGAAGCACTCACTGCTTCTCCAAGATCTAGCACACAGAGCTGAAAAATAAGTTGAGCCTAATTATTGATCATGGGGAATATGGATGGCGATGGAAGACAAAGAAACAAAAGAAATGATGACTCCTGGAGTCACAGGTATTATATTGCCAAAATGTATCAAAGTAACTGAGAAGAACAAATTCACGTCTCACAAAGTAGGAGGCTTGACATTTTCGTAAACTATCAAAGCGTGGAGAGTAAATAACGCCTCCTTCTGTCTCCTATCTTTTCTGGTTGCTTGACTTCAAGATTCCACCAGAGAAATTGTTGACAGAGAGCAGCTGGCACTGTTGATTGCTAAATCAATTCCCAAACTACTGGAATCTGTTGTTTTCATTTCCAATAACTTCAAGACCCAATAATAACCTTACAGATAAATTCCCTCAGTGTTCTCCTTCATCACAAAGTGTTGTCACTCTAGCCATTAGGAATAAGCTTTTAACATCTAACAATGGTGCTGGGTGATATTTTGTCAAGCACAGGGTGAGCTCCATGGATACCCAGAGAATTTAAAAGCAATCCAACCTCAAGATTCCATCAACAATTCTGGTGACAAGCAATGTGCGTTCCTGGAGAACAAATCATGGTCCTCTGCCTCTGCCATGCAGCAGAGGCAGCAGTTCTGACACCAAAGACTGCCTTCCCTTGGCAGCTATGATGGTGACAGAGGAGGTAAAGATTATGCATTTGTTTTCAAGTATAGCACTTAGAATACTTAGTGAAGAAAAAGCAAAGGGTAAAGTGCTAAAAGGCATTGACACCTCCTCCCCTGTAAAAAAACATTTTTGTCATTTTTCGTAAGTTGGGCAAATAGTATGCAGCCATGTGAGCATGTTCTGGAACCTCCCCTCAGTCCGGGCTCTTAATCTCTCAAGTGGATTCATCAGTCTCCTAGCACGACTGTGGGCCCAGGACGAGCTCAGCGCAGTGCTTGGCCTCAAGTAGCACCCAGTGTGCTACCTCGCTTCTTCCTGTGACTCCATGAGCAGCCAAAGCCCCATGAAGGACGGGGCAGGCTCGGGCTGGAGGACGCCCTGAGTTTCTCCTCAACTCTAGTTTAGCCCCACAAAGCGAAGCTCTTTGTAAATTTTTTTTTATCATCAATCTCAAGGGGATAGATCTTTTAAACAATGACATCACATTTGAAAAACAAGGTTGCTTCTCTTTGTAAAAGAACCTTATTCTTATAAGAGAAAGTCAGTTTGCTCACTTTTCAACACTGCAGCACGCTATTTCCTCAGCAACAGGACTTGGCTGGAGGAAGGGAGCATAGTTTCCACTTTTTCTTTTGTCTTCTCCTGCAGAAAAATTTTGTCCCTGACACAGACCCATGCAAATATTCTAGACCCACAAGTGAGCCAGAGAAACTTGAGGGCCTAAATCAGAGCCAAAGAACCAATTAGAAAGGAACCCCTGGTGTTAGGGTTGGAGCTTGAAGCTTTGCGGTAGCAGAGAATTTTCCATAGGATGCCTGAGCAACGATGATAAACACTTTACATCTTTTCAACTACAGCTATGTGACATAACCTATTTCACAGTTAAAGAAGGAAGGGGGAGTATGTCTATAATTATAATTTAATAGGCTTAACTCTATAATTAAATTCACAAATGTATCATCACAAGAATTACCTCTTTGAAAGTCAGCCAATCTCTCTGTTTTAAGTTGTGTACAATTCATTACTTTGTCATTTAATACAATGTACGCTTCTCATTCACTGTCTGGCAAGGAAGCTGTCTATAATGATATAAAATCCTGTCGCTCTGGGAAGAAATCATTAATATAATCTTTTCATGAATTATAGAAGATAGAAGAGGTTTCTATCTTATGCAGCCATCATAGAAGAGAATATTCAATCAACAGTTTGGTTTTTACAGGGTGTTTTGCTTTGACACCATGGTATTTTTGTGTCTATTTTCATTTAATTTATAAGATTCCCAGTGTTCTCAGTATTATGCTCTAAGCAACTGAGCTAATCAGCCCACAAGATTTTCAATGATGAAAGCAGTCTTGTTTACTGAGCAAGTGCTTACTAAGTAAACACTCCGCAGTAACAATAAAAAGCCACTTGTAGAGAACAACATGGTCTATCACAAAACAGAAGTACTGGACAGGAGAGGGCGATGGACATTTCTCAGCCACACAACAAGTGATGAATCGTAAGTGGCAGAGGGCATAAACTAAAGTAAAATGGGATCTAATTAGAAAGAGAACATAGTGACGTGGACCACTTCTGTATGGTGTGATATTTTGTGCAGTTTTCCCCTGTATTGATTTCTCACTTGGTATTAATAATTTTAGGAGCATTCTCATTTTGTAGTTATCTTTTCCTTTGGATAAAACAGTTAACTGCCCCAATAGGAATAATTACTGAGCTAGTGCATCGGATTCCCAGCAATCACAGGGAAGCTGAAGAGCCCCTCACTGTTGAGCAAGCGGTGCTGCAGCTGTGCTGAAGCTTACGGCTTCTCTCAGGCCTTTCTAGGGAGCGCTCCCCACACAGGTGACTTAGTGTTGCATGAGGAGCTCCTCCTGCAAGCTGCTTCATACCGTGCGCTGTTCTGTCATAGCCACTGGCTGGACTGTTACCTCCTTCTGCTTTGAAACTCTAGCACGGAGTAGGTATGACAGGTTCCTACTAGAGACTGCTTAGCAGGTTGACTGAGCACATCAAGCTGGAAATTGATAAGGCCATAACAGGCAAAATCAATTGCTTTCAAAAATAACATAATCATTACTATCATGTGGGAATAGCATTTTTTTATGTCTTAACACAGAAGATTTTTAAAAGTCTGAAATGTATTAGGCTAGATAGAAGTTCTAGAATTGCCCACAAATTCTTAGTAGCTGGTTAGAGTCTACTACCACTGACACTACTGAGAGTCCTACAAACTTCATTACCATTGCCATTTTCTACAAGGAAAAAGATGTCATACAAGAAAAGGCCACTAGGGGGAAAGCATTTGTTTATTAACTATACCTACGCTAAAGATATAGTTCCATCAAAACACTTTTGGGGCTTATGTAAAACAAGAACCTCTTAAGAAAGGGGCAAGATTGATGAATCTATTTGGTTAGAGTAAGCCTTAGGTTTTTAATTGTTTATACGCTGTATCTAAGGCTACACACTAGGTGAATATAGTCACTTAAATTACTGGAATCCTTTGAAACACCCACGTTCCCATATAAGATGAAAGATAAGATTATTACGACTTGACACATTAACAAATAACACCTAGTTTGCTATTTCTTCGATGAGCCTTAACTTCCTTGCTCCTCATGCAGCCACTGAAATGACCCTGCGCTCTCTGCTCCTCTGCAGGCTCCTCCAGAACAGGCCCAGGGCAGTCTCTCGAGGCGCCTGAAGGGAATCTCTTGCTCTCTAACAGCAGATGCACAGCACTGACGGAGACCCTGTAAATCCGGCCCAGCCCAGCAAAGTCATTCTCTTAGAAAGCAGCACCTTTTTGGAAATCTGAAGGACAAGATCTGAGAAACTGAGAAAAAGCAAAGCTTGGGGCTGCATTTATTTGCTTCTGTTTTTCTGGGCACAAAGCAAGAGCAGACTATGCAGACTGCCAAGGGGAGAGGAGCCTGCATCCCACCTTTACTTGTCCCACCTTTGTTGAATTGAGTTCAACAACCATGTCCCATCTGCTCCCCTGTACATCCTGTCCCATCTGCTCCCCTGTACATCCCAGACTGATTTTGACAAAGCTGACAACCTCCAATGGCTCCTGAAGAGCCCAACTAATCTGAAGGCAGCTCTAATGGGGGCGTGGGTGCTCAGGGAGGCGCACGCCTGTGATTAAGTGAGCGCTTTCTCTCGGTTCCCCTTTCTCTGCAGCTTAACTCTGTGCGTGGCCTGCAGTTTACTGATGAATCATCCAGCAAGCTTTGGTTAATTCTGGGTTTCTGCCTCCAGAGACACCAGTGGTACCTCCTGTGAAATCTGGAGAGAGGGTTGTTTCAATGCTTGGAAACTTGTCCTCTTTTTAAATAACAAGATTATTTCTACGAATGAACAAAGAGGCTGTGCTGGGTTAAACACCAACTTTTTCACTGAGATAAATACTGTACATCAAGAATTGAGTTCAACAACCATGTCATGTGTCTGGCAAGGTAAGAGACAGGGGTACTTACAGGCAAATGGTTCTTGAAGGTGTGTAAAAGGCAGAGAAAAGAAACTTGCTAGGGGGAAGGGGTAACAGCATGATGGTTACATCAGAAAGAGGAATGACGTGGTAGAAAAAGAACAATTCTGTTTTATCTGGGAAACACCTGGCCCATGAAGTAGGGCACATTGTGCTTATGAAAAGTGCGCTTCAAATGTATGTGGAAGACCCAGTCCTAGCCCAGGTCCGGTGAGTGTGCGGAGAG
>NW_004524610.1:6036587-6043616 GCF_000260255.1 Octodon degus
AAAACAAATGTATGTGGATTTGCATGACTTAAGTCATATCTTAACCCTGCAAAGTAATGTCTTGTCATTCTATTTTATAAGTGAGGAAAGTGGCTCAGGAAGGTCACTACGCTTGCTTTCCTTTATTTGCATTTTTCTCTAACGCCTTCTATGGAAACAGCCATTCCACTTCATTCTTTGCCTCCTCCCCACCCCACGGCCTTAGCAACCTTCTCTCCTTGTTGCCTTGGAAATCTTTCTGTAGTTTGCTCTGTGAATGTTGTACCACCCATGCCTCATTTCTGGATAACTGGGGAACCCAAAGTCCTGGGTTTTAGTTTATAGTGCATTAGGCGGACGGTCCGTGCTCGACTGCAGTACATCTGAGAAATCATTTGGTGTGACACTCTGTATTACAACACCACATTTTGAGATTATGTAAACCAAATAAGGGACATAACCTTTTATAGTCTTCCATAGGGCCAGTTGCATGGGCTTATGAAAAACATAAGCAGCTCTGTAACTGTGGAGAGGCAGGAAAGTCGAGTGGGGCACACCGATCTGCTGTGTTTCTTGTTTCAAGGGCACTAATAAGAGGTGCTTTCTTGGCCTTGCAGCCCCACCTGACACAGTCTTCAGATTTCAACTGTAAAGCAGAGCCAGAGCTCGGAGTACCGGGGACTGCAAATGCAGGGTGATCATGTCACTGGTCTGTCCCAAGCACCCCACTAGCAGCCTGATGGTGCAGAGGAGAAAAAGAGGCCTGACAAGATCCAGCAGCTGGCCAGAGCCATGTGTCAGGCAAGTGGCAGGGCCAAAATCAGGCCCGTGCACTGCGCCTGGACAGTCTCTCTGCCTGCCATACGTCTCCTGTGCTGGACACTGCTGCAGAATAAAATCCAGAAGAAACCAAGTAACAACAAACTCGGCCCCAGAAGGAAAGGAAAGTATTCCTTCGCTAAGCAAAGAACAGGTCCACTTCTAGAGCTTTCCTTGCTGTGCTGTTTTTTACAGATATGTCTACACAGGTCTTTGTTGGTTCTTCCTTAGGTGTAGACCTCAATGAAGTTTCTACCCTTGAAGGGAGAAGGTAGTTGGTGAGAGTCATGGTTTCATGGTTAATTTTTTAAGGCAGTCACATATAGTCCTGTTACCAATCCACGAATGATGGTTTCTTAAAATGTGTCCTTCCTTCCTCAAAGCACTGCTTAGAAGCACCAGCCTCACCAGCGTCCAACATTCCTCTCCCATGGCTGACTCTGCAAGTGGAAGCGCTGATTACCATGCTTCACGAGGTGCCATTTTGCCCACATTGTTCAATTGCAGTCTTCCAAGGATTCTTTTCCAAAGCAAATACCAATCACACCTGATTGAACAACTGTCCTGTTACCTGTCTTCGGACGTAGAACATTTCTGGGTTTCTGACAATTTCCAGGCTTTGTTCAGAGGCTCTCAGTCCGACAGCCTCACTGACTCACGAACACACGCCTTGCACAAACACTCCCATGACCCTGAGCATTTTCTCTGCACTCCAAGGCCTCTAGGCAAATATAGTAGCCCTCACTCAAGTTCCGTGGACATGCACCACCTTCCCTGACAGCTGGAGTCACCTGAAACGTGAACGCCTGGAATCCGACTCCTAATTTGAACTTTTTCCATTACTCCTCAGCAGCCTGCAGGTACACACTGCATGGGTTCTGAATTATGCTACGTATTCCCCTGAACTCTCCATCTCTACCTCTGACTTCCTAAAGTTCCACATTTGGTTAACTTTTTTAAAAAATTATTTATTTATTTATTTATTTGGGGTGATAAGACAGAATATTGCTCTGTAGTTCGGGCTGGCCTTGTACTCCCTGTATAGCGCAGGCTGGCCCCAACTTCTTCCAGCAAGTTGTGAAATTAAATGAGACGAAGAACATGAAAAGAACTGTAATGTCTCTCAGTACTGAGTAGGAGATACAGAACAGGCATTTGGATCGAGATTCTCACAGACTCCCCTTCTGGGCCTGGTGCCCTCAGTGCCTTTCAGGACAGGTGTGAAGTACAGGGTTTCCCCCTTCCTCACCTTCTCCACGCTGATTTCACCCCAACCCCAAGCTTCCCACTCATGGCAATCTTTTCAGCCCAACAAATTTCAAGTCACCTTTGCTTTTTTGTCCTCTGTTCTTACGAATCCTGTGGTTTAACCTCTATGATATTCCTAAAATCATCTTTTTCTTTCTATCTAGTATTCTAAGTATAAGCTTTTCTTCTCCTCAGACTCTTCCTAACTTCAGCTCCCTTCAAACAATCTTGTGCAATTCCAATAGCTTATTTTTTTAAAGTTCCCTGCGTAACCAAAGTGAGCTACTTGCAGTTCCCTGAGATGGGATAAAAGCATACTATTTCAATTTTAAAGATAACATTAAAAAAATATTGTCCTTGAACTCCCTCAAAATATCCCCTCTTGGTTAGAATTGATCTTGCCACTTTCTATTTTGGAAGTATTTGTTCATGAAGGTCCTTAGGTGAACTGCCATAGCTGCCTTGACTATTGAATCAGTTAAAACATTTAACTTTTGTGGCCACTTGGGCTTCAGAGAAGACTCTCAAGTCACACAGCACTTGATCCCATGAATAAGGTAGATGAGAGAGCACATGCACCATTTTTAGGATCCTGTCTTTATCGCCTGCCAATCAGCATCAGCACTCACCATATTTTCGAGCATATCTCCTAAAGACAATCACGAAAGAAGACTTCCAGAACTGCTTCAGAAAGTGGCAAGAACGAGGGGGTAAGTGTGTTTAAAAGAGTGGTATGTGTAGAGGATTCATGGCACCATGTCGTGGCAATGCGGCTTTTAACATTTCAATATTCACTGTATTTTTCAGTCACCCTGTGTATATCTGGAAGATAGACCTGATATCACTTCTAAGAATTTAGAAAAAGATACGGCTGGATTTGAATCTTGTGGATGCCACCTTATAAGAGCAGGACAAATTGCTTAACTCTTTGTACCTCAGTTATTTCATCTAAGGCAAGAAAGATGGCACACACTTGTTAGGGCTTTATTGCACAGGATACTGTGAAAGCCAAGCAAGGAGCAAGCTTTCAAAAAGCGGTAATAACAAGGGCCAGCTGAATAGCTCAGCAGATTCAAGCACCTGCAAGCAGGTGCAGGGGCCGGGGATTCAGCTCCCGGGCCTGCTGTGCCACCCCCACCCCTGGGGCACACTGAGACGGCAATGGAGACTGGGCCTGTTGGCACGCACCTGTAATCCCAGCTCTTGGGAGGCTGTAAACAAGCGGATCACTATGAATCTGATCTAGTAGTGAGACCCTAAACACGCTGTAGACTCTTCTCCCCCCCCCAAAATAAGAAAAAAAAATAAACAAACTGGTAATAAAGGAACAGTTCAAGCTGTTGTGATTCTTATCACTTCAGCTTAGTATGTCTTTTTTTTTCTCAACTTCCCAACCATTGCTTGAAGGTCCACTTTAAATTTTCAGTGTTCAGTGAGATCTTCTTTGAAATTCATTTATAACTCATGACACTGATAAGAAATAGTGATAGAGAATTATGACACTGATAGAAATAATGTCATTATGCAGTTAACTTTTATAATGAAAGAGAAAGTAGAAAATGAGGGAATGTGTGTATATTACTACAACCTCAAAAATAAATTTTATAGAGAAATTGAGATTTAAAAAGTTGAAACAACTACAGGACTTAGAAACTTAGTCTGTTTGACCTGCCAAGTTTGCGTTTTCTCCTTTAGTTCCCAGGATGCTGTCAGGGGCCATTGGTTTCATCAAGGATTTATGTATTTTAGCTATTTTAACTCTTTGTAAAAACTAATACTACTTGGTTATTTTTTTCCTTCAGTGTCTTCTAAGGAACAAAATCAATTTACTTATTTTTAAAGTGGAATAAAATCAATTATGTCTTGTATTACCATGTGGCACCAGTGGAGAATTTTAAAGATTCAGGGCACATTATGGCACCTTTACGATCCTATTTTTCCTTACATATTGATCATTTTCCATTTCATCAACTTAGCAGCTATTTTGTCATTATTTATCACTTTTTACCAATGATGACTAAAACCATGATAATATGAAACCATTAGAATAATGGAATTGCTTGGAACAAAGCCGCAGCCGTGGAGTGCCTCCTGCTCTGGCGGCCTCGCACAGGTTTCTGACTGTCCAGATGCAGTACTCCGTCATCACTTAGGAAGGTAGGAAAGGAAGATGGGGCCTGCTTTTTTAGGCTATTTTTAGTTTTAAATTCAGAATTTGATTTACTACCCATAACTGTCCCAAAAAATGACAGAGGAAGATATTGCACAATTATTAGATGAATCAAAAAATGAATGCAGAAAGACAGATGGCAACAGGCTAGACACTAACGATTAGGCTGAAATTGAAATTGATTCTACAACTGAAATCTCGGCTTGAGTCTTCAGATGACAATGAATTTTCTCAACTCCAAGAATCGATGAATAAATAATACATACAAAAGGATAAAAAGGAAATACGGTATTTTCATGCAGTTAGCCCTGTAGCAAGGCAGACTTCACTGCTATATTTTGTGACAAGAACCTGAGCCATCTTACTAAAAAAGCATGTTAGAATAAGCTTCTAGTCTAAAATCTATGTTCCAAAATTTATGACTTTTCAGGCTATAAATGTTAAGGAGAGGTTAAAAGAAGATATCAGGAGGAAATAGACTACATGTAAATCAGGGCCTAGATTATATTTTCCATTGCAATTGTTCTTAAATGAAAATATTTTGGTAATATGGAAAGAAGATAATAGCATTTTCAACAAAAACTTGCTATTGGATATGTCTAAACTCAAACTATTACCATAGACAGATAGATAGGTAGATGGATGGATAGATAGGATAGATAGATAGATAGATAGATAGATAGATAGATAGATAGATAGACAGACAGGTAGGTTATAGAGTGGGTGCTGGTAAAACCAGGGAGCCAGGGACTCTATAAAATAAACATGTGGTCTTACTATATTTAATTTCCCATCAAAGCTTTCACTGTCACTTTATTCTGACTCTTGTAAAATATGATTTTAAATATTTTAAAATCATTTCAAAGACCATATTGTAAGTAGCAGTAACTGTTCTTGGTACACTGAAATTAACAGTAGAGTTTCTGAGTCCCCACGGCATACTTATCAAGCTGTCACTACTGGTGCAATCATTTGTGGCTTATCTCTTCACTAGCAGCTGGCTAAGGTAGCTCAACAAATACTCTTTGGATTAAACACAGCAACTTCCAAAGCTTTTGTTGTAGAAAAATAATTAGATGTTTGGTGGAATTAAAAGGAGGCTTTCCATAGACAATTGCTTACCTTGCAGCAAGACTTTTTGGAAAAGGATAAAGAAAGGCTGCATTTTTTTCTGGTCTTCTCTAATACAGCAAGGTGAGACACATTAGATTAAACCATTTAATGACAATGGCTGTACCATCATCACATGTGGCCTCTTCGAGCAGGATCAAGCCTGGCACACAGGTGAGAGTCACTGAAGTCCAAGGAGGGCATGTTAAAAAAAATGAGACTAGTAGCTCCTTGCTGGTTTTGCTAACTGTGGTCTTAAAACCCACTGAATTGGAATACAGGCTGCCAAAGAATATCTTACTATAGTCCAAAGAGATTTTGGTAGGTGAGCACCCTCAATTTTAGGAAAACAAATGACACAGAATGTGGAATAAATTACCTTATCATATGTGTATGGCTCAAGTAAAAGTCAGAGAGTTACAGAACCATAAGGGTGGGGAAACCTCTGAGGGTTACATTTTAACTTATACTGAAATTTGGTCGTAACAGCAACAAAGAAGAAAGCTGTGAAAACTGTCAAAATTACTAACCCAAAGCACACTCCCCCGATCCTTGTCCTGAGTTGGTTTCCTTACCGCATGCAGGCGGTCTGTGAGCCATGTGATCACTCACTGATGGAAATCTGCTTCTTCCATAACTTAGATTGCACGGTGCAGAAACCCGTGGGAGTCCCCAGCCCAGGAGAAGTGGATGAGGAGGGAATGCGGACCGAGAAGCCAGACCAGGCTGCATCTTTCAGGGTCAACAAGATGAACGAAGCTCTTTGTATGTCTGTTGCTTAAGAAAATTGTGCTCAGCCATAAAACATTGAGGAGGAAACTGGAATTACTAGGAGATTGATACAAATAATTGAACAGGAATCTTACTTGACCTATCTGTACAATCACTTTCTAAACAAAACAAAAATGAAGAAAACACAAAACACAGCATCACAAATGGAGTGTCAGTTTTCCAGATAATGTCTGTTTTGGCCAGTTTTAGTTTTCTTATATGAAAGTGATAAGCGGACAATTATAATTCCTAAGGGAAAAGCGGGGTGGGTTCTCAGCTCTCCAGCAGCCGCTGTAGGACAGGGTGTGCCTCGCAGCCCCTTCAAGAAGGGCTGTTAGAAACCTGATCTACAACACTGACACCGTCCACCTAGTGGTGGCATGGGAGATCGTCCAGCCATGGAAAGGTAAATAGACTGCTATTTGTATGCACAGGAGTTGGTTTTTTGTTTTGTTTTGTTTTTTTTCTTTTTGGAACAGGCTCTTACCATGCAGTTCAGGTTGGCCTTGAGCTCTTTTGGTGGCCCAGGCTGGTCTCAACATTGCAACCATCCTGCTATCCCAGCCTCCTGAGTGCTGGGATTAAAGATGTGTGCCATCATGCCCAGCTGACAGGAAGGACATGTGTGTTCATTCTAACTTTTTAAAAGTTGCTTTAGTGTAGGAGTGCATCTTCTCTAGCTACCCACAGAGAAGGCTTGGTAACATATATTCACTCTGTAGACTTAGATGGAAGTTTCTACTTACTGTAATTTAATGGAAAGTAAGGAAATACCAGAGAATTGTAATTAGATACACCAAAATGATCTCATCCTTAGAATTATACTTATTAAGGTGATATCTAGGGGCTGGAGAGATGGCTCAGTGGTCTAAAGCACCTACTTAGAACAAGCTTAGCAAAAGCATCAGGGACCGCGGTTCAATCCCCCAGCA
>NW_004524610.1:6043716-6061918 GCF_000260255.1 Octodon degus
CAAGCTTAGCAAAAGCATCAGGGACCGCGGTTCAATCCCCCAGCACCACATGCCAGCCAGCCCGCCCCCTGGTGGGCTGAGCTGGCCTCTCTCTCTCTCTCTCTCTCTCTCTCTCTCTCTCTCTCTCTCTCTCTCTCTCTCTCAAATAAATAAATAAATAAATAAGGTGATATCTATAATTGAGTGTGGACGGTCACTGACCATTAAGCATTGAATTTTCTTGATTCACAGTACAGAATCAGAAGGAGCAATTTAATTCAACTTTGGGGATGTAGATTAAGAGGTAACTAAAACTTTTAATGGTATCTTGGAAGTATTTTATTCCCCAATTGAACTAATTTGGGCCACTTCTGAGAGTGTGCCAATGTTCTACAAAGGAGTTACTTGATTCCACAGGGAAACATCAATGCTAGATTTAAAAACTCATTACCAATAATTAATTATGAACTCCATCTAAACAATAACAGGTGTTCCACTAATCCTAAATAGAAGCAGATGGAAGCACGAATGTTTTGTAAATAGTGGAAACACGCAGAGCAACAAACTTGGCTTGTTTCATCCTCTAAGTGTTAATCGTAGTCAATGTCTTCTCCCTCACATTTTCTCTAGATTCCCAGATTACGTCTATGTCTCTCACTCCTAATCTTTGGTACTGCATGTCATACATGCTATGTCATTGCATTTTATGCATTGCCCCACTGACAGGGACAGCACTTGGGAGCTTCCTTTGGTGCATTTAGAAAACATCACCATGCGTATCCTCCTCCTTCTCCCCTCTTCCCTTGTCACACGTGGGCCAGTGATGCTGGTGTGAATATAGTTCCCCTTCTTCCACTTTCAAAATGATGGCTGCACAAGGACAAAATAAACTAAAGACATTGACGAATCAGTAATGGGTATGAAGCAATTAACTTCATATAACTCAAAATTATCTTCAGGAGTTGGAATATTCCACAGAGCTCTAGGCTTGAGTCCAGACATAGCTTCAGGGCCTTGAATGTGCTAGGCAGCGCTTCACTACTCAAGCAAACTTCCAGCTCTAAGTCCCTGACTTTCCTGAGTGCGTCCTCAGATGTCTTGTGAAGCGTCCTCACTGTGGCCATTGGTGAAATCCTCCATAAGTCCCAAACAGGTGGTTTTATTCTTTTCAATCTTCAGCTATTTGGGTTTTTTTTAAAGACAGAATCAATTGGTAACTGTGACTGTTAAACAGCTCATATCCTAAACTAGATTCCACTCTGCATGTTTCCCTTCCTTTTAAGAGCTATATTTTACTAACTAAATTCTGTGAATAATTTCAGTGACACAAACAACCACTATTTTCTTAAACAATGAAATGTAAAAGCTAATAAAGTATATACAAAAGAATGCAGGCTAGTCCTTAATATTTCGTGCTCATTGGTAATTCAGATTGCACATCACCAGTCAGTCAATCTTAAAAAATGACGTAGAGAGAGTATGACTTTCTTAAACTATGGCAGCTAAACAGAATGGGCATCAGCTCTTCGAACAAGTTGAATCTGTGGCACATATGGACCACAATTTGTTAACGTCAAGCTCCCTTCACCTGGGCCACCTATCCAGACAGACTTGCAAAGGCAAGTAAATCACAAGTAAATTTTCAATGACACTTCGTTGTATGTCAGCAATGCCAATCTGTGACCTCCATGTTAAATGTAGGTGCTTGCAGATCATAACTGGCTCTGTCAGGTGAGATACCATAATTTTAGTCTTAGTTTCTTCATTTCCATCTCCAGCTCGTTAAAAGTAGAAAAAAACAAAGAGGAGGAAAAGTAACAGGAGAAGAGGAAGAAAAAAAGAGGAAGAGGAGGAAAAGTATACTGTCTAACAGAATAAGTTACTGACATTAAGATTTCAGAGAGTGAAGTTTCTGCTGATATTATACATTTGTAGGATCTAGATGTGTCATACGTTTGCCTCAGACATGATCTGCTTATTTGCTAATGTATACATAAAGTGTAAATATATATTTATACGTATTCTTTTGATACAGGGTCTTGCTACACAGCTCAGACTCATAGTGATCCTACTGTCTCAGACTCCTCAGCACTGGGATTATAGGTGCATGCCACTATACTTGGTTCCAGGGCTGCACAGCATGCTTAGGATTCCAGGACCAGCAAGGCCTAGTGTTCTGGGGATTGGACTTGTGTATTTATATATATCAGATGGACTTCCAAAATACAGTTAAGGAAACACAGTATAATTTTCTCTAAATAATAAGCTTCGATTACTCTAATGTAAATCAGCTCCTTCCTTAATGACACCATCTTTGTAGAAACATTTTCCCAAATATGGACATGAGTTCCTTCAGGTTTTTACTCTGCAAAAGGCATAAGTCAAGCAATCAGATTAATTACTTAAACCAAGTCTGCTTCCCCATTGTGTGTATAACCAGCACTAAAGCTGACTACTTCCAGCACAGAACTCTGGGGGGACCAAAGATAAGAAATTCTGAAGCTTTGGAGAACGGAAATAAGTATAGGAAATGTGAATGATTAAAATAGATTTTGTTCACTACTCGGATAAGATGGATACTTCCATTGTCCAAGGTCTTTTTTCTACTTTTACTAGGAATAAAATAAGATATTCGCTCAAAGATATTAGCATTTTTACATATAAAGACATTAGCACGTTCTGGCTTTCAGCTGGCTTCATTTGCAATAGGCCATGCAATGGCTGAAAGTGAAATGAAAGGCCTTCATGCCAGTTATTATTTCTGCTTTTTATTGGCTTTCTTCTAGATCAACACATGCATTATGCAAATTTTTAAAATGAAAATACTGTTTAGTACACAGAAAAGGCCAACAAAGACAGTTAAAACAGACAATGACAAGAATTGCTTGGAATACCTGGTTTTAAATCCCCATGGACAAACATGTCAATCATATATCGACAGAATGCATACTGATCTGATGGGACAGAAAGAGAAAAAACAATGAGAACAAGGCATCACCAGTTTTCTTTCTTCTACGTTGAAATGGTTCACAAAACACCAAGTAGCACATTTCTGTTTTGCTTACAACATACTTTCTGGGAAGTCATAATACACATTCACATGAGCGCGCAGGGGGAATGATGCAGTGCAGGTGCCGCTCAGTTACCCCACGAGAAACAGCCTTCGAAGTGGTTGAGTCCAGGGAGCATAACGATGGCTGACTTTAAAAATCAGACCATTTTTCATCAAATTTGCTACAAAAGTCATCATATTAAAGCAGCTGTTTTCATTTGTCCCTTTATAGACTTACAGTAATGAAACAAGTTTTACAATGAAACATTTTGTTTCAGCTTGCAAGATTCTATCATTCACTTCTAGAGTCTCTACTAGGTAAGAGAAACTGCAGAATATTTTCAATGGACCTTCAGGAGGACAAACCCTTTCATGACCTCTTTGATGTATTCTGCATGGAAATCTATTTAATTGGAAGAGTGAATCAGGAAAAACCAATGAATAGTAAATTGTATCATCAGTAAGTTAATTAGCTAAGTCATCTAGAATTACTTTATGATTTCTGACTACTCCATGGCTGATGAGGAAATGTTTTAAAAACAAAATGAACATTCTGCAGTAAATGTTTGGGACAGACACTGTCAAAAGTAGTTTCAGGAGTGGGATAAATTTTCCTTTAAATTAAAGACCTTGCTCTGAACTTGAATTCTCACAGAACTTGAGAATTTTTCTGTGGTCTCCATTGATAAAGATTCCATTGCAAAATTCTTAGAGGATTCTCTTAAGTTCTACCAGAGTTTACATTATCCATTTTATTTTCATATGCCTAAAATAGATATCATATTAAACCACCAAATCCAAAGGTATCTTTAAGACCAAGAGATTTTATTGACTTTATACAACATTACATAATTTAATTGCTTCAAAATACATCTATCAAACAAGACATAACAGCATTTATTACTATATAAATACACATTCAAGGATTTTTGTCAGCCTCATTCTTCTTAGAACACTAGCATCATTTGCAACCAGTTATTATGCCAGGTCATTGGAAAAACAAGTAATTATTGCAGTAGATTTAAAGTACCGTTTTCACTACACCCAAATGTAAGGGAAGCCCCTAACCTCTCAAAATGGGTATGTATTTTGGATGTTAAAATATAATGCAGTTTCCCACAGGAGAGTTGGGGAGTGAGAGGAATTCTGGCCCTTGGATGACTCCGAGACTCTACTGGCTTTTTCCAGCATTGGCAGCCATGGCTACAGTTTCAGATCCCACGACCTGAGTTAGCTGTGGTGTGTGGGAAGAGAAAGACTGACGTAGCTGCTGGTCTTTTCTTTGCTGGGTAACATTTTCCTCTAGAGTGGGTGATTTTGTTCGAAGACAAAACATGATGAAAAGGACATTGTTCTTAAATGGAAAATGAAATCGGACCGGTGTGACACTGTTGGCCTTTCCTCTCTGTTTCAGCACTGTAAGTGAGGTTCCTTTAATCTTGTCATTCATATAATTCAGGAGCATTTCTTAAATGGTGCCTGCACATCAGGAAGCGAAAGTATGTCAGGACCCAGGCATATGGAATCCTTCATCCAGAAAATTATAATGCTGTGGGTCTGGAGGGCAGAAATACGCATTTTTAGCAGACTCTCCTACCTGCCTAATTCCACTACCTGCACAGAATCACTGGTGTAGAACCCTTCAGGTTTTGTTTTTTTTTTTTTAGAACAGTGATTTCCAGTAAAACTATAGCCTTTTGGGGCAGTGAATGAGGCCTTTTGTTTTTATACATGTCTAAAGTTTAGAATGCAATTATATTTTGCAATACAAAGGATTTTACCAACTCCTAAAGGAAAATAGTGTTCTGTGCCCCAGTTGTGATGGGTGACAGATCGGCTGCAACGTTGAACAGTGCATCCAATTAGCTAAAGTTACCCTTCTGCTTCCTCTTCAACTGAGTATTCAAATACAGCAAAACCTTTAAAGTTGCTAGGAATTTTTCTAAAGGACTGTGCTTATATTTATTACCAGTACTTTATGGGTCCAAAACTCATTCAATTTATTGATGCACCAGCAGTCCAATAAGACTCTAACTTGTAAAAGGAAATCCTGTGTGAATTGAAAGAACTTTTTGTTTTTTCTAATCTGGAAAAACAGAGTTTCAACACTAAATGATTTGGTTCTAGTAAATAATCCTGTGGTCCTGCATAGTAATGTCACCAAGATGTCTGAGAGGAATATTTAAAAATCTTTTCAATGAAGAGAGTCAAGCTATTTTAGGTTAGGATATGCTTCCCAGCTGTCACAAGGGTGTAGCTTAGTGATGTGTAAAGGTTCTAGAGAGGTAGTCATCAGTGAAGCCCCAGAGCCTGCTTCCCCTGCATAAAGCGGGAACAAAACTGAGCCTTCCCCACTTGGGAATATTTTGCTTTCTAGAAATGCTTCTTTAAAACCATCTCAAATGGTATAGCAGGAGACTTTTTCTAGAGGCCTGAATTACCTCATCAGCGTAGCTCCCATAGTTAGGAAACAAGACTTTTAATAAGGTGATTGCCTACGTGGTCATCAAAATAAGTACTTTGTTTCTTAAACAAGCACTCTTTTCAGGACAATCTGCACTGTCCGGGTCTCCTTTTCCTGGTCCTCAGCTGCTGCTGGGCTCCTGCTCGGTGGAGTGGCAGCTTAAGGAAACTGCATCTTGGGTCCAGAATGTTACCAGGAAGGAAGTGTTGAAAAGAACTGCTACTGAGGATGCGAACATGTGGTCTGTGGTCTAAGGAGTACTCTCGCTAGGTACTCTTTCTCTGCCTGTTACAAAAGTATAAATAAACATGAAGGAAAGAAAGAAGGAAAGAAAACAAAATGGGCACTGTGCATACTGGCTGGGCAGGGCTGGGCTGTCTTTTGCCTTCTCCACAGACTACCAGAAACTACCAGCAGGAGGAAACAACTCCGTTCAGGCCAAAGCTTTTGACCAGAAAAAGTTTAAATTGGTCCATATACACTTGGCTATGTGCTACATGAGTGCTCGTAGGCTTATGGCAGGATGCAGGTGTGTCCACGGCTTATTCGCAAAGCTGAGTGTGTTTATCTACCTGCTGTCTAATTAAATGGTTATCAATCTGTGTATCTCGTGTAGGTTTACAAATGAGTGACAGACCTATGGCCCCGTTTGTTGAGACGAACTGTTTACAAAGCTACATAAAGAGCAGACTTGAAACTCATTAGACCTCGCTGAAGCTAAGCAAATCACAATTTCCTTGACCAAAGAATGAAATCAATTTTGCTAAGCCATTCACGCAAGAATCTCAAGCAAGAAACCACCTCACACCATTTTAAAACACCATAACTCTATCGTGTTTATTTAAATATCATATTTTAAAATTAATATATGCTCTTAAAACTTTCCTTAGAAAAGCAGCGACGTGCTCATGTCTGACCAGGCACTCTCAGTTAAATTTTTGTGACTTATCCTAATGCTACATTATTTAATTGTTGGTAACTTTTCTTAATAGGGATTCTTGTTTAATAATAGCATTTGCTTAGCTGATAAAAATCTTATTTATACATTTGTTTATAACTATATGTGACATTGAATATTTCTAATAGATAACTAGTTTTCAGGTAGAAATAAAAACAAAATTTAAAATGAAATGACAATATAATGCTATCATTAATGCATTTGATTACTGCTCAGAATAAAATACAGTATTTGTGATCTGGAAAATAGATATTATTTGAAATATCCAAGTGACATGCTTTATCAATAAAATTTGTTCTGGGTGCCTTGAAATCACTAGTAATAAACATACAAAGATGCGTTTATGTTGTGCCCAGTTACTATACAAGTATTTTGATATTCCTGTACATAACTGGCACACAATTTTATATGTTGTATTTGGAGATGAAAAAATTACAATATACTTTGTGCGTTTTAACGTGATTATTTTTCTTCCTTAAAGGGCAATGTGAAATGCAAAGTACTCTATGGTCAGAAAAACATAATACTGAATCGTAAGAGTGCTTTTCCTGTTTTCCATTGTACTAAAATGTTCCATTCAAAAGAAATTTCAGTTTATTTACTATGTCCTTTTCTATACAAGCTACTCCAAATGTGACATACTTTGAAGAGATAATTAACTTTTAATTTTTTTCCAAGACTATATAATTATCTGGAAAATGGAAGAAAACCTTACTGCTTAACTTTAAATGCACTCCTCAAGCACGAGGTCGGGATAAATGCAAGTCACCTAAATTAGAATTTGTGACTCATCAAAAGGAAACAGGCTCTTTCCTCCTTTCTTTGTTCTATTTTACAATTTATATTTAAAAATATCTTTTTTCATATGGATCAAAGTTTACAAATATTGTTAATTGGAGGGAAAAGATAAAAATACAAATAAATAATTATGAATTACAAGAGTAGATTGCAAACTGATAACATGTACCTTACAACGAAGAACAACGGCCAGCTTCACTGTCCCCACGGCTGGCTCAGTAACAGTGTATTGAAAGGCTTTAATACGAAGCTCCCAGGATTCAGCTCCTTGACCCTGGCCCTCCAGTCAGATTATTCAGTTGATGCTAGAGCTTGAGAAACTTTTACTCTGCAGCAGCTACACAAAACATTATTTATAGGAGCCGTGTGCCCCAGTTGGGCTCCCTGGGCTAGGCGGACAGTTGTGGGGCGTGTCTACCAGGACTCGGGGTGCCCTTAGCAAAGATCAGCATGGTCCAGGGGAGAACGACAAAGGCCCTCATGACCCCTCAGGACACCCCGCTCCTTTGTAGCTAGGGAGCTCCCTTCCTGGGCTCTACTCCACACCATCCCCACGCCACGTGCTGGGCACTGTGGGTTTCAGACATCACTCCCGCTAAAGAGCAGCTCACGTCAGGGGCAGTGCTCTGAAGTCACTGATTTTGTCAGTGAAAACTGTCACTGACTGAACCCTCAAGTGCTTTTCTCCATAACTTGGTATTAAATGAATTTTAATTTTTAATAAGACTGTTATTAAATTAATTTGATGCATATTCTAAATTGTAGGCTCCTGTAGAGATGCAGGAATGCACACAAGATGTTTCTGGGTATTTCTTCTCTGGGACTGGCACACAGGCTCCTCAACACACACACTGAGAACTGCTGTCTTCCCTGGAGCGCTTTTGTTCCGACAGCATGACAGCCACCACGGCCCGCTATTTCACCTCTTCAGGAAGTCTCCACCCCAGAAATTCAACATTTATCACCAACATTTAAATAGCCCCCGACACGAATTCAAACCCTGTTTTAAAAATATTTGAAAATATATCTTTACCTACGAGAACCCATGGTAGTGTTTCTATAAATTTGTATTAATTCCCAGCGGGTTGCGCTTCGGGTCCAGCATATTTACTCGCATAAAGCTTTGCCCGCCTTGTGCAGCTCTCAGTTCCACTGCATGTGCTTCTTGCCGGAGACACTCTTAGCTCCTCGGGCTGCCTCCTCCTGAAAGTGTTTACCTGTCTGATCCTGCTGGGGCGCGGCGGGCTCCCTGCCGCCCTTCTCCCGAGGCTTCGGGGAGGCTCTCTGCCCGTCTTTCACCTTGGCCGGCAGCTTCACCTTCTCCTGCTTCACACCTTTCACTTCCTTCTGCGTCTTTTCCTCGGTCTTCTCTTTAGTCTTTGCTTTCTTGTCGTCTGCACAGAGCAAGGAACATTGGATTACTTGTCCTTTCTTCTATAATTGTCCTTAAATCCAGTTTTACATTTATTTATTTATTTTACGTATTCAGTACTGTGTAGTCTGATCTCTCTACACAGATCGGACTCATAGTGATCCTCCTCTTTTCAACCTCCCAATGCTGGCATTACAGGAGTGTGCCACCACGCCCAGTCTCAGTCGCTGTCCCAGCAGGGCCGGCACGGCACACCAGGGATTGAACCCAGGTCGCTACGTCTGTTTAAGCAGGCGCTCTAATCTGCTGAGCTATCTGGCCGGCCCCTTAAACCCAATTTTAAAGAGAAAAACAATGTAAACCCAGCACCTATGGAATGATTTATCAGGTTCATGCAGTTTATGAAATACTATGCTAGGTTTAGACCTTGTCTTAGAAATAGGGCTTTTAAAATTTTTTTCAAGTATTTAACTTTCTAATCAGTTTATGTTTCTGATACACAATTATGCTCCTCTTGGGGCTCACACATATCTGTACTGCAACTTGCTTATTTTACTTTCTCTACCCCGCAGCCTTCCTCTCTCTTCCCATCCCATCTCCAGAAATCTATTTTTGTCTTTTTTCATTTGTACATGGAAACATTGATTTGGTATGATGTTTTAAAAATTACAGGCAGTGAGGAACTCAGGCTGGCACGAAGAGACTTCTGTGACGTGCAACGGCATGCACATGGGGTCTTAGCAGAGCACCCAGCGAAAGTGTCTCCTTTTGAGGGAATCGTGGTACCACTTCCTTTGTAAGGACCAGGCCCCACCGAAGGCTCCGCTGCTGTGAGCCCCGTGGATCTTGCCAATTGCAGTGGTACCTCTTATTGAGACTCACAGTAAAGGATTTCATGAAGATACTATGGTCCAATTTCTTGAGTTTGGTGCAGACTAAGCCAGGATCGTATTGGGATGGGACAGGAAGAGAAACACAATAACCATGTCCGATCTCAGTGGGTCTGAAAGCCCAGAGTCATTTGGAGCACTGTACTAAATGTACCTGGCTGACACACCGTTGTACTCAGAGACTGTCTGGACAGATGCTACTGCAGAGGTGTCAGGAGTTATTCTCACCACGAAATAAAATTTGAGATGCCACTAGTTTCCTCACTAGAGGATTTTTGTACAGATAAGGTGTGCTGAGAGTCTTCAGGGAGGGGTACAATGCCACGTGCCCTGTGCAAGGTCATAGGAATCTCACAGAGCTACTACCCATCTCACAAGTTTCCAGTAACTTCTGTGATTATACTGAGGGGATTCTCTTCCACTGCTGAGAAGCCATTGCTGAATAACCTTGCCTTCTTTCTGCCTTTCACTATGTCAAATCCCTACATTTCTGTGACTGCAAAAAAGAAAACAGTCAGCTTTCTGAGGATAGCTTCCAATCAGCATTTCATCTCCCCACCGGGAGAGCTTCGCTGCTGTCCACATAGAGAGAGTCTTCTGCTGGGGCGGCCAGGAGCACTGCAAGTTGTCCCACTTGTACACATGCACCCCAGAAAGCCCGCCCCGAGGATCATCTCGGTTAGTCTCATAGTTACTTGATAGAGCTCTAGAATTCAGAAGAATCCTAACGACCCAGCATGCACATGCTTCTGTAGCACTGAAAACCTGCAAGGCCTGCTTCCCCAGCATCTCAGACGTTGTCAGGGTGCTGGGCAGCGGCAAATGGGAAGTTCTGCAGTCTCCGAGTTTTTGATCTACCTGCATGCCACAATACCCACTGCATGCAGAAAATGGTTCTGATGTTGGAATTCACCACTCCTCTTCCCCTCGGCTTCCACTGGCCTTAACTTTGATTAAAGCTGACATTTTGCTCTTTTCTGTATATCTAGGATTATAGATCATTGTTCATCTCTCTGCCTTTCCTACCAGCCTCTGAGCAACTTGCAAATAAGAATTCTATTAATCGTTTTTGTGTCACCATTGTGTCTAGCACAGTGCATTATTTTTCAGAACTAAAAAACAAATTAAGTATATATTGAACTACCTATTTTGATCAAAGAGTAAATTTTCCCTATACTGTGTTCATGTGTACAGTAATATATGGGTGGCATATATCAGCAGAAATGTTCAGAATGAATTTTCAAGTCAGACACATGTACCAGGGTAGACTTGGAAAGACCTACTGCTTTGCTGGGAGAGTCTCCAAGAGGTTCTGGCCATCTCTGGCCTTGGGCAGATGGTGTTTGAAACAGAACAGAAGCTATCAGTGAGCAGTAGTACATGGCAGGGGTGACTGGACGAGAGTTGGGGGAGTCCTCTGCACGAGACCCTGACCTCCGTCACACCTGCTTCTTCACTCTTCTGCAGGCAGAATGAAGCCAGCTGTCATGTCCAGGAGATGCATGGGCAGGGGCTGAGGCCTCACCCACACGGCCGCTGAGAGCTGGACTTTACCTACAGCCACGTGCATGGCTTTGGAAGGGCCTTTGGGTGAGCTTTCAAATGACGCTGCAGCCCCAGGTAAGGGCATGGCTGAAGTTCAGTGAGAGATTGTGGAGCAGAGGACTGAGCTGACCACGCGCTGACGCTGGAGCCATGGACACTGCCAGATGTGGTGTCCTGTGATCTGTACTTCCAGGTCTGTGGTGGTGCTGTAGCTAGCTAGAAGCAATCAGGGCAATTTTCAATACACTCTCATTGAATGAAGAAATGATACTTGCAGCCTTATACAACTCTGACAAGAATTGTTGATTAAAATTTAGGTCACCTAAATTTTCTATATGTTATATATAGTTTTTTATATAGTTATACGATCATGCCTATTTATTTTCTCTGGGGTTCAGATATACCATTTGTTAAACTTAGTAATTAATCTATACAATTAATAAAATTCCTATTAGCACTTAGATTTCATATGTACATGTATTCACAAACATATATATATATATATATATATATATATATATATATATATATATATAGAGTTTTTATGTACATAATAAGAGATTCGGATAGAATAAAATGGCACTGATTTAAGTATAAATTTAGTCTTGTAATGAAATTCATGTTACCTTCCCTAAAGCCTCAATGTATAATTCATACATTTTAACTTCAATAAAATATTTGGTTTTCTTGTGATAAAACTTTATTTGAAATACATGTGATTCAAATGTCTACCATTCTGCATTTTGTGAATAGTCGCTGAGTTTTCAAAGTGATTTGAGTGTGTTCAGTCATGGTATCAGAAGTGTATGGATCACACACAACATACATTTTCAAATATGAGGAAGACATTTGCATGTAGAGGATAAGATTGGATTATCAGTTAAAATCCACACATTCTCACTATTTAAGAAATGGCAGATAAATTTATGACAGAAAAATCAGGTTTACTCAAATCTTTCAAACTACGTAGTATTGCAACCACATTCTAAGTGACCGGGACTGGGGGTGAAGGGCACAGTCTCAAGATGTTTTTGGTGTTAGAAATCTTAATGTAATTATTGAGATATGTCAGTAAAAGAATGTTTGCATTTGAAACTCCAACAATCAAATGCAACTTGCGAATGTGATTAAAACTAAGAGTTAGGTGTGTGTGCTGCCTGTTGCTATGGTAACAAATTACCATAGACTGGGATGGGCAAAGCAATACTCAGTTATTTTCTCCGAGCTTCTGAGAGTCGAAAGTGCTAGCTCAGTCCGATTCAGCCCAGCTCTCTGCTGAGGGTTCACAAGGGAAAGGCCAGCGGTCAACGGGCTGCCTTTCTTAGCAGAGGCTGCGGCAGAACCGGCTTCCTTGCCTTTTCAACGTGGACGTAGGAGTCGTTTCTCCCTCGTGTTCCACGCTGACACTGCATTTCTATGTAGCTCAAGTCCTCACGTTTCAGGTATTTTTTGTTTTGATCCTGTTTTTAAATATTTTGTAAGAATACACTGAGCCCACCTGGGACTGTAATCCAGGAAAATCTCCTTATGTTTAGATGAAGTTCCACTCTCTGTAAGACACTCCTTTTGTCGTGGCATGTGCCAGAAGGGATGACCCTCAGGGCCAGGTCGTAGGGACTGAAATTCAGCCAGGAAGGAATTCAGCAAGGAAGCTCTTGATTTGCTCTCATGTGTAGACATGATCTGCTGTTTTACCTACGCAGGCAGTTCTGGCATCCTTTGGATACTAAATTTTAAATGCGAGGCTCATTCTTATGTAAATGCCCACAAATATCTTTAGAGAAAAAGGTAATCTATTGAAGTAAAAATTTTTAAATATGGATAAGGACAACCGGCTTGGGTCCCCCTCCTGTCCTTCTCTTGGACACGGGCTTTCTTTCCCTTAATAAATAAATTTATTCTGCTCATAACCTCCATTTGTTCCTAAGATTCATTCTTCAGTTTTAGAGAACACAAACTCATTCCACGTACTTTTTAGTTGGGGAGATAATTTTTCCCCTATATAATTTGGAGGTCATCTACCTGAGATCAGTTTTTTACCCTGTGTCATTTGGAAGTTCCCACCAGGATCACTGGATGGAGGTATGAGTTTGCTTTTCATTCATAGATTCTGGATTGGAACTTGGTTAGGTGACAAACTTTTATGCTTCAGATGTTCATATGTCTTTGCCCATTGCTCATGATTGTTTGGACTTTGCCTCATACAGTTTTATCTCATACAGTTTTGTTAAAATTGCTAAAATTGTTTATACTTTGTCTTTTACATGGTTTTGTTAAAATGTTCAACAAAATGTTGTTGGTAAAACTAAGTTAAAACATAAAAATGTTATAAGGTTATGATATTTCTTTTTAATGGGACATTTCATCACTGTTTTGTACTTGTATATGTTGCACTGGAACTAGTTACTAAATGTACTGGTATTCCCTGCTTGACTTTAGACAATAGTGCCAGAGAGTAACTAGAAAGCTTCCTAGTGGATTTTATGTACACTTTTGCAAAACGGGACTTTTAAATCTAGCTCAGACTTAGAAAATATACATGCCAGTATATGAAACATGGGACTCCTTTTGCCAACTAAATAACATTAGGCCTGCAACCATTCTTAAAGACTTGGAGGACAGGTTTCACTGGAGCAGGCTGGCTCTGATCCCCCTCTGCATGCTAGAGGAAATGGCAGGCCTGCTCTGTTTCAGTTTTCTTTCTTTGACTTTACTCCTAATTTTCCCACCTCTTTGTACTTTCCTTTTTAAAGGCATGTAAAATTAGGAGAATGATATAGACTGTTCCAACTTAGTGTGAGGGAGGATTTCCAATCTTTTCTCCTAGGTTTAGATATCATTTAGGTGTGTACGAGATAAGTTGTAGACTTTACAATCTTTACTGTAAAATGCTAAGTGATCTTGCTCAGTTGTATATGCAACATATACAAGTACAAAACCGTCATGAAATGTCCCATTAAAAAGAAATATCATAACCTTATAACATTTTTATGTTTTAACTTAGTTTTATCAACAACATTTTGTTGAACATTTTAATAAACACTCATGAAAATGAGTGTTTGTTAATGCCAAAGATAGGGAAGTCATTTTAGGAAAAGGACAAATACCCCATCTCTGAATCAGATGAGACAAGGAGAAATTATACCTGTCCAGGAGGACATGTATAAAAGCCATGTCCCACCTGAGTGTACTGGGCAGGTTTCCTTTGGGAGACTAAACCAGAGACAGTGGAGAGAACTGACTTCTGGGTGACACCAGAAGGAGCCATCTCCAGAAGCAGCACACTTATGGACCAAATCACATTTAGTGTGAGGGAGGATTTCCAATCTTTTCTCCTAGGTCTAGATATCATGTAGGTGTGTATGAGATAAGTTGTAGACTTTACAATCTTTACTATAAAATGCTAAGTGATCTTGCTCAGGCTTTTAACTATCCATTATAGAACTTGAACAAACAGTGGTTACTCTGCCAGCTAGTAAATGCTCCTAGAGCAGCTGCCACTCTTTGAAGCAGAGGACTGGTTTCCCCAGCCATTCTTTGGTGAATCCCCACTGAAGTCTGTGGCTTGTGGAATGTTGACCAGAGAAACGGCTGGATTCCTTTCTGGAGATTAAGTTCTCTTGTGTGGGCCAAAAGAAACTGAGAACACCTGAGGGGTTATGGGCATACCCAAAAGATCCTTGGTGGAAACTGGCTCTTCACCACTAAAACATCTCCACTTACCTATTGTACATTTTTCTCTCTTTCTGCTAGTAAACTAGGAATTCTACCTGAGTTTTTCAGTAGAACAACTTAATGAAGCCTTCAGAAATTAGGCTGAGGCAGCCTGCAATAGTTTTTATCCTACAGTGGCTATGGGGGGGGACTTGCATCTGTGCCTTACATGTTAACTAAGAGTAAGAAAGATTTTTGTCAGCCTTAAAGTAATTTTTTTGCCAATATGTAAAATGTGATTGCAAGATGATAAATGTAAGTTTTACTTGTGAGCTCCAAAGATTTAGTATAGCCTAGTCCTTCTAGGAAAGGCTGCCCTAGTGACTAGATGGAAGAACACAAGTGTCTTGGAGATTTCTTTGCCTTAGAGCTCAAGGCAAAGCTCTTCTAGTCAATTGTCTCTTTTGTCGATCCCCAAAGTTGATCTGTTTTATAGCACAGAAGGGAATGTGCTCTGCTTCCAAATCACCTTTTTATGGAATAGTTATGCATCCTCATGTAGACATTACTGTCGCTAGACTAACTGTAACATGTTTACAAATATTCAATAAGAGTAAGTGCAGGGTTCTCACAGTTCATGAAATTCTCAAGAGACGAAAGTCATGCACCAGTTTGAGGGTGAATAGGCTGGTTGGATCTTGTCATTCCAAGAGCATCCACCTGCTCTGGAGTGGTCTACTCATGGGATGCCTTGAGGGGGAATCACTTAGAGGTAAGATGGAGACATACAAAACTCTCTCTTTTTGCATTACAGATTATGGGAATCTCACAGTCAAAGTCTCTTACTCCTTTAGAATGCATCATTATGCATTGGAAGATGTTTGATTCATATACACTGAAAAAGAGCTGTTTAATATTTTTCTGCACAAGTGTGTGGCCTATGTGCCCCCTAGAGCCAAAACAGAATGCAGAAGAATTATCAATTATGACACTAGTTTACAACTAGAATGGTACTATAAAAGCAAAATGGTCAGATTTTGTTTGCATTAAGAAAATCATTATTATCTAATTTTGAAATGTAGATATGAGCTACAGGAGAACCAGGCAGTTCAGGTCCTTAAGGCATGCACTGTCTTGGAGCCTAAGACTGCTCCTCCCTAACCTTTCGAGTCTAAGGACAAGACAGCCTTAACCGCAGCCTTGCCCAACATTACTGAAAGTAAGGTTTTCCTTATTTACCTTTCTAAAGGGTGGGCTTCTAGAAGAGCTAAATTCCAGGCCTCTATAAGGCTACACCCCTCCTCAGCTGGGTTTATGCATGCTCCTCAAGGTCAATAGCCTTCAGAGCTCATGTGCCTTTTTCTTTGTGACCTAAAACAGATAAAGTCAGATCTTCTTCTTCTCCTTCTTCTCCTTCTTCTCCTTCTTCTCCTTCTTCTCCTTCTTCTCCTTCTTCTCCTTCTTCTCCTTCTTCTCCTTCTTCCTCTTCTTCGAACCAGGGATTGAACTCAGGCCCTTGCACTTGCCAGGGAAGTGTTTATTCCCACTGAGCCATCTTTCTGGCTCCGAAGTCAGATCTTAGAAAATCCTTAGATGACCCTGATAAGTACACTGGTATCTTTAGACAATTTATTCAGACTGAAGAACTAGATTAGAGAGATGTAATACTAATCATAAACCAAGTGTTGATGTTTATGGAAAGGCAGGCAGCATTACAAGCTGCCATTGCATTTGGAAATAAATAACATATTGTTAATTTTAAAGACATAGACAACCAGTGGAACTACCTGTTAACTCTGGAGCCAAAATAGTCAGACCCCTGCTGGCCTAATAGCCAGCCAGGCAGCAGACATTTTTTCAAGTATGTATTCTTGTAGGTCTAAGAACTAGAACCAAGACTTCTAGTTATTTTAAATTTTAGCTATTTACCAGGAGAAAGATGAACACCCCTTTGGTTTCTTAGAATGTTTAATAGAAGCACTGGTAAAAGCATACTTTGTGAGATGTTAATTAAATAGAGGGGCATGACTCTTACAGATAAGTTCATTACTCAGTCAGCTCCACATATTAGAAAAGAGCTACAAAAGAGCTTTTGCTCCAGACAACTCACTTGATACTACAATTCCCTATAACCAGGACTGGGAGAAAACCAGGAAGTGAAAACAAAGAGATCAAAAATGGCTGCCATTATTGCTGCCTCAAAACAGACCCTAAGTCTGATTCTCTTGGCTCCAAGAAGAGCTCAACAATGATGAAATTCATCTGCTACTACTGTCAGAAGCCAGGCCAGTGGGAGAGGGACTGCCTTAAGAGGTCCCAATTCATGCCCTGACTGCCAAGGCAGCCACTAGACGCAAGACTGCACTCTGAGGTGGAGGCCCCAGAGCTCAGACTCAGCTTCCCAGATGGTCCAGCAGGACGAAAGGCCCCTGGGCCTGCCCTCCTCTGGCTGGACAGTCTCTACCTGCCATTTCCATGGAGGAGCCCTGAGTAATCATGACTAGAAAGTAACCCAGCCTCTTGCTGGACATTGGCACAGGGCTCCTCGTTCTTCTCCAACCCTGAATTTCCTTCCGGTCATCATGCCTGAATAGAAACAGACTTTACAGGACAGCTTGCTTTAGCTGCAGCTGAGATACTACACTATATTCGGGTTGCTTTCTAATCAAGATGATGCTGAGACTGATGTTTTACAGCTATAATATATATTGTTGTTCATGTATAAGACTTTAAAAAAAAATTCACTCATTAAAACATATTCCCAAGGACAGATAAAATCCTGTTGGTGTAAAAAAGTTCTAAAGACACTGGCTACACAGTGTCCAATAACTTTGGGCCTATAGATAGAGACAGGCCTTGTATTTATGACATATATTTCATGAGTATGTAGGTTAACCTGGTTGATTGCTGATGAAACTTGGGTATTTCATATTGAAAGTTAATACAGATGTGACTTCTCTTTCACTAAATCTAGAGGTAATCATAGGAAACTCTCAAACTTCATAAATAAAGGGGTCTAAAAGCCAGTTGGGTTATAATTGCTATTCCTTTAAAAAATTTATAAATTTACCTCTTAGCTCAAATGTTCATGCTTTGATTATATGTGCTCTAATATCTCAGAAAATTTCTTTCTTAGAAGATACCAAAACCCAGATAATCATACAGGTAAAACTTACAGTGAATATGCTTGATTACTTTTAGATTTCTTTTATAGGGATCCACCAGATTTTGTCTACAGAGACATAGTACGACCTTAACTGTTCACCTCATATAGCCCAGGTGTGCTGAGCCCTCTCCAGGGTTTCCCACCTCATTATAAGAAAAGTTTTCTTCACCTTCCTTGGAAAGGGCTGCCTGCAGGAGACTTTAAATCAAAAAAGTTATATGTTGCTCAGTGGACCTCAGATATCTGACACAAGCTGCAGAGGTCAGAAGGGTTTGTAGGAATGAATTGGTCTCAGTGGAGGTATTTCATAGCAGAAAGTATACA
>NW_004524610.1:6065883-6068956 GCF_000260255.1 Octodon degus
AGTTTCAGTGACAGTGCTCTGATAAGTACAGTAATGTGCAGCATAGTCTTATATTTCAAATAAACTAAGCTGGGTGTCGTGCTGGTTCCCGTAATGAGCATACGCTTTTCAACATTCACATACAATGTGTTGGAGAATAACAAGGCAAATTAAGCAAATTGTAGGAAATTAGATAAAAAATGTTTTAATTAGACCCTTAGGAAGGAGCCGAGGCAGACACCGGAGCGCTGCTGTTTCTCCCGCAGTGCGCGCAGAAGGCGGCGCTGCAGTTCTACCCAGGAGGAAGAGGCCGCAGGGGGCCTGGCGGGAGAGCGGTGGGCGCGCTTCCCCAGGGCGAGCGAGGCCCGCAGGAGGAGGCCGGTGGAAGGCTCTGCACGCGAAGCTGCCGAAAACCAGGGGCCTCCTCCTCTGAGGATTCAGTCTGCCAAGAGCCGCGTCCACCGCCAGCACGGCCCCAGGCACGGGCACAGCAGGGACACGCCACCCAGGCCAGGCCTTGGGCAGCACCGAGGCTCGGCTCGGCAGGGCGCCCTTCACACCAGCTCACAGGACCGCACCCTTGTACTTGGGAAGAAAATCCCCCACCCAGAGCTTTATTTCTGCTTTTCAATTTGGATAATTTTTTTTCCATGTTTATAATTGAATGGCAAAAAATTTCTTAATTATTTTTAACAAAAAAGTTAACTGTGAAGGTTGAAAACCTTATAAGAATGCTCAGATCTTCCCTAAGAGCTCTAGGACCTGTAGCTCCTACCGCTGTACCCTTCACTGGCAGATGGGATGTGGATGCCTGTCTCTAGAACAGAAAAAGCAGAATTTGTGTACTGAAATTCATGGGAAATACTGCTAAGTAAACATGAGTGGATGAATAATTATTTCATGCAAATATTCAAGCCTGCATGTGTTATAAAGGACATCGAAGCCTGTTTCTTCTGATCTGATTGATAAATATCAGAATCCTCCTCCCATATCCCTCGCATGTGTAAAAACCAAATACTCATCAGGCTACCTGTACAGGGTGGTACCTAAGCATCTCAAATACCCACACGTGATCCCCTCTAAAGCAGAAGCAGGAAAAGAAATGAGATGTTTACTACAAATCACACATTGAAATGGATTTTTTTATGATATAAAATTAACTATAACATTTTTTACAAACTTAAGAAAATACTTGTACCTATTGAGTTAATCCCTGAGAAATGGAAACATTAACTTCTACTGTAAAGCAAACTGAGAAAAATGTATGAAAAACGCAATAGGTGGTGTGTGTACTCCAAATAGTGCACACGCACACGCATGCACACACAATGAACAAGTGTGAACAGTAATAAAAGAAATGTAGATAATTAAAACTCATATTTGAACTATTCAACCTATCAATAACTAGCAGCTAAAAGTTATGCTGGAAGAAAATGCCTTCATTTATGTGCTATCCACTTTTATTTAGAAGAATGAGGGGAGTATTTATTTATAGGTATGGAAAAAATCTTTAGGGCATATTAAAAAGTGATAAAATGGGACATGTTAGATTTTGGTGTAAAAAATTTGGGGAGCAATAATCAGCGCCATTCACGATACATTAGGAAAACAAACCGTGATGTTTAATAATACAGTTATGTTACACATTACAGGAACATTATCCAGCCTTGTACTTACTGACACCTGGGAGCGCGCATACCACGCTCCCAGGAAGGGCTGGTGCTGTGCGGGTGGGGACAGGACACGAGCCCACGGTGAGCCGGAGAGGAGGGAGGTCTGGCTGGCTCTGGGGCTCAGCAAGGAGGACGCTTCGGTGTCTATTCTACATGAACCGAAACCGGTAGCAAGTGCAGACTCATAGGGGACCAAAACATGCCAGGTACAGTAATGAAATTAGCTTTTTACTTATGAAATTGGCAAGTATTTTCTAACATAATATTTTCTTTGCTGTATGAGGAAGTCTCAAAACTGCAGGAGAAACATTTACAGAATGTTTGTAGGATGTGAAGTGGTAACGGAGTTCAAGATCCTAAGGCGCTTTACTCTCTCTCCAGAAACTCTCCTTTTGAGAGTCAATCTCATGCAGGAGAAAAATTATAGCATCATTTAAGAAAAGCAGCACAAGTTCATGTGGCACCTGACAAGAAAGAAGGGGAGGTTAAGAGGAAAGAAGTTAACATTGAAAAAGCAAAACAGAATAGCCATATACCTTTCTTCTCTGGTTTTTCTTTTTCTTTTGTTTTGTCTTTGTCTTTGTCTTTTTCTTTCTGTGTAACTGGAAAGAAACAGATAATACTTTTCATTTAAGTGAAAGGTACGCTGGGCAAGACATTTGCATGAGTTTTTTGACAACAAGAACTCACTTCCTGGTTTTAGAAATCTTCCTTTAAGCAGCACCAGTGTTACATGCTTGGAGTTTTAAACTTCAATATAACTATAGTTTTATCATGTTATTTCTATTTTATTTCACCTTTGAAGTACACACTAGTACCAACACCAGGTATGACTACAAAGATAACAATATCTGTTTTTATAAAGCTTTACAAATCTTTAGTTGAATGACTTAGAAATGTTTCAAAAGTTATTATGCCAGTCTCCAGTGTCCACCTTTGATAGTTGATGAATACCAGAAAAAAAAAAAAAAAAAACCAGACACAATCTTCTGAATCAGAAGCAAAGAAGAATCAACCTAAATTGTAGATGTTAATCTTTTACAAAAATATTCCACATTAAATGCTTCCTAAAATGTCCTGGAAGGAGATTAGAATCTTACCGAAACTTTTCAAAGAAAATGAAATTTAATAAGCTGTGATGCAGTTGCTTGTTACGGTGGGATCCAGATGTGAGAAACAGGCTTTCCCACATTACGGCATGATTATCGCTCATCATCCAAGCTGGAAGCGGGGCTCATCTCAGATTTTCCTCTCTGTCTTTCTGTCTCTGTCTCTATATCTTTGTCTGTCTGTCTATCTCTACCTTTTCACCTAACTCTTTCAATCTTACTTTCCTCCTCCTCCTCCTCCTCCTCCTCCTCCTCCTCCTCTTCTTCTTTTTCTTCTTTTTCTTCTTTTTCTTCTTCTTCTTCTTCTTCTTC
>NW_004524610.1:6069056-6113548 GCF_000260255.1 Octodon degus
TTCTTCTTCTTCTTCTTCTTCTTCTTCTTCTTCTTCTTCTTCTTCTTCTTCTTCTTCTTCTTCTTCTTCTTCTTCTTCTTTTGGTAATTTTATTGAGAAACAAATAGCAATGAGACAGTTTCAAAACCAATGAGTAGAACACTTTCAACAATTAATACACTGCATATTGTTGCCTTCTTAGTGGTTATTCATAGTACAAGATGCACACATGATATCCTGTCCACAAACACTATTAGAACAAATCTTTCTATTCATTGAATTAAGAGAAAGTAGCTGTATATCTATCCTAACTATTTTGCATATACTGATACAAAATGATCCTTCATTTGTACCCCCTTCTATGTTTAGTTCTGTCAGGGAAGGGTATTCCATTGTCATTTAAATATTGTAGGTGCATGAATTCAGCAAAATATTCCAATATAGTCCAATAGTCCATAATAGTAGTGAGTTATCCGTAGGACTGACAATGTCAGAAGTTGTTGACTTGAGCCTTTTACAGCTCAGCATTTTAATACGGCTTTACTTTTTATACTTCACTTTTATACTTTTCTGCTAGATGGTTAAGACCAAAATAAAGCAAGATCTATATAACAAGAAATGTAACTTTTGTATCTGACAAGGTCAGTCAAATCCCCTCAGGATTTATCCTGAAACTCTGTACTGCAGTTTGTAGATCCTTTATCAGTGTCAGACCTGTGGATGAGTCACGGCCATTGCTTGACCAATTTGCTTTCTCTGAAAGCCTGAATGTTTTTCTCTCCATGTGACTCTCCTTAGGCACACTCTACATTATTGATCACTTTCCTCTGTGGCCCCATCATCTCCTTGATCAGAAAATTTGGGGCACAACTGAGTCACATGATGTTAAAGTCCAGGTTCTCCTATGTCCTGAGTCTTCACTGACTTTGAAAGGCTAGGGCCAAAACGTTGGATGTCCTTGTAGCCCATCTTTTTCTATAATTTTTGGTCTGCAAATTTAGGTTGTTAACCTTCCAGAAGAGAAGCTTATTATTATTACCCTACAACATAGGCAGTTAAGCTTAACATTACTATCTGTTTGAATATCAAATATCTTACACATAACATGGAACAGGTATTTTCCATCAAGTATTGATATGTTAAAGTTTAAGTCCCTACAGAATATGAAGAAAAAAATAAAAAAATTTAAAAATAGGAATAAACAATTAGATATTTTTACACAGAAATTTAGAAATCTAACCATATACAGCATTGTAGGACAGTCCTATGATTTTTTTTCTTGTCTCTTGTTTTCATTTATTACCTTTATTTTTTTAAACAAACATTTACTTGTGAGACAGTATGGCAGTAATTGGTAGAACATGATAAGCAGTATGAATTTAGAAGACCAGAATGACAGGCATTCCAAGCATGACCCTAGTATTACACATCACTATCTTCAGTACAGTTGTTTAGTTCACAGGTATCAGTTTATATAGTTAGAGTGAGAAGCCTTCCAATTAACTGCTGGTTTCAAAAACCTGTTGAAGATTCTCAGGATCATTGCCTTAACCATCTTGTGCATATAAATGTATGGCTTTGCCCCTGTCATGTTTCCTAGCTTTTGTCCTTGCCCTCTCTTCTTTGTCTAATTCTTAAGTTCTAGGTTTCTTTTTTAATTTTCTTCTACCTTTCTATTTTTATTTCTTCTTTTCAGTTCTTACACTAGGGAGACTATATGATATTTACATATGTGGGTCTGGTTTATTTCACTTATGAATATATCTTTGAGTGGCATCCATTTAAGTATAAAGGCTTCGATTTGATCATTCTTTATAGCTGAGTATTATCCCACTGTATAAAAATACCACATCTTTTTCATCCATTCCTCAGGTGATGGGCATCTTGGTTGTTCCCAAGACTTAGCTATCACAAATTGTGCTGTTATAAACATAGGTGCATATATACCACTATGATATGGCATTTTCAGTTCCTCTGGGAAAATTCCCAGTAGGGGGATAATTGGTTTGAATGGAATGTTCAGTCCTAGGTTTTAAGGAGTCTCCACACTGATTTCCATAATGGTTGCACCAGTCTACATTCCCACCAGCAGTAGAGAAGGGTTCCCTTTTCCCCACAGCCTCTCCAACATTTGCTGTTGGTTGATTTTTTTATGATAGCCATTCTTTCTGGGGTGAGATGGTATCTCAGTGTTACTTTAATTTGCATTTCATGGATGGCTAGTGATGTGGAACATTTTTTCATATATTTGTTTGCTTCTCTAATTTCATCCTCTAAGAAGTTTTTGTTCATCTCCGATACCCATTTCTGGATTGGGTCTTGCAATTTTGTGCCCTAATGTTTTTAGTTCTTTATAAATTCTAGAGAGAAGAACTTTTCTGAATTCAGTCTTAGTTTTTAAGCGTTCTTCCTCTTTCTCTTTTTCTTTTATTTAATATTATATTTCCTAACCTACAGCTCTTTACTCAAAAGTTCAGAACGAAGGCCTACTGTGTGCTAGTGACTGTACTGGACACGACAAGCATCAGCGCTGTCATGGGGCAACAGACAAGCTAAGAGGTGATGGGTAGCCAGGTGCAGGCAGTGTGAGCACCAGGCGGAGAAGAGGACGGCGGGCTGTCGCGGGTGAGCTGGGAGCTGGCTCTCCTGGGGCTTTGGGGAAGGGCCTGGGGAGAAGGGGCACTGAAGGCTGTGAGCAAAGCAAAGAATTTAGTGGCCAGGAAGTGAAACGGACAAAGGCACAAGGTCATCCCAGAGAGCGTGAGCGGTGTGTGGCCTAGAAGCCAGCTGTCACTTGTGTCACTACAGTGTCCTGCTGTCTCCTGAATCTTTAGATTTAGATGGGTTAAACGGCACTCTTTCTAACACAAGTTTGTTTGCATTATCCACCTGTTATGACTGCTAGTGACTTCTTCATCGCTAGCTTGCTCTGTGCCACACAGCAGGTGATGTGTCAGATCCCACACTGCTTTATTACTCCAGCCACCGGACAGCTGCTTACCAACCCCATCTCACACGTCAGGAATCTCTCCTAGAAATGTGTGCGCCCCAGTGGTAACAGCGTGCTTGTGGCTCTGCGGGCACAAAGTGCGCCCTGCGATGCCTTTGCCTTGCTACTTGTCTGCCTCTTCCTCCTTAGGTTCCCTCCTACACACACTTCTGTACTTCCCTCCTCCTGGTCCGGGGCCTGCTCCATCTGGGGGCACTTGCCTCCCGCTCTGCGAAGCTGTCTTTGACCGGCAAGTCTGACACAGCACTCGTGCAGTGTGCATGGCTATTTTAGAAGCTAAAGCCTACCGCAGTTGCTCATAGGTCCGCCTCCTCACCAGAGGAAGCTTTAGGGGGTACGCAGGCTAAGTCACTGCTGCACCCATGGCTCATTGTATGACACACGCCACACAGTGGAACCCTAATCTTAATGTTTAATAAGTGAAATCCTAAAATATTGTAAGAACGGTTTCCTTTTCTAGTGAAATTCTCTTCTTTATCTCTTTTGATTATATATTATACATTATATATGTTATATATCATATATTATATATGGCCCTGCTTACTTCCAGTTATTTCAAGTAGTTTATAGTTTGTTAAACTTAGAGGTAAACAGGAGAGGAGAAACTCCGGAGAACATCTAGACATTATCTTTGCGCAGTTAGTGGTTCGTTTAGATGCTTCTGAGCCACTAAGTTCACTTTAACTTTCAAAATAAGTGGAGGAAATCAGCATTTGCACAGACTGTAAATAGCTTCATTTCTTTGGATCATTATTAATTAAGCTGAAAACCAAAAGAAATTCTTGGCAAAAACAAAGCCTCTTTTAAAGTTTCTCTAGGGGGAACCAAGTTTTTGTGAGATAAGCCACGTTTTCAGAGCCCGGACTGAAAAGCGCCCTCAGGGAACATCTAATCTGCACTCTGCCTCTGTGCAGGATGGAGCCCCCCACCCCCAGGCCCGACCTCAGACATCTGGTTGTCCATTCCACTGAAGGATTTTCAGATTGACGTGTGCACAGGCATAAATGGGAGAAATAATATGAAAATCAAAAGAACAAGAGGCCTGCCTTCAGACTCAAATTAGCATATTAACTCTCTCTCCCATTACCCAGGGGACAGATCTGCTTCCTCTGGTGGAAGTTTGATTTATAGACACAGTGTCGCATGCTGGAATTTCACTGCACCTTCAAACTCAAACTCAGGGAAACAGCTGGACCCTGGGCGCTTGGGAGCTGTTAGCAGCGGCCGACGCTGCTAGAGCTGCTTGGACGGAGTTATCAGACTTTGCCAAGACTGCTCCAACCCCAAGTTTGAGGTGACTTTCATCACAGCCATGCAGCTGTCTGTAACGGCTCTGATAATCACCACAAAATAAAAGTGATCTGCTCCTGCCACTTCACTCACTTGTGCAGCTCTAACCTTGGAGCCTTGGGAAAGAGCACCGCCTGGTCACTAGCCTTGGGTGGCAAGTTCTGTTGTGGCCAAGACAATTTTAGCTCAGGGCAGAATAAACTCCTTGCACCTGCTAGAGCTTAATTTGTTTGTCATCTTTATTTATAAGAAACAAAAGCCCCTTTGGTGTGTTGATAATGGAAAACAAATGGAGCGTGCCAGCTGGAATGGCCCTGCAGCTCGGCCTGGACCGGCTGCTGCTGGAGTGTCTGGGATCTGACCTTTCCCTGACCACAACTTCAGCTCTGCTCGGCCCCGACGTGCACCTCTCCGCTCCCCGTGCCTCGGCCCCAGTGCTCGTCCAGCTAAGCTCTGTGCTCTGGCTTTGACCTCAGCATCTTTTCTAGAAGCAATCACAGGTCATGGCACCTGGGACTCTGCAGTTCTCATTGGCTGACCACGCTCCAGACACCAAAGAGCAGGACCAGTTGGTCAGCCCTTGCTTTGTCTCTCTGCTTTTAGCTCAAAAATCCAAATCGTTAAAGGACTTACTTTCATAGGATACTACCTTTCCCAATTGATGAGCAGTAAATAAATTTAAGCTCTTATGAACCCCCAAGTGCTGACTGGAGTTTCCAGGCTTATAACCCAAATTCTACTCTTAAGAATGTGTACACTGTGTTATACTAAAATTATCTTACTTCTATATTGCATTGAAAATTTAACAAAGGATCCAAAGCTAAAATCTCATCTGACATATATGCTTTAAATTACAATATAGATGTTTTCATTTCTAAAATATTGGTTTTGTTCTCAAATCTAATGTGCTTGTATGGGCAATCCACCTTCCCCTGGGGTTTCAAAACCATAGAAGGAACCCCAATCACCTCTTTACCAATCAACAGCCACTGTGAAGGCAACACCGCAAGTGTTTCACTTTTATTCTTCTTTTGTAGGTTTATCCTTCATGGAAAGGGAAATGCGTGCCTGTACTGCACTTTTGGCAGTCAGCTGGGTACTGCTGAGAGGAGACAGAAACAAAAGCCTGTAGAATTTGAAGGTTTTAAGGGCATTTTGATAAAAGGCTCAGACAAATTTAGAGACAGTTTAGTATCCTGTCCTCTTCGCTTCCGAGAATTAATGCCAGCCAAGTCCCGTGTCTGCTCATGATTCCAGCCCTTCAACTGCTTCCCACAAATATGAAGCATTCAAGGCAGTTGAAGAGCCCTGTTCAGAGACTGCCCTTTCAAAAACAGGCCCAGCTTTAAGCACACGAAATTTTGCAGGCTGAATTGTGTCACCTGTTCCTCAAAACGGTGACAACAGCTGATATGTCAGAGCCCCAACCTCCAGGACCTCAGAAGGAGCCCAGCGAGAGTGCAGCGGGGTGTCCTGAAGGAGTGTGCTGCAGCGATGCTGCTGGCCTGGTCCCTAACCTAACACGCCTGATGTCCTCTTATTGCACACAGGGAGTAAGTGAGTGAAAAGGCAACAACAGGGAAGGCATCGAGTTTGGCAGAAAGTAGATGCTATGGGTAAGTTAGTAACACCACTTACTGGCGAAGGGCAGTTCTTCCACTTACTGTCAGAAAGCAGGAGCAGTCCCTTTCTCCACCAGAGCAAGAACACCCCCATTCTGTGCACCCTCCAGCGTGGGCCACGGGCCAGCTGGCAGCGAGCGTTTTTGCTGTGGGCTTCCCTCAGCTCCCGGGGTCCGAGCTTCTGCCAAATTCCAGAAGCCCAGTGAATGCAGCTGTTGGGACCTCCCTGTCTTGCCCACCCCTGGGCTCTTCTTTCTTGGAAGGATCCTCTCCTAGTCCTTGTTTACAGCTGAATTCTTATCTTTTTCAATCTGTACTTTTTTTAGTCCGCGTTCATAATACGTAACAATCACATTCATCTTGGAAGGATGGTGCGTGTGCCTAACGCCTCCTAATTCCTCTTCCCCTTCGCCTTGCCTGCCTTACCCATCTGTCGTCTCCTGGCCCCTTTCCCATTTGTAAAAGATCTGTGTTCTGTAGGAGGAAACTGGTGTATTTAATAAATAGAAATCTAAATATTATTTCAAAAGAATGAAATATGTCATTGAAGAAGAAATAAGACAATATGTACGAAACACATGGAAGAAATAACCAAAGGAAAATTAAAAATAAATTGCTATTTTTATCCTGATAATTAGTTGTGGGATTTTCCTATTTTCTTTTTTTGCATTTTCTAATCTGTTCATATTAACCTGTACAATTTTGATCTGTATGAGAAAAATTTTTAATGGGATCATTTCAGATTACACATTACAGAAGTTTGTTATGCTAGCAAACTCTGATCAAGTAAATCTGATATTAGGATGGTCCAACTAATGCTGAATCAGTATGTGTGTGTGGACTTAAGCAGTTGGCCAAATTCACAACAATGCATGTTTGTCTTTTAATGTCATCAGGGATTATATGAGGAGGAGCTCATGTAACAGGCAAAAAGTATAGCTTGGCCTCTGAGGACCCAGGCACCAGCCAGAGGGCTTAAAGAGCTAAGCCTTAGGACGTGTTTGTTCATGGGCTAATGCAAGAGAATGAGGCCCGGGGCCAGGGTGATGGCTCAGTGGAATAAGTGCTTCCCTGGCAAGCACAAGGGCCTGAGTTCAATCCCTGGTTCTGAAAAAAAAAAGAGAGAGAGAGAGAGAGAGAGAGAGAGAGAGAGAGAGAGAGAGAATGAGGCCCAAAGCAATGGTTAAAATGGCTGTGAGACTGAGGAGAGGCAGGGGTGATGGTGAAGATAGTGACGCCAGAATAGAACAAGAGGCTACAAAGAGCAAGGCTACGGCACTGCAGAAGAATGAGAGGGCAGTGGTAGGAACCGTAACATGACTGCACTCATAGAGAAAGCAGGCAGGTAAACACTGAGTCAGAGCTCACAGAGAGATGGGCCCAGGATGTGCCAAGTGGGGTGCAGGCCCTACCCAAAGGCTTCCCAGGGCATGTCCACCTAGCATCCTGCTGGCCAGTGAAAGCCCCGCTGTGACGTGCTTGGAGTCTAACCCGCGAGTGTAGCTGGCAGCGTGCCTCTCTGGTTACCCGCTTGAGCCATCAGGAGCGCGGGGGTCAAATCCGGCCCTCCTTTTCCAAATATGATGGCTGCAGATGGAGTCTGCACATGATTTGTTTTGTGAAAGACAGACAGAGGAATCTAAAGGATAGAATGAAAGCCAGCTACCACCTCTGCCAGTGATGGCTCCCAGGTTCTTAGCTTGACTAGCGTGGTCAATGGTGATGTTAATGATTACAACAAAGAATAAAGAAGAAGACATTTTAGGTGATAGATGTTAAAATGGTATTTGAATACAATGCATAAATCTCTCAGCTACCTGTGCTAAATTAGATAAGAGTTGTACTAGCAAAATCCAGAGATCTTTTACATTCTACATCTTTTGCCATTTCAAATACCTAAAATAAATAAAAAATGGGTCCTAAATTAATGAATCCTTTAAATGAAATATAAAGAAATTAGCCCATTAAGAAATACTGAAAATGTTCAAGACATTATCAAGATTTTGACTCAAGTTATAGGTGCACCATGAATATTAAAGACTGGTTTGTACTCTACTGTCCTGAAGGAACCATGACATTTGTTTAGCCACCTACACAGTCTGTCCAACTTCCAGTGGACACAGCTCCTCACGTGTGATAGTTAGAAAAACAGAGTGGGATCAGACAAAAAGCCCCCTGGATTCCTAAGAAAGTACAAAACAGAATAGAGTTATTCTAAGTGCACCTTGTCCCTCAAATAAAACCTGTAATATGTACCATTTTTTTTAAGCCCTCGAACAAAAATAACTACACCTGACTTTTGCTGGGCTTATGTCTGAAGAAATACAAAAACGTTGGTGATGATGTTGCGATAAGTTTTGTGCCTTTACCTATTGTGTGGTCAGAGGGAGGCTAGTAACAGCCCCTTAAAATACATTCATGCCAGTTCCCCAAATGCGCTGGTCTTCCTTTAGATGTAAAATAAATATTTTGCAAAAAGATTAAGATTAAGTCAAAAAGATTAACCTTGAGAGAGGGGTTAGCTTGGATTCCAGGTGGCCCTAAATACAATCACACATGTCCTCATGGTGAGGAGAGCTCAACTTGGAGGAGTGCAGGGCAGGAGGAGCACGTAGGCAAAGGTCAGGGCGAAGCAGCCACAAGCCACTGACTCCCTGACTTTGGCCTAGTGCTGTTGATTGTAGATGTCTGGCCTCTAGAACTATTCCAAGAGAAAATAAACCCCTGCTTTTGTTTTGTTTTTAAAAAGCATACCAATTTGTGATATTTTGTTATAGCAGCTTTAGGAAACCAATACACCTATGACTAATATGCCTATGTCAAGCCATAGTGATAAGTATGTCATATTACGTCTCAGTTTGTTTTTGCCATAATTTTATTGATAAACAAATAGCAATGACACAGTTTCAAATCAAATCGGTAGGACAGTTTCAATAATTAACACACTGCATACATTCTTCCTAGTGGTTAATTGTTGTACAAGATGTGGACTTGAGATCCTATTTAGAAACACCATTAGAACAAATCATTCTATTCATTAAGAGAGCGTAACTATATATCTATCCTAACCACTTTGAATACACAGATATAATGGACATTCATCTGTATCCCCTTTTTTGGTTAAGTTCCATTATTTGAATATTATAGGTGTGTAAACTCAGCAAAATATTCTAAAAGAGTCCAGTAGCCCATAATAGCATTGGGTCTTCTGCTTAAATGGCAATGTCAGAAATTGTTAACCTGAGTCTCCCACAGCTCAACATAACAGCATGGCTTTACTTCTCATATTTCGTTTTTATACTTTTCTGCTGGCTGGTTAAGACCAAGGTAAAGCAGGACCTATACAACAAGAGTTGTAGCTTTTGAATCTGATAAGGTCAATGAAATCCCCTCAGGATTTATCCTGAGATCCTGTACCTCAGATTGTAGACCCTTTGTCAGCGTCAGCATGTGGATGAGTCATGGCCATTGCTTGGCCAATGTGCTCTCTGTGAAAGCCTGAGAGAGTGTTTTCTCTCCATGTGACTCTCCTTAGGCACACTCTACATCATCGATCACTTTCCTCTTTGGCCCCATCACATCTCAGTTTTGTTATGTACAGAAATGGTACAGAGGAGACAGAGACGCACACTGGCTCTGGAGGCTAAGGTATGGGGGAGCTCTCAGCAGGCCACTTGGAGCCCTGCCACGTGGCAGGGGAGAAGTTGTGCCCGGAACTGGTAAATATGGCAGGTGTGAGAAGACTAGAAAGCTCACCCCCATGTATCAAGGTCCTACACACAGAGTTTCAGAGACAAACACTAGACCCTGGAGCGGTCATACATTCTCACAGAGAAAAGCATTAGATATAGAATATGCTGGGGAAGCTGCCTGTTATCAAATTAGAGGGGACTGAGGCTAACACTTGGCTCAGCAGCTTTCTTTTTTAGACAATAAAGAAATCACTGGGCGCAGGAAAGAGTATTGCCAGCTTTAAATATCTACAAAGTATCTGTCTGTCTGTCTGTCTGTCTGTCTGTCTGTCTGTCTGTCTCTCTGTCTATGATATGCTATCCTCGTTTGCTCTATTATTAAGTGAAAGATTAGAAATGAAAGATTAAGGCCAGCAGTTTCATCATGGACAAACACTGGTGTATCTATGGTTTGACAACAGAGGCATAAATATGGGGGAACATGGCGGTATAGTTAGTGTAATGGCTTATTACCAGGTCTCGGGGTGAAACATGATAAATTCCTCCAGCCTATGTTTAGATCAATAACAAGTGGTATTAAACAATGTAGAGAAAGTATAATTCAATCAAGAAACCTGTAAGAAACTGTCATTTATCTAAGCAGTAAGAGGATTTTTATCATTAGCTGGTAGTACTGTCCATAATTAACCCAGAAAGATTTTTAAAATTTCTGATATGTGTTTCAGGAACTAGACCATATGACAATTCCTTAATCATTCCCGTTTTACGTATGAGGGAACGCAGGCCAAGTACGAATAACCTGCTTGCACGACGTCATTCAGACCAGAGTTCCTAGGCTGGGAGTCTAGCTTAGGTTGGTTAATTCAAGCCCTTTCTAAAATTAAGAGAGAATAATATTATTCTTCTTTGGCAAAGTTATATATTTTTTCTCTTAGTTTACTTATCAGGTAAGATTATTTGAATTTTTACTGTGGGTCAGGAATTTTTTTAACGCTGATGACTGGCAACTTCTGTTTACTGGCCCCCACGTTCTTCAGGGAGAATCTGTATGTAGCCTTTCATTTTGGATTTTTATGGGCAGCGTTGTGGATACCTTTAAAGGACACACAGCTTGTTGACTGCACGAGGAGACTGGTGCACTTTTCTTGTCACTCAACCTGTGGCTCTATGTCTTCAGCAGACACCCACTCTGCTGCAACACCATGGGGTACAGGCTCAAGGTTGCTTCATTCATTTCCATCTGGACATTCATGAGTTCTTACAGTTTAAAAGTATATTATAAAAATTAGGCTTTAAATGTAGATATATTCTGCAAGACTATTTTGACCTGTAGAGGCTTTCATTAGTAACCATAATCCTGCTATGAAATCTGCATTTTTCCTTCCAAATCATACAAGGGTGTCGTGCTCAGGACCCTCAGCCACGGCACTGTGGCACCTCATGATGCTTGTTCACCAAGGTCATTTATAGGAGTAACAACTGGGTGAATAATGTTTGGTAATTCAGGCAAAGATATGCCGCAGTCATGCTCTTCCTGAGTAAGTGTAGTGCTCTAGTCTATGCTACACAAGTTCAATACAAGCTCACAAGTACATATAGTATTCTTTTTAGATTTACAAAATGAGTTCCTCCACTTGCATGTGGCAAATATAAGGTTAATTTAGTTCAAAGGTAAGCCTTAACAAACATGTCAGAGCATATACTTGAAGCTATATTTCGTATTTATTATGAAGTTATGAATTAAAAGGCTTAATTTAGCTCCATGAAATTGCTATATTCTTCCCTAATGAAAAACATCAAACAAAATAAACAGAGGGGCAAAGTAGAAATAAAAGTTAGCTTAAGATGCTGAATTTAAATCACTTAAAGTGGATGACTCTAAAAATTACCTAACTTTCTGTTACAAAGAGTCAGATATTATTTGACACTTTAAAAATGCATTGATTAGTCTATTGATTGCAATTGTTTTGGAAATCTGTGTTATCTGAGATGTTATAGCTTGAGTCTCTCAAAGCTCATGTGTCGAAGGATCTGTCCCTGATGTCATATTGCTCTGAGGTGGTAGGCAATTGGACAATGAGCGCTCTAACCTTGTCAATGGCTTCATCCACTGCTGTGTTCTGGCTCAGCAGGCCATTAGGAGATGATGGGTAGAAAAAGGTGGGGCCTACCTGGAGGACATGGCTCACTGCAAGCATGCTTTGAAGGCTGTGCTTTGGCCCTGCCACTTTTCTCTCTGTAGCACTCTCTCTCTCTCTCTCTCTCTCTCTCTCTCTCTCTCTCTCTCTCTGTTTCATCTGTCTCTCTCCCTCTCTCTCTCTTCTAATACAAACACCATATGAATATTCTGAAAATGAAAAAAGAGAGATATCATCTAATTTCTGTGGTCACCATTTTTTTTCTTTGCACAAAGTACTCTGACTTTAGCATAATGAATATTTTTAGGTTAAAATATTTGCTGGCTGGTCTGCAATCAACAATATTCATATTATTATGAGAATACTGCATAGGAGATATTGCATCTTTTCTTATAAGAATTCAAACTGCTTTAGTGTCACATTAAATTCTTAAGTATCCATCATATAAACCATGACAGACCTGGAATGCGGTATGCAGAACATTTATCTCCTATGTGAATAGTTACAAAGTTACATGTATTGTTACTAAAATATTTAGTAACAAAGATCAAATGCTATTGTATCTAGAGTGTGTATAAAGAAGCTAATAAATAAAATTAATGTATGCTGTTCTTCACATAAAAGATTTTGGGAAAAATAATAAAATGTCTCTGATGCTCAAATTAATGTCAAATAGTTGAAGCCTTACTGCCTCTTTTTGGGGAAATACTCAGTTTTTCCAAGTTTATTTGGTCTACTTTAAATGTATTTAGGTAACTAATTTCCAGCCTAGACTCTGAGAAATTTATTTCAAACTTCAGCCAAATTTCTGGTATTAATGATGAAAAACTTGGTAGCTTGATAAACCCACTGCTGGAAGTTTCCATAGCAGGAGCTTGAGCAAGGGGCTGGTCCCAAATGAAAGTGGCATCGCCTGCATCACAGCACGCATTCCAGAGTAGCATGATTAGATTGACAGGAAGGTCTGTGAGGTAGAAAGCAGAGCCTCAAGCATGCAAGCCGTTGAGCATCTGCTTACACTCCAGCAAATACCGCCTATTCAGTCACAGTTACTTGATCCCTCCCTGCCCAAGACTATGTCCAATATCCCTGACCAAAGGTCTTCAGAGGAAAAAAGCAAAGGAACAGTAAGAAGACACTAGCTTCCCAAGTGCAAACGTAAATCAGCTTCACTCCGGAGAGCTTCAGAGTCCTGATTGTGCAAGGTCTGACTGCCCAGTGTGGAGCAAGTTCAAACATTAGGATTGAAGGCAGCATCTGAGAATGATTTCGTCTTATAAAAGGAAGAACATGAAATATATTTTAAAACAATGACATTGCACTGTAATACAGAAGCACACGGTAGTTTAATTTAGAATTATCTAGAACTTTCATTATGGGAGCTTTGCTTTACAGCTGTGATGTTTACTACAGGTGATTTTGCATTACTTCAATCTTTACATGGCAAATATTGAACAACACTTAATTTTTACGGTAGGTAAAGTGTTTCATTTTCTCCCTGTATCACACAAAGGTTGAGTCTGAGATTTAAGTTTTGGCCCTGGCTCAACCCAATAATTGAGCATTGGGAAAAGCCAGGCACACACCAGAACGTGTCCTTGTGGCTGACAGTGCTTCCTCTAAGTTCTTTAAAGTTTTATGACTACAGGGGTCACCTACAGAAAGTGATGCCTGTCAGATCCACGAGGCAATGCCGGCCATTATTAAAATGCTTGGGCTGCAAGGCTGCAGGCCTGGATTCTGCTCAGCTGGGTGGGATATTAATCACCATGTTGTCACCGTCCATCCAGCCTGGAGGCTGGGTGCCAGAGCTGTGGGGCTGTGACATTCCTCAGTGAGGTAATACACTGACTCTGCAGGAGCTTCTGCACAAAGGTCATGAAGGAGTCCCAGGGCATGGATATTTGGGTTGAAAAAGCTGAACTGTGGCTTGTCACAGTAACTTATTTAAAAAAGAAACATTTGCATTGTAAGTCAAAAATATATGGGTGGTGCTACGCAGCACAAAACATTAATTGTAAATAAACACTGTCATACATTCTGAAGGTACTTTGATTTCAGTGATCAAATATTACTCATACATTTATTCCTTAAAATTAGCCGAGGACTGAATGTACTGAATAAATTTATTTAAAGTTAAATAATGACAAAATCTCAAAAGAAACAGAAGCAGTTTAATAGTAAATTTTCTTTCCTGCATATAAAAACTTATATCATAGCAAAAATAAACATAAAGTTAAGCATTTACCTTTAGTTTGTATTTTCCTTTCAGGCTTTTCCTGCTTTTCAGTTTTCTCTTTGTGTATTTCTAAGGAAAGATAAAATGTAGAATTTAAAACCTTTTTGCAAAACTCTAAAATTTAAATCTTAACAGTGACCTGTACTTTACAACGTTATCAAGTACAAAATTGTCTATATAACAAGCAGGTCGATGTACAAAAGAAAAGCCTCCGTGCTTAGTTCTCCATCCAAATCACTTATGCACTGAAATGAGGGAAAAACTGAAAATCAGTTACCTGGAAAAGTTTAAAAGCTTACATAGACAGAGCCATGTTCTCACCGCTTTCTATGCTAAAATTGATTCACAAACTATAATTATGTTTTATTTCAATTACTCTCAATATGAATTAAGAGTTTTCAATACGAATGTCATTTAGATTTATGAAGATTTAGTTTTTACATATTAAATTAAGAATTTGTGAAATGAACTGCAACCGCTACCTAATAGGAAATATATCTCAGAGGTATTGACTCAAAGCTGTGTTTATAATCAGCAGTTAGCGTTGCATTTAACCAATAATTGCTTCAAACAGATATGCCACATGCTCCTAAATCAGCCAGTTGTACATTTCTTCCAGATATCAGGTTTCTAACAAATATAGTCAATTTTCTGCCATCTTTAACACACATGTATAACCAAGTCTTAGAAAACAAAGTTAATTCTGAATTTACAGTTCATTTATATAGAAGTAAATTTGAGATTAAAGTTTACAAATATGATTACTACCTCTGGAAAGTGACTTAATCTTAAATATCATGGTTTTTCTTAGAAAAATGTGACTGATGTTTACTTATTTATCTATCACAACTTTATTCCACAGATGGTCTGAGATGGCAGTAATCACTGTACACATTTTTAAAACTCTCCACTCGTAAATGTGCATTTGCATTTCTGTAACTTTTCCAGAAGTCTACTAAATCAAGACCAATTACAGGAAAACCCTAAATAACTTCAAAAAAGACAGATGCTGACTTTTATTTTCCTGCGAAGGAGGAAGCCCACCCCGTGAAGATTTCCTCTCCACAAGTGCTGCCACCAGTTCCTCCTGTCACTATTAGCACCATCTTTCTGTTCTCCCTCATCCCGTCCTGGACTTCATGTGGCCAGAAAGAAGCAGCTGAGACGTGGAGCGCGGGCACAGCTCCGAGTCAGCGCTCTAAGGTCCCAGGAAAGCTCTCAGAAGGGTGCGCACACTCTTGTCTTCCAGCCCTCACACCATCTTGTTTATCACTTTCATTAACGTCTACAAATTCTATCTAGAGCAGAGCATCTCACTTTGGTGTTGTGGCCCTGTTGTTTCGGGCGAATCACTGTGAGGGGGTGGGGTGTGCTTCTCTGCACTCTAGGGTGCGGAGCAGCAACTCCTCCTCCTGCGAGACATCAGCAGTCCCTGTAACCACCTTCAGGCATGACAATGTCTTCAAACATTGCTCAGAGCCCCCGCAGGACAATGGGAATCCTGGCTGACGTTCACCTCTGTAGGCTTGCGCCACCACCAACCTGCCACCTAGTAGCCCTTTGCCTTGGCTACACCTGTGCTATCCAATGGAGCGGCCATTGCACACCAGGCATCGTAAGCATGAGCTACGGGGTGTTCCCGACTGATGTACAGTGCGTGTCTAAAGAATGCACAAGAGTATGAAGCGTTGCTATTAGGAAGCCTTAATTTTGTATTAAAAAGCGAGTCTTTAGTAAATTATAATCGATAAAATTTTAAATTATATTATTTGGCTATATTGATTATGATGGTGTTATAGCTTGGCTGGGCTAATATCCTAAATCATTCAAAGGAACAGCAATCTGGAAGTTACTTAAAGTACTCTGCAGACATAATAAAAACCATCAGTTGACTTTTAGTGAACAGGTAATTCCTGATAATTGGTTAGGTTTATCTGTTTCCCCAGGATGCCTTAAAAATAAGCCTGAGAGAAAGAGAAAAAAATTCCTTCCAGGGCAGAAAGCTTTGGCCCATGTCATCTCCCCGTCCCGACCGCAGTCTCCTGGGTTCAAACTTGCTTCATGGTGTCCATACTCACACAGACAAACGCCCAGAAATACAGACAGTTTGTTGTTTCGTTTTGGTTTTGATTTCCTGGTACCAGAGAGTGAGGCCAAGGCCTTCTCACGGCGCTCTTCCCAGTCTGTTTTTATTTGCTAATGAGAGACGCAATCTTGCCCAGTCGTGGAGCATGCCTGGGCTCCAAAGTGGGATTTTAACATGAAAATGGGGCTTCCTTGTCTCATGATGTTGTACTTTTTCATTTGAGTTTATACTGACATGCTGGATCGAATATGATTAAAATTAATTTTATATTTTCTGTTTTACTTTTTAGTGTGCTTCCCTTAGGAACAGGTGTGCGTATAGAGTACTGTGTGGCTTCCACAGACACCCGCTGGCCACTCAGAAGAGCAAAGGAGGAGTCCCAGAAATCATATGGGGGACCAGGTGGGATGTAGACTCTTCTGCAAGACTCGGTGCTGGAAGCCATCTGGGTGCAGGACGTTGCCAGAGCCTCCCAGGCTAACTTAGGTTTTGGGGAACTTGGGCAGATGGTGGCGAGAGAGAAGTCAGTCCCTGCCGACCTCTGATCTACACTCCAGTTCCTAACGAACAGGGAAAATGTGCAGCAGAGCTCAGAAGGCGGCAGCAGGCGCACAACCTACTCCGGCTCCTCTGCCTCTACACACAGATCCCTATCCTCTTGAAGGAAGTGGGGGGCTGAATTGAAGCAGACAAGAAGTGAGTGTGGGTCCATCCCGCAGGAAAATACAGAAGTTAGTCTGAAAATAGCTGAGATCTAGAACACTGGTAAGGGCTTATCACTGTCGTTGAGTGTTGTTTTTTATTCCAGATTTTTGAGATAACCTCGGAGTCAATTAATGAGTGAATGGATAAAGAAAGCATGTGTATATATGCAACGAATTATCATGCAGCTATAAATGGGGTCCTACCACTTTCAGCAAAGCTCACGAACCTTGAGGACATTGTATAAAGTGAAATAAACCAAGATCCAGAAAGAGAGCACTACATATTCTTTACCATATGTGGAGACTAAAAGATAGCAACCTGCACAGTAGAATAGGCCTCACCCGAGATTGGGAAGGGTGGATGGGGCTAGAAAGAGTGACTGGGTGTGAGCCGTGCATGCTGTGTGCACGTGAGAAAGTATCACAACGAGCTCGTTATTAAGTGTAATTAATCTGTGTTAGTAAGTTTTCTAGGCAGTTACTGTGGGGATCAAGAGATACAGCGGGGCATGAAACTGGAATGAAAAAAGAATTGAGATGCATGTTGTGCACGTGCCAGCTCCACCCAGGAATGTGAGCAGTATGTGCTACAAAGGTGCCTCGGAGGGAGGCCTGGGTAGTGTGGAGAGGGAGGGCAGGAGACAGGGATTTAAGAAGGAATTATGCTGTGTTACACACACGTGCTAACTCCCCATAAGGAAAGTAAGCATTACGTGTTACACACATGCACTAATAAAGTACATAAATAAATTGATAAGCAAAGAAATGTACACTAAATGGAAAAGACAGGGACCAAAGGCATTCTCGGCATCTGTTTGGATTTACACAACAGAAGGTAAATACTTGTGGGTTGGTTGATACATCTCATGTTTTACCTAAGCAAAAAGCTAAAGAAAGTCTGAAGGAGAATTAATCTACAAAGATGGCAATGTATTTCAGAAAATTTTATTTTGTGGTCTGTGATAGAGAGAACCCAGCCTTGGAACCAGAGAGTGCTCCAGAGTGAAGCCCTGGTTTAGCTTTCCTGACTCTGCAGCTTGGCTAAGCAAATACCCACTAGTAAGGTTTCTTTCAATTTAGTCGCAGACTCAAAAGAGATGCTCAGTGAAATTGCCTCAGCTTCAGCAGATGGAAGCAACGGTACAGTGCCTAGCAGCTTTGTTTGTTTTTGTTTCCATTCGCTTATTTATTTCAGGAACATCATCAATTAAACTCTTAACTTTAGCTTCATCAGTATTTCTGGAGAGACAGCTCTGGGCAAACACAGCAAAACTAGCAAAGGGACATCTACAGTTCTTTGCTTACAGAGGGCCAAGACATTTATGATTCAAAGGTAAGGAGAAATTGAATGCATCCACATGCTTTGTGGCTGCATCACACCTTTTTTGGGTCCCTACCTGTGGCTACCCTGGCTCAGAACGGCCCTGCAAGGGCTCTGCTCCTTGCCAACGGTGCCTGCTCACACTGCGTCAGGGGAGGATGACCACTGTGTTCCTGCCCAGCCCAGGAGCAGCGTGTTACCGATTTAAACTTCAGCAAGATCTTTCTTCTCGCATACAGGATCCTGATTTGTTACCTTCAATTGCCTTTCCAGCCGAGAACCTGTTGTATTTTTGGTAAATTAAACTCAAAAGATTGAAGTCATTAAAGACAGAAATGTGTTGTCCTATGGTTTTTAAAACACTTCAAAGAATAAAATTTCCTAAAGTATGAATACTAGCATATTCAAGAATTTCCACAAGAACTGTGCATGCAATGGTCTACAAAGGCGTAAAGCTGAATTTAGCTTCATGCCACTTTATAAGGAACACTTTCTTTAAACCTGAACCAAATTTGAGTACAAAAGAAGGTCACGGGAGTCATTATTTACCTCCAGATATGTGTGATGTAGAACTGGGTGAAAGCCAAATGCCGCAGAAAAGGTGTTAAGTCTCAGCAGCAGATGTCAGTTGGAGTCCTAAGCCATTTTCTAAACTGAACACTCTGAACCTGAAGACTTTGTGACTTCAAAGGACAAAGGACAGGGTCTTTGAGTACAGATGTGAAACTTTTTTATAAGTTTTAAAGGATGAGTTTGATTTGAATTTTGAGAATTAGAGAAAGGAAAAAATAACAGGAAAAAAGAATGACAGTTGTCCCTGCTTGGTAAGAGGCAGTGGAGGGTCCCCTGGAAGGAGTCCTTGACCACCCTGCTGGTCACAGTGAACGCGACTGCTGGAAACATTCTCCTGGGTCCTAAATGGTACCAAAAGCCCCTCAGTGCTTAAGAAAAAAGACAATGCAGGTGGTATTTCCCTTTTCTTTTAGTCCTCTTGGCTTCCACCTAACAATTTTCCATCTACTTGTAAAGAGGACAGGCAACAATGAGAAATAACACAGGCAGTGTCTCATCTGAGAATCTTACTCATCTCCTGCTCCAAAGGCAAACTCCTGCAGCTCCCAGGGAGCCTCATGCGCTAGGCTTTCAACGCATGTGCAATTTTCCTCCACTTAAATAACTCAAAGAACTCAGGCTCTAACTTCCATAATTTGTTATTCAATGCAGAAAATGAAATGCACCATCCTCAATTACTCTGATTTTCTAAAGTACATCAAACAGTGTATGAGCCGTGGGTTGCTAGGAAGTGGAGGTGCAGGCGTACTAACGCATTATGGTGCTGGGAATAAATAAAAGTGGCTTATCTTTTAGATTACTCATTATTTTTGAATTTAATGATCTTTAAATGACTATTTTAATAATGTTATGAACAATGCCATAAATCAGTAATAAAATTTTCACTGGAAAGATATCATGAATTTTCACTTGAACATGTGGATAATCTATTAAAAGATCTATAAAAAAGTATTTTCATTTCTGTCAACCATGAAAATATATCTTAAACTGGTACTTAAGTTAACCTGCCCATTTTCAATCTGAATCCCCTTTTAGTAGCTTTGAGAACTTCCTTTCTTTATCTACCAGATAAGGCTCAAAACAGTACAAGCCACAGATGTTTACATGAGGGTCCAAATAAGAGAAAGTGTCTAAGATTTAGAGCAGCTCCTGACAGCAGCTAAGCATTATGGGAAAGCGCAGTACCAGCAGCAGCAGTGTGGTCATTCCTTGTCACTAAATACCAGAGTGATAATTGCAAGAATCATTTGTTTTGCTCTACATGAAATTGTCAGTGCTTGACAGAATATACAACATAACTGCTTGATAAATATCCACCACATGAAAAATGCTTATGTGAGGGCTGGCCAGATAATCCACTGGACTAAAGTGCCTGCTTCAGCAGAGCACAGCAGCTGGGGTTCGATTCCCTGCATGCCATGCTGGCCCCACCACCCCCGGACATGCTGAGGTGGCAACTGAGACTAGGGGCGGTGGTGCATGCTTGTAATCCCAGCGCTTGGGAGGCCGAAAGCAGGAGAATCACTCCGAGTCCGATCTACATAGTGAGACCCTGTGCACCCTGTACACTCTATCCTAAATTCATAAAAAAACTTATGTGTATTACAGAATGTGGAGATAGATTATATTTTATCTCTTCTAGATGATACAATTCTCAGAAACAGTTCAACAACATAGTAAAATGATTTTTGAAAAAGTTAAATGTTATATTTCCAAATATTTCTACTATCAGCTTCAAATGCCATGGAGAGTTTTACTATTCCACAAACTCTTGCAGAGTTTTCTACTTACAGAAATAAATAACATATCTGAAATGTATTTATAAAATGCAACACTTATTCAAAAGCTTTTGGTGCTACATCGATCTTATTAATATTGCTTCTAAAACACCAAAATGACAAATAAATTTAAAGACAGTAAACGTATTTTTGAATACTGTGCCTTATAATACTCCAAAGCTATTCATTGGTGTTTATAAAAATATGTAAACTATAAGAGTGTTATACATATAATAAAATGTTGATAATCAAATATGATGTTCATTTCAACAGAGAATATTGGAGACAAGATTTTAGATTTCAGTGTTTTATTTTGTCCAGTTTAAAGAAAGAATCAACAACTCTCCCTTTTATCCCCAGGTTTGCTTCTGCTAGCAGTCCTTCTGCATCTCCAATATGGATTCGATCATTATAGTGATTTCCATTTGCTCTTCTGTCCAATAATATTTGTCCCTGTATGTGGGGTATGTATGTATGTACGTATGTAAGCAAGTATATTGTGCAGGGTCTTCCTACACAGCTCAGACTCCTAGTGATCCTCCTGTTTTCAGCCTCCTCAGCACTGGGATTATAGGCGTGCACCACCACACCTGGACTGGGTCGCTGGCTCAGCCCACCCGAGGACAGGGCCAGCATGGCATGTGGTATTTTATGTAGAAATTATAAAATTTGAGCTTTTGGTCAATATGTTTATAAGAGACATCTAAAATGACAAATATAGATCTTAGCAACCATGTGGGGGCCATAAGGTGCAATTTTTGGGTATAATAAGGAATTTCCTGGTTTGCCTTGGGTGCACCACGGCCCTTGTAGAAGCACACACTTGAGTGAGAGAAAACTGGCAAGCTGGAGGTGAAGATTCACTGTCTCGGCCAGCATTCTTCCTCTTTAGCCCACTTAATGCTGTGAAGCCCCAGCCATCCGAGCTGTCTGCCACAGTATCACAGGTCCTCACGGGGCCAACACATTTCTCCGAGATCCTCTTAGTTTGCTTCTGTATGGAACTTGGGCTGAAAGCCATGGGCACCAGAGAAACGAGAACACTGAGGGTTGTAACAGCAATAAATGAGGTCAAATTCAGCACAAATGGATCAAATGAAATAATCCCTAGAGCTGAGCTTCTCTGCTCCTAGGTGTTTTGAAGGTGTTTTGTTATGTTATGCATGTTTTTGCTTAGACAGAGCTTGTTTACTTACAGTCATAATAAAGCTTATTGTTGAGTGCTTTATAATATTGTCTAAGATATTCACGGTCAGTTTAAAGCACACAAAGTCATCTATCAATCACACAGTTCATAAATTCAAAATATGATCAATTAAGGAGTTTTAAGTGACAGACTCATGAAGTTAAAAGGACAGTCCCCATCACCAAGGCAACTATCTCCATGCAGAATGACAACTCTGTTTATTAAATCATTATGAGGATTGTAAGTTGCAAAGAATGCCTTTTATCATTGCTTTCTTTAGATGTCTCAAAGGATCCAACAATACAAAATGCCATTGCATAGTTTTTCTCAATTCTAATATTAAAATTTAAATTATTCATTTGAATGTAATAAATATTATTTATAAGATTTTGCCAATTGTTACTAGAACACAAAAGATTAATTAGGACAAACTATTGCACAAATGTAGTTATCTATGTGGTAGCTAAGTAGTTCTAATTGAGCATATTTTACTGAACTCCGTATTTTACATAAACATACAAAATTTTGTGTAGGTTTCTGTATTTTTTGATACTTTTTTTGTAATATTGATGGAAATATTCTCTGGTAAAGGGTAAACAGGAAGTATAAATGGATAATTTTCTCCTCTTCGTGGCAGATGTTGTTTGCAGTTAAATGGGCACTTGTTCCAGATGTACGGATAGGCAAATATTGAGAATTTCCTACAGGGATGTTTACTTTTATAAATGTATAATAATTTGGAGTTTTATTTATTATGTTTCATTACATGAAAAGAGAAGTTCACCCTTCCAGGAAAATAAGTCTCATCTTTGTTTACTATCGATTCCTACAAAAACTTTTCCAACTAAGTATATGAAGATATCTTCTCCCTAATCTCATTTTTGCCCTAGGCTGGATACTCTCCAGGTAAGCCATTTCCTACTTGGGTTTTATTCTCTCCACTTATAACACATATACCATTTCCCAGGTGCGCATAAACTGGACAAGGGGAAGTGGTTACAGATGACGGCGTCCTAGTAGGTAATCCGATATGTGCGAGGGTGGGCTGTGTTCATATGTGTGTTCCATCTGATGATATTCCAGACAAGATCGATGCGCTGTGCTCCAGTGTCATGTGCAGAGACTTTCAAGTGTGTCCCTGGGCTGCAGCCCAACCTCGTTAGTCTGTTGGGATGAGGGAACCTTCAGGGATCTGCAATTTAAACAAAGCTCTCAGGTCACTGCAGAACCACAAGGGAAGTGCAAACTGCTGTCCAGGCTCATGTTTCTCACATTTTCCTGTGCGAGCAAGTTGCCACGGGATCTTCTTGAAATGCAGACTCAGAGTCACTTAGTCTAGATGGACCTTGGACTGCTAAATAGCCGCCACAGGCAAATGCTGCTCAGCCATGGGCCGTGATTTGAGGTACAAAGCTCTAGTCCAGATGAAGCTCTTGATAGAACTACCAATACGTGACAAGATGATTTCATCAAAGAGTCAAAACGTCATAGACGGGAAGGACCTGGACATCAGGGTATCCAGCGTCTTTACTGTACAGGTGTAAGAACTGCGAGTCACTGAGGCTTACTGACTTTACCGTGATTAAGTGAACAGCAAAAGGGAAGCCGAGCCAAATACCTGCCCACCGTGTTCACTCGAGCTTGCTGGAGCTCGGTTTCCAGGTCTGGTAGTTCTGGTGAGGAGATGTCAGTGGATGTCCAATAGTCTTGGTCATTGTGGCAGTGATGTTGGCTTAGTTCACATCTCACCAATTTATATTTTCAGCCGTGAGCCACTGTTCATTCTTCACTCTTCCTCCTTGTGTCCCTTGCTTGCCTCTCAGTGTACAGAATTCCCTACTTTTAGAATCACCTTTTTTGGTTGCTATGGCTCTCACTTTGATAATGACTTAGACATATTATTGACATTTTGGACAATTTGTTTTAATGGGACAGAAATTACATGTTTAGTTTTATTGCTTCATATATTCTTCTTTTTTTTTTTTTTTTTTTTGGTGGAACAGTGGATTGAACTCAGGCCTTTGCACTTGCCAGGGAAGCACTTATTCCACTGAGCCATCTCCCCGGCCCCATATATTCTTTCTAAAATTATTTTTCTGTTTTTTTAGGGAAGGATTTACAGGGTGTTCAGGGTCTCACTACTAGATCAGACTCACAGTGATTCTTTTGTTTACAGCCTCCCAAGTGCTGGGATTACAGACGCATGCCACCACGCCCAGTCTCAATCAACAGCTCAGTGTGCCCTGGGGTCAGGGCCAGCACTGCATGCCCGGGGATCAAACCCTTGGCTCCTGTGCCTGCTTGCAGGTACTTTAATCTACTGTGCTATTTGGCTGGCCCTGCTTCATGTATTCTTAAGCCAAACCACACTGTTCATCCATTTCAACTGCACAGTGCAATGGTTTTCAGTCATTCACAAAGTGCCGTGGTCGCCGCTCTCATTTCCAGAGCACTTTTCTCCACAATCACTCAAAGTCATCCCCAGCACTCCCACCACATCTGTCCTCTCTCTCCCTCCACCCCTCAGGAGGCTCTGCCAGGCTCAAACTTGCTGAGTCTGATTTCATCAATCTGAGGTCACCTGGGACTCTGAGTTAAAAATCTAAGAATAGATAAGGACCGCCATGACTGCTGGGTAGAATCCATTACTGCTATTACTCTCTTTCTCTTTCATGAGCCCCTCCTCTTCTCATTTCAGTTGAAGAAACTGGGACGATGCTGCCTCAATCTGTAATCCCCATTCGCCGGCCTTGATGCAGTACATGTTGCATCTCTTCGGCCAATTGATTGGTTCCAACAAGGGAACTGAACTCAGTCTATGTCAGTGAGAGTCAACTGAGCTGTTTCCTTTGGGAGATTAGCACAAGCCCCTCCTTAATCACTAAAGGAAAATAATCTTGGTCTTAAGCTTCTGGTAACCGTAAATGACCCAAGGAAAGAAAAGCCTGATGAAGAACAGAGAAGATTGAACAGGAAAAACAGTGGAATAGAAAATATGTTTTGTATAACATTATCCAAAAGCCTGTACCAAGCTACGCCTACGGCTGGCTGGCTTCACAGCACGCCATCTCTTGAACCAGGAAAGGGTCACTCTTATCAGTTTGAATTGGATTTTGGTCTGTTGTGAGCAGAGTAATTATAATGAGGACATTCCTTGAATCTGATACATGGACCGCACTGTCTTCAGCAACAAACAAAGAAACGATTCTCTGGAACATTCGCAGCGCCCCTTTTTCTCAGCCTCCCCTGCCTTTCTCACTCAGTCTCCACCTGCGTGCCTGCCACCTGTTCTCTCTGGATCTTGTGCCCCTGAAGTTCCAGGTCTGACCCGTGTGGAGAAAGACAGGAGGAAGCTGACACAGCAAGTTCTGAGAAGAGCTCAGCTCTGATCTCAACTCACTTAGAGTTGAGAACTAAAGCCAACTGCATCTGCTGCCTAGTAATGCTACTAGGACCCATGTAAGCACTATTCTCAGGCTGTGAAGTTTAACAGGGTTAGTCATCTTTTCATTGTCCTGCTTTTCCCCATATATTTTTCAGACACTTGGAGCTCAGCCTGGTCTAAGCCCCTGAAGCTGCCAGCAGAGATGGATGTAGTGAACATGCTGGCTGCTCACCGCCCCATCTATCTCAGGACCGGTGACGCCATTCAACCTTTCACTGCCCTCCTCCTAAAGCCCTGCCTGCTTATGACAATCAGAAGGCCTGCTCTGTCTCATTTCCTCTAACTGCAGAGAGCTATTGTGGATTTCAATAAAGTAAGAGAAATACACAATAAAAGAGTCATGTTTAAATTTGCTGGGCAGCTCTTTCAATCTTCAGAGCTATAGGGCAATTTAAAAACACAACTCTGAGGAGCAGGTAATTTGTTTGTCGTAAGTGGAGGAATCGTTTCCTCTACTATCGACGCACATCAAGGGCAATCTTATCTGGACCCTGCTCATCTTTAAGACCATTTTCCTGTTTCGAAAAGCAAGCAGTTAGGAAGCAAGGAAATTAAATGTAATATAGAAGGGCCTCCAGTGCTTTCCTCAAAAGCAACACATAAATCAATAACCCGGGAGGTCACCATTCACCTAAAACTGAAGACTAGTTTTCATTGTCCAGAAAATGGAGCATGCATGGTTCTACATGACTACGATTATGCTTTCTTAACTTTGAAGTCATTTGCTCTTCACACATAAAATATTTAGACAATTACACAGTAAAAATATGATATTTTCTAATTCTTCAGTCCCTTGAATGCTCATAGAATATTTAATAGTAGAAACTAATATGTTAGAATTTGACAAATTGAAAGCTAAATATCCATGAAGAATATAAAGACATGAGATACTACACGCAATGCCCTTAAGCTACATTACATCTATAACAAAATGAACCATTAAGTAGCATGCAAAAATTTCATGTGGATTGACAATTTACTTAGTAATCCATCCTGCAACCTAGCCACTAGAAGACTGGACTATTTTTCCAAATCAAATTAGAACAGCAATCATCACCTATAAATAGCAAGGAGGTAAAATTCTTATTTTTAAGAACAAAAATTATTAGGCAAAAGATGATTTAAATAAATTTAAATCAAGTTGATTTAAATAAAATGCCTTAGGTAGGCACAGGGCAGTTGAATAGAAAATGTAGCCTGCAAAATTAGGTTATATAAAATCATTAAATATTCCATGTACACAAATAGAATATTAATGATTATTTAGATGGCAGAAAAGTAAAATTTTAGCCATGTCGGCCCCACCCATGAGACTCGCTGAGAAGGCAAATGAGACTGGGCATGGTGGTGTGCACCTGTAATCCCAACACTTGGCAGGCTGTAAACAGGAGTATCACTGTGTGTCCGATCTAGTAGTGAGACCCTGAACACCCTGTAGACCCTTCCCTAAAATACAGAAAAAAAAGAAAAAATTTAAAGAGATTATCACTCTATATTATTAAGTATTATGGCCTATACTCAAAATTTTAAATATAAAAGAACTCACAGTAAGAGAAGAAACTATAACATCTCTTCTACAACAATAATATTAAAAGTATAACTTTCAATGCAGAATACGTATAATAAATGTTTTATAAACTGTTACAAACTGCTTTAAAACTTACATTGCCTCTGTAAGTTTACTGAAAGAAAAGTTTGTACATAAAAACAATAATTATAAGAAAACACATGTCAGTCAGTCACTTTGCAACTACTGTTTATCATTATATAGTTTTTGAATCCAAGATAATAATACATATTTCCTTCAATGCTCATTTTAAATATAACATTGTCAATACTTCCAGTAAGAAAATATATTCAATGTTTTAAGATAATTCTTAGCCCCATTTCAAGTATGTGCTTCTTCAAAATACTATTTCTCATAATTTTCAAACACATATCCTTTCTTAGATTATTTTGGCTAATAAGTATTACTGACACTAAAAAACAGTATTCTAAACAACTACTTTAGAGATTTTTTTGATTTAATGAATCGAAGGAGTAATTTATTTTATTTTATTATTTTTTAATGAATTTAGGACAGAGTCTACAGGGTCTACAGGGTCTCACTCCACAGATCAGACACATAGTGATCCTCCTGTTTTCAGCCTCCCAAGCACTGGCATTACAGGTGTGTGCCACCATGCCCAGTCTCCATTGTCCTCTCACCACAACCCGGGAGGGCACACTGGGGCTCAAACCCTGGCCTCTGTGCTCTGCCGAAGCATAAGGCAGTAATTTAAACAAAATAGTCCCACAACTTTTTTTGATTTGCAATGTATAATAGCCTTTACACAGGAGTTTATTTTAAAATAATTCCAAAGGAAAATTCAAATCAAGAGTCCTGGCATGATGGCTCAGCGGACTAACCATCTGCTTTGGCAAGCGCAGGGACAAAGGTCTGATCCCCAGTCCCACATGCAGCGCTGGCCCTCCCCCTGGAGGGCACTGAGCCAGCGACCAAGTCCAGGCATGGTAGTGCACACCTGTAGTCCCAGTGCTGGGAAGGCTGAAAGCAAGAGGATTACTGAGTCTGAGCTGCACAGTGAGACCCTATACCAAATACATAAATGAACAAAAGGAATGAAAATTCAAATAAAAAAGAAAGATCATTAAAAGACACACACCACTTTCTGGAGAATGCAACCTCATATCTTCTTGTAGGGTTCAATTTGCAAGTACATGAGAACACATTTGCCCCTGTGTTGTCCTCTCCCATTTCCAAATGAAATAAGCATATATAGGAGCTGTAATTTCTAGACAATGACTGGTAGCTCATTAGCTTGAAGTACAAAACCAGCTCTAGAAGGAGTGCTTATGCGATCCACAAGTTTGCAGATGAACCCAGGATGCGTAGACTGGAACGTGATGGCTCAATTCTCTCTTCGGTTCTCATCCTGTAGCTGTGGGTCAGGACAAGGTCATCCCACAGAGCTTCGCTAGCACATTCACCTGTGCTTGGCTTTGCCACTTCCAAATCCCGCTAGGTCAGCTCTTGGTGGTCATTTTGTTTTTGTCACACGTAATGCACAATCACACTTCACAAAGGACTATGTCCTGCATGGATATTATCCCACCTACTAGGGCAGTCACTGGCAAGGCTGAAGCCACAGGCTAGGTCCTAAGTCTGAGTGCACCTTGGTCTTAGGCATGGGGAAAAAAGCCAGCCTTGTCTCAGGAGCAGCAGGTGTAAGAACCTGCTAGGCCTGCAGAGTAACTGAAGCAACACAGTTTTGTCAGGTCAGGTAGTGCTGGTTGGCTTCTGTCTCACGCCCCAGAATGGCGCCTTTGCTGCCCATCACCCCACCCACATGATAGCTTTTGTTCTTTTCTTTAAAATTCCTACCCCCCCCCCCGCCCCGAGGTCCTTGTGAGTAGCTGAGCCCTTCTGTCCTAGATCTGTTTCCCAACTTTAGGATCATGATCACTCCACGCAGCCCCTGCAGCCCTGGCTGTGCAGAAGCCTTCTGCACCCCAGGCAGGCAGGCCTGGAGACGCCACCCTCAGGGGACACGATGCCCAGTGACTGATGTCCCTTTGCCTCCTAGGTATTGTCCTCTGTGGTATTTCAACTATTGTGAACCACAATCATCCCCTAAAATGTCAGAAAAATAAGACCGCCAAAAATATGAAAAGGGATAAGCACGAAAATGAAAATCAATAGATCTGGCCACAGTGGGAAAAAAGATCACTGGGGTCATCGCATTCTGAGCTCTTTCCATTGCCCCAGGAATGTCTGGTTATTCCTGAAATCCCTGGATTCTTTTACTGCTTTCGGTTTGGATGAACTTGCATGAATCTACCAAAGAAATCCATGTAACAATAAATGGATTTAAAAATGTGGGTCCCTTTATTAGAAGGAACCAAACACTTTTCCATAAGTATAGATTGTGATCTAATTATTAAACCCACATTGATATCAATGGTAAATTAAGAAGACTATATTTGAAATATAATGTGAAAATTAACATTAGTAAGAAAAATTATTATTTAAAAACAACCAACCTTTTTTTTTCAAGGGTGGCTCCTCTATTTCTCCTAGACCAAGACAAAATTATAAATTAGAATTTTTACATAGCATGACAAGGCTTTACTATTTAAACATATTTTCTTCTATTTTAAAAATCTATTATTTTTGACATTCATATTTAGTATATTATATTGTTTCCCTAATTTTAAACTCCAAAGTATAACATTGTTCACATACATTTATTTGAGATAGCTTCACTTTTTGAGGCTAATAAAATTGTGGCAAAGGTCCAAGTTATACATTATTGGTCATTTATCAAATTAATTTCAGTTTCTCTTGCTCATCCTGACTTCTTGCTGGAGCCAAAACAAATATAAATTTGGACAAAGACATAGCAGGTGCTCAAATAGTAAGAGTTTTCTGTTAGCCAAGGTTGAATACATAATCTCTGAGGATTAAAATGTCACTTAAAAGACAGAATCATGGTGCTTTGCTCTTTTCACACCCATTCAATGGAAACTTATTTACGGCTTAAATTTGATATTTCCTTGTAGTCATCAATGTGTAAAAGAGAACATACACATGAACTGTGTAATTGTTTAAGTGTTTAAAATACATTATATCACTTTACATCTTCATTTGCCTCAAAATTCATTCTTTTGAGTATCCTGTTAGCAGCGCTGCTTCTGGCTATTGGACTCTGAAGATGACTCATGTATAAAATATTTATATGCATTTTTAGTGTCACTGTTTTTATTTCAATCGTATTACAGATAAGCTTGAAATCTAGATAACATTTTTCTTATGTGCAAAAATATGAGCGTTTGTTGTGGGTTTATAGTGTACATAATGACTCCCTTTATTATCATGGTACCATAGTGGGGACATTTAATGTTGGCATCTTTGCCCCGATGATGGATAAGCTCCAAGACGAAGATGCAACAGAGACCAATGCACTGCATCTGGAAGCCTACTGAAATGCTCAGTGCACTCAGAAGGGTACTCATTCTGGCTTAGCCTGGCCTGAGTGCTCTTTTGCAGTAAGACCCAAGCAGGTCCCTGGAGGGCATATCTCATGCTGGTCCTAGCAGCGAGAGATGCCTCCACGCCTCTGTACCTTTATCAATGTCCTCTTCCCCGTCTTCCTCTTCTTCATCGCCATCAGATGAGATGATGTCAGATAGCAGAGAAAAGAAGCCATAGATACAGTCTGTGGTTTCCTCAACAGCGTCGTGGACTAGTTTTAAAGGATCTGATCCGATCTTGGCAATAGAACTTGCTGGAAATAATTCAAAACAAAAAGTTCACAATTACCCTCAAAGAAACTCCGAACTTTCTTCCTGATTTTCATGTAAACATTTCTCAGTTGGAAAACTGAAAATTTCTGCCAGGTATTAAAACACTAAAGCGCCTTCTCAGGCAGACTCAGAGACTGGGGTTCATTCCTGGGGTGCCATGCGGGCCCCGCCCCTGAGGTGCACTGAGATGACGATTGAGACTGGGAGTGGTGGCGCGTGCCTGTAATCACAGCACTTGGGAGGGTGAGAACAGGGGGATCATTAGGAGCCCCATCTGTGTAGTGAGATCCTGTAGACTCTACTAAATATGTTAAAAAAATTAAAACGATACCTTGCTATGGTTTGCATATGATGTAAATTAAAAATAACATAGGCCAAATAGCAGAATAAAGCGCTTGCGAGCAGGCACAGTTAAAGTGCCTGTGAATAGACACAGGGGCTGGGGGTTCGATCCCCAGGCCCGCTGTGCTGGCCCCACCCCCAGGGTGCGCTGCGACTGCAATTGACACTGGGTGTGGTGGCTTGCACGTGTAATCCCAGCTCTTAGGAGGCTGTAAACAGGTGGATCACTATGAGTCTGATCCAGTAGTGAGACCCTGAACACCCTGTAGACCCTTCCCTAAAATACAAAAACAAGGAAAAAACTAGAAGTTGCTAGAAACACTGTTGCACTAAACAGTACAGAATTACCAAGAAATAACAGTCTTTAACAAGCCTATACTCAGGATAGGGAAAAATTAGGAATCATCAAAATAGTTTATACTTTTATTGCGCAGGCTGCAAATAAACCCTGAACTATAAGTGTTCATGAATGAGAGCAGTCATGGCCAACCCATGTTGTCCTTTGCGGGGTCACAGAGAAGGTGGCTGTAGATTTTCATAGAGCAACAAGTAGACAAAAGTAGCTACACATGTATGAGGACTGACTAGTCCATTACTATTTGTGATATATTTGGAAAAATCTGGAAGCTAAATACAATTAGGTTGATCTTTATTAGACCTGTTGATTTAAAATTGAGCTCAGTAGTATAGTTGAATAGAGTCAGCACTCAAAAATCAATAGCCTTCCTATCCACTAACAACAAAGGCTCTGAGAGGAAAATTAGGGCAACAACTCCTTTCACAGTAGCAACCAAAAATGAAATAACTTGGGAGTCAATCTAACAAAGGAAGTGAAAGACCTATCATTGAAACTTACAGTTCTCTGAAAAAGGACATTGAGGAGCATTTCAGAAAATAAAAAGATAGCCCTTGCTCTTGGGTAGTAAGAACCAGTATAGTGAAAATGGCCATACTCCCAAAATTGTTATACAGATTTAGTGCTATTCCAATCAAAATACCATTAGCATAACTCACAGAACTAGAGAAAAAACTTCTAAAATTCATCTGGAAACAGAAGAGGCTTAGAATAGCAAAGGCAATCCTAAGCAACAAAAGCAAGGCAGGGGGCATCAATACCTTGAAATTTTACCATGGAGCTGCTGTGATAAAAACAGCATGCTACTAGGAAAAAAAAAAGCAGACCTGAGGATCAGTGTAACAGATGAGCAGACGCAGACACAACTCCAAAGACACTCAGACACCTTATCTTTGACACAGAGGCCAAGTACATGCACTGGAAGGAAGACAGCCTCTAAACTGTGGTGCTGGAAACACTGGGTTTCTATATGCTGAAGGCTAAAATTAGACCCATGTCTATCACCATGCACTAAACTAAAACAGAAATGGATCAAAATCTAAATACTAAAACAGCAACACTGAATTTGCTGGAAGAGAAAGAACTCTTGAAGATGCTAATGTAAGCAAAGACTTCATGAGCAAAACCGTATTAACACAGAAAATGCAATGAAGAATCAACAACTGGGATCTAATCCTATTAAAAAGCTTTTGCGCAGCACATGAAATCACCAAGAGTGAAGGGAAACCTACAGAGTGGGAAAAATTTCAGCCAGTTGTCCTGCAGACAAAGGAATAATATTTTTTCCTCATTTAAAAAAGTATTTTAGATGTTCAGATAATCCCTCCCCTCAGTGTATCTACAATATCAGAATTATGCCAATGTATCATGTCAGGTAAAGGTTAAGGACTCCAAAATCAGGCTTCTACTCTAATTGAGATAGGAAATCATGAGAAGGCTTCAGTTGGAGGATTGAAGGGCTTTAATTCATGAAGCTTTTGGATCTGTATTAAGGATTACAATGGTGTCTGACTGGAAACAGAAGACAACAAGGGACCTAATGATGTAATTCAGAAAACAGATGGTAGTTTGTACCAGGCCTGCAACAGTGTGCATGGTGAAGCGATGTGGTGGGATCCAGAGTACATTTCAATAACAGCGTCTGCTCTCACTGAAGCAGAGATCAGGGTACCCCCCAGGGCTCCAGATGTTAGCAGCTGGAAGGGTAGAAGCAGCATCTACTGAGAAGGCAGAATCCCAGAGAGAAGCAGTTGTTATTTCAGAGATGGAGTTTGGAGTAAAAATATTACCTGACTTTGACAGTTCTCAGACTGACTCTGGGAAGCAGATGTGTGTGATGTGCTGTAGCCCTTTGGATCAGTCTCCAGGATTGTGGAGGAAAACTTCCTGGAAACAGGAAGCTGGGAGTAAACAAAGGATGGAGGGCATTCAAAGCCATGACACAGAATGTGATCACCAAAGGAGGAGCGAGAGGAGCACTTCACTGTTCAGAAGATACAGAGAGCAGGGAGAGGGGAGCAACCAGCAATGACTCCTAGGAGGGAGACACGGCAGGCAGTGAGGAGAAGAAGGACCAAGGCAGTAAAGCATCAGCTGGGCCTGGGGGAGCAAGCCTGTAACCCCAGCACTCAAGAGGATGAAGCAGGAGGATCCTTGTGAGACTGAGGCCAGCTTGGGCTACAAAGTGAGCTCAAGGTCAGCCTGAGCTGCATAGTGAGATCTTGAGATTATGTCTAAGACAAAAGGAACAAATACAAAAGCACTAAACGACCTTGAAGATACACAAGGTGATAACTACTGCTATTGTCTTATTTAATCAATTGTTGGTCTTTTCATAAAAGAAAAGGAAAATTTAATAACCTGAAATCATTCCAAGAACAGGGTGACCAAATGGCCAGTGTGGCTGATAGGTCAAGAAGCTGATGGAGAGGATTTGGCTTGTGGACTTTTACTAGTAAGGATGCGGCGAGGGCCTGCAAAGGGCAGAGCCATGGCCCCCACTCGGCACCAAATGCGAAGGGTCAGAGGCAGGGGCTGCACTTCACTGTGTGGGATGGAGACTGAAGGGTACTGACCAGGCACTGGGCGGCACTCTCTCTTAGCACTGTTATGATGCCAAGGGTAGTCTTCGCTTTGCACTGATGTGTGGAAGGGCTTAGAGAGAGGACAGACGCTACGAGACAGCATGTTCCTGAGGAGAATTTTAATGTTATGCTGTGCTCCCTCTGGGGGCTTGGGAGGGCACCCAGGTCATCCATGACCCTAAATTACAGCACGTGAGGTTCAGGCTAGCCCACCTATCTGTCACTGAAATGTGCCTTCTGTCCTAACACTCACTTTTACTGTGTTCTTGAGAGTTTCATGTGGGGAAAAGATAGTCTGAATGGTGAGATTAAACCCTCGAGAAAAGTAATGAGACAGAACTTTATAATTGCAATTGAGAATTTGAAAAGAATTGTATGCAAGGACGGGGATTGTATTGGCAGCATTAAAAGCACTTTTAGCACTAATGCAGCTTATATCTAGTGGAAGAGAAGTGCAAATGGGGTTTTGATGATTGTAAAAGATGGAGACTCTTTTCTCCTTCCTGTTCTTCCTAAGTGTGAACTGAGAAACTTAACAATAAAATCCAATAAAAATTATCAGTTTAATTACACTTAAGCTTAAAAACATTCCCTGTACCTAAGATGTGTATGTATGCATGTGTGTGTGTGTGGGGGGGTGCAGCCTGGCTCTTGTGCAGTGGAATATTGTCTAATCAGATTTTTTTCATCAAAGCAATGTTGCTGACTTGATGCAGGTTCTGATCTCAATAACATGGATGACGTCTTTAAAAATCTAAACATGTACGTGCATATTCAAGCAAGCTAGTAGTCCTGAAACTGATGGACATTCCTCTTTCAGAACTGATGTCTAAACCATGTCAACATGAAAATATTATACAAGGCAACTAAAACTTTTCTCTATGCCTTCTTTGAAGAGATACGGAGACAATTATACTTACTGTTTATGATTCTTTGAGTCAATATGTACATAATTCTGATAAATATATACATAACAGAAATAACAGTAATCAGGCAACGTTCTAAGATTATGTATATGCTCACAATAATACAATAAAGTAGATGCATTATTGTATTCCTTTTTAAGTCTAATAAAAACATTAATTTTAAAAATATGTCCATATTTATAGAGAGCATAAGTTACCGAGTCATATTTTGCAGGCCTGTTTAGGAGAAAGGTCTTAATTACTCTGTGATACGCCTTCAATCAAACAAAAACATGAATTCACAATTGTTTCTACGATATGACATTGGATCTGCAAATTCTAGGAGGGGATTTCCTTCTCCTAAACATGAGAAACTTTGCTCCCCCAGGAAGATAAAGTCTTCTGCTGCTTCAATTGTCTTGTAACTGTGAGGACAGTAGCTCATTGAGGAAGGCAAGGTTAAAATTGAAAAACTGTATCTCAGTTCATGATGACATTGCTGAGGCCTTAAATCACAGAATCTTGGAATAACCACTGTCCCAGCACTTCTGTAACATAAGACATGGTTCTCAATGTGTAAGTCACTTAATCCTACATTTCTTTTATTAAAAGAGAATAAAAAAATGATAAAAAACAGAAATAATACAGAATTTCAAAGAACAATATGATAGGAATTCAACAATGACTGTTACATTGCATATTGTGGTCTTCAAAGCAGTTGTTCCGATTACCAGATATAACCATGTAAAATTGGTCAAAAATATTTAAGCATTAAGTTTTCCTTTCTATAAGCCAATAGAAATTATGGAAAAATCCACCACTATATACAGGGTAAATGGCTCTCAGGTGCCTTGTGGTCAATACCTGGATTTTCTCCACCGATAAAAGAATGCCAAGAGACACCATGAAAAGTGAGTTAAATCAGCTTTGTGTTCATCCTTTTTTTGAAGAAAAACTTGTATATATACCAATGTTTCTAAAGGGGACTTCCATGGGGAATCAAATTTGTCATTTTCTCTGCTTTTCTCCTAAAGAACCAAGCCATACTTTCCCTGGTACTTTGATCACCAGTTTTACATTCCTGAAGTTATGTGAGACGCCTCTTCAAACGTCCACAGCCTGAGAAACATCAGAACATAAAGGTCACAAGCAGAAAACATTCATGTCCACCCTCCTACCTAGTGCTGTGCCCAGCTTCCTTGGATCTGGGGACAGAAGGGAAAATAAGAGAGAACAATATAGTGCCCTTATTAAAATTTTGATATTTCACTTTTCATATTTTTTTCCAGAAATTTTGAAAGTTTTAAGTACTTGCATTCAAGTACTGTTAGTATCTGAGATTTTCGGATGCCTCACATTGTGCTCACAAGGAGCGGCTCCCCTCCTCACCTCTGTCATCCCAGTTCTTCTCCCAGCTAAGAGCTGCCACGTGCTACTGAGGAAAGCCACGCACAGGACACAGCATTCTGTGGTCCAGGTTGCCCAGCTAGAACCTGCGATGAGAACTACTCTCCTTCCCCTGAGGGTGGTGTGAGTACTGAACCGAAGAATGCTTCAGGCCACAGAGCACAGTGCCGGGTAGTGTGCTGGGGCCGCGGAAGCTGGAAACTGGCCATCGGCCTCCGTGCCTAAAGCAGTCAAGCTACCTCAGTCTTGAGAAGACCATCTTGTCTGGACAAATTTTGCTGTTAGTTGCTAGGCAACTGTGTGTCTGGGGATACTAACTTAAAGGTATAAATGAACAACCTACTGTCATTCTTTGGGTGCTTTGCTAATGAGGCAATGGGCTACCACCTGACCCAGCTCTTGTCCTCTGGTTTATTGTTTTCTCATTCCTGCCACCTTTTGTCCCCAGGATGCACTGAGACACCAACGAGTCTCTACAGTAGTGAGTGCATATCAACATGGAGAAACAACAGTTGATTATATGTCACCCAGGCCTTCTCCACTTTGCTGGGAGTGGTGAAGGGGGCACCGGAGTGCGTGCTCTTGATTTCTCCCAAGGGCTTCTCGTCCTGCACAGCCTGTGTGCCCAGTTTTCCCTGAGGGATTTGAGCCGATCCATGCTAAGAGGGTGAAGCAGGAGCAAGGACAGTGCACGTGGGCCCTGGGCCACTGGCTCCTGTATTCTCTTGCCCAGGGTGGCAGGAACAGGGCTGGGCCCTGGGCATCCCTGGTGATCCTCACCGGTGTCCCCTACAAAGCATAGCACCTGCAGCTGAGCAGGAGAGATAAAAATGTTAAGAATTATGCATGGAGGGCTGGGGAGATAGCTCAGTAGTATAAGTGTTTGCCTGGCAAGCTCAGTGTCCTGAGTTTGATCCCCAGTACCAAAAAAAAAAAAAAACAGGACACTAACAATCATTTAACACAGACAAATGGCATTGCCTCACAAACATGCTACCCACCCCCATGAAATCAGTACTCTCTCACTCTGGATCCTAGCAGAGTCTATAAATCTACACACTGCTTTCATCAGAATGCAAGGACCCAAAAGTGTGTGTCCCATACCTCCTAGAAAAGACTCAGCTCTACACGAGGGTCTGGACAAGGTGAAGATGTGCTCAGATGTTGTGATGATTTCTAAACCAAGAGCAGCTAAAGACCAGTGTGATGGAGATGTGGGTGCCTTGCCCAGGAGACCCCTATGATGAAGTCAACCACATTTTAGGAAGAGATTCTTCTTGGGGATAACTGTTAAGCTCTAACCATCTGCACTATTTTAGCTGTAATATAATCAACATAGTCCTACCACTGCTCTCTAGGTTGTTCTAATTTTGATATATGAAGAAAGTTGTTTCAAAATATGCAGAGGTCAACTTCTACACCTCAAGAAAGTATAATTTTAGGGACTGGGGAGATGGCTTAGTGGAATAAGCACATCCCTGCCAAGCGCAAGGGCCTGAGTTCAATCCCTGGTTCTGCCAAAAAAAAAAAAAAAAAGGTATAATTTTAGATGGCTACCTTTCCTCTTGCTGCTGGTAAGTCCATGGATGTTTGCTTCTGCTGGTGAACTGTGCTTTTGTAGAAATTCAAGCAATTTCTGTTCAAGGTCCTGTTGCTTGAATTTCTGCAAAAATTTGTCTTGCCCTAGAACTTTTTCACTGCCAAACAGGTTCAGATGTGTTTCCACATTTGAATGGTTCCCTCACAGGTAGGAAGACTGGAAATACATGCAGGAAAATAGGACAGAAAGATATTTAAACATCTGAGCGCTGTGTCGGTGCCGGGCTGCAGCCCTGACGGTCTCCGTGGAGTTGACGTTTTCTTAGACTCAGAAGCAGAGCTGCAGGCTGGAGCTCAGTGGGGCCCTTGCCCAGCATGGGCAAGCCCTGGGTTCCCTCCAGAAGCACAAAAACAGAAAAGGAAGGAAAGGAGGCTGAGGGAACACAAATTTGTATGGCACACTCGGAGCCTGGAGTTTGGCAACATTTATAATTTCATAATTGTCAACTATTTCCTAAGGACATATGCTAGAGATGCTCATTTAATTTAATTATTTGTCCAAGAGAGTGCATTTCAAATGAGAATGCCTGACAGGGAGCTGAATGGCTAGAGCTCTCGGCCCTGTTGTTTCCAGTAGAGATTAAAGAGGAAGCAAACAGAAATATGTGCTTTTACACTCACTGGGCAATTCCTCCTCTTCATCAAAACAGTGTTTACTCAGGATGGTTTTAAAGTTTTAAGAGCATCTGGCGTGATGGGGGACACTGCCTTGTGGGATGATCCACTGGGTCTGAGCAGGTTTAGCGTCGTGAGAGCTGCCATCTTTACTTTTTATCACCACCGTGGAGGGGATTTCACCTTCCTACTGTCAAGAGCCTTTTCTCCTCCTTTGACTTTATTGCCTTCTTATTTTCTATTTCATTTGAAATTGAATGTTAAAATAAAAACTAGCAAAATGAAGAACTCATTCAAGGCAGTCAAAGATCTAAGAAATCTTGACACAGCACCTTACTCCTTTATATGTAATCCCGACAATGGATTTGCAACCTGCTAGTGCAGTATGGGAAGGGGCTCACCTGGGATTATGTATCATCCCACTAGTTTTTTCTTGAAAAACATAGACAGACAGGCACGTGTTTGCAATGCTGCTTTCATTCCAGAAATAATGTTTACTATTGTGATATCTAATAAGGCACTTTTGTTTCAACCAAAATAATCCTAATTTCTGACTTTTAAAAGTCTTTTTATGTACTTATTTTGTACAGTTATTTTTTTAAGTCTTTTTATTTGGAACAGGATTCATTTCTGGCTTTTTAAACACATGGCCTTCCCCCCCACCAAAAAAAAATTATATTAAGGTGGCTCATTTCTCAAGAAATGCTGTTTGGTTTTGTTTTATTTATTTATTTATTTATTTATTTATTTATTTAGTGGAACCGGGGACTGAACTGAGGCCCTTGTGCTTGCCAGGCAAGCGCTTATTCTATTGAGCCATCTCCCCAGCCCCTGGTTTTGTTTTAAACAAAATAAAATAAAGCAAATATTTTTGCAAAGCAAAGAAAGAAAAAGAAATGCTGTTGTAGTCTCTTTCAAATTATTTACATGAAAGGAGTTCTTTACACTAGTTGCAGTGACCTGGATAGGGATTTAGGAGGAAATAAGTAAAAGCACCCCCAAGAAAATGGAGAAATAAAAGGGAGTGAAAATTAAGTGCAACTGCGATAGCTCATTTATCATGTTGAACTACTTCCTTTCTGGTACATAATAGTCTATCCAGGATCCACATATGGACGAAAGTATAGACTTTAAGGTATGTTGGAACATTTCTTTGAAATTGAATATGTAGGCTAACGGAATTTTGCATTTATTTAACAAAATGAATTTGCAAAAAAAAAACCAAAAAAACAGCTGTGAGATCAATTAGCTTCAGACGGGACCGTTAGGTTATAGATTAATTTGTTCAGTGCTTCCATAGAGCATCTCTCAGATGCTACTGTAAAGAGAAAGACCCATTTTCATGTATTTAAGTTATGTCTTCTTTTACAAGTGAGTGAATACCAGGGCTTTGCCATACCCAAGACCCCAAGACTAGATGTTACTCTTTTAGGTAGGACACTGAAGAAGAACAACTCATACTTGCCAGGAGTTGTCAAGTTATTTCACTTTAAAACCACATTTTTTAATAGATTTTCATTCAGTGACATTATTCGCATACAGGCCACATGGGGCGGAGCTCCCCAAGAGTGGATTATCTTATTGCTGAGGAATGCTCCTCAGTCACTAGGAATCTGGATGAATAAAATACCCATGCTGCCTCTACCAGTCATGTGACTGGGAAGATCTCTGTTACAAAAACCTTAAACAGAGTGTGACTTCCTTTTCTACCCAAGTACAGAGTAAATGAGAAGTGTTCTTTTTTTTTTTTTTTTTTTTTTTCATTTAACAAACACTCCTGTTCAAGGGGGATTTGATTTTTTTTAATTTTAATTTTATTTTATTGAGAAACAAACATCAATGAGACAGTTTCAAAACTGATTAATAGGTCAGTTTCAATAACTAATACTCAAGGGGGAGTTGAGAGTGACAGGGAACTAAAGAAAAATAGGGAAGATTGTACTCGAAAAGCGCTAACAAATGATAGAATCACAACAGAGTCCAATATTTATAACAATAAAAAATTTTGCAGTGTGATGGAAGAGCAAATAAATCAAAGTGACCTTAAAAAGTCCCTTCAAATCTTTAAAAATATAAATATTTAATACTTGTCCTGAAAAATCAGGTTTAGAGGTTTTAAAAATTGACAATATGGCCAGGTTGGGGCAATTTAACTATTGGGTAACAAAGTTTTGGGCGTCAGTATTACTATCACAACTACAAAATCAATTCTTTTTATGTACACAACACTGTTGACATTCGTCATGCAAGAATATTAAGAAAAACTAAACTATATTCTATGTATTTATTTAGTTATTTATTTTGGCGGAACCGGGGATTGAACTCAGGCCCTTGCACTTGCCAGGGAAGCACTTATTCCACTGAGCCATCTCCCCAGCTCTGAAAAACTAAACTATATTTTAACAGAACATATTATATCAGGAGGCAGCTAATGTTAGTGTTGTTTAATATTGACATGATGAAAAATGTCTTAATGTTTTGCTCATTATTTTTTTTTTTTACTGTGGTGGTAATAAAATTTTGACAGTCTTACCCATTTTGTTTGAGGGATGTTTGGGAAATTTCTGATTTAAATTAGAAGCAGAGAGTGGGGGAAGCTGTGGGGGGGGGGAAGAGAGAGAGAGAGAGAGAGAGAGAGAGAGAGAGAGAGAGAGAATCAATCCTTGGAGTACATTAGTACATGAAGAGTTGTCCTCTACATACAGATAAGCAATTATTTTTTTACTATCAAGACAATTTTCAAATACAAAGTACAGTGCATAGTGCTGAGAACCTCAGCTTCCCACAGTGTATCATTCAGAGTTTGATCAGTGCAGCAGAATCACTAGCAATTATAGCTAACAAGAGGTGAGGATGTTATGTTATGAGGATTTCACCTTCAATAACGAATAAAGTTTCCGGAAAATAAAGAAGCACAAAGTTTAGACCTGAGCTTCCGGTGGGGCTGGGCCTGGGCCTGGGGCAGAAGCAGTGGCACTGGGGGATGCAGGAGGCGGATGGAGGTAAAGGTTATCCAGGGGCCAGGTCAGCTTCGCCGTGGACCCTGCCCTACCTTAGCGCAGGGACCTCCAACCTTTCCTTCAGCCCCGGGGCTGGCGTCTGCCTGGCAGAGAGAGAGGCTGCCCTCATTCCTGAGCGACCCTGTGCCTGCAGGGAGGATGAGGCTGGACACATCTGGCAGGACCTGGGCAGTGGCTGCCACAGCTGCTGCCCTGGCCTGGAGGAGGCCACCTGAGGAGCGACTGTGCGCACAGCACCGCGGTGTGTGGAGACCTAAGTGCAGGCGCGAGTCCTCGCCAGCTGTCTGCTCTCGAGTCGGCCCTCTGCAATGCCTCTTGCTCACAGCAACCCAGAACCCACAAGGACACACTTCTGAAGCCACCACCATCCCCAGAGTGACATAGATCCCTTGGTCTCATGAAGTAGGGCTATTTTAACCATGTTGGTTATTCTTCCTTTTCCCCTACATTTTTTGTTTCCTTTTTCTAGTTTGTCACATATTTAGAAGTAGACCCTAGATGCATGAATCCTTAATTTCACATCATCACATACATCAATATACATGTTTAGTGCATAAGGACTTTTTGATAGGTTTGTGCTCCTGGTGCAAAAATGTCCAACGTAAAGTTTGCACCTTTCTCTTGTCACGTCTGGAGTCGACTGCTTCTTGTGGGAATCCTTGATCTTTTGCTGGGGAATGATATTGGAGACTACACCGTGTGGCGAAGGTGCTCATTGTGTTCAGCTGCCATTGCTTCTGTGCTTTTTAGCTGGAGCCAAAATTATGGTATTTCAAGCACCATATGTTCACACCATTTTGAAATAAAATTTAAGAGCACAGACTTTCCTCTCAATTGCTTTGCTTTTCTAAACTCTTTTCTCATGTTGAAAAATCTTGATTATTAATGATTTAATTACTGTCTATACAGTATACCAATGACAATTTCAAATGAAATGATGTCACCACAATTACTAAGAGCAAAATGAGTAAGCGGTGTATTAGACATCTGTTAATTTTATGTTTTGTTCTCACACTATGTCACGCTAGGGACAGAGACCCAGAATTCTTTCAAAGTCATTGAAAGTCACTATTTTCTGTGGCTAAGCTATAAGTTGACACACTTAATTTTGTTTCACTGTGTCATCAAATTTTCATGATAACTTTTCCTTTTTAAAAAATATAAGAAAATTTATAAATTTCTTAAGTCAGCAATATATAAGGAAAGTTCTGCTCTCATCCCATTTATCTGTGCTGCTACCTTCCTTTCTTGATAGTTACCTCCTGCTGTTAGCTGGGGTTCAGCCGTCTGCTGTCCTGCATACATATCTGTATGCAAAGAAAGCCACCTAGAATTTTCTGCAAAAAATAATAAACTAAGATTTCCAGTGTTTAGTGGTCTTGCTTCAGGATGAAAAGGAGGAAGAGGAAAGGTGCAAAAGATGGAAAGAAAGCATTCAGCCATGGAAATGGTGTTGGCAAATGAACAGGAGTTCGGGGTGCAAGCAAGAGTTTACACTCAGTCTATCAGGGGCCAGCCAGATCGCTCAGAGGACTAAAGCACTTGCTTAGGTCGAGCACAATGGCTGGGATTCGATGACCCAGAAAGCTGTGCCATCCTCATCACCAGGGTGCACTGAGGAGGCAATTGGGACTGGGCGTGGTGGCACATGCCTGTAATCCTAGCGCTCTGGAGGCTGAACACAGGAGAATCACTATGAGTCCAATCTACGCAGTGAGACCCTGTAGAACCTGCAGACCCTGTACCAAATACATTAAAAAATAAAGAAGAGTTCACAGTCAAGAGACATTGAACAAGTTGAATAGATCTTTTTGATCACTGAATTCTACAGACAAAGAAAAGTCCAAGTCCTGAAAGATTCACAGCTGAATTATACAAGAAATTTACAGAAGGTAAAATCCCTATACTCCTTAAACACTTTGATGAAATTAAAAAGGAAGCAATCCTTCCAAAATCATTCCTGGAGGCAAGTATTATACTGATACCCAAACCAGGGAAAGATGCAACTAAGAAAGAGAACTACAGGACAATCTCCCTCATTAACATAGATGCAAAAATCCTCAATAAAATCTTAGCAAATAGAATACAGCAAATCATCAAGATTATACACCATGACAAGGTAGGATTCATCCCAGGGATGAAGGATGGTTCAATATGTGCAAATCTATCAATGTAATATACTATATCAATAGAGCCAAATCTAAAAAACCACATGATCATTTCAATTGATACAGAAAAAGCTTTTGACAAAGTCTGACACTCATTCATGCTCAAAGTCCTACAGAAAATTGGAATAGATGGCCTCTACTTCAATCTCTTAAAAGCCATCTATGACAACCCAATGGCTAACATAATTCTAAGTGGAGAAAAACTGAAATCTTTGCTCTCAGATCTAGTACAAGACAAGGATGTCCTCTGTCACCACTCCTATTCAACATTGTTCTGGAATCATTAGCTAGAGCCATTAGACAAGAGAAAGAAATAAAAGAAATAAAAATAGGTAAAGAAGAAGTTAAATTATTATTATTTGCAGATGACATGATACCTTATTGAAAGACTCGAAATACTCCATGAAGAAGCTACTAGAATTAATATAAACATTCAGTAGCATAGCAGGTTACAAAGTCAATACCCAAAAGTCAATAGCATTCCTCTACACAGATAACAAACACACTGAAAGGTAAATTATACAAACAATACTTTTGCAATAGCACCACAGAAAATGAAATACCTTGGAATTAATCTAACTAAAGAAGTCAAAGATCTTTTCAAGGAAAATTACAGTACTCTGAAAAAGAGATCATAGAGGATTTCAGAAAATGGACAAATATTCCCTGCTCCTGGACAGGAAGAACTAACATTGTGAAGATGGCCATATTCCCAAAATTGCTGTACAGATTTAATGCAATCCCTATCAAACTACCACCAACATACATCACAGACCTAGAGAAATCATTCCTCAAATTTATTTGGAACCAGAAAAGACCTAAAATAGCAAAGGCATCCTGGGCAACAAAGACAAGGCAGGAGGCATTACAATTCCTGATGTGAAATTATACTACAAAGCTAATGTGATAAAATCAACATGGTCCTGGCAACAAAATAGACCTGAGGTTCAGTGGAATAGACTAGAAGATGCTGAAGCCTATACGAATACTCTCAGCCACCTCGTCTTAGACAAAGAGGCCAAATATGCTCACTGGAAGAAAGATAGCTTCTTTAATAAATGGTGCTGGAAAAACTGACTTTCTACATGCCGAAAACTAAAACTTGACCCAGGTCTATCACCATGCA
>NW_004524610.1:6114166-6136770 GCF_000260255.1 Octodon degus
AAATCAGTGTGGAATCTCCTTAAAAAACTAGGACTGGAAATTCCATTTAACCAACTATCCCCCTACTGGGAATTTTCCTGCAGGAACTGAGAACGTCATATCATAGTGATATATGTGTGCCTATGTTTATAGCAGCACAATTTGTGATAGCCAAATCTTGGAAACAACCAAGATGCCCATCATATGAGGAATGGATGAAAAAGATGTGGTATTTTTATACAATGGAGTATTATTCAGCTATGAAGAATGATAAACTCAAAGCCATTATATTTAGGTTGATGCCACTTGAAGATGTACACATAAGTGAAATAAACCAGCCCCACATGTGTAAATATCATATAGTCTCCCTAGTATAAGAACTCAAAAGAAGAAATACAAATAGAAAGATAGAACAAAATTAAAAGGAAAGTGAGAACTTAAGGATTAGACAATGTAGAGAGGGCAAGAACAAAAGCTAGGAAACATGACAGGGGTAAAGCCATACATTTATATACACAAGATTAGGTAAGGTAATGATCCTGAGAATCTTCAGTAAGTTTTTGAAACTAGCAGTTAATTGGTAGGATTCTCACCTTGTCAAACTATATATGCTGATACCTGTGATTTAAGCAACTGCTCTGTAATGTGTAATGGTAGGGTCTTGCTTGGAATGCCTGTCATTCTGGTTTTCTAAATATGTACTGTTTGTCATGATATACCAATTACTTCCATACTGTCTCTCAAGTAAATATTTGGCTATTAAAAAAGGGTAATAAATGAAAACAAGAGATAAGAAAGAAAATGTCACAGGACTGTCCTGCTACAATGCTGTATATGGTTAGATTTCTAAATTTCTGTGTAAAAGTATGTAACTGTTTATTCCTATTTTTATATATTTATTTATTTTTTTTTCATATGCTCCAGGGACTTAATGTTTAACATATCAATACTTGATGGAAATTACCTGTTCTATGTTATGCCTAAGACGTTTGATATTCAGACAGATAGTGAGGTTAAACTCAACTGCCTATGTTGTGGAGTAATAATAATAAGCTTCTCTTCTGGAAGGTTAACAACCAAAGTTTACAGATCAAAAATTAGGAAAAATAAGGGATGAAAGGACAGTCAACATTTTGGCCCTAGCCTTTCAAGGTTAGTGAAGACTCAGGACATAGGAAAATCTGTACCATAACATCATGTAACTCAGTTGTGTCCCAAATTTTCTGATCAAGGGGATTATGGGGCCACAGAGGAAAGTGATCAATGATGTAGAGTGTGCCTAATGATAGTCACATGGAAAGAAAACATTCTCTCAGGCTTTCACAGAGAGCAAATTGGTCAAGCAATGGCCGTGACTCATCCACATGGCTGACATTGACAAAGGATCTGCAAACTGAAGTACAGAGTTTCAGGATAAATCTTGAGGGGATTTGACTGACCTCATTATACACAAAAGTTACATTTCTTGTTATATAGATCTTGCTTTATCTTGGTCTTGACCATCCAGCAGAAAAATATGAAAATGAAGTATAAAAAGTAAAGCCATATTAATATGCTGAGCTGTAAAAGGCTCAAGTCAACAACTTCTGACATCGCCAGTCTTACAGAAAACCCACTACTCTTATGGACTATTGGGCTATATTGGAATATTTTGCTGAATTCACATACCTCAATATTCAAATGTCAATGGAATACCCTTCTTTCACAAAAACTAAACAAAAAAGGGGGATACAAATGAACAACCATTTTGTATCTGTATATTCAAAATAGATTAGATATACAGCTGCATTCTCTTAATTCAATGAATAGAGAGATTTGTTCTGATAGTGTTTGTGGACAGGATATCATGTCTGCATCTTGTGCAATGAATAACCACTAAGACAATAACATGGAAAGTATTAATTATTTTAACTGTGCTAGTAATTGGTTTTGAAACTGTCTCATTGGTATTTGTTTCTCAATAAAATTATTTTTTAAAAATAAAAAATAATAAAACTGCATGCTGGCAGCCATGTTCTGTGGAGCACAGCTGCAAGCAAAGTTCCTGGTGAATGAGTAGCGAATGACAGTAGCAGCAACAACTACAATGACAACAACTGCTTGTGAGCTGAATTTCCCATAAAAAATAACAATTACTGACTCTTCAGGGGCAAATGGATGTTCTTAAAACTAACTTGTGCAACCAAACTTTCCAGAATGTGGACCCTCCGTGTGGGCCCAAAGTGCAAATGCCCATGTGCGGTCAGGGTCCAGCCTTGCTACGAGACTGGAAGCCCCGCAGTAGCAGGCTCCCGTAGGTGGATGTGGCAGCAGAGTGCTCCCCACTGCCTGGGGACACAAAGTTACTGAGGGCACACGGGTGGGACGTGGTGATAGGGCCTTGCAAGCAAGAGCACACAGCTAGCAATGCACAAGAGAATTAGGAAAATGTTCCCCCTGAGGGAGGGTCTGAACGGCCAGCAGATGCATGAGGAGATGCTCAACACTGCTGGCCTGCACAGAAATGTAAGCCGAAGCAGTGCTGGGATCCCACCGTGCTCCAGACAGAACACCTCATAACAAATGCTGGTGAGGCTGTTGGGGAAAGGCCCTGCTTTGTTGGTGGGGGCATAAATGAGCACAACCTTGTGGAAATCAGTATGAAGATCCCTGAAGAATCTGAAACTAGACATCCATTTGCTCTGGCTATTGTCTCCCTGGGTATCTTCCTGAAAGTTAAAGCCCTCGGATTATAGTAATCCAAGCGTGCCCATGTTTACAGAAGCACAATGCAAATCTAGACCTTGGAAGCAGCCTATATGTCTATTAACAGTTAAGTGGAATGGAATAGTACTCTGACATGAAAAAGATAAGCCTGAGTCATTTCTAGGAAAATAAACGTATCTTGACATCATAATGCTAAATGACATAAATCAGACACACAGCTCAGATTCCACATACTTTCTCCTGTATGAAAAACCCAAAATTGTAAATAAAAAGCAAGACAGAAGACAATAAGAAGCAGAGCTCTTTCTCCAATGGGAAGGGGGTCAAGAGATTGATGGCGAAGGGGAAGGAAAGGTGGTGAAACAAGAACTTCAAAGTGTTGCACACAAGCGCCCCCGCCCCGCACAAGGAATGTAAATGTTACACACTTCTAACAGACTAGAAAACTGTCTTAAAATTCCTAAAGGGCGGGTTTCAAAAGGCAGTGTAGGGGCTGGTGAGATGGCTCAGTGGTCTAAAGCACCTACTTAGAACAAGCTTAGCAAAGCTCAGGGACCGCGGTTCAATCCCCCAGCACCACAGCCCCGCCCCCTGAATAAATAAATAAATAATTTTTTTTTAAAAAAAAAAGAGTGTAGTAGAGTGTAGTCAGCAATTAGGGTGTGGCCGGAGCTCCCCAGCTCCTCCTCCCTGCTTGGGTGAGTTTCTCAGTTCTCCAGCTTCATGCCCAGGTAGAAACCCGAATCCCTCAGGGGTGCCCTTTGGACAGCAGGTCCTTGGATCAGAGCCTTAATGGAAGGTTCGCCACAATCAAACTGCTCTGCTGTCTCCACCCCCGAGAACGTGAGATGTCCTCAGACCCCATCCATCTCACCAGAGTCACCCCCAGAGGCTCTGTGGTCTGCGACACCCACGCCCAGGACAGTAAGAAGGAAACTGCTTTTCCTCATCCACCGCTGAATTCAGAATATTTTCTCATAGACACTCAGATTAAGAGAGTGATAAGCATGTAAAAAGATTAAAACAAGATAAAAGGTAGGAGGAAAATTTCCTGCAGTACTCCAGATTCTAAAAAATAAAAGCCTATTTAATTTAAATCTTTGAAGAAATGAAATACAGATGTTGGGTATTTAGATGCTTTCAAAGCACAGAAACCCCAGAATTCTGATTTCGAAGCACTTTTGAGGAGTTAAACGCTGTGTTGACTAAGGAAGGAAATGACTGTCGCTGTCCTCATCTCCATGTGAATGGTGGTCCCCAGCCCAATCCCTGCCTTTTTGGATCTGAGGCTTAGTTAGGCCTTGAAGCTTCTCCGTAACATCTCTACTCTACACTTACTGCAGTGGCTTAGACCTGTGCATTGGTATGCAAGCTAGTGGACGTAAATACTAGATACAACTAGATTTTTCATTAAAATGACAGTCACTGCAGCATCTAGTGGTTCCAGTACAGCATTTTTTAAAGTTTCTCTGTGCTGTCACTGAACTGTTACTTTTGGACGCCGCAAGGAATATTTCCCAGTGCAAACAGATACGCTCTTTACTTCTCTTTCTCAAGATGACCCCAGTGGACCATTTCTTACTGGTGAAATTTTGTTGCAGACATTAAAACCTGGAACATTTCCAGCTAACTGAGGACAGACCTATGTCAAATAAAGGACATTTGCCGTTCCAAAACAAAAATCACAGACATTTGGCTTCTCTTACTCATGCCAAGTATCTACATAAAATTGGGGAATAATAGTATGTACTTAGTAATAAGAGCGTGAGTATCCACCGAAAGGCTATTATGTTACTTGGTGATTACTTCGTCTCCCCTTTCTTAAATAAGCACATGTTAAATCCATGCAGAATTCGAGCGCTGTTACTGAAGTGCAAAAGACAGCAGCACCCTAGAACATGGTGCCATCGCACCTTGAGCACTTGGGACCAAGGGGCAGGGCCCCAGGCTCGCTCCTCCAGGTGCTCGGCTCCCTTTCTCCTCCTGCTCTCCAGCAAGCGAGCCTTAGAAACCAGAATTCCCTTTCTGCTCAGAAGGTCATGAAAATGAAAACCTTTCCCTCCTGAAGCTAATAGAAGACATGTAGAAATAGGATTCTAACTCTTCCCACCTGTCAGTGGAAACACTAGCCTCAGAAGTACCCTTCCTCCTCTTATGTGCCTGCTACAGTTGTAGGCAGCTGAATTAGACAGAAATATTATAGGCAGTTAGACAGGGCCAGGTCCTCAAGGACACAGCGTGGAAGACCAGATACTTTGCCACTGTGAGAGAGACGCATTGGGCCAGACCTAAAGACCAAAGGTCAAACAAATGCTGACCTCCCTAAACATAAGCATCCAGGATTGATCATCACTTTGAGGAAGCCAGGAAATCACTAATCCAACAGCTACCAGCTGACTACCAGATAAAGTCCTGTTCTATATTCTTGCCTGCTTGCTACAGGATTCACTTCCCATTTGGTTCTCGATTTCATCAGTTTTACCCGAGCAGTGGTGCTTGTAACCTTATTGGTTGACCATAGTTTTATCCCACCTCATGCCCCCCTAAGTGAGTTCCCAGGATTTTCACCTTAGACTCACCTCACCACATGGTTTTACTCTATAAAAATTCCTGGAAGTGACAGCTTCCTGGGACAACCCACTTGACCTCTTTCTGTCCCTCTCTTGGATGTGACATTTCTTTCCCCCAATAAATATATTTTGCTCTTAACCTCCATTTGTTCCTAAAATTCGTTCTTCAGTTTTAGAGAAAACAGACTTGGCCCAGGCATCTTTCAGACAGGGAGTTTCATTCTCCTATATCACTGTGGTCTCTTATGGAAGGGTACTTCGGAGGGAAGCCCAGGAGAGGCTCGGGGCTGGCTGGCTTCACTTCCTCCCAGTGGAAATAGAGGAGTGTCTGCGGTGGCCCTGGGGATGAGGGCCACAGGATTGTGCCATTCTGCCCAACAGTCCACAGACAATGAGCAGCAGAGAAATGCAATTTCTCCAGGGTTATGGATTTCTATAGATTTGTCATGAATTAACGTTCAACAGAATTCTTTTTCTGGTAGCACAAAAGCAGTCAAAATGTCATGGTACGTCAGCTGGATGACTTACTTGAATCAGTACATTATAAATTTAACAGACCAATGGACAAGGGACATGCTAGATTTAGTAATAATACATTGATTAGTATATCCTAATTATTTTATAAACATTAATTTTGCCCAGTTGAGGATTGATTTTGGCGATATTATATATTCTGGCTAGCAATTTCATTGATCAATGTTAGCTGAAATAATAATTCTAGAGTTCTTTTCATGAAGGGAAATGAATCATTCAAAGCCAAGAACAGGAATCAGACCTCCTCACACCATTTCACAGTGGCTAGAACATTCACTCACTGTAAAGTTAACTGCTTTACCCACCGAATTTCCATTCTGCCATCAGTAGAATTTATGGGTAGCCACTTGATATTGAAAACTAGAACTAACATAACACATCTTTTTGACATATGTCTACTTGTCTTTTTGGAGCATTGAATACCCTTGTATTTAAGAAGACTGTATTAAAGCTAACTCCAATTTCTTTAACAAGTACTATGCACCAATCAAAAATCAGAGTGCTGGGGTGGAGGCAAAAAAAAAAAAAAAAAAGAGTGCTTTACATGCATTGTGTCACCCCTTGGAGTGGTGTCCATCCAATGACCACTGTTACTGGCAGGTAGGAATCCTGAGTGCAGAGGAATTCTGTCCTTTGTCCCCAAGGAAGTGAGTTGCACAGAACCCTGAAAGATGTGTGAGACCTAAAAGCATGGGACATCAACATCTGGAACAATTTGTAATTGTGTTTGTTTATCTGCATAGATGAACTTATCAGTCTTGACAGATAGTCTCATTTGATAAAGTTTAAATAAATTATGGAACATTGGTTTCAGACATTGAACTCGTCAACCCTCTGTCCACTGCAAACAACACAGCATCTGACACAGAACTGCAATGTTTTATTTTGTAAAACAAACCAAACTCAAAAAGGTAATAAAATTATATTTGGTTTTACCATAATTTTAAAAAAAATCTGCATAATTTCAATTTATTTTAAATTTTAAGTAAAATGTAAGGATGATATAATCTAAGAACGAAGAACAAATTAACATTTTTCATTATCTCATTCCTTATTGCATGAAAAATCAGTGAAGTTTTATTAGGGCCTAGGACTCACTGAGCTGTAAAGCTCCTCTCTGAGGTCTGCACAAGAAGCCTGGAACTAGGTAATAAAATCACGTCCTTCTTAGTCATAGTGATCAAGAGGACTAAATCCAATGTGACACTAAACAGAAAATGTGACATTTAGGACAAGATTAGAATCAGAGGAAGCAGTCTAAAAAACATTACCCATTTTAAAAAATTGAGTATACACAAGAGCTGATAAAGTCTAAAATGTTAAGAACATTCTGTTATTCAAGTGTCTTAAAACACCTTTATGTACACAGACACACATATTTATACATGGAGTAGACGTGGATGAATAGGCAGACAAGAGAGAGGGAGGTAGATGATCGAGAATAGATTATATTTAATAGAGAGATAGATGATAGACAGACAGACAGACAGACAGATAGATAGATAGACAGACAGACAGACAGACAGACAGACAGACAAAAGCTGTACTTTCACACTGACTTTTGGGTTTTGGGAACTGATTTTCCTCTGCTTAACTCCTAGCCTGAAAAGCAGCACACCTGCTTAACTGGGCTAAGTGCCAAGAAAAAAAATATGGGAAATTAATTTCTGAGAGCAGTAGATAAATGGCACACCTCATTAGAAAATCTATTTAAAAGGCACATCAGGAGATGTCTATAAGAGTTTCATAAGAAATTGATGCTTCCGACCATCGCGCCTCTGCCATCTTTCTCCTCAGATTACTGATCTTACTTTCCCCCTAATAAGATTCAAATCTGAGTTACATTTAATGAGTGCCTCGTCTGTGCCAGATACGCATGTTCCCATCGCTTATTCTACAGTAATAATTATAGATTGTTTAGAAATAAGGATGCTTGGAGGAATTCTTGTGAAAGTAATCAGACCTGTTTTTGAAATATCCTTGTAAAACCACGTGGGGATTTTCCATATTCTGCACGAGGATGTTAGTGAACTAACCCTTTTTGTTATACAAGACAAGTTAAAAGACACTCCAATATATTCTTGTGCGTTCTGAGTTAGAGGAAAATCCTTAACATCCATTAATGCCTTAATCTGTAGTAGATTCATTAGAAATCCTATTGCTTTGCCCATATTGTTGTTTTCACAGAGCAGTTTGTCCCTTCATGAACAAAGTAAAGATGTTTTACAAAAATTTAACCAAAGCTCATGACATCTGTCCTGAGAGAGCATAAGCCTCTCTGTCTGGGGAAGGGCTTCCTGGCTGAGTCCACAGAGGTCAGGGCCAGACCTCCAGCAGCCCTTCACACCCTTGGCCTCAGCACTATGGGTCCCCAGAAGCACTTGCTGCCCAGAAGGGAAGCAAAGACAGTGTGCAGAAGGTCAAGGTGATCATCGCCTCGATTCACAGCCGACGTCCTGAGGGAAATGTTAAGAGCTGTCTGTTTCACTCTTGGAAATATCCTGTTTTGGACAACAAACCATAATCATTCTATAGGAAAGGTATACAGTATCTAGTGAGTAAACTTGGACTACATTTCCCAGAAGTCCTAGAAATGTCAATGTCTAGGTAACACATGGGTGGTAAGTCAAAGGAGCCTGAGCTGCGAAGCTAAGCAGCAGTGAAGCTGGTGGTACTTCCTGCAGGTTGGCTAGGCAAGGCCTTGTCACAGCCCTTCGAGTGATGCCCTGAGGGTGATGACTCACCCATCCCTCCTGCTTCCCCAGGGGCCTACTGCCCAGTGTCTTTAAGTCCTAACCAGGGGATCTGGACTAAGGACTCTAACAACTACAGCTCACCACATCGTTCAGCGTGGGCCCTGGCCTCAGGTGAGCACTGCAGTCTGTCCCCCATCTTTCCTAGTCTATGCCCACATGTCCCTTCCTCAGCAGTCCAGCCTGATGGACGTCAGGCTCGGCACCAATTGTGTGGCAAGAGCCCTGTGTAAACTGCTTCACAGCTGCCATGAACAAAGAAGCCAGATCATAAATCCTCTTCTGCATCACTGAGTGGCCCTGCCACTCTGGCGAACTTCAACAGCTATGCAACTCTACTATTTGAATATTGCCCACGTGCTACATTTGTTCAGAAGTGGTGGGTAGGTGAAACCCCCTCTCCAAACTGTGCTACATCTGTTGCATCTGTTAAGAAGGAACATCCTTGCATGTTGGGTAGAACACACAGCCACATGCTCTACCCCCTTTCCAGGTGAGGTCTGCAGACCCGGGCGGTGGTAGCTTGTGGGGTACCAAGGCCTTTGTAAAGGGAGACTGAGCCTTCTGCAAGAGGCTCAGAAAACCCAGTTCTGCATGGGACCCAGAGCTGGAGAGAACATGAGCAAACCAGACCCAACCCTGAAAACACGGGGCTGGAGATGCCGCCTGGAGAGCAGTCGCTCGCCCGTGCAGCAGTGCATGTGCTCATGAAAATGCCTCCGGTTTCTCTGTGAGCAACGTGTAGTGCTTCCAGGCATTCACCTGCGCCTCAGAGCACCGCTGAGAAGTCACAGACCCAGTGACGGCGGCCTCTGCAGGCTTCCAGTGGGCTTTCTTCTGCTCTTTGTCTTTAAAGCATTAACAGTTGGGGAAAATGAATCAAAAGATTCATCAGAGCCATAATATCAGTCTCCAGAACCAGTTGAAATTAACAATTTCATTAACAGTGAACATTAACAATTAAATTGAATTAAAGCATAAAAGTATCATTAATATTTTTGAAACCCTTGAAAGCAAATAATTATTTTCAGTGAATAGTTGATATGAAAGCAGCTGGGAGCTTGCTAAGCAGATGAATGGAATTAGGATTTTAATATAAATAAATGTGTTCTGTCCACATAAAGATTGCTATAGGTATGGGGTTTATACTCTAATTATACCACATCCTTGCTTTCATATATTTCTCCTTTAAAATTTCAATTTTTTTTTTTCGGAACCGAGGATTAAACTCAGGTCCTTGTGCTTGCCAGGGAAGCACTTATCCTATTGAGCCATCTCCCCAGCCTTCAATTTTTTAATTGTGTTTCTCGTGTCAAATCCATTGATGAAGTCTTGTTTTCCAAAGTATGACCTCATAATGGCAGTCAATGAGATGTATCATTGTTTTCTTTGTGCTTCTTGTTAAAATATCTGTTTCCCAACTGGATTATTGCAGACACTTCTTACGTCTCACCAGTCACCTAACAAGGTCTGACTCAGCAACACAAACACTGACAGTGAGTTACGTGGTAGCTAGCCCCTGGGTTGGCTCTCGTGGACCTCTGCCTGCTGGCAGACCCTCTTCCTTTGGGTACCTTCTTCTAATACTGAATGGGACCAACCTGTGTGAACCAAAGGATTTTGCAGAAATGACAGCAGGGCATTTGCATGTGTGGGTTGTAAAAGCACTGTGCCTTTGTCCCTGCCATCTTAGATCACTCACTCTGGCACAAACACCTAAGTGCTGGGAGCACTCTGCAAATGGCTCCACCACTGACGTCAGCCCGCCAGAGGACCACGGTAGCCCCTGCCGAAGTCTGTACTGCAATCTCAGTGTAGACCTGAGGACAAAACCATCCAGCAAGTCCACTTCCCAACTCTGTCACATAGTAGGTGGAATAGTAAAGGTTTGCCATTTTTTGAAGCCACTTGCTTTTGAAGTAACTTACTATTCAGTAACATGTGACTGTCACAAAATTAAACTTCATCTTAGGAGCATCTTATTTTACGTGTTCCAATTTTACTGAATTCAGTTATTAATTTTAAAACAGATCAAATAAAATTTTATGCCTCATCACAATGTAAAAAAAAAAGTTTTTCAAAATCAAAATGTCATGATTCTTAATTCCTTAAGGTAATGTGCATTAGAAAACCTGTGTGAGAAGCATTCACGTGTGTGATGCAGCAGAGGGGCCTTGCCTAGCCAGGAGGAGGCTCCTGAGAGAGAGGGACATCAGGAGAGGTTTACTGCACGGGCCGCCACAGGTCATGATGTGGGGTCTGCAAGTTATGAAGACAATGCGAATAGGGTGGAGTGCCTTATTCCTACCAAGTCTGGCAGTGTGTCACAAGGGCAGGACGAGGTCTCCAAAAGTGTATTGAAGAAGTGTTCTCAAGATAGAATGTTGAACCATGAGTCTTGCCCTGCTAGCAATGTGAATATATGTGCATGTAGTACTTGTAAGTGTATATAGTTCATAGGGTATTGATGAAAAGCCAGTTTCTGTTCTGAACACTTCCGAAATATTGCCTTGTGTAATCCTTGTAACAATCTTATTCCAAAAGCACCAGTAGAATGACCACTCTCCAGATAAGGAAGCTGAACAAGAGACGGATGTGGCTGCCCCGCTGTCACAGAGCTAGCGAGTAGTAAGGTCTTGGGTGAGAACCGGCGCTTGATGCATGAGAATCCAGCCTTATGTTCGCCAGCATCTGTCTGCTGTCCCGGGCATGCGGTGCAGGAAATGGTAGCGTGGGAAAGCTTATTGTGCTAAGGCCAACAGAGAGACCAGAAGTCAGTATGGCTGAAAAAGAGGGGTGCAGCTGCTGGACACGATGGAAACGGAGAGCTGAGCCCCAGAACTGGAGCCAAGCCTGCTGTGGCACTTACGCAACCGGAAGTGCGCGAGGGCATCGTCTTGTGCTTTATTAAGCTCTCCTTTCAGCACTACGAGGGGGCAGGCACCAGATGAAAGCGCTATCAGGAAGCTGACTTTGTGCCCTCACAAGAGAATGCATGCATGAAGTGTGGTGATGGACGTGTGTGGTGGAAGATGTGGTCATGTGAACGAGCGGCGTGGGCCTGGGCGCCGTGGACTGTGGCCAGTGCTCACGCCTGAGGGGATCTGTGAAGGGATCTCAGGTCTGTCTTGTAGGGAATGAGTACACAGTTATGTCCTTGATAAATACAGGAAGCGGGAGAAGGAGGAGGCCTCACGCTGAAGCCGTGCTTAGTAAACACTGAACGGCAACGCGGTAGCAACACTGACACTAGTTTTGTCTCTATGAAATAAAATGCCAGTGGCGTAGATACAGCGTTATCCGTGGGACTGAACGGCAGAGGCTTACAGGAAGGTATGTATCAGGCTGAAGCAATATGACATGAAATTAGAGTTGTGCATAACTGCTCTTATTAATGAAGAATAAATTATTTTCAATAGTAATGTTTATATTGTACCTACAAAACTATATATGTTTGGTAAACCATATCTATCACAAAAGCTAACACACTGTATTTATGATCATAGTGGGTTCTAAAGCCTAATGAAATGAGTTCATAATAAAGGAAAGGTTAGGTGAAATATTAAAGTTCATGTAGGCTCAAAGGGAATGAAATTTCCTAGAATAATGTAACTGTTCTTCCCTTAAAACTGTTAAGTCACAGTCTCACATAGAGGCATCTCAGCTGTCTATTCTTCTTGAGGGCCTGCGTTACGATACACTGAAGGTGCGGCCTCCTAAGAGCGGACTGCATGGCTGCGTGACTTGGTCCTGCCTTGCTCGACAGCAGAGGATGGCGCCAGCGCAAGGCCCAACAACCACACTTCCAAGGCCTGAAACTCAAATGGGAGAGTTCCCTGCTATATAATGTGCATGGTGTATTCCTTCTCACCTTGTGGCGTAGCTATTTCCCGACACTTTTCCTGATAATTAATGGTGGGATGGAAATCGTCAGTGTGAGGCAGGGAGCCCATAAATAGAGAGGGCAGCTGGTCGTGCCTGCGGCTACCAGTGCTGCTTGCATTGGCAAAGTGGAAATGGAAGACAACCTCATTTGTCTACTTGTGAAACATTAATTATTAATTGAGCACCTAGTTCATTCTTTTTCCCCAGGACATCACCAATAGTGAGTGACAGACATTGAAATTGATAAATATAATTTTAAAAAATACAAAAACTATGAACAAAAGATGAACAAGGTACTCAGAATGTCATAATGAAAACCAGCCTTTTCTGCCTTCTTCCTGCTTTACCCTAGATCCATAATGACATACAGATACTCAAGATGTAGCATCTCCTTCCAAGTAATTCTGGGAAAATCGCTTTAATGCTCTCTGTTTTCAGAAACTTAAAATAGGATGGTTTGTTTTGGGGTCAAGGGGAGCAAGAAGTCTGTAAAGAAAGCGTGGAGCCAGATGACCAAGAGATGCAGAAATGCTTTGAAATATTTTCCATTTGCCTGAAAGAGTTCTTGTTGGGCCTGCTCTGCTCTCCCTGGATGCGGTCAAGCATGACATCAACAAATTATTCTTTATTGGTGCTTGATAAACACCACTTTCAAAGCTAATTCCCTACCTGGGCTTTTTAATCATTATTCTCATAAAAGTGCACATGCAGCTTCTATTCAGCTCTGAAAATATGGTTATGGGTCTCACTTGAAACCAAATCCATCAGCGAATGGAAGGAAATCAGAGCGGAAAGCTGACCTCAGGGCCCCTCGGGAACACCCGTGGGTGTTGCAAGCGGGCGAGCGCTGTTCATTGGATTTAAGAGCTAGGCTCCGTGGCCTTACCTGAGAAGTTTTTGTAATCCACTAAGTCAAACATGACGACAGCAACAGCTGACCATGTGACGATCAGGGCAATGACCAGCAGCCAGGCTGCGGGGGAGCTGAACGTGGTCACTATGTCCTCAGTGACAGTCCTCTTCAGCACCTTCCCGGGGGGCCTGGGCACAGATCCATTTTTGCTGTCTATCACAGTGGTGGTTGTGGATGCGTTTCCTAGTGCAGCAACCAGAAAGGAAAATGCAGTTGAGAAAGTGCCACCAGAAAGCACACTCGCAGGTCTTGCAGCCCTCGTGAGCACTCTCTGGGGAGTGCGCTAGGCAGGAGAGTGCTGTGTCTCCCAGCCCACTTCTACATTCCCTCTCTCTGGCCTTTAGCTCACTCTGAACAGGCCACAGCGCCTGTCATCTCCTAAGTCCCAGCTGTGCTTTATCTGGGCCACGAGCCACTTGGCACTGGTCACTTTCATCAGCTTCCAGTGCCCCTCTGTGGCTCCCGACACCCAGTAGTGTCCACAGCAGCACTGCTGGTTCTTCCTTCCTTTCCTTTGTCTCCCTCTCTCTCTTCCTCCTTTTTCCTTCTCTCCCTCCTTCTCTCTCTCTCTCTCTCTCTCTCTCTCTCTCTCTCTCTCTCTCTCCCCACCTTTTCACATCCCATGCCTTCGTAGAGGTTCATGGCAACCATAATAACAAGCGAAAGCATCTCAAATGAGGGACGAAGTCCACGATGAGGAGTGGGAGTGTAGCTCAGCTGCAGAGCTGTGTCCAGCGCACACAGAGCCCTGGGTTCCATTCCCAGCATCACACACACACACACACACACACACACACACACACACACACACACATCAGTGATGAAACTGTTCAAGTACATGAAATTTTTTCTTGAAATCCTGCTTTAACTTTATAAATGGTGCTTCTACTGATGTCAGCAAATTTCTCTGAGAGGGCTGGAGCGCAGAGAAAGATAATGTTGAAAGAATCTTCTAATAGCAAGTAACTTTCTTGTTCCAGTTTCCACAGAACTCCTGAGTTTAAGAAGAAGTACAAAAGCACAAGAAATAAATGCATAAACAAGTAGGTAAACCTAACTCTTCTTCCCACAACCCAGCAACAATTTCTGCTCCCTGGTGGTGCTCCACCCTTATGCACCAATATGCAACAGTGTTTTTCTTTGCTAGGACAAGTCACCATTCTACCACCCTTCATGTATCTTCCTTGGCAGTATACACACACACCTCTTTTGCTAGTGTGCACCCTTTCAATGTACCACTTACGCACCTGTACAGCAAGGCTGCACGTAACTTAGTCAAAAAGCTATCTACCCCATTGGACCGTGGTGGAAATTTTCTCAGTATACAGTAATAATTGTTACTTTATGAGATATTGCTAAGTATAGAACTGCTAAATACAGAAATATAGAATATATATCCACATTTGAAAATTCATATACTTTTTTTCTGTATTTAGGACAGGGTCTTCAGGGTGTACAGGGTCTCACTACACAGACCGGACTCGTAGTGATCGTCCTGTTTTCAGCCTCCCAAGTGCTGGGATTGGTCTACAGGCTGTCGCTATGTAGACCAGACTCTCAGTGATTCTCCGTGTTCAGCCTCCCAAGAGCTTCAGTTACAGGGTGCGCCACCATACCCAGTCTCAACTGCTGTTTTGGTGCATGCTGAGGGCAGGGCTTGCAGGGCACACTGGGGATCGAGCCCCGGCTGCTGTGTGTGCCTAAGCAGGCGCTGTAATGCACTGAGCTATTTGGCCGGCCCCTTCATATACTTTTAACCGCACAAGACAGTGCTCCTGCTTCCCTATCTTTGTCAGAGTTATTAGTCGTATCTAACACATTTACAATCATACAGGAATGAAATTGAGCTCCATTTGCAATTTACAGATTACAGGAGATGAGTTGCTAATATGCTCATTTTTCTGTTCTCCATAATTCTATTGTTGTGAAGTTTTACATAATTTTCCTACAAGCTTCTCTTACACCTAAAAAACAATAGACGGTGCATCAATCTTTAGGCCGTGTTTTTCCTTTCATTGTTCACCTTGCGCTTTCAGGGTACCTCTGTGCGCAGTATGACACTGGACAATTTTGGAGCTCTCGTTTTTCTCTGGTAAGTCTGCTGCCATTGCATGTCTAGGAAACCCCTTCAAGGCCAGCAGAAAAGGGGTTATCCTCACTTCGCTTCACTCACAGAAAATTGCATCAGGAGATACCTTTGAGGTCATCAGAAACAAATGGCTTGTATTATATTTCAGAACATATGAAGGCCGGCCTGACTTTCGTAGCATTGTCAATCCCAAGGTACATGCATGTGAAGCAAATAACTGAATACTAAAGAGAAAAAACTACCAATCCAACACTTGTGCAAGAAACACAAGATTTTAACTTACTTTATATATTATACACAGATCACATTGCCCAAGATAATTTAATAATTACCACTCAAAAAATAAAATATTAAATGTGACACTTTTTCAATTTTACTGTTTTCCCCTAATTTACAATGTTTCTATGTGCTCGATACAAAGGCAAATCTAAACTTTCAAGGGTCTTTAACTTTTTTGTATATCAAACTCCACTTAATAGAAAGCTTAGCTGTAGTTTCTCGTAGAATGTTCTACATCATAACGGAGATTTAGTCTTTGAAAATGGAAGAAATTCTTCGTAGAGCTTGAAGGCCTCTAAGTGGCATTGAAGTGCTCTGTTCACTTCTCAGCCTCTTGTTCTGTCTCTACAATTCAGACTTTCAATTATGTGTAGCTTTTAGGTGGAATCAGTAAAGCCAAAAGAAATTGCAACAACTTTTTCTGGTGCTGGGGCTCACTAGGAGTTTAACCCACAGCCTTGGCAATGAGGTACATTTATCTTTTACTTGTAGTCTTAAATACAATAATATAAATTTAAATATAAGCCAAGTGCAAGCATAAATACAAATACAAAAAATGTCTTTGTAGTGTTCAACTTGTCAGAATCCTTCTAACTAGCTAAGCTGGCCAGGCTGAACTCGAACTGGTAATCTTCCTGATTCAATCTTCCAAAGTTCTGGGGTTGCACACATGTGCCACCATGCAAAGCTAAATTATCCTTTTATGGAGAAGAGATTGGAACTAACTTCTGCTCATCCTTGTGGTACCTGAATGGCTGGAGGGTCACCCGTACACTGCTCCCATGAAAAGCAAGCCACTTTGTGCGATGAAGGAAATTGGCTTCAATTTACTGGCTTGCGTTGTGGAAAGAAAACGCATGTAAACTGTTTGCACATTTCCTGGTCCATGGCAATTATTTAATAAATGGCGATACGAGAACTCATAAACGACATCATCATCATTACCATCATCGTCATTACTGCGGCAACCACTCCAGCGTGTCCATGCTTACGGCTCTGCTACGAATGTTAGTGTCTTTACAAGGAAGGCCCAGGAAACACGATTAACCTCAGAAACCAAGGTTGAAGGCTGACTCCAGTATCACGGGCATTTGTTTCATTTTAATAAGCACATGCATTAGCTTAAGACGTGCTTAGGGAAACAAAGAAATTTGTAAGACCCCATCAGCATTCTCTCCAATCAATTAATTAATTCCTTGTAATCTAAGGGAAGAGGAGCACATATTGTAATTTATTCATATAATTAGAGGCTGTTTTGCCCCACAGGCAAAATTAAGAGAGATGATCTATAGCAAATGAAGTTATTTCAGTGAAGCACAGTTGGGATCGGTGTAAGGGAATTCTTTAAACTGGAAAACCAGAGCTTGAGCCCTTCAAACAGACATCTGCATGGGATGCTTGTGTGTAAACCAGCTCATAAAATAACAATTATATATTAAAGGAGAAAAAAAAAATCTCTATATACAAGCTTGAGTACATTACTCAATAAATTCTCACTCTATTCATTCCTCACTATGCTTTTCTTTAGAGAAATAAGACAAATATTATTAAATTTTATGAGTACCCCTCAAAGAAAGTCTACTATATTCAATACCATTAGCAGATAATAGTAACCAAAGACAACTAATGCAACTCTCTCTTAGGTAATAGTTTCAGATCTAGGTCCATATTTTCACAAAATTAATAAGTTTCGGGGGCATAGCACTGGAAAAAGATTTAATTAAGATTTTTAAATGACTTCAGGTAGAAATTAAAAATACTGACAACAAATCACCTTTCTCTATTGGAAAAACTATGGGAATAAGCACTCTGAGCTCACAAACTCAATTTAATAGAAATGATAGCAAGATGAGAAGGCACTTTCAGGAGAAATTTTACAAACTGTACTCGAGGTGCTGTTTACTGAAGGAACAATCAGCACAGCCTCGTGTCCCAGCCCTCATCGATTTTTGAGCCTTTCCCATCACCTAGATGGAAGCTCTGGAAATCAGTGAGTGGCAGGAGTGCTTTGCAATGAGATTTAGGACCCCAGTGTGGCTCCAAGTGCATCGAACCCCCGGAAAGACGGCTTGCAGGAGAGTAAGTGGATTACGAGAGTTTCGGAGTGGGCTAACTGACAGCGATATGTTGCTAATCTCCGGCCTTTTGACCTCGGGAAGGCTTTCCACTGCACGAAGTGCAGAACTCTGTTAGAATCATCTCTGCGCTTCAACTTTACTTCAGTGTGTTGTGTGCAGTGCGGTAGGGAACGTCACACATGCCTATTGGCTTTCTGGAAACTGAAAGTACAAGTTCATTGAGGTTTATCAAATTATTTGAATCATGGTCAAATTTTTAAAATGCAGAAAATTTTAGAAGAAACACGAAGTTCTATAATTTCCTCTCTAGTCTGAAAAATAGGAAACTATAACTTTAATAAGCAATGCAAACTCGAAGTTAAATAGGACTTTTATGTTTTCTACAAAATTGACCTCACACAACTTCCAAATTTTAATCCACTTTGTGATTCTGCCAAAACAATTCCATTTTTTGAGATGAAAACGATAAAGTTAATTGTGAATTTTTATCTTTGTTTGTATCCACCTCTTCAAAATTCTTAGTTAAAATTAATCAAGACTCAAACACAATGAAATGCATTCTGAGCATCTGTCAGCAAAACAATAAACAATTCGAATGCAGTCTGAGGTTATTCTGCTTAAAACAATTCTACTCACTTCTGTTGGGGACACACTAAGACGCCCTTTGCACACACATGCTCTGCAGAAGCCACACAGAGCCAAGAACAATAAAATTGAGGGGAATAAGTTTTCTTCTCTGACAGCTGGTCAGGGTAAATGTGAAGAACAGAGTGTGTAATCTGAGATTATTTAATGTTTGCAGAGCACTTTAAAATGGACAAGAGGTAGTTATTGATATGGAAGACAAAAAATGAGAGGTAACTCTCCTGAGCAATTTGTTGGGGTCTGGATCGCATGGAAGCTGGTATTTCCATCTGGGCAAAGCAGCGAGGCTGTACGACAGCACTTGCAGCGACTGGCTTTAATTCTGTTCCTTTCGATCTCATAAAAATTATTCTGAGAGGCTGAATTGGGTCGAAAAGAACAGGGATTACCTGGAACAGCCCTGTGCCTCAGCCCCCAATAGCAAAATGAGGGGCTGCTTAAGGAATGCTTGCAGGGCCCACAGCTGCATTGTCCAATGAGGAAGAAATCACAGACCTCCGGATAGAAGTCAGCTAACCTCGTCGTGCCTTATCTATCGGCGAGAGACCCTGCCGAGCGCACTGCCCATTGTCATCCCTAGGGGACACTGGGGACGCTGGGGACACAGCCTCTTCCCATTGCTCATGGAGGACATCAGCACCTGAAGATGGACGAGGGAAGTGTGTGCTCAGTGCCTGGGAGCGTTCTCTATGACTCCCACGTGGGAGCGGGGGAGGTGGACCCTTTAGCACCCTTCGTGGCCTCTCCTTTAAGATCCGGACAGCAAACGAGAGGATGCAAGACTCACGGACAGCACTGTAGAACGCCTGTCGCGCCCAGCTGCAACAGGAACGTGCGTCTCGGTGCTGATTTTCGTCGTGCGTTGGGGACTCAAAGGTCATCACACAAGTGACAGCTCCGTAGTCTGCTGAAAGGGGATTTCTGCAAATAAAGCTTTCTTTTCCAAATAAACTTGAAGGTCAACTAAATCTCCCTTTTAACAAATTTACTACTTCTATTATTTGTAGACAGCCATGAAAAGCAAATTATGCTCTTCTACAAGCATATATAAATGATCAGTAAAGTTTGAGAAGGAAGAGAAATCATAATCCATAAAATTAACCTTCCTCAATGATAGCATTTGCTATTCTTATATGTATGTTTGCATAATAACCTGTAAATCATGTTAATGTATTAATTATATATTAATTTATATATCTGATAGTAACTGATATATATGCATTTTTAATAAAAATAACAGGTTTTATATATTTTTGCATATGTCCTAAGAAATAATGTAATGTTTGGAAGAATACACACTCCAGGTACCCAAAAAAAATAATTATTAACTGTCTTTCAAGGACCAAAATTGCTTTTGACTCAAATTAGAAACTTGTTCTCTGATAATTTGAACAAAAGTCCCAAATTGCCACCTCTTTTCCCCAGAACTTTAGGATATGATTATGATAATGAAATTTCAAAAATCAGTTTGGCCACTCAGACTACACACTGGATATTAATGCATTTTTAAAAATGCTTTGTCATGGCTGGCCTGATACGTCAGTGGATTAAAGCGCCTGCTTAGGCAGAGCTCAGCGACCAGGGTTCCATCCCTGGCCTGCCGTGCAAGCCCTGTCCCCAAGGTGTGCTGAGATGGCGACTGAGACTGGGTATGGTGGCATGCACCTGTAATCCCAGCATTTGGGGGACTGAAAACAGGAGAATCACCATGAGTCCAACCTACGTAGTGAGACCCTGCAGACCCTGCAGACTCTGCACTAAACACAGAAAGAAAAATAAAAGCATTGTCTGTACTCTGTTTTCTCCATTCCTCCAGCATGTGAGTTGCTTTTCTAGCTGAGGGCCTAGAAAGGGGACAGCCTCTGTGCTGGACGCTCAGTGTGCACCCTCTCGTCCCTGACAGTGGGAGGGCAGGACCGTCAGCATCGCCACGTTTTCCAGGGGACAGCTGCAGGGTGTCACTCGCTTGGCTTGTCCCCTGTAGGGTGAGCGTGGAGGCTGTGCACCCTGAATCCAGGGACCAGAGAAGCAGCAGAGACAGAGACAGCCAGGACCTCACACTCCCGCCCGGCTCTGAGGAGCCGCGTGTCCCTGGACCCTCCAGCAGGCATACCTGGGTGAGCAGGGCTTTGAGCTGGCTGTATTCAGCTCATCAGCCCACAGGCGTTCTGGCTGACACTCTTCCTTCAACTGGGGATGTAAATAACTGTTCTTCTTCATGTCTTTGATGAGAACTGACTAATCAGAGCTATCTGCACGTATATTTCTAAAAATAATATTTATTTTCATTTGTATTTTATTTTTGTCCTTTTGAGACAAGGTCATGCTATGCAGATCAGGCTGGCTGTGCTCACTTTGCAGCCCAGGCTGGTCTCACTCGCAAGGATCCTTCAGCCTCAGCCTCCCAAGTGCTGCGACTACAGGTGTGTGCCACTATGCCTGGTGCTAACAATTATATTTATTGTTGATAAAAGTTTCAGATCTCACTATAGCTTGTTGAGTTACATTTGTCATGGTCCCAAGTGAAAAGAAATCTATTAAGCTGGAAGCTCACATCTTACTTTCTTCAGGGAGAGTTTTCTTGGGTTCCAGATTCCCAGACATCAAGGTTTCCATCCCCTGTCAGGGTCCCTGGTGACTCTGCTTGGAAAGTGCATGTTCCTTCAAAATATATTTTGAAATCCTCACTCCCAAGCTGAGAGGATTATGATGCCAGCTTTCAGAGGGTGACTAGATAATAAGGGTGGCTCTCTGATGATAGGATTAGTGTCCTTACAAAGAAGGCCTGAGACAGGCCCCTCTTCCCCTTTGGTGCTTACCCAGCAAGCTGTAGAGCCCTTTAGTGTGGTCAGCAGCAGACCCCTTTGCAAAGGCACTGCCTCCGTGCTCTTTCTAACTCAGAAGACATGGTAAGTGCAGGCTGCACCTACCTTTGAGAGTTAGAGGTTTCAAGCTGGAATCTGCAGAAAGCATCCCAAGTTCTGTGATTTTTATTTAAGGAAATAATAGTAAAGTATTTTGTGCATGGGAGACATCATTTGAATAGGATAAACATATGATGCACAAATTAATTATCTAGTATCTTATGTTTGGGTTGAAACATTATCTTTCTGGGCCAAATGTGCACAAATGTTACAATATACTAAGCCCAGGGACTAAATTATGTAGTGGACGGCAAACCCAGGGAGATGCCAAAGCCTTCAGAAATAACACACTATTTCACCTTGGAAAAAAGAAATGCTAAGTGCGATGTGCTGGAATCATTAGTTTTCTATGATTTGTTGGCTCTAATGTGTGTGTTTTTATGTTTTCTTTCCTAAAGACACTTTTGTGGAAATTAACTCTTCCTTAAGAATTAATCTCCTAGAGATTTTAACCCACACAGAGTCCCAATCTCAGCACTGAGGTGTCCCCAAAGCTTTCACTTCACGTCCAGTAAAGACACGATGACACCCAAAAGTCTACAGCCACTCCTATCTCATCCCACAAATATACTGGGTTATAATAATAAGAGCTACACACAAGTCTTCTGTGAAAAATTCACATGACTAAAATGCATTATTTTGAGAAAATTTAAGAAAATGCCAGAACTAAGGCCTAAATTTATTCCAAGTTCCATGTTTGTCTGGGTGAACTTTTAGGTAAATAACAAGAGTCACTCTGGTTTATCACTATACATATATGTATTTTTCACTGTGGAGCTACTTTGCTAGCTTTAGTGAATTTCCATCCAATTCGGGGAAATAAGATATAATTTGATAATTTAGTATTTTCCAAAAACAAATGTTCCTTCATAAAGATATTTAAGAGTATAATACAGGTAGGCAGGGAATGACTCATTTTAAATACCCCGGAGCTTTCAAAACAACAAGTATGCCTGCCTTCATAATATTTGATTGTCATAGCATAAATTTAATTGCTAATAATATAAGTTAACATTTTCTATAGGTATTCTAGAATTAATATTTTGCCACGGCCAAGCAATGGCCGTGACTCATCCACATGGCTGACACTGACAAAGGTTCTACAATCTGAGGTACAGGATCTCAGCATAAATCCCGAGGGCATTCCACTGACCTTCTCAGATCAAAAAGCTACAACTCTTGTTGCACAGGTCCTGCTTTACCTTGGTCTTAACCATCCAGTAGAAAAGTATGAAGACGAAATATAGGA
>NW_004524610.1:6136875-6138717 GCF_000260255.1 Octodon degus
AGATACATAGTTGCATTCTCTTAATGAATAGAATGATTTTTTCTAATGGTGTTTGTAAGTAGGATCACAAGTCTGCATCTTGTGCAGCAATTAACCACTAAGAAGAATATATGCAGTGTATTATTTGTTGAAATTGTACTTCCGATTTGATTTGAAACTGTCTCATTGCTATATGTTTATCAATAAAACTTTGAAAAGAAAAAAAAATATTTTGCCACAATTGGATTGAAAACAACTGTATCTTTTTCTTCTAGTGCAGTAAAATATTTGAAAATGTTGCACAAAAATGTATACTTAGACTTCAGTGCTGTTAGAATACCACTAGAGGGTCTTTGTTTAACTTGAATACATATCTTTATTTTAAAGTTATTTTAAAAATTGAGGACCGACAACCTTCTAAAGCATTTCTTTTTTCCAGGTGGAAGTAGTAGGCCATTACTGCCCAGATGTAGATCTTCCTGGATTGGGTCCACAGATCTTATGAAGAAAATATGATATTTCACGAATAAAATGCAGTCTGAAATGCAGAGAATGATGACTTGTGCTGTGTGTGTGTGTGTGTGTGTGTGTGTGTGTGTGTGTGCACGCGTGTGCATGCCTGTATGAATTGTTTCATCTTTCAGGAAAAGCAAGAACATCCTGCACCTTTCAAAGAACCTCTAAATGAGCCCGATTTCCTTTGCGCTTTAAAAAAAAATATTAAGCTATTTATGACCATATTTCAAAAAATCAAGCAATTAGGTAAACACAAATAATTCTTTATACAACATCTTCCTTTCATTGAGCTCGAAGAGTTTTAGAAATGGGCTAATAAAGATGCACCATCTGGGAAGGGCAGGAAATATTCTATTTCATATGAATGAAACTGAAACAGATGAGTTAAGGGGAAGTGTTTCTCTGAAGTCTACTCATTATGTGAGCTTTCAAAGTACTCTTTTTTCCTAGATAAACTTACAATAGGTCTTCATTCTGTGTGAGGAAGAAATGGCATTCGTTGGCAAATAATAAAAGACCTTTTCTCCAGGCAACTACAGTTCTGACACCAAGCAAGGTCACAACACAGAGATGCAAACTCGGCCGCAGTAACCGCACTTCCCTTCCCACTGCCTTGCAGCCAGGCTGTACCAGGCAGGCGAGCACGCCTGTCACTGAGTATTCTGGAGGCAAAGCTACATCCCCAGCACCTCAGAGCCTCAGAACTGAGCGGGAGGCAAGTGGGAGGCGGGCTGTGCGCTCTGCGCAGCTCCGTGTGCTCTCTGTGGGGCTGACGCTGCGGTGCAGCGCGGCTGCACCCAGGGACGCGGCCCGGCCCAGCCCAGCTCCCCAGGGGTTAGTCCTGCGTCCACCCCACAGTGGGGACCATCAGTTTTACGTGGAACAGTAAAATCCCCTAACCGTGCCATTTCAAATACCTTTTCTAAATAGGGTTTTACTGAAGAAAATAAAGACAAACTCCTATTTCTGACATTTAAATCACCAAGAGCAGTTATTTCTACAGGGTGAGCATTTTTATAAGCTCTATTTGACTAAGCTTATTCGAGCATCACAACGGCCTTAGTATCACCAAGCCAGAACTGATTTGGTGAAATCAGCTTTGTAAAACTGCACTTGCCTTCTAGCGTGTGATTTTAGAAACTATTTACGAACCGTCCCTGGAGAACCACAGCTCTGTGTCTGTTCTGCGTGAGGTGACCATCCAGTGCCTTTCTCCAACTTCCAAAAAGTTAGGTGACATGTAGAATACTTCAGTGATTTTTTTCTTGCATAAAAAATCACTTTCCTCTTTCATTTTACTTTAAAGGGGGGAATCATATTAAATATTCAGATTTGAATATTAAATTC
>NW_004524610.1:6138817-6141004 GCF_000260255.1 Octodon degus
TCCAACTTCCAAAAAGTTAGGTGACATGTAGAATACTTCAGTGATTTTTTTCTTGCATAAAAAATCACTTTCCTCTTTCATTTTACTTTAAAGGGGGGAATCATATTAAATATTCAGATTTGAATATTAAATTCTTTGGTTCTGTCTTAGAGAAGGTTCTTCAAAGATAGCCATCCACTCTTTTCTACACATTCTGATTAAGGACATGTCCTTTAAAAAAAACTCCAAGGAACATAAAAAGGAGTCAGATCATTAAAATAAAGTTTTGCTGAGGCATTTTCATGAAAAAAGTCATGGCGGCTAATATCCGAGTCCCCAAACTGATGGCATGCATATTGCTGTAGGCTCACCTAGGATCTTTGCTCTAAGGAAGCTAGAAATCATGCCCAGGCCAGGTTTCTGAATGTATGCTTTGCTTCCAGGGAAATCGCTAGTTCAGGAGACACAGCCACTTAAACAGAGCACTTGGGCAGCCAAAGGAGCACATGCCCTGGGTAGCAGTCACCAGGACTTGCCATGGGTAATGGCTGACCCTTCGTCTGGCAGTGGTTATGCACCACATTACCATGCCAGGACAGCCCCAGTGAGGGCCACAGCCCCAGTGATTACAGACTTAACTACTTATTTCACATTTGCAGAACCCTAAAATCAAGTATCTGTAGGGCTGCCTTTGCGACCAGGGCAAGCCCGTTTCATAAGGGCCCTCGGCACAGTTGGTTAGAGCACTCTTTAGTGACCCTGCTGGCCCTGCGTACCCTGCCAGAGCTCTACTCACCTCTAAATACGGTCGCTTTCTGAGCGCCTGAGAACTAGGGCTTCAACACAGAACTCACGAGGACAAGATTCATCCCACCACAAACACCATGTGGTCTCTTCACCATCCTGTAAACTGTCTTTTAAAATGATTAGTTTATATTTCTTCAGAAACATTACCATTAGTAACTTGTGCAAAAGGAAGCCTTGAATTAATTACAGCGAAGATGAAATGTGTGATTCTCCAATTCCACAAGTAACTAAATACTGTAAATCTGCTAATGGGACAGCTTTTGGTAGTAATCAGTTTGGTCGGATTTAACATACGCCGCATCTCCATGCACGTAAAATTATGTATGGAAGTGTGCACACACACCAGTGACACACACACACCAGTGACACGTGGGACATCGCTGTTGCTTAATAAATAACTGGAGTAATTCAAGGTAGTTGCAGTTGACTCAGATATTTAATGTAAGTACTCATAAAGTATTTTTCTTTCTATAAAGTTAAATATTAGGTCTTTCTATCAAACACTTACCTTTCAACTAATGCTACGTTTTTACACTTTACATAACTGTAATGTAACTGAAAGCCACATATTTAAAGCAGACATGCTTGCAATCCCAGTTGCTCAGTGTAATCAAGAAAAAGTATCAGAAGTTCAAGACCAGCCTGAGCAACATAAAAGGCAGACATTTATGTCTGCACCTACCTCTACACCTATCTCCATGTCTGTGCACAATTGTAAAGGACTGGGTTATACCTCAGTGGTAGGATGACCCTGGGTTTAATCTTCAGTACTGAAAAAATCACATACTTTATTTTCTGCTTCAGAAATCAATAATTAAAAATGTTGTACTTTAAAAGAATGTTTTAAGTTATAGCCTTTGCAAGATTTATTTGTAGCATGTCATTTTGAAAATTACTAAATTAAAATGTGCACACTGCAAATCATGTTTCTCCAAAGGATACCTGCTTCCTTTACTTATCACAAAGAAAGTTCTCTTAAACATTTAAGTGATGACAAATGTATGAGTGTTACAAAACAGAATGAAATTTTTCTGTAATATTTGTTAATGGCTCCTAAGAAAACTTACTGAAGGAAACCCACTACCCTCATTTCCCAAAACACAGGAGTGTTTGAGGGTTAATGAATAGCTGAAACGTTATCCAAAAAAATTCTATTAATATATGTTTTAGCATTACTTAGGTACAATGTGCTTAGTGTTAAAAAAAAGCTTACTCAGATCAACAAGGAATCTCAGGAATGCTAAGTCATAAAATGATCATATTACATTATTTGCTGAGAACCCTTGACAATCAAAAATCCAAAGAATACATCTAGAACATGGTTCTGGCCAAGGTTGTTCCTGTGTGGTACACTAACCACAACACAGTTTCTTATTGCATAAAATCAACAGTTTTGAACCC
>NW_004524610.1:6141659-6143317 GCF_000260255.1 Octodon degus
AATTCAGGAAGGAGCAGTTCTTGGCAGGCAGGACCACGCTGTGGGAATCTCATGGAAAGCAACTCTGCTTCTGTAACTGTGAATCAAGAACTATTTTCCCACCCATGGGGCACGAGATGAGCTGAAAGCCAAAGTAAATGATAGGAATTGAAGTTAAAGGAATTTAGAAGCCCAAAGAACTAACAGCAATAACTCAACTGGCTCTCAGCCGGGAGACCCCAAACCAGCAGGCCGGATCATATAACCACCACCATCACCTTTCGGGCTTCAAGTAAGACTGGCTCCAACAGCGTAAAGGACCTACAGAGTGTGAAGAACTGCACACACCCCGTGGGAGGCGTTTGTGCCTCCCTTCTCTCTCCTCTCCCACTCCAGCAAACCCAGCACCCCTGTGACTCCTAAGACGAACACACTGTTTCGTTCCTCTATGTGTGTGAACAGCCCAAAGCCCGGGTCCATGCTGAGTGTCCCCACCCCTACTTCACCCTCAGAACTCAGTTGTTCTCCCCAGACCTTGGCTTGCCAGGCAGGCACATCAGACCCGGAGCTGTACCCCTGGTCCACTCAGAGCTCAGTTTTGCCTGCGTGCAGCCCCTGGCAGGAGCTCTCTTACTGTGTCATCGCTGCACGTGCAGCAGCAGCGTGGAGCAGCAGAGAGACAGCGTAGAAAACCTCCAGACACATTTTCCTCACGCAAAATACTGCTCAGTTCCTGTTACCTGAGTCTAGGAGAATAACGGGCATCCGAGGAACTTACAACAGTACATGAATGGTTTTAAAGCCGGTGAAACCTAACTTCAAGCAGCAGCTCACATACATTAATCGGGCTCATAGCAGAGGGAAATGAAAACGGGATTCGGATGAGGGACTGCTGGGCTCCCAGCCCAGACTCCTTCCCTCCTAGCAACTGTGCGTCAGAGTTCGTCTATAAAATCAAGATCGCAGAATTCCCTCATCGGAGCAGGTGTTCAGCAGGGTGACAGACGCAATAGGTTCTGGCTTCCTCCCCCTCCATTCCCGCCCCTTCTGCTCCTGTTTATTGACTGAGAGTGGGGATGAACGCTCTTGCAAATAAAGAAGGCTTTAAAAACCACCTCTCTGGAGGGAAAATTACTTTTACTCAATCCATTCACCCTTCTTTCTTTCCGCTCTGTACACAGTGTTCTGAAAGATGGAGGTTAACCACCTTTTCAGAGGTATTGAGACCAGGGTTATATAACTGGGGCTGGAAGAAGCCCGGAGGCCTCGAAGTTTATTTTTTTGTAGAGAGTTTACATGGAAAAATATACTACCAGTGCGCAGCTCATTCTTGACTTCTGTTAAAATGAAGATAAGAGAGAGATATAAACAATTCAGAAATGTGTTTCTCCAGCCAATGTGCAGAATGTACAATAGGTTAAATTATGCATTTTTATTCATATAAAATCCCTATTGTTTCTAATGCATTCAGTACCAATTACAAAAAGGCCAGCATTGGTATTTTGTTAATCCCTTCCACAGTCCTGTGCTATTCTTTATTCTAAACAGGCAGGCAGTCCCAATGGACTTTTTGGTAAGGTAGTTATTTGAAGCATAAATGTATTTTCCCATTTTAATTAAAAGTCGTTATGAAGGTTAACTGTGGTCACAGTATGCCTATCAAAATCTTTATAATATTA
>NW_004524610.1:6143417-6145004 GCF_000260255.1 Octodon degus
AATGTGCTTAGTGTTAAAAAAAAGCTTACTCAGATCAACAAGGAATCTCAGGAATGCTAAGTCATAAAATGATCATATTACATTATTTGCTGAGAACCCTTGACAACCAAAAATCCAAAGAATACATCTAGAACATGGTTCTGGCCAAGGTTGTTCCTGTGTGGTACACTAACCACAACACAGTTTCTTATTGCATAAAATCAACAGTTTTGAACCCACAGAATCCACTGTGCCCTCAAAACCCACAGAAAATAGTAACATTTTCTGGAAAATAGTAACATTTTCTGGTGTCCTGCAAGCTCTTTCTCATGAAATTTAAATGTAGGAAAAAATCTATAATATCTAAGTCTTAATTATGTAAAGCAGGACATTTTAATGAAATCATTTATTAATTTATTCCATGACTCATTTGTATTTTTCATGGACCTTATGAATAAAAGTCTTTTAAAATCTTACTATTCTGGTAGCATTTCCATGAAGCGCGTGTCCTATTTCTCACTGGGCACTTCCGCTACTCACATCTGCCTCCGATTGGGCGACCGAGGCCGGTTGGTGGCCAGGGGTCCCAAATGGACTTGCCCCGCCTGACATGCTGACGGAAGTCTCAGCAGCTCCTCAGCAGCCCTTCCACGCGTCTCTTCCACTGGGTTAGAACCCAAGTGAGAAACTGAAAAGCATCAGGTATACGTTCCCTCAACTGTGTGAAAAGAGCGCGCAGAGCAGATTTGTCCGATTATTTCTGCAGACATTAGGAGCCTGCTGCCCCTCCTAGCGAATTCAGGAAGGAGCAGTTCTTGGCAGGCAGGACCACGCTGTGGGAATCTCATGGAAAGCAACTCTGCTTCTGTAACTGTGAATCAAGAACTATTTTCCCACCCATGGGGCACGAGATGAGCTGAAAGCCAAAGTAAATGATAGGAATTGAAGTTAAAGGAATTTAGAAGCCCAAAGAACTAACAGCAATAACTCAACTGGCTCTCAGCCGGGAGACCCCAAACCAGCAGGCCGGATCATATAACCACCACCATCACCTTTCGGGCTTCAAGTAAGACTGGCTCCAACAGCGTAAAGGACCTACAGAGTGTGAAGAACTGCACACACCCCGTGGGAGGCGTTTGTGCCTCCCTTCTCTCTCCTCTCCCACTCCAGCAAACCCAGCACCCCTGTGACTCCTAAGACGAACACACTGTTTCGTTCCTCTATGTGTGTGAACAGCCCAAAGCCCGGGTCCATGCTGAGTGTCCCCACCCCTACTTCACCCTCAGAACTCAGTTGTTCTCCCCAGACCTTGGCTTGCCAGGCAGGCACATCAGACCCGGAGCTGTACCCCTGGTCCACTCAGAGCTCAGTTTTGCCTGCGTGCAGCCCCTGGCAGGAGCTCTCTTACTGTGTCATCGCTGCACGTGCAGCAGCAGCGTGGAGCAGCAGAGAGACAGCGTAGAAAACCTCCAGACACATTTTCCTCACGCAAAATACTGCTCAGTTCCTGTTACCTGAGTCTAGGAGAATAACGGGCATCCGAGGAACTTACAACAGTACATGAATGGTTTTAAAGCCGGTGAAACCTAACTTCAAGCAGCAGCTCAC
>NW_004524610.1:6146049-6150351 GCF_000260255.1 Octodon degus
TGTCCCGGACACTTTGAGAGCACTTCCTGTGTTTCCTCTTGGACTTCCCCGTTACAACTCAGAGGACTTAGAGTGCAAACCCCTCGAAGCTGCTCATCTCTGTATCCACGTGTCTGATGCCAGGACAAAGACTGGCATTGGCTGGAAGTCATGGAGCTGGAGTTCTCAGTGCTAAAAGGTTTGTGTACCTTTGGTATACTAGATGTCCCCAGATGTGTACTTCCTCCGACGGGAACCTCTGCCTTCCCTTTGCATGATCAGACTCAGCTATTTTCCCAGAAGGACATTCTGTACCTGATCCCACAGGACCAGATCTTCACCAGTTGTGAAGCCTGTTAACCTGAAGGGTAAAAGGGTCATCTCCCTTCCTGAAGCCACCAGAGGGTTTTGTGGAGCACCATAGGTCCTGGAGGGACTTCAGCTCTCACGTTTCACAGGTGAAGGAAGCCAGGGCAGGCGCGGCACAGAAAGCTGAACTGTCCTTTATTTGTTTTTCTGAACTCTAGAAAGTAGGTTCTCCCTTAGTGCAGCACCATTGCATCTACTTGACAGTAATGGCTGCATATGTGACTTTTTTCAATTATAAAAATTTATAATAATTTAGTATTTATATTGTATTGAATTGAGTAACTGAAGCAAACTAGAAAGCTCTAGGTGTAAAAAAAGCTCCTACATATTTTTAAACCTGGGGTGTGTCATTAATTCCTTGTGACCTCATCCGACTCTCTACTCACCATGGCTGGCAGGTTATCTGAATTAATGTACACATTTCTCAGAGGTAGGCTAGCTGAACCACAGCATAAAGAGATAGAACATAATAAGGATTGAGTATTGTAATAGAAATTTCAATAACGGTACAGTATAAATGCTCTGTACTTTTCTAGATGCGCAGCAGAGACAAAATTCCTCAATTTGCACCTAATGACAGCCTGGCCATCAGTCACTCTAATGTCTGTGGGCCACATTTAGCCCCTTTCTGAACAACGTCTTGCCTTGCCTGGAAACAGGTGACAGACGCTCTGAGCAGCGTGCTCTCCTTATACCGTGTTCTCACTTTTCCAAGGAGTTGTAAATAAGCTTGTCACCCTTTCTGTACAGTGGGAAGCTGATTTCGTGGCCACAGGCACTATGTTTGCTCCGCACCAGGTCAGGGGACAAGGAGAAGCAGAGGGTGATGGGCTTGGCCCAGTCCGACCACTGCAAGGGCGGAAGGTGCCATGAGGAGGTGGCATCCCCCTCTGAGAGTCGCTGCTGCCACCCTGGCTCAGGGCTTGCTGCACAGAAAACATACCACACATGCTCAGCTTTCTAACGCCATGGCCAGACACCCTCTGATGTGCATGCTTTAAGGGGCTAGTGCTTGGCAGGTAATAAGTAATGAGTTAGGTTCACAAAGTCCCGCCTCCGCATAATCCTGCAGTCTGCAGGGCCAGCCACACACATCGTGTCCACTGGCCTTCCTGAGGTAGGCTGCTGGCTTATCTTCACACTTAAGAGGAAACTGAAGCTCAGAGCAATTGTGCCAGAAATACTGGAAAATGGTAGAAGCAAGACTCGAACACAGAGCACAAACAAGTTATATCAGCTGCAACAAGAGCACTAATAACCCACACAAATACCTACGGAGTGCTATGTGCCAGGAGCCATTCTGAAAGCTGGGAATTTCATCTCCACTTCCCTACGGTTACTCCCTTAGCAAAGACAAATTGAATTTGAGCTTGTCTGTAGGAAGAGTCTGGACAACACAGGTGTGTTCCAGTTTAACTTCGCCCTTTGCCTTCCTCAACTCAGTTGAATACCGAAAATACCACTCTTCATCCACTGGCAAATCAAGAAAAGTGAAGGAGATGAATGCTGACCATATAGAGAAAATCAGGAAAAGCAGAGCACTTAGACAAACTCCCTCTCCCCGGACTTATGGAGAAAAATTGTGGAAGGGCCACTTGCAACAATGAAGCACTCACTGCTTCTGTATGCCTGTGAGCTAGCAATCAGTGCAGGACACAGACCTCCAAATAGCAGGCAGAGCACGGCTACTTTGTCACTGAGTGGTTTGCCTGTAACAATGACCTCAGGCTACAAACTCCAAAGGACAGTGACTGGATTTGAAAGAAGTATGTGATTTAGATTTACAAAGATATAGAGCAACACTAAATTAAACTTTGGCTTTGGATACATTACTTAATCTAAAATCAGTTCTTATTTAAATTTTAGGTATCTAGAGCTTTGATTTTTGTTATTCTAAAGGCCGGTGGATAAGAACTGGATAAGCCATAGGGCTAATACTACTATTTATTTGGATTTTTTTGAATGGTAGTTATCTAATGTAATAGAAAAAAGAAAGCAAAAAGACATTATGGAAAGGAGCATGCTTGTGCTGCTGTCCAAGTCTGACTTTTCATGAATTGCAAACAATGAAAACGAAGATTACAGGCACACAAGCGGCACTAGAAATGGACAGCCTGGCTTCATCTTCTCCAATAGGCCATTAGAAACCCTTAAACACTTGCTTTTGTCCTCAGAGCGCTTTCAATGCCCGCCTTCTCTTCCACTAACATTTTGGCACCATAACGCATGTCGGTGTTCTCTTCTACTTTTCTTCCTGTGTGGGTGCTTTCTTCTATGCCCAGATCTGTAATGAGTTTTCAAAACATCTTACAATAACTCTTGGTTACTGTGTTTGCTTTTCACCTACACCTGAGAAAAATCAACTTATAAGGAGGAAAGGAGTATTTTCTGGCTTGTGGTTTCAGAAATTTCAATCTGTGGTTCACTGGCTCTGTTGATTTTTCTTGAACTTCATGATGGAGGCTTTGGAATAGAACAAAACTTCAGGTCATGACAGTAGGAAGTGAAGAGAGAGACTGGAGGGGTGTAGTCCCCACATTCCTTTCAAAGGCACTCACCCCAAATCCAGCCCCCATAGCCTCGCAGACCTGCAATCCAGCCCTCATATGCGAGCTCCACAAGACATTGAAGACCCACGTATAACAGCTGTTTTACCCTGTAGCTTAAGACCGTAGTTGAGAATCTTTATCGGTGTGTTTACTAAATTTTCCCTCTAACATACATGTGTATATATGTTCATATAGAGTGCATTTCCTGAACACTTCCTGTCTTTCAGGGTTCTGTGTTATGAGAATTAAAAAGATGGACCTAGGCTTTTAGTCCCTACTTTTTGAATACTTGAGATTATTTTTATACTTTTTTTTTTCTACCATGGTCCATCTTTACAGACTCTGCAACTTTGTAGTTGGAGCAGTACCTAAAAACTCTTTAACTCCCTTGAAGATTTCTTTATGTAAAGTTTTTCAAAGCTGGGTATTTCCAGAAATTTTCCGCTTCAAAATCTGCAGTAACAAATTCAGGTGCACCTGGCATTTACCTTTTCTCAACTTCATCGGCGGCAGTAACGCACGGCCTGCTGATTTTCTCTTATATTCTGTTGAACAAAGTGGGACTGGCATCGATATTGTTACCAGGAGAAGTGTTACTGGTCTAAAATAAGTCGATGTCCTCAAAAGATTGGTGAGATGAAGGAAAGCATCCAATGATTGTCATAATTAAGTCCCTTTTCATTCTTTGACAAATGTGCATTAAGATTTTTTTCTTTAACAGTGTGGGTGATAGAAATAAAGCCAGTCCTGGTGCTGTCCTTAAAGATTCCTGCAACTGTTGAGAAAGGCCAAAGAATGCTGCTCAGTCACAGCACCCTAGATCATGTGACAGTGTCCTGGGCAGGCGGCTGTGAGACAGAACGGGAAGGAGCCGGTAAGCCCGTCTCAGCGGTGGCTCAAGTCAAAGCCTAGAGAACTAGGAAAGACTACGCTTAAGCTTTCTCAGGCTTATTCACAGTCCTGGAGGCGAAAGCACTTGCAGCAAAATGCAGAGAGAAGAGAAAAGGAGTCAGAAAGGCAGAAATGACATGGACAGTGGCTGTGAATTTTAAACTGATGAGGTTGACTTCTAATAAGTAGCATGGCGAGCCAGATCTGAATTTCAGCCCGATGTATCTTGATCATACTGGCATTCTGGAAAGCTTATTTAAATATGGGGGCACAAAAGTCAGAGTGAGACTCTGGAACTAAGTTAGAAAATTGTGCAGAAGTCCAGGTCCCTGTCATAAGAAGCAGAACTCTGGCATGGGGTGAGGAGCAGAAAGAGAATAGAGAGCTAATCAGGACATGGCATCTGGAGGACTCAAAGGATTTGATGATGATGATGTGGCGGTGGTGGAGGTGGAGGTGGAGATGGTGGTGGTGGTGGAGGTGGAGGTGGAGGTGGAGGTGGTGGAGGTGGTGG
>NW_004524610.1:6150849-6210451 GCF_000260255.1 Octodon degus
GGTGGAGGTGGAGGTGGAGGTGGAGGTGGAGGTGGAGGTGGAGGTGGAGGTGGTGAGATGCTGACAGCTGGGGGTGAATAACTCAGATACTGCAGGGTTGGGAGGGTGACTGCCTGCCTTCAATTTCTAAGTCTAGAGCCATTACCATTCTTAGCAAAGACAGAAGTCTGGGGGAGGCAAAGTAAGCATGGTGATGGTCAATTTAATCAGCATATTAGATTGGCAGAGTGCACCTCTGGGTGCAGCCAGGTGGGTCCTGGCAGTGTGACCTGGGCTGCCATGGTCCCTGACCCCTTTCGCCCTGCTACTCTTCCCCACTCTCTGGCTCCAGACACTGGCAGTTGACCACTTTTCCTTGCCCTCTGTTAATGCCAGCCAGCCATGGACGGAAACCTTCGGAACCATGATCCAAGTCAACCATTCCTTCCACCTGTGTGCTAGCCACTTTGTCCCTACAACAGAAAGCTGAGCAATAAAAGTTTAAAATCACTAGGTCAACTGGGTACCTCCCGAGGTAAAGAAAGCTTACATCTTGCTTATTAATATTCTATAATTACTGATGATTGTGGCAAATATTTACACACACATATGCACACACTTGTGTTTTGGTATGTGTGCGGCACAAGGGATTGCATCCAGGACCTTGTGCTTGCCAGTAATGTTCTGTACTTAAGCCATGCCCCTGGTCCTGAGAATTCTATGTATATTTTACCAAATAAAATTTAAAAATATCTATGTTATGGGTTAAACACGCTAGTTGTATTAGTTTTGATAACTATTCACCTAAATGTGTGATTGATGGAATTGAATGCCCATCTTTAAGCAAGTGTCATCACGCTTTCTGTTATGGGCACAGGCAGCCTATCTTGGGCATGAGTCAGTGACAAGGTCAGGGGGAGCCAGGAGCCAGGGTGTGTTCCCCACACCCCTGAGTGAATCTGTGGCCTCGCCCCCAGAAGTGTCTTGGAGCACCTCTCAGAAGAAGCTGTGAACCCTGCAGAGCATTCTGACCCTCGAACAAGTGCTTCTTTACAGCAAACTGAATTCAATTACAGTAACATTGGATTATGGTATTAATTAGGGATTACCTTATTGAGTCATTTCCATAAATTATTTCTTAATGAGAGCCTGAATCTCCTCTCATTTGAGGCATGTGGCCCTTAACATTTTAATTGCCTTAATTTGTAAGTGTGAAAGTAAATATGGTACACAGGCCAAGCTGGCCTTAGCCATGGGCATCAGCTCTATGGATATAATCTTTTTTTTTTTTTTTTTTTTTTTTTTTTTTTTTCAGAACTGGGGATTGAACTCAGTCCCTTGCACTTGCCAGGGAAGCGCTTATTCTACTGAGTCATCTCCCCGACCCCCTATGGATATAATCTTAATCTTGTAGGTAAAAGCTAATGGGTTCTTGGTGTTAAATATACCTGCGAAGAAAGGCAAAATGAACCTCACAGAAGACTTAGAGGTTGTGCTCTGACATCTTCCCTCTCTATAGATATTACTTCACTTTTGAAGATTCCTGAGCCATAATCGGAGTGGGCTGGCTCTTCCATTCGCACAGGACTTACTGCAGCTCCAGAAAAACTGCTCGGCTCCCCTGGGCCCGGAGCACACCATGCAGGCTCTGTGTGCATTCCCAAGATTGCTCCAGGTCTAGTTTCAGCAGAAATTTTAAAACTAGATGCCCCTGTGGAGAAGTAACGCAATTTATAGATGGTGTTTATTTCAAAGGTTCTAGCACCATTGTAAGTTCTGAAGGACAACCTGAAGATGCTTCCTATTTTCAAGAAATCATGAATCCCTCTGTATCCATGTGCTCTTAAACTGCTCCACAGTTGCTCAGCCTCATACGTTGTGAACATGGAAGTTCCTTAGGACACACTCAGCTCAATGCTTCCAAGATTCCTTTTACAACAAGGATGGAAGCTGCAAGACACCGTCAGAGTTACTCCTACGGTGAAGTGGAGGGAAGCAAAAACAGCGAGGTGGAAATTAGAATCCTGAGCTACAGGTAAGAGTGTAAACTTCCATCCCTTGGGCGACTCATCCTGCTGCTCTTGTGCTCGTGTTTCTGTAGTGACCACCCTCGTGAGAATTAAATGACATATCTGTCGTGCTGTAAGCCACATCATATATGCTTAAATATTATTGTTATCATTATCATCAAAATTGGATGTCATTTGACTTAAATGAGCATTACCATGTACCTTTTTGATCTATAAAAAGTTAAAATAAAATACCTGATCTACTGTGCTGGATTGCTGCAAGCATCAAAAGTAGCCTCACTGGGTAAATAAATTGTTCACAACCACTCAGCTTGTGAAAGAATCAGTAGGAAAAAAAATCAATGTAGAGTCACTTATTAGAAGACAGGAAAACTCTAAAATAAAAAATCTTTATAATTGAGGCTCTACACATAATGTACATGAATTCAGATAGCATGGCTTTAATTTCAATCTCTTTATCTCATTAGCTGATTTAACCTGAGTAAGATATGCACTCCCTCTGTAATCCCGGACCCTTATTTGCCTGGCATGGGCTTATCAATATGACCAGTTATCTGGGGAAGTTGTAATAACTTGAAGAAACAACACTTTCAAGCACTTGGGAGCTCAGCTCATCCCAGTGTGCTCTTCCCAAGGACCAAATGATATTATTGTCAGTTTTATGTCAACCCTAATAAACATGTTACGAAGATGGTGCTTATCATAAATGTCTTTCCTGAAAAATGGCTAAATATTGACAGTAGCAAAGAGAGAGCCTCTGGATTTCAAATAATTATAAATCCACTGAGGTTGGCAAAATTTATCTTGGAATGCAGGTCAATTCAAAAGAGAGAACTGACCAACCAATCAGAAGCTTTCATCTTATGAGGAAAGAAATGAGACCTTGGAAGAAAGGGCACCGAGCGTGTATATCTAATCAGAAAAGCATTCGAAGTACATTGTACAGTACTGGAAAAGGTAGTACCATATATTGAATGTGCTTATTAAAATTGGAATATTTTTCAAAGAAAATTTGTATTGCCAAATGCCATATATACATTCAATGTATGAAATCATTTACTTTTGTGCCAGCATTTTAAATACTTACAGCAGAATTAATCCTGCCAAACAAATATGTAGACATTGCCACATAGTTTAAAATTAGAAAAGAAATTACATAAATACACACCAAAAGGGGGTGCTAAATAAATAATAAAAAATACAGCCATGCAAATTCTGATGAAAATTTATGCTCACTGATAACCAAGGATACCAAAGAAATTTTATAAGAAATATGTAACTGCACTGCTCACACGGAACCCTGGCGTTGGTGAAAATGCTAACCACGAGCATGAAAAGGTAGGACGATGGCAGAGCACGGTTACAGAAGGAGGGATGGAAGTGTTGCTTTCTTTTTTTGTATTTGTCCTTTTTACCCTTATACCTTAAACACACCTTACAATATTGCATATCAAAAAAAATAAACCCAGTTAATTGCAAAGGAAGAATAATACTGTCAGAGAAACGGGTTGCTAAGTGCAAGGGAGCCTCAGTTCACAAGTGTGATGAGCTCCAGGAGTTGGAAAAGATGCTTGTGTCTGTGCGGTAAGGACACACCTTCGTGTGCATCACCGATGTACAGCTTGCAGACAAACCTAAATTTGACCCATGCTCCTGTTAGCAATCAACGTGTTCACAAACAAAAGTGTTCATGAGCCAAGGCAGTGCTGTGCTGGGGCCGTTAATTACATCAGAGGATCAAATGAAAGTTAGCAAAGCACAGAGGGAACAGAATTAGAAAATCATGTCTCCCTTTGCCCTTCCACATGCTGCCCCTGCTGGTCCTTCGCGGTTTCCTGCCTCCTGCTGCCAGGGCCCTTTGCTGAGACAGGGCCCAGGGGGTCCAGCAGCACGGCTGCTGCACCAGGGGCTGGTCCTTCTCCTGGGCTGAGCTGGCACTGTGTGCCCAGCCCTAAGCTTTCTCCACAAAGCTCACGCCTCTTACCATCCAGCATTAAAATCCCTCTGTCGTCCCCTGTTCTCTGTGTCTGGTAGCTTCTAATTATAGTTAGTGAAGAAAGGGCCATTCAGTGTAACAGTGTGAAATAAGTGGATGAGATATGAGGAAAAACACTGAAATAAGTAGAGCTAAACTCCCATCAGAAATGGTAAGTACCTTCTTCCAATAAACCAAATCACAAACTGCATGGTGAAGTGTTAGTCCTCGGTGAGTCTTTGCACTTCGACTTGTTCAGCTGCCTACTAATGAGCGGAATGATTCCTTATGAGTAACAGTTGCTTGAAAGGCCCAGACATAGCCTAAACTTTGACAAGTACCATCTGGAAAGAGGCCTTGAAAGATGCCTGGATACCAAACATGCTGGAGGTAAAACACGGTGAGATGGATGTACCGAGGGGGCAGTGTGGCGAGTCGCATCACGTCCCGTGGCCATTGTGCCTTTTTTACCCATAGCATCAGGTCAGGTCCCACTGCTTCTTGCTTGTGGACATGTCCTGAACGTGGCCTAGTGAGACCCTGACATGCATGAGAGCTCCTGGACCACATGTCCACGTGCTCGTTCATCTTGGAATGATTTACTGGGTTCCTTCTCTATGTTAAGTGCTCTGTCAGGTGCTTAGACTCAGATGAGCAGATTTCTTTATGATTCTTGCCTTCACTGGGCCAAGACTAATAAGTGGCAGACATTAATATTAAGCAGCTACCCAGATGAACATTTGCACCTGTAATAAGTGCACAAAGAAGACACACTACGCTGGGAGAGTTTACTGTGGTCCTTCGGCACAGGCCTGGCCACGGGGCTGAGAGCTGAGAGCTGAGAGCTGAGAGCTGAGAGGGGAGAGGAGTTAATGCAGGAGGAGCACATTAGCGGGCTCCTCTTTCCCTTCTAATGGAAGAACGGTCACTTTCCGGAAGCAAATTACACAAATCTAACATTGTTTTTAGCATCTGACCTAAGGAAAAACGTGGATTAAGCTCATATGAGAACCTCAGTGGGCCTGTAGGGTCTAAATACACCTAGCAATGCAGATCAAACCTTGGCAATGTGTTGCGGAGGAGGGAGACCTTGCAGTAGGAAACCCAACAAAGCTGCACCCGAACCCCCGAGACACAGACACAAGGAGATACCAAGTATGTGTGATTTGAGCCAACGAGTTGGTGCTAATAACTTTGTGTAACAATAGAAAAATAATACAGAAGCCTGAAGCTGGGCTATCCTGGGAAAGATTTTATTTACTGTAATCATTTGTAAGATAATCTTAAAATTTGAAAGAATCAGTTTACATAGACATTTCATAATCCCAGAAAAATACCCAAATAAGATTAGTACATGAAAGAAAATGTCAAAATGAAAATGAAATGAATGAAAGTTTACTTTCCATTCTAAATTAGATGCATGCAAAAGTTTGCTTTTCTTTCTTTTTCTCTTTCTTTCTTTCTTTCTTTTTTTTTTTTTTTTTTTTGTGGAACTGGGGGTTTAACTCAGAACACTGCACTTGCCAGTTCTCCCTGGCCACAAAAGTTAAGAATTTTTAGAATAACTAAGAGAAGTAAACAGGGTAAAAAGTAAGTTACATGCTATCAACAAGATATGAAAGGTGGAGAAAAAAATGAAGTAACTGCCCTACTCTACTTTTTAAGTGAAAAGAACAGTGTAATCTTTCCTATAGAAGGAAATAGAAGTAGAATGATTTTATGCAACATCGATTGCATGTGTGTATAATTCACACGCATTACACAAAGTTGTGTAATTACTTCACGTCCCCATAATGTTGTTAGGTACATATAAAAAAATAACTAGATTGATATCAGTGTGGAGCCAGCATGTGTCAAGCTGTGCCTGAATGCTCACATACGTGTGGCGGTAGCTGCCATTCGGATCTTTCTAGCGTGCCTAAGGAAGCCACACTTCAAGGAGACCCTGTGGGTTCAGCATGCAAGCGGGCAGGCCTGGGGAGTGCTCAGGCCCAGGCCTTGCCTTCCATGACTTTCTCCACAAGCCTTCTCCATGCACCGGAACAGTGGTTAGTCGGAGCCTAGAACGAAGGCAGCCACTCAGCCACATTAGTTGGTGAGGCTTTTAATCTGTCAGTCCTTCGGTTTACCTGTTAATAAACTTTGAAATGTCACAGCCACACATTCTCAAAATATGCTGTGATTTGAAATTCACAGGTAAGAATTTAATATGACTAACGACTGAACAAAATGGACAGACATAGAGAAATATTCTTTGTCTTGGGTTTTTCAACTGGAGTAAAAAGTGGAGAATGATGTAAAATTGCTGATCTTAAGGGCAAAGGGCTATGAGAGGGAACGACGACCTGCTATTTTTCACATTTAAAAAATAAAAAAGAAATGGGGGTGAGCATTAGCAGGAGAGCTCTAGGCAAGGGCATCGTGAGGGAGCTAGTGTGAAGCACAGAATCGCTGTCTAGGGGAGTGTTGACTAGCTCTGCACAGAAATAGTTACGCTGTAGACAGTCATTTTCTTTGACGTTTCTGTATAAGTATATTCTCTTTTGTGGATAGTTAAAAAAACTGGTATTTTCCAGGATTATAATTTTATAACATTGAAAAACTTGCTATTTTAACATGATGGCATTTGAAATGACCTCAAACCTTTCCTAAGTCTACTTTCCTATAATTTCATCTATTGTATCATACTATTTCTTTCTTACTGTAGTCATAAAATCAGCAACTATTTGATAAAGGCAATGTAGATTTATTGAATAACAAAGAAAATGGAAAATCTGGTGCATACATAAAATCAGTATGCAGGGCAAGGGTCTCATCTTTCACTGACCACGGTACTGGAAATTTCATATGCTAAACAAATCTAAGACTCATATGGTAAACCAACAGGTAGATAGACTCATGATTTTGAGATGACACCAGAGATTCAAGGAGCAGAATCCCAAGCAAGGCTTATATCAGGAAGCATTTCATTTTCAATTGAAATGAATTTAAAAATTGATAGCAGTCTAATGAATAAATACATGTAAATATATCTCCCAAAGTGTTTCGCTCCTTCATTATTGTAAGCCATTCAAGGTCGGCCAATACCCCTATAGGGAGAGAACATAATGTTTTTCAGCATTTGTCAATTAAATGTCAACATCATTAAGTAATCATTTTATTCTCCTGAAGAAAACTCATTTATTCAGTGTTTAAAAACTTTTGAAGCTAAGAGATGGCAGCTTACTGTGTACCAGAGATATTTGTACCGTATCGAACTTCAGACAAGACAAAACCCTTGATGACACTGAGCATGCATGAATTGATAATAGCATTCCAATATTAAAAAGCATGAAAATAAAATGTTTTACACATTTTATGCATTTTAAAAATTGCAGTCTTCATAGGCAAGGATAGAAGTATCACTAAAGAGTAAAGCAAAGCCTAAGATTTGGCAGAAGTGAAATTACGTGACATGACATGTAGCTAAAATGAGCCTGAGTACGCCAGTACCCGAGTAATCCAGCATTATGCATCTTCTTTTTTTAATTTTTAAATTCATTTCAATGAGAAAAAAAGATAGGATAGCAATGAAACAATTTCAAACCAGGTTAGTAGGACAGTTACAATAATTAATACATTGCATATTGTTGTCTTTGTAGTAGTTATTCAGAAGACAGGATGCAGACATGATATCTTGTCTAAAGAATGTCAGTACAAACCTTTCTTCTCAATGAACTAAAAGAAAGAAGCTGTATATCTATCTTATCTTGTACATACATATATAATTTTTCTTTTTTGTCTTTTTAAAAAGACCCATGTACATTCTTCCAAAAGTCAAATAACTATTATTAGTGATTTCAACAGTCTTTCTCCTCTTTTGTTCTTTGTCAACCGATTCCACTATTTTATCCATTGCAGTTGAAAAGACAAAGACAGAGACGGAAAGCAGCTACCTGCATACCCAGCACCCACCCTCAGAGCTCCCTGCTGAGTGAGGCCCCAGCACATCTCAGCTGCTCTCTGAGCTCTGGAGGCCCCTCCCGGTCCTGGTCACACTGTGCTCTCTGAGGAAGCGCCTACATTTGTAGAACTCACTCCCCACTCACTCCCCACATCACACTGCCTGTAACTCATACAAGATAAATTAAAAAAAAAAAGACACAAGAAAAAAAATGTCACAGGACTGTCCTGCTACAATGCTGTATATGGTTAGATTTCCAAATTTCTGTGTAAAAATATGTGTTTATTTCTACTTTTCTAAATTTTTTTTCTTCATACTCTGTAAGGACTTAAAGTTCAACACATCAATACTTGATGGAAAATACCTGTTCCACGTTATACCTAAGATGTTTGATATTTAGACAGATAGGGTAAACCGAACTGCATATGTTGCAGGGTAATAATAAGCTTCTCTTTTAGAGGGTTAACAACCTAATTTGCAGATCAAAAATTGGAGAAAAGGAAGGGCTGCAAGGTCAGCCAACATTTTGTCCCTAGCCTTTCAAGGTCAGGGAAGACTGAGGACATAGGAGAAACTGTATTGTAATATCATGTAACTCAGTTGTGCTCCAAATTTTCTGATCAAGGAGATTATGGAGCCACAGAGGAATGTGACTGATGATGTAGAGTGTGCCTAAGGAGAGTCACATTGAGAAAAAACTTACTCTCAGGCTTTCAGAGAGTAAATTGGTCAAGCAATGGCCGTGACTCATCCACATGGCTGACACTGACAAAGGATCTACAAAGTGCAGTACAGGGTTACAGGATAAATCCTGAGGGGATTTGACTGACCTTATCAGATATAAAAGTTACATAGGTCTTGCTTTATCTTGGTCTTAACCATCCAGCAGAAAAGTATAAAAATGAGATATATAAAATAAAGCCATTTTAATATGCTGAACTGTGAAAGGCTCTAGTCAACAACTTTTGCGGATAACCCACTACTATTGTGGACTGCTGTACTCTGGTGCATTGTTTTGCTGAATTCAAGCACCTACAGAATTTAGATGCCAATAGAATTACAATCTCTGACAGGACTAAACAAAAAAGGGGATACAAAGGAAGGACTATTTTGTATCTGTATATACAGCATAGTTGGGATAGATACACAGCTACTTTTGCTTAATTCAATGAGAAGAAAGATCTGTAGTAATAGTGTTGGACAGGATATCCTGTTTGCTTCTTGTACTATGGATAGCCACTAAGAAGATAACAGTGTACAATGTATTAATTATTGAAAATGTCCTGATAATCAGCTTTGAAACTGTATCACTGATATTTGTTTCTCAATAAAATAAAATAAATAAAAAATTTTAAAAAAGAACACTTCCATGCGATGTTTCTGTCTTTGTACCCTAATTCAAAGATCTAAAAAACATAACTATAGACAGGAAGACATACACAATTATTCTAATAATATTCCTATTAGCTTCTGTCTTTAAGCTCCTTTTGCCTTTACATGAAATGTTTCAAAAATTATGTTTTAGTTTTCCGTGTCAATGAGTGGCTCTCCATAACAGTATTATATGTCTAATCATTTTTTTTTTCAACAGTCCTGCTTTGTAGTTCAGGCTGATCTTCAACTCACTATATAGCCCCAGCTGACTATACAGCTGTGGTAATTCTCCTGCCTCAGCCTCCTGATTGCTGGGATTACAGGCATGCACCACCATGCCTGGTGATACTATTAGACATTTTAAAAACAGATTTCAAAACTTAAAATAGGAAATGGTTTCTCTCTTTTGAGAATCCTACCTATAGAATCCTTTGTTACTGCTTCACAAACAGCATCTGTTACATTACAGAAGCGCTATTAAAGTAAGTTTTAATTTCACATTGTAGCCCACGCGTCACGAATTCAGCACAGATGTACACCTTGTGTGTATGCTCTCAGGCCGTGTTAATGCTACATATGTATGCTCAATGCTTAAAATTTAGCTTCATTCTACCTGAAGTTTTCCATTCTGAATTTTTCCTTTTATTTTTATCAACAAAAGTGTCTACATGCATGCAGTCCTTAAATAGATAGCCAATGTTTTAGATCAAATTTTTGAAATTTTGCTACTTTGTATGCTCAACTTTGTGATTACCGAACTCCAAGTTTTTTTCTAGACTTTATTATTTTAGCAATTTTAATTAACCAAATTTGGCATAATTTCTTCCTGCCATTCTCGGGACACATTTTTTCTAACTGGTCTTCTGGAAGCTATTTAGCGGGAAGATTGTGTAGCATGTCACAGATCTGCAGGAACAGTATGGGGAAGCCCTGCCGGGAGGGGGCCTTCACAGTCGGAGCACGAAGAGAGACACACTTATTTTAGAGGGGACAGAGTGGGGGATCACACATCCTTCGCTTGCCTCAAGCAGATCATGTTTAGCTGACGGGACTGTGGGTTCCGTGAAATTAATCTCTGACCTGATTTTTTAACTGCGGCAGTGTCAGCTTCAACTTTCAGGCACTTGCCCAGAAGAAAACCATGCAGCTTCCTGTATGGAAACCCCAAAAGAAAACAATACACCTTTTCAAAGGACAGGACATCATGTCTGCACCTTGTACTATGAATAACCACCATGAAGACAACAATATGCAGTGCATTAATTAGCAAAACTGTCCTATTAATTTGTTTTGAAACTGTCTCATTGCTGTTTTGTTTCTCAATAAAATTAATAAAATAGAAAAAGGATGACAAGGCGCCAGGCTACATATTAGGCAGTGCTTTGGGTTATGTATTAGGTGGTGCTTTTAAAGATCCCATGATGCTTAGGAAGGGATTAATAGCTCCCATCTGTCACATGTGAGTGCTAAGTGTGCATGCAGGGTCACTGTTAGCAGAGCAAGCCCCATTTTGCACTTCAGAAATGTCCACTGAACGGAACGGACCTAACTTAATTATGGGCATGTTAAGAAGGCGTACATAGGAATAAATACTGCACAAAATACAACCTTTGGTGCCTAAGATTTCTGGATACCATTTGTGGAAAAAACAAGTAAACAATAAAGAAGCTGGAGTATCGCTCTTCTTACAGGGAGCAGGTCACTTACTAGAAACCCTGCTGCTTGGGGAGAAAGCCAGCATGTCGTGCTGCAATAGAAAAATCTAATTAACCATGGATAACCTAATGGTTAAGCTAATTAACTCAGTTGTGCCAGTGGTGAACTACGGAGGCCCCCTCTTGGTCTCAGATCACTTGTAATGTTAAGTGAAAGAAACTAGGCACAAATACCACTTATTCTCACTCATATGTGAAGTCTACAATAATGGAACTCAAGGAAGCAAAGGACAGAAGGGTGGCTGTGGGGCTGCAGGGACCAAGGGAACTAAGGAGAAGTGGTCAGAGGGTACAAAGCCTCATTTAGTTAAGAGTGTGGCTGCTTGGCTTGCTTGCTTGCTGCATAGCAGGTGAATATAGGTAATAAAAATGAACAATATATTTCCAAAACACTGAGTCAATTTGAGAAATTCTCACCATCCACACACACAAACATTTAATTAGTGGAGGTAAGGGTTAGATTAACTAGCTTGATTTAATTATTCCAAGTTGTCTTCATAAAGAAAAGAATGATGAAATTAGAAAAGCATAAAAATTGTACAATTACCTAACAACATGCTGAATCTGGCTGAAACAGCTGCATCGTGTGTGAGCTATCATTATTTGCTGAGGAATGCCCTACTGCAGGTTGAATTGGTAGTGGTCCGCAAGATGCATTATGGGTCAGACATTCACACTGGTGGGGTGGATGTGCCAGCGACCTGCTGCTGCGTAACAAAACATCCCAAATTTAGAAGCCTAAGATGCCAACAACTGCAGTCATCTACTTTGCTCAGAAATCTATATTTCAATGTTTGAGTGCAGCAAGTACATCCTACCTATGCTTCAGAAGTGTCATCTACAAGGTCTCACCTGGACTGTAGAGCTGAGCTACAAGATGTTTTGCTGAAGCACAGGAAAGGGGGTGCTGGCCTTGGCTCAAGACTCAGGTGGGTGTAGGGGCCAGCATCCTGCCATCCATTATTAGTCCCCCTGCCCAAGCAACTTCAATGCCATGGAGTATAAATTTAAAGAAATTATCCCGAGAGGACAAAGAGGACACCTGCGTGCTCGGAGTCCATCCTTGGAAAGCATCGTATTGTACTTTATATTTTGAGGCTGAGCCACAAGACTGTCTGGGGTCAAGGAGAGAAAGAATAGAAGTGTCCTCCCTCTTGGTGCCCAGAAGAAGAGTGGAGGTTGTGGCACAAGAAAAACACGGGAAAACTTGCTGCAGCCACTTTTGAAAAAGGACAATCTGCCACATGACAGGTTTCCAAATATAAAATGACAGTATCTTAAATTAGAGTAGGAAGAAAAGGAGTGAAGAGGGAAAAGAGGGTGGAAGAAATGTGAAATCTAATGATTAGAGACCTAGCTGTCAGGAGGCAGGCAGAGCCCCGGGAGCCCCGAGGAGCCGCGGGACAGGGCAGCACTAATGAGCCCTGGGAAGCGCCCGCGGAGTGCATGCTTCTTCACTCTCTTCTGGGCAAAGGGCTTTTCTTCTTCTTACTCCAGCTCCAGTTTCAGGTTTCCGTTGTCATGAAAAGAGCCCTGCTATTGAATATGATCACAGATGTGTCATAGAAGCGCGCTCTATTATAACATACGAGTTTTAAGCCACTGTGCTACGTGCCTGACTCGGATCTTTCTTCCCGATATAATGGACAGAGCAGCCCTTCCTCACCAGTGACAGGTTTGGCTCCAGAGCTGCCAATTCCTCATGGAAAACAAAATCCATGGGTACACACAGTGCTTTACAATATGACACTGCACGTACAGATAACTTACCAACACCTCCTTGCCTTTGTTAGATTATTTCTAGATTACTTGCAATACTTAATGCAAAATGTAAATAGTTACCATACCTGTTTGGGGACAAGGACAAGGCAAAGTCTACACATGGTCAGCACATATTTTTTCAAATATTTTCGATCGGCCTTTAGATTCATCTGTGTGTGTGGAGCCCACCGATTCTGACAGATGATTATATTTGCTTTGTAGCCCTCTCTCTCCAGGAGCTGCTGATGTGAGGATTTGGGGCTCTGCTCTAGAAGATGGGAACTTATTTTACATTTTCCAGTGCTGTTATCACACAAATCTCAAATGCATTCTTACACATGGACTCAAATTGAAAAACAGGAAAGAACCATTACAACCATGACCTTCAAAATTTTTCACTAGTAGAATTTTTCTCATTTTCACTTTTAGAAGTATTGCAAGCAGAGGAATAAATTCTCTTTTAATCATTCTTTTCTTACTCACTCAGGCAGAGTTAGGCTTTCCACCTCAATGAAACTTCCTTCCATTAAATTGGAAATAGGATCTTTTTTGAGAGTTTAAGCTAGCAAAATGAATACAAAATGGATAAATTAACTTTCAGAAGTGGTCACTTTTTAAGGACAGAACGTATCAATTGAAAAATAGAAAGAATAAGGGAGAAAGCTAAAACTTGTTGCCCAAAAGGGAACCATGGCCTTATTCAGCAACTGTCATTAAGGTCTAATTGAAGCTTAAGTCTGCTGAAGAGGATAGAGATGGAACAGGAGTCCCAGAAGTGAGGAGGGAGACAAGGGAGCACGCTTTGCTCTGCATTCACCTGTGCTTGAAGGGACGGAGGGTGCAGAGGGTAGGGGCCGTGTCCTCACGGTCAGGTGGGCTCCAAGAGCTTCAGAGACCTTTGCAGCAGGCCCTGTGTTCTGGGCTCTTGGCCCAGGCTTCAGCACAGTGTTTGGCAATGAGTAATTGCGGCAGCCGCTAAGGGTTGTTGGGTCGGATCAGTGGGTGCCTGCTTTGACAGGGCCACATTCAAGTAGCTGCTTCCAGAGTCTCTGGAAGGGGTCACGTCCTAAGTCCCTTCTTTATCTCTGAGAGGTTTTCTGTACTGCGCATTCTCTTGTCCCCACAAACATCCACCTCATGCCCCTCATGGGGTGGGGCCAGGCCAGGTTGTGGAAAACAAGCTGGGCAATTTCTAGTAGATACCAAAAATAACCTCCCTTTCTTTAGGTTTTTCAATTAAATTTAAATAATAATACTACACAAACTGCCTAATTTGTGTGAGCTAATTTGAGTCTCTTGCTATTGAGTATACCTTTTTTTACACGACATAGCTCTGTGAAAGGATATACTTGTAAGAGATCATAGAATATTAGTACCACCAGCAGCAGAATAAATGCAACAGCACTGTCAGTATGACTCCTCCTTTAAGAAACCTTTCACCACTAGCCAAGCTGTTGTGCACAGTGGACCGCTGAGAGCAAGAGGGATAACATTAACCGTGGCCGCTCACAGAGCAGCTGGCTGCTACAGAGCTCTGCCACAAAACGGGGCAAGACGTGCCACAAAATGGGGCAAGATGTGCTGTGTTGTTCCTCTGACAGGAAGGGCAGACTTGGCAGAGCTGAATTCCATCGTTTTCATGTTCAGTTCAGAGAACTACAAGGCAAAGCAAGAAAACTCTTATCAGCAAATATGGAATGCTTGTTCCCTGGTGGGGAACAACTAGAGAAAGGAGACCAGATTTGGAGATGACACTGGAGTGACAGCCCTTGTGGGCCGGCAGGTCCAGCTTCGCTTCTGAGGGGACCCAGGGTGCCCTGCCTGACCGAGGTGCAGCCTTTGTGACTTCCAAGTCCTCTATGGCTCACTAAATGATACCAAGTACATGTGACTGGCACACCTTTCAGGGCCTGGACTTTTCAGAAAAGAATTTAAAAATAGATTTTAAATATTTTTGCCAAAGAGAAAAGATAAATGTCTAAAGACAGGTATGTATATTTAGACTGATTTTAGTATCACATACTACACACAGGTAGTAAATATGGCCTAGTCATCTGATAATAGGCTTAATTTTATGGTCTTATGTGTCTGTTAAAAATAAATTTACAAAGAAAAATTTACAAAAAAGAAAATAACTCCTTTCAGAGCTATAGTACTCTGCAATAGAGAAGGATAAACCTGCGTTATCTGGCTGCCCCCTGAGGGCTCAGTGTTAAGTGAAACACATCAGATGCATGAGCTCAGACACCGCGTGGTTTCTCATAGAGAAGAAACCCAAAGTATAAATAAAGAGAAAAATGAAAGGTAAATAATAGCAAGTGGGAAGGGGACTGAGAGATGGAAGGAGGCCTGAGGAAGGAGGGGAAAAGGACGTAAGAATTAACACATGTGCTATCCATGCACCAACCCCCATAAGAATGTAATCATGATACATAGCCAAATGCACTAGTAAAAATTAATTAAAATGAAAATAGAAAACCTACAGTGACTGGTAGTATCTTATGTAACTTGGAATAGAAGATGGATGACACCTCTTGAAAACTGAGTGGGACAGTGTCAGCAACCCTAGAAGTCTCTAACACCCTTCACACCTGTAGATAGAGTCCTCGTGCATTTGGGAACCTGGATCACTGTTACCTAATGACTTAACTTTGAGTCTGTATGTTTTGAAACCACATTTGTCATTGCCACAAAACATGGATGAAACACTAGTGCTACTCTAGATAGACAGAAGAGCTCAGCGTGTCACAATATACGGTGACCAGTAGGTCAGGAAATGTAATCCACCTTCAGGTTTGTGCTTCAGCCTCTATAAAACAGTACCAGTGATTTTGCCAAGTGCTGTCTTTCCCTCTCCCATCAGAGCTGCTCCACCTGTGCCTCTTCTCAAATTCTGCTGCCACAATATCACACTGCTCAACTCGTCGACTCAAGGGCACGGAAAGGGAGCCACCACCTCTCCCCAACTTTTCTCAAGAGGGAATTGTATCATTCCCTTTGGCTTGCAAATCTCCTTGCCCTTCACTTCCTTAAACTCAGTATCTTTTTTCTCCTGTCTACTATATAATTACAAGTAGCAAATCAAGGCAGACAAATATAATTATATTTCATTCTAGAGCAAATAACTTTCTATTCATTAAATTAGATGGCCACACTTGATGTACTAACTCTAAATTGGTAACTGACTGGAGAATATTAAAATGACCTTCCCACCCATCCAAATCCCTTCTCTTGACCTATAAAGAACCCGCATATAAAACTGGAAAGCAATTAACCTTTCTATTGCTCACTGTTGGGTAATTTGATCCCAGCTCCTTCAGATCAGCTAGCAGCACCTATGGGCAGCTTGGTATGGCACTTTTGGTGGTTCTCTAGGGTGGGGCTTAGCACCACCAAGAAAAGTGTAGAGATTACTGCCTGCTATTAATTATCTTGAAATCACCAGGAAAGACCCTTGCAAAGCTCCCCGTTCCAAGTGCCAGTGTAGCTCCTCTAGCTTTGTTCATAAGGCCTAAGAGCCAGATGTCAAGTTAGTGAAAAAGTATAAAATAATTGTTTGACAAGCTAATCCAGAATGATAAGACTCAGGAGATGTCACTAAAACTTAATGTTGTACTTTTTCATTGATGCTTTTATCCATCTGTTTGGAAATGTCCTTTTAGTTTTTGCTTAAATTAAACTTCATTACAACAGTCTATAATCCACCCAGTGTCTCCCATTTTCCTTTGTAGATTTCCTGATGGTCAGATCTTATAACTGTTTATTTGTGTGTTTTTAAAAAAATATGAATTCCCTAATTGTTGTGTATGTAATTGTTGTACACTTTAAACATGAATGATTAGGAATCAAGGAATCTACCTTAGAATTTGTAATCTATAATTGCAGCTGTTCATATTGAAGAGTTAAAACAATAACTAGCAAAAGCAATTACCACCAATATATACAAAAACGTGTAAGTGAATGGATGTCGTTTTGGGTGTCAGCAACTTTGCTGACATCTACCCAGGGGATGGCAGAATGAGGAAAGGAAGTGAAAGAGCAGGCCCCAGACGCCTGGGCGTGGAAAGCCTGGGTCATTCAAAAGCAGGGCCTGCATTGCGTGGTGGTTACGAAGAGCGTTATAGCCTACAAAGCATTTTAATTCAAAGGGATTGGGTAAATACTGAGTAGATAAACATGTTCTGCTTCATTCAAGAGATAGCCAAGATTTTCTGGCAAGTATCAGAACCGCTATTTCTAACGTAATTCTTGGTGGCTGTGAAGAAGTCTCTAGAGAAGTCCACTGTCAGTTGCTGTAATCTACTCATTCCTGCGCCTGTGGTAATTTCCTGCCCGGCTCTTCTCTGACCCCTGCCTCTGCACCCTTTGCTTGATGAAGGACTTTCCCTAACCCCTTGGACACTCTCGCCTTGCTTCAGTTCCTGATACAGTGTCTTATAGGATTTCCTGATGAGATAGCTGGCTGAAAACAGCAGTTCTTGTAGTACTTGGAACAGCACTGACAATTTTCTTTAACAGGCAATGATTCACCGCTCAGCCGCAGAAATGCACTCAGGGCTTGCCTGGCGGGAGTGCTATGCCTTAATGGCTTGCTAAGTGGGAAGTGCTGCTCCCCACGTGCACATTGGACTCAAAGTAGCATGCACCATGCCGGAAGCTGAGTGATGCCGAAGATCTGGTAGGTCCCCAGCGTCCACTCAGGGACTGAGAACTGGGGACCATGACAACTACTTTAAAATGCAAGAGGAGAGCCAGCCAAATAGCTCATCAGACTAAAGTACCTACAAGCAGGCGTAGGGTCCTGGGGTTCGATCCCTGGGGTGCTGTGCCAGCCCCTTCCCCGGGGCGTGCTGAGACAGCGATTGAGACTGGGCATGGTGGTGCACGTCTGTAATCCCAGCTCTTGGGAGGCTGTAAATAGGCGGATCACTACGAGTCTGATCTAGTGTGAGACCCTGAACACCCTCTAGGCCCTTCCCTCAAATACAAAAAAGAAAGGAGTCCAAGACAGCCTGCCATTTCAATATTACAGCAATAGAATAAACAAAAGGAGAGGATAGCAGGGTTTTGCCCACTTTCTTACCACGCTAACGCCACATTCTGGTCACCCCGAGCACCCCATGGGGAGCCCCGCTTGCCCACCTGCCATCTCTCTTTCCTTGCCCTGCACCCTGACCCAAGCCGGTCTTGCTACCTGGGCTCCTTGGCCAGCCATCTGTCCCACAGGCGACAGGCACACTGCGAACGGCCAGGGACAACCGAGGAATTCCTTGCTCCTCAAATGGTTTTCAGCACGTTCCCACGTGTGCTGACAAATCACGCGACTGCGGAACACCACGCTGTTACTTGACCGCATTCCACACCGTTCAGAATTCCCGAGCGGGAGCCACACGTTTCCCGTCCGTCCACTCTGCATTCCTGGCTTATGCAGTGGCCGCTCTGCTCGAGTCCGGTCGGTCGCACGCGAGGCGGAGGCCGCCACCCGCTCCGCGTTGCCTTCCCGTGGCCGGGCGCTCAAGATCGGAGTGCTAGGACTTTGGATTTAAGCGAGCCGTTGATCTCACGCACTGCCGTGTGATTCCACATCTACCCTGCTCGTGCTATCAGGCCTAAAATTTGGTTGTATTTCAGATAGAGGTATTTTGCCTTTCTCTCAGAAATGACTAATATTTCTGTAGGTTCAAAGTCCCAAACTTGGCATTTTACCGCGCTTTTCCCTGGAGTACCCCACGTTCACTCTCGCACACTCACGGAGGAGCTACACACGTCAAGTAAGCGTCAGCAGAGTCAAGAATGAGAGCTCCAGGGCTCAGAATCAGAGAGCTGCCAGCTTGTGCTCGTCTTCTTGGGTCTGACGTCCTGTCAAATTGCTGACCTCAAACAGAAAGTCCCGCTAATCACAGGATGCTTTTACTTTAAGAGTCAACAGTAACTTTTCCAGAGAAAGCCTGCTAAAAGCATATTTTCAGGCTAAGTGAATGCAAACCTGACTCTCTCTTCTCCCCTGACTCACCTGTACTCTTGACATTACTAAAATGAAATTTGGAATAATAGGACTTTTCCATATCCTTTGGCTCTCCTCAGCATTTCAGAAATCTGTGTCAGAGAGAAATACACAGGCCTTACGGCCAAGAGGCAAACCGGTGTGCCGCAGCGAGACCCAGCCCTGCACAGTGGGAATCAACCACGTTGCCCCCACGAGGGGCGGACTGCTGAATGCAAATTGTCCGAGCACTTTAGGTTAAAAGATTTTTATCTTGCTCCAGAGAAGATTGCATGCCTCAACTCCTTGCCGCAGATAGTGAATTAGAAAATATGCAAATTGTATATATTTGATTGTAACACTGAAAGCACATTGAGAAGTGGACGCTTTGGTTTAGGAGGCAACAGCTCATTTACATACCAAAGCATCTCTTAAAATTATAAATTCTGCGTGTCTTTGACAGCTTGACTTCGGGCACAGAGATGTGAAGATGTTTGATGTGGAGAGAGTGTCACGTGGGGGGGGAGGAGCGGGACTGTATTCTGAACACATTTGCCATGGCGGCTCCTCTGGCTCCCTTTGAAGAAGGAAATTACTATCTCTTTGGACCAGGAAGTCCCCCACTTTGCACAGCGCCCCCCTGGGGCGATGCGCGTTTATGTGGCACTAAATAAGCACCACCTATCAGAAAGTGCACGGGCCACGCGACTACCCAGAGCAGGCAGCAAGTGGGGAGAGCAAAACCTTAACTTGAATGAATCTTTCTAGAACTTTAAAGCAAACACAGCCTTCTCCCCATACCGGTGGAGTTATCCTGTGATGTTAACACATAGTGGCTAGATGGAGATTTTCTCCAATTTGTTCTTTCAAGACAGTGCATGCTTGTATATTAAACACTCTCTCAAAAGCTTCTTTTCTTTGAAGGAAGAAAAGAAAACAATGTTTTAGCACTGGCTTTGAGCTCCAACTAAGCAGAAGCATAAAACTGGAAAGCCGTAACCAGTTACGCATTGTGTTTTCAAATTGACACACTCAACCCAAAGGTCAATGTTGATGGTTTGAAAATTGCTTAGTTGTCTGCTTTATATTTCTCCAATATTCAATATGGTGAGCTGGTCAAAAAATGTATGCAAGCAGCATTGGAGGTGTACCATCTCTCAGGATTCCTGAATCTTTAGGATAATAGCTCACTAGTCTCCATTCATTTTTATTTGTAAAAATAACACAATTTTGAAATTATAGTCAAAATGAAGGCCAAATATAAGCAGGTAAACAGTAAGCAGCATTGAAGTTGATACACAGCACATTTTCCGTGGGTGCTGTGTGCTGATAGAGTGAACAATAAAAAAATCACTCTTACAAGCATAACAAAATTTACAAGAAAAAGTTCCTAATGGAGGGAACTCACCTGGGCTGACACACAAAAATAGATTTTCTTACCATTTTCCTTATAGATTTGGCATCATGGATGCTTTGGAGACAAATCTTTTGCAAATGTAAAGGGAATCCAGGGGAAGAAGGGTGGGTGGGGAGGAGAAGGGAATAAAGAAATAATGTGTTAAATCTTCGTGCCTGTCCCCACGTTCCATGCCCATGTTACGTACTGCAAGTGTTCAGTAACAAACTAAAGTCTTGTGAAGAATAAATTTAATTTTCCCATTAAGAAGATTCTGTAAACCTTGAAAAAACTTCCCTCTTGTCCCATTATACTCAATTAGTGACCTTTTACTCACTCCTTTGAGCCTCTTTCTGTGAGCGGCCCCATTCATCCCAGATCCTGGGTAGCAAAAACGTGGACGTAGGGCTGGACCCGAGGCCTGTGACTCAGAAGCAACTCCCCCCAGCTCCACTGCGTTTGCCACTGCTAAGGAGCATGAACAGGAGAGAGGGCAGCACCGCTCAAAGCGAGGGTGGTCTCTCACCACTAGTACGTGGGAGGAAACTGGCTTTAGTAGTTTTTCAAATGTTGCCCTGTCTTAGCTCTACATAGAACCTTCCCTGTAATTGTCAATGAAACATACATCACAGTTTCTCACAATCTGCTTTCTTTTCTTTGCCTAAATTCAATTTAAGTATGGTATTTAAAAAAAAGAGACTAGAAAGTTTTAGACTCATATTCATCAGGTTTATGTAATATCTGTGTTTTAGTTTCTATGATATTTTACAAAGGTATTTATCCAAGACCTTGGTGCTTAATACCTGGCCAACAGACACAAGGTTTGGTGCAGCACTTTTCAAAAGTATGTGTGCATGTGCATGTGTGTGTTTTTCTTCATTACATTGACCTTTCAGGTTTTAAAATTTTTGTGGAAGTTTGCATGTACTGCTTTGAAAGTAACTCTTGGTAACAACTGCCACTAATAAATTTGAAAAATGAGGTAAGACCAACCTCTGGACCTCCAGTTTAGAATGGAAACATTTTTAAAGTAATTATTTCTTAGTATGTTGTTGCAAATATTAGCTCTATTTCAGGATCTCACTAGTACATAATACTCAGTTTCCACTGTTAATAGATTGTGCAATTTAAAGAATAATTTTTACTCACAAATAAATTTGCTGGTCAATGATTGACCCACTTAGGTATTTCATGAAAAGTAAATGCTCGTGAAAGCATCACTTTAAAAAAAACAAATCTTCTCTCTAGTTGAATCCATTTACCTATAAAAGCCTGGAGTTTATGTTTTTATAGCTAAGTAATACCCCACTGTACAAATATACCACATCTTTTTGTTCATTTCTCAGTTGATGGGCATTTGGGTCGCTCCCAAGATGTAGCTACGACAAATTGCCCTGCAATAAATGGGTGCAGATATCGCTGTGGTGCGGTGCTTACAGTTCTTTGGGTAAAATACCCAGGAGGGGAATGTGAAGTAAATCAGAGTCGCATGTGTAAACACTGTATTTTCTCCAGAATGTAAGAACTGAGACAGTAAATAAAATCCAAAGGTACAATAGATCCTATGACAGGGAAAGAAACTGTTCCCAGGGAAAGAAAAACCAGGATGAGGGAAGGGAGAAAAGAAAATAAGAAAGGGAAAAAATGTACATGTGTACACACAAGACAGCTTGAGTAACTGTACTGCTGATCTCTCTGATACACTGAAAGGAACAGCTAATGCTCATGTTTTTTCTTATTTTGAATTTTTTGAGCAATTTTGTATGCTTATATCTGGTAAGCATACAAAACAACTAATTGTTCTGTTGAACAACTAATTCGAAGACAACAATATGCAGTGTTGCAACTATTATTGAATTTTTATCATTTTGTTTAATGAATTTGTATTTCATTTCTATTTTTTTACTAATTTGATTATCTTTAAAAACAAATAAAAAACAAATCTGTGTTATGGAACCACTTACATAATCACAGAACTAGGCAGAATATTATAATGGAGTTTCACGTCCCCACTCTCAGCCCCAGTCTGGCCCACGAGTGTCATCTGCTTTACACTCTGGCGCATCCTTTATGGTACAAACATCGTGTCTGATCTATATGTTGGGTAGGTGTCTTCAAATAACATGTAGTCTTAAAAGACAGCCACAGTGTGGCCATCCCAGTAAAAACAGAGTGACAATGGATTCATGTCATGAGCATGTAGAGTGGGTCAAATTTCCAATGATGTAATCAGCATTGTTTTAGGGTTGCTTTACTCATGCCCCAATGTCACACGTTGTGACAGGTTGGTTGCCTTCTTTATGCTTCTTTTCATCGATCAGCTTCCTTGCCTTTCTTTTTGTTCCTATTTGCTGTGAGAGCTGAATCATGCATCCTGTAGCAGTTCCCCTGGGTTGTTGTACGTTTTTCTTGCCCATTTCTTGTAAATTGGGGGCTGATTTATTTCCCTTTCTTTACTTTGATTTTTCTTATTTCTCTTTCCCTCCTTTCTCTCTCCTTCCTTCCTTCCTTCCTTCCTTCCTTCCTTCCTTCCTTCCTTCCTTTTCTTCTTTCCTTGTCATGAACTAGTACTTATTATCATTCCATTGGCTGGCTATGATTTGATAACTCTTCCAATATTATATGATGAAAAAATTCTAATCTTCTCACGAAACTCATGCACAAAGATTTTTATTTAACTATGCCTCTCACTAACATGTTCTTTCTCTTTTAAATGTCTCAATTTTAAAGTGTGTTCCTAGAACTAAAAATTATTTTCAAGTAGTGTATTGTTTTGTTCCTGTTGCTGTTGTTCTATCAGGAGATTGGAGGCCACAGTTAAGAAGTGATTAGGTCAGAAGGTAGTGCTACATCGTCCCTGAACCCAACCTCAAATCCAAACCCAGGTGTGTAGGATGGAGCTGTTCCTTCCCTCAGTTTCACCATGTTTCTGTCTAGGTGGTACAATTTGTGTTTCTACTCATTAAGCAGACTAGGAACTTAGACTTGGTCTTTTTTTTTTTTTTTAAGTTTTTGTATTAAAATTTCATGGTCTTTTTTTTATTGAAAGTTCATGGGCTACAGAGTCTTCAGGACAGAAGGGATAGCAAGATGTGTAAAATAATTGCTTTGGCTCCAAACTTTGAGTACCAAATCCTCTATAATATGAGCTTCCCCTAACTGCAAGTAAAGATCTCCACATGCATTGCAAGAACCTTTCTGAACCTTAAAGTTGTGTAATAGTTAAAAACATCTTCTTCTATTTTGAAAAGCTCTAATAACCAGAGAATACAATCGTATCAATATTATGCTACACATACTGTGACTGTGTATTAACTAATGGGAATTTAAAAAGTACATATTTTTAATGTATTTGGTCCAGGGTCTCACTATATAACTTGGACTCACAGTGATCCTCCTGTTTTCAGCCTCCCCAGTGCTGGGATTACAGGTGTGTGCTACCATGTCCAGTCTTGGCAGCGGCTCAGTGCACCCAGAGGCAGGGTCTGCACTGCCTTTGGTGCAGGGATTGAACCGTAGTCCCTGAGCTTGCCTAAGTAGGCACTTAGTTGGCTGATCTATTTTGCTGGCCCCAAAACTAGATAGTTGATCAACTTTTAAAAACATCTTAATCATCTTTATGCACTATTAAGAATTAAAAACTTTTGTTTCTTTATCCAAATCACTCAAAGATATTGTTGCGTAGTAATGCTTGCTGCCAATCAGACATACAAGGCTTCACCGACCTTAGCCCTCAGCGCAGTGCAATGCGAGGACCTCAGAGGGGGTCCTCACTTTGGCACTTGCCTAGGAAAAACTGGGATTCTGGAAGGAGGTGCAGGACTATAAATAGCCCTGAACTGGAGCACTGTTTGGGTCTAATCCAGGACGGGACCTGATCTAACACACCCAATGCGGCATGGGCTTGACGCAGGCACTCCACGCCTACTGGAGTGGTACCAAGATCATAGGAGACCTCACACGGTGAAAGAACAGATTCAGTCTGCTGCTGTGGTCAGAGCTGGGTGGGCTCCTCGCCCTGCTGTGCGCAGCTGGGAGAATTCAGGCATGTGTCTTACCCCTGCAAAGTGCCAGCTTCCTTGTCTATCAATAGTAAGAATAAAAGGATCTCATCTAGTTGTTGTGAAGATTAAATGAGCAAGCAATAGGCTTTATTCTTATATCTTCAGAATAGATGCAAGCTGTAATCACTGTATTAATATATCATGGCCCAAATCAAAATTGTTCTTTCCAAAATATCCTTTGGAATTCAACTTTTTCTTAGTTCCAGTTAATCTCTCGCTCTCTACCTGAAATGGACAGTGCATGTGGCATTACCTCCTTTCTTCTGTCAGTTGAAGTTCCAGACTGGAACATGCAGGGGAGACCTAAATGACAAGGTTAGTGTGCCTTATAGACTCTTAGTGTGCCTTATAGACTCACTACATGCTATAGTTGAACGAACACTGAGCTTAAACCACAAAAGACACACATCCTACCCTGAGTCTTCCCCTAATTATCACAGACTTTGGAGCAGCCATGAAGATCATGCGGGCCTGGGCTTCTCGTAACTACATAGCACTCTGGAACTATAATACGTAGCTCATACTCTTCCTTTGCTCCTACAAGCTGCTGCTGTTTCTCATGATCCATGAATGGAAAGGGTGCTCAGTGGATGGCCTGGGCTACTGATTAGCCACATGGTACTTACACTTCCATCATGTACCTGAGACTGGCCGCTAAAGCAATAGAGACGGTGAGAAGCAGTACTAATCCAGGCTGAGGGGTTGGCCCACATCAAGACACTTTACAAAATTATAACTTTTATAAAAGCCTGCAAAAAACTTACTGTAGCTAGGGTATAAGAGTCAGAAATCTCAAAGACAGCATAAAAAGTATGTGGTAAAGAAACAATGAAAAATATTTGGGTAGTCACAGAGGATGAGTAGGGCACTAATCCTAAAAGGTAAGTTCGTTGAGTTCGTAATCTAATTTTCATTTGAGAAAAACAATCAATAAATCGTTCCAGAAGAACAGAAGTACATCACTGAGGCTCAGGTGACACAGATCCTATCACCTATGTGGACCAAGGAGTGGGACGTGACTATTGCGCAGAAGGTAGATGGTATCTTCACTTTTTAATATTATCAGTAATTCAATTATATTTATGAGTCATTTCCTGAAAATCTTTCATGATAGCTTCAAATTTTCCCAGCAGAGAAAAGCAAAAACGAAAGTTTGATTTATCATGAGGAATTTTTCCCTAAAATATTTTTATGAATCAATGTAAAGGACCTCAGAGCCTACGCCAGAGGCAAAACCGAGGAAGACCTGGCCAGCTGGCTCTCTTTGCAGCCGGGAGCCCACACACTGACGTGAGGCAGGGCACAGTGCTGGGCATCCTAATGCCTTACGCAGGCTAGGCAAGAAGTTTTCAGAGACAAAGATGTGAAAGGCCACATGATACAGAATATATAAAGAATAGAGAAAAGTATTATTTATAGTCAGTTAGCAAATTCTGTACTAAAATTGTCAAATGCTGAACCTGATATCTGCTTACAGGAAAGAAGGAAACATAAAGTAGCACTGCGATTTCAAATCTCAGCTTTCTCTGCTCTTGAGAAGTCTCAGAACATCTGAGTTATAGCTTGTTTTTCTGTAAAACAGAGATAATGCTACTTCATTGAATTGTGTGATGTTTAAGGAAATAAATACACATACATTTCTGAAGAAAACACCTAATTATACAGAAATCTCTAAGCAATTATTGTTGTAAATTTGGGATCAGATTAATTTATTTGTGAAAAAAAGGACAGGTAAAACAAGTTTTCTTACAAATATTGACTGAAAATCTCTAATAGAAATCATAGTGTCTATAATAATTTCTACCTAAAAAACTACAAATCACATATGCTATTTTTCAGTTGGCTAATTAGAAACAAACCAGCACAGCATTGGACTTGGAAGTTGTCAAAGCACCACCTGCCTTGTTTTCTTACAGCTGTCTCGAGCAGATTTTGGATCCACCTACTAATACCAGCCTTTGTCTACATTCAAAATGCTTTAGTTTTAAATGATTCCCTTATTGTGAGACAAAAAAAGAAAGAAAGAAATAGTGTGTTTATGTAGAATTTACTTGACTAGTCAATTAACAAAAATTGTGTATTTAGTACATAGGCTTTCAGGACAAACAATGGAACAAAGTATTTATTGTAATATAAAGATATAATTCAGCACTTGGGGAGAAATAGGAGTTTTTGAAAATAATTACATTCAATGTTTAATTGTTTTATTGTTAAATTGATAAACCTATAGAGTGTGGAATTTTCATTTCTATCTCCAGGTACCCATCAAGAGTAAAATAGAAATTTTATCAGAACATTTATGTCTTAAGTTGCATACAAATTTTGTGTATGCATGTGTGTCTATGTACTCTGATTTCAAATGAAAAATGATCTCTGCTTGTACATATCATAAAGGAAATATTTCTCAAACATCTCTCAAAGTTTAAATATTAAATGGTATATTTTAAGTTGACCATGGTCTTCATCCTTGCAAACCTTGTCATTTTTGCTCATTAGGGATCAGCCTTCATGTTACATGGCCATGGCTATTTATAGATGTGTGGGTGACAACTGTTAACCAGTGGGGCCTTACGGACAGCAAAAATACAGTTTCCAGAGGCAAAATTTCAAAGAAACTTCTTCTCACCACCCCCACCCCAACACTCGAAACCGGCAGCCTCTTAGCTCCCAAATCCACCTCCCAGACTGCATGAGACAATGACCTCCGGACCACATTGTAAATGGTGCCCTGCCAGTCCGTGGGCTGTTCATACACCCCCCTCCCGCCATAGGATTCAATTGGAAAATGGCAGCAATACCTTCAGCTGTGATCTCGGTCATGGCGCTCGTAGAGAGGAGGCGTCAGGTGAGAAGGTCCGGGCAAATGGCACTTTGCAGACTATGTGAGGGTTGGAGAACTCTGGTGGAGGGCTCTGAGGTAACACTAAGGGCGCTTCGTTTCACGGGCTGTTTCTGCTGTTTCTTTGCTGCCTGATGAACTTCACCTCTTTCATGCAGAGTTCTCCCCTGGAAACAACCTAAGCCCTTTTCCAAGCAGCACTTGTGGCTCAGTGCAAAGTATCAGCTTCAAACAAAAATAGCCTCATCTCCCTAGGACTCTTCAGCACTTTTTTTTTTTTTTTGGCACGCTAGAGGAACACACACACACACACACACACACACACACACTCACACACACAAGCTTCCCAGCCTCAAAGAGCAATGAGGGGAAAAACGCCAAAGGAACTACAAAGTAGTGTCAGAGACTCAGCAGTTTCTCTAAGATAATTACAGATCTTGGGGTCTGTGTCAGAAAAGCATGAGATAAACAGTTGAAAGTAATCTTACCCGTGATAGCTCAGATTTATTCTTAGAGTCCTTAATGCTCAGAGCATTCCTCTTGCCCTTATTTGGTTTGGGGAGGGTCCTGACATGCCTATCAGAGGTGAAAGGGTGGAGAATTTTCAGCAATTTTCTCAAAGTTCATCTCCTATTGGTCCAAATCCACTTAGCAAGTATAGTTATTTATAAAAGGATACATTTTTAATTGCCACTGGTAAAGCCTAAGCTTTATTCTAAATGAGATGCACGTGGGAGATTACCAGTGCACTCTGGTCAATAAGAAATGTGTGATGTCAACTTCAAATCTCATACTTGGGAACCAGTGAAGTATCAAATTTTTGTTTTCTTCAATCACTGGCTGAAAACAAAATATTTGAGTTTATGCAATAATAGAAAAGGAAGGTGACACAAGGTTTTAAAATCCATAGCTCACATTTTAGTAAAAGAACTTTTTTCCTTGGTGGAATTTTTGTTGTCTTCTTTTTTTCAAATTAATTTTATTGAGAAAGAAATAGCAATGAAACAGCTTCAAAACAGGTTAGTAAGACAGGAACAATAATACATTGGATATTACTGATAAAGGATCTACAAATTGCTATACAGGGTTTCAGGGTAAATCCTGAGGGGATTTGACTGACCTTGGCAGATACAAAAGTTACATTTCTTGCTACATAGGTCTTGCTTTATCTTGGTCTTAACCACCCAGCAGAAAAGTATAAAAATGAGGTATAAAAAGCAAAGCCATATTAATATGCTGAGCTGTAAAAAGCTCAAGTCAACAACTCCTGACACTGCCAGTCCTGCGGATAACCCACTACTACTATAGCCTACTGGACTATATTGGATTATTTTGCGCAATTCAAGCACCTACAATATTTGAATGGCAATGGAACACCCATCTGTGACAGAACTAAACAAAAACGGGGATATAAATGAAGGCTCATTTTGTAGTGAAAGACTGCAAACTTCTTATCGCAACAGAAGGACAAACAGCCCACGTGACCGACGAGCGCGCCTTCCCTGACCTCAACAGGTGTGAAGAGCAGAGAAATACCCGGCAGCTGGTGGGTGGAAGGAGAAGGCGACTCGGAAGGCGCCGATGATCACACTCTGTGCTGCCTGGGAATAATCAAGGTTGACTATTTATCTTTCACGCTCTTCTCGTGCGCAGCCTCCCAAGCACTCGTGATTTCACGTTGCAGCCGTGACGCGTCGCCTCGGGTTGGCAGGCCTCTGAATTCGCGCGATGCCCCCAGCGCAGGAGGCGGCGCCAAGTCTGCCCCTGAGGTCCAGAGAGCCTCAGGACAGCAGCTTGCGCCAGCGATGGCACCCTCTGCGTCAGGGGCTGGGCTTTATTTGCTGCTCCAATTCCTGGAACAACAGGAAGTGACCATAAAATACCAGACATGACTTATATGAATGAATGAATGAATGCTCCTAATTCATAAAGGGGAAAATAATCTCAGGTACTTACTAATGATTGATTTTCTTAGTATAAGTTACTGATACAGAATAGCGGGGTTCATCTTGGGGAATTGGCATTTGCATGTGACACATCTTAGATATTTTCAACCCTTTTAGCATAGCCTCTCTTTCTCTCCCCTTCACCAGCTTGAAGACCACCTCCTATTTTTACATTGCCTCTCTTTATTATATTCATTACCTATTTGTATTTTATTTATTTATTTATTTATTTATTTTTTAAGGAAAGGGTCTACAGAGTGTTCAGGGTCTTGTTACTAGATCGGACTCATAATGATCCGCCTGTTTACAGCCTCCCAAGAGCTGGGATTACAGGCGCTTGCAGGCACTTTAATCCGCTGACCTCTAAATGGCCCTAAATGATTCCATATTTTGTTTGTCTGTTTGTTTTGGCGGAACCAAGGATTCAGCTCAGTACTAGCTATTTCCCCGGCCCCAACCTATTTGTATTTTAGGGTTCTCATAAGAGGAAATGTAGCATTTAACTTTCTGAATCTGGCTTGCTTGCCTTCACCTGATGGTCTGCAGTTCTACCTCTTTCCCTCCAAATGCCATAATTCCATTCCTCTCTGAGGCTGAGCAACTTTCTGTCGCGGGCATCCGCCCCATGTTCTTCTGTCTCGGTCACCTCCAAAGCTCAGCTCCTGAGAACCGTGCCGCTGTAAACACGGGTGTGCTTTGACCTCCCTGCTGCTGTGTAGGGACTGCTGCAGCGTGCGGGGTGGATCACGTGGTCTCTCATCATTTTGAGCGGCATCTCCACGCCAATTTCTGCGTTCCCTCCGACAGTGCAGGAGAGCTCCTCGTCTCCCCCACATCCTCACCTGTATTCATCGTTTTGGGACACCGTGGTGATTGCCCATCGGCTGTGGTGGGCCAGAGGCTCAGCGTGGTTCCCTAATGGCTAAGGACGGTGGATGACTTTCATATGCCTGTCAGCTGTTTGCACTTCTCCTTTTGAGAAGTTTTGACTCAATTCATTTGCTCTTTTGTAAAATTGTTATTTGTTTGTGTTTCTGGGTTATGTTGTGAGTTCTTTATATATTCTAGATATTAATCCTTTATCAGAGGAGCAGATAGAAAAGACTTTCTCCCCCTCATTTCTGCAGGTTGTCTTTTTACTATGCTGTTTTTTTTCCTGTACAGAAATTTTTAAATTTGTTATAATCACATTATTGGTTTCTGATACTATGTCCTGTGCTACTAGATCTAAAGATTCAGTGCAGGTCTTATTAAAATGCCATGAACACTCCCACAGACCTAGAACTAAGCAAGCCCAAATTTCATGTGGAATCAGAAAAGACCAGGAACAAAGTAATTATGAGCAAAAAGAGCACACTGGGATGCATCGCTTCATTTGATTTCCTGTTAAATTACAAAACTGTCTGCGACAAAGATGATATAGTACCGGCATGAAAACAAACATGTAGACCGATGGGCCAGGAAAAAAGACACAGAAACAGACCCATGTCTCTATGGCCACATGATTTTGTTGTTGTTTTACAAAGGCCCAAAAGTATACACTGAAGGAAAGAACCTCACTAGCAAAAGCCACTAGGAGACTGGGCATCCACAGGCAGAAGATGCGACTGCACCCGTCTTACCATCTACTGAAATCAAATCAAAATGTATCAAGGCTGAGCTATACAGCCAGAAAGTTGAAAGTGCTGGAAGACAACGAAGGTAGGACACTTAGAGCCACAGGTCCAGCTGAAGCACTCCTGGGTAAGGTCTGAGTTGATGTTAGGTGCTCCCCAGTCCCGGGCTGCTAGCTGCCACAGGAGGGAGGTTTGTTGCAGGTGCTACCAACTGCAGGTCAAAAGACCAGCGCAATGATGCCCGGCTGTGGGAGGGGCCCGTCCTCCCAGCACTTCCTGTGGCACGGGGCGGTCTGCAGGAGTGTTCTCAGCGTCCAGCTCCCCAACGTGGGTCCCCAAGACCATCTCCCTGCAGTGCTTCCACGGCGCTCCCACCTGTAAGAAAATCTCACCCCAAGTATCTCCACTTACCAGTTACTCCCATTGGATTTCACTGTAGTTAACTGAAGAAATAATATCATGGGGGCTCCTCAGGACTTTCCAGGGGGTGAGACCTCTAAGCCCATATAAGATTAGGTAGCCTCCTCGGGGCACAAGCTGGCTTTCAAATTGGTATTCAGGACAAAGTTCCAGTGTGACTACAGCACAAGAAGACCGTACTGCATTCCTTGTGGCTGGTGGGGTTCGCAGTGGCCCCTTTTGCCCTACACATGCTTCTACAAGGAAGAGGGGAGGGATCTATTCAAGGAAGTGAAGATGTGTTAGGGTAGCAAATTTTTTAAGCCCATTCGGGAGGTGAGTCACTAAAGCTTATTAGACGCAGAATTAGACAAACTTCTAGTGAAACTTGTGTCTTTCTTTTTCTGAGAAGTTGTGAAAATACTTCTAAATTCCTTAAAACCCAGTTTGTGAGGCAAAAAAAGGACTTCTGCAAAGCTCACCCAGACAAAGCACCTGATGTTCTCCCACACGTGTGTACCCATCTTTCAGAGAACTGGAAGAATAAAGTATTAGAAGCCATGCATTTGTCACTCTTTTTAATGGAAATTTATTTTTTATTTTAAATTTTTATTGATGTATTTATTTGATACAGGGTCTCACTATGCAATTCAGACTCCTGGTGATTCTCCTGGCTCAGCCTCCCCAGTGCTGGGATTATAGGCGTGCACCACCACACCCAGTTTTGGTGGCCTGCATAGCGCTGGGCCAGCACAACATGCAGTCCCAGGGATCGATCGAACTCAGATCCTTGTACTTGCCTGCAGATGCTCAGCCCACCGAGCTATCTCCCCAGCCCCTGGACTTTATTTTAAATAGATCTTACCAGGTCACTGGGCTCTCCGACATGGCCCTAGAGTGAAAGGCCTCTCTTCCCAGCAATGACTTCCTGTGCATTCACAAAGCTAGCATTTCTGTGCCATCATCCTGGGTGGACTTTTCAAAGTTCTGCATTTAGGGTCATCTATGAAACCAGGACATTAGCAGCTGACCTCATACACTGGTCTGTGATAAGCTGCAAAAGTCTATTTCCTGCCTTCATCTTTTTTTTTTATTTCCTGGGAAAACACCCACCACTTGAAGGCAGAGAGGTTGATTTTGGCTCGGTCCTTCGAAGGCCTTAGTCCACGGGCAGTCAGCTCCAAGGCACACATGGCGCAGTAGAAGGGCTGCTGCAGGCAGGCAAGCCGCTCACTGCCTAGTATCCAGGAAGCAAAGACAAAAGAGCAGCTGGGGAGAGCTGCACCGCCTCTGGCCACACTGCAGTGATGGTCCCTTCTGAGGAGGCCCCCTGCTGCAGCACACACACCCCTAAACCCGAGTTGATGAGACCATCCATGAGTGTAGCCACCCTGTGAAGAAGCCAGCCTGTAAATCTCCCCAAGCACAGAGGGCACCGGAAGCCAGCACAGACACTCACCTCCACAGGCTCCTGCAAAATATTGTATGTGACAGTGCATAGAGACTGGTATTAGTCTTGTGATTTTCACTGGTGACTCTAAATACTCAGCTTAGTATTCTTGCTCTAAGGAGGAATATTTTTAACCCAGCTGGTGGGTCTGCTATAATCATAAACTAACAGTAACATATATACTATATTTGGCTATGGATATGGTTTTCTCACTTATACGAATTTCAAAATGTTAAAAGATTCAAGAGGAAACCACGTAAGTCTGGATTTGTTTGTTCCCCCGAGTAACATACAGATCCATTTCAGGATTGTAATGTGTCGTTGTCGGTGCCAACTTGCTTATTCTTTGGAGTGGTGAGAAAGATGGAACTGGGAATAAGAAGCGTTCACTGTGAGTCACCAAGATTCTCAAGAGCTGGGGCTATTTAAGAGAAAGTGAAGTTTTTAAAGGTTATTTCTCAAGTCTTTCTGTTTCTTAATTTACAGTTACAAATGGCTTATATGCAGAAATGTATGATAATTAAAAATAATATTTAAATCTTTTAAAAATGCATACATTTAAACACAGTGGAAGGAAATTTGCCAACTTTGTTCTTAAAATAGTGTCTGGCATTTGATGTGATTCTAACTTTTCAGATTCGTTTTAATAACACATGGAAAATTAACCAATCAAAATGACTTTAAAGGAATTATGATCAGAATGCAGGATACAAGGAATTTTCAGTTTTGAGAGAGCCAAATGTAAACTAGTATTTCAGAGCCTCATTTGAAGTTGTTTTTAAGGAGAGATCTTTAAGAGGTGTTTTTTTTCTTTCTTTCTTTCTTTCTTTCTTTCTTTCTTTCTTTTTTTTTTTTTTTTTTTTTTTTTTTTTTTTTTTTTTGCTTTTAGGGGATGAGATCCTGTCAGAAACCATCTAGATGTGGAAAGAATATCTAGTGGCTTTTAAGTTTTTAGAATCAAGAAACACAAGTGAAAGGAACAAGGAAAGGAGCACTGGGAGTGAGCATGGGGGTCATATAATTGCATTTGCTGCCATCTGATTGTGAATCCCTGTCACATGGCCTAGAAATTCTTTGAGATGAACCCATTCTTCAGAATCACAAGAAAAATGTCAAGGGAACTATTAGTTCATTAGTCTTACTTCATCTCAGCACCCTGCTTCATCTTAAATTGTTTTGCGTTCCATTTGTGTCATGGAAAAATCTCATTCCTCCCTCATTCCTTTCTCTAAATGGCCCGTTCCCATTTCTTACATCCACGTTGGGAGTTATCCCACAGGTTTGGCTTACCATCTGATCATTTAGAAGCTATGTAATCCAGATCGCTTCAAATTTCAGAAGGCATTCCAGGGCAGTTAGCAGCCTCTCTCTCTTTAACTCTGAGTCATGAACAGTCTGGTCTCCAGTAACAGGCTCCTTTCCTCCCTTGCGTTTGACATTGTCAAACCTTCTCTTAAACTGGCCTGCGTCAGTCTAGTCTTCCGTTGACAAAGGCAGCGGCTGTGCTTTCCTCCGTGGAGGCTCCGTTCTCCGAGGAGCTGACATTTGGCCACTACCGCTAACCTTTAGGAAATTCTATAATACTGCAGGTGACCTCAACAGGGCCGGGACTCAGATACCTGTTTCTAGTCTGTGATCTGTCCCACAGGAGCTTTATGCAGTATTTCTGGTTGTAATTTGGCTGTAATTCACACTTTATGTCTTATAACTACTCTTACAAAAGCATCAACCCCTGCCTTACTCATGAGAGTATGATGATCAATTCTAAGCTGGTGTTGAAAATTTCACATTGGAATTTTGGTCTTTACTTTTTCAGGTTTTTGTATTACTATGAATGTGATTGGTTCTATCTGCTTTATCTTAACAGCTAGATTCACCAACATCATGCGCTTACTTACCATAAGAAAATAACATATTCATTAATCCTGTTGCTCAATGAATCTATACTAGCTCTTGCTCTAGGAATTACGCTAGGTGCTAGTGATACAAAAATGAGCAAGAAAGGGCTTTTTGTCTGTAAGGAACCCACGGTGTAATGAAAGCATTGGAATCAATCAGTAGATTAAGAGCTAATGAAAGACTAGTCTTAAGAACCATAAATAGGGAGCACAAAATTTTAGACATATTAATTAGGATACAAAAGGCAAGAATATAACTGCTTCAAAATATACTTCTAAAGCACAAGGGAGCACCCCGCCCCCTAGCTGACCGTCCGGGGCGGTCTCCAGGTCAGTGGGCCTCCGCTCTGCACAGGGCGCTCACAGATGGGAGGCTGCGAGGGCTCCGCCGTCTTTCTCTGGCTTCTGCATTGTTTTGGTCGTTAGCTCTCCCACCCCCCACCCCCATCAAGCCTGGAAGCGAAGTGGATCACCACTGCTCCCCATCGGGGTGAGAGTGTGACCCCCAGTGGGGCCTGACTACAAGGCGACAGCGCTGGGGTGGCAGGGCCGCTTGGCTGAAACCTGAAGTTTGCAGGACAGGCCTGGGCGTGGCTCCTTCACAGCCAGGCCAGCAGGGTCTGCGTGGCAGCCGAGAGCGGGTGGTTGGGCTGAAATCTTGATGCGGGTGTAGCCCTAGGGAAGTAGTTTAAAGTTCAGCGAGACAAGGGTGTGGCGTGAACAGTACAGGTAGGAGAGTTTCAGAGAAACATAGGATCTAAAATGCTTTTACGCAAAGTGGTGCCTAAAAAGCACGGTGCATATTGATGTCACCCTTTTTCTTTTTAGCATGCGGTGTGAGGATTACATTTAACTGTTAAAAATGTGAAGAGTTGTAAAATTCTAATAATATTCAAGTAAATGAAAAACAAAATGTACCTACTAAGAACCCAATCATTTCTAATCATTGAATACCCAGGCATTTGATTTTCATTTTTATCAGCAGTTTTAAGCATTTAAAAAAGAATCTCTCCTCTCTTTCTCACCTTGTATGTGAGGAGAGGTGTGTACAATCACCTGTATGTGCCTCCACAGAGTGCTTTCATCAGTTCAGATTAAAGATGTATTTTACGGTTGTCACTGATACATGACTTTGAGAACCTGAGTGGCTGTATAAATGTTCACTGTTGCCATCCTCATGAAAATCACATTTCACCTCAGAGCCAAGTCTGGTTTTATCATTCATTATTCATTTGATGTGCGAACTTCCCATTTTCAATATTATAATTAATTTGAATATTATTAAATGTTGTCACCCCAGTAGATCATTGGCTTTCCTTGACTTAACTTGCATTCAATCTCATTTTTTAAATGCTTTGTTTTTATTCTTAATCTCCCTCAAAAATCTCATTTGCTCTATCTCTCAAAAATTCCGTTTAACAAAACAGCTCCCCTCCTCTTTCCTGTCTCCGCGCCCTTTTATTTAGTAGGAGTTATTTTCTGTCCAGCACGCCCTCAGCCGTGTCAGCCTATCTGAAAGTCAGTGCGTGTTGGATTTGCATTAGGAAAAGGATGTGTTTTGTCAACTGTGCATCCCACACAGAAATCACGGGCTCCATGTTCAGAATAGAATTTCAAGCGAACGTGACAGTATTCCATGCTGGGAACAAATCGGAGCTGTGAGAGTCGCTGGGAATATAAATTCCCGCTGTCTCGACGCAGTCAGGGAGTAGGATAAATTGTTGGGAATAAGGGAAATGTGGAAAGCACCCCTGTCCCACAACGTATCGCTCAGTGGGGGGCTTGTTATACACAAATGGGTGGCTCCATCAGATAATTTGGAAATTGAGTGTGAAAGCTTTCTATTAAAAAGCAAGTAATCCTTGGAATATGAACTTAAATTAACAAATGGGCAGCTCAGCCCACCAGGGAAGCCATGATGTGCAAGCTTCTTCTCTTTGCAGATAGCTCTTGTTGTTCAGAATATCCTTTCTTACGGGCCAGTGGCATCCTGGATAGGGACAGCAGGGCCCACACAGCCACTGCACCTGGCCCCAGCTGGCCCTTAGGATGAGCCGAAGTGTCCTGAGTGTGTGAAGGGATTAGAGTAAATGATGGAGAAGGTCAAGACCTCACTGAGAGGAGAAGCAGGGGCAGGGTCAGTGCCAAGCTCAAAGTTAGGGAGGGGAGGCAGTGTCCGCAGGTACCGGAGTGTTCCACGTTGTGACCCGCCGAGGCAGTCAACCCTGACAATTCCCTGCTTCATTGAAACTATAAAAATCAGCAGTTACTTCAGCTGGTTCAAATTAGAAGGATCTATAATTTTGTTTTTGCTCTGGAACTGTTGTGGACGGCAGACACGTTTGATTTAGTCGCTGATTGCATTTACATCCCGCTGGATTAATCTAGCCGCATCTCTGCTTTTCTGAAGCAGAAAGCTTATAAGCAAAGAAAAGGGAAAGGGAAGGAAAAGCGAATGTTATTACCAAAAACTTATTAAGCATCTGTGTATTTACACATTGGGTGCTGATTTCAAAATGTGATTAGTTTAGAGGTACCAGGACAAGTGTATTTACAGTTTAAGGGGCTCAGAAAGAGTCAAGCTAACACTGTCACTTTACAGAGGAAACATTTAAGACTTGGGCAAGAGAAGTCACTTCTCATATTTACACCAGCTGCTGAGCAGCCTGAGCTGGGTTCGCATCCAGGGCTCTATGCGTTACTCTTTGTTAGTTTCCTCCTTTTGTCTACTTCTAGATTTGAACACAACCCCATTTGAGATAAATCCTGGGGCCAGAGAGATGGCTTAGTGAAGTAAGTGCTTCCTGGCAAGTGCAAGAGCCTGAGTTCAATCCCCAGTTCTGGAAAAAAAATAAAAATAAATAAAAAATAAATCCCAACCCCTTCTCTCTATTTTGAGTCCTAAGAAGTATATGGCTTTATGTATTTTTTAAAAAAGAAGCATAAGTAATCTCACTAGTACTCCCCTTTCAGCTCTGTGTCCCTCTCTATATTCGCTTTGTTCCTCCCCACTTTATGGATACATTGCCATGTCACAGGCTCTGTGAAAAGCCTAGCTATGGGCAGTCCTAAGTCAGTCATATTAACCAACATGATGAACCCGAGCAGGGGCTGAGTTGCCTCTTCTCAGTGTCTTAATATAGAAAGTATAGAGATGGATTCTTTCTGATTCAGCTTAAATCATATGTATACCTTACAGTCAGTCAGTATATTGACCAAGACAATGGGGCACTGATTGGCCAAACCAAATCGTTACAGTGCGAAGGATTAGGTACGATTGCCAACTTCACTGAAGCCTCTGGGGTAAGAGCTGATGGGGAAGCACAGTTCTCCAAGAAAGAGAATGTTATTTCCAGAAATCATTGAAAAAGAGTCCTTGGCTCCTCCCAGTTGTGCATATAATCGCTAGCACACATAAGCACAACTGTCCCTTCCTGTCCTCGGCATGCTGTGCTAGTTACAGTGTGCTTGCTGAGACACACTACCTGATTCGCACAACTTAAACAAGAAAGGTTTATTTCAGCTAATAATTTACAGAGATTTCAGTCTATCTAGCTCCAAAGTAGGGTGGCCTGGCAAAGGGGAACCTCAGAGAAGAAACAGTCCATGGCAGGGTAGCAGAAAGCAGAGAGGGTGATCAAGGGAGGAGGAGGGAGGCAGATGCTTCAGGGCCATGGACCCAGAAACCCACTTCTCCAGCTGGACTTCAGCTCCCATCTAGCTATAAACTCATCGGAGCGCTGAGCTGCTGCGTACAGGAGCCCCATGCTCCAGTCACCTCCCCAAAGCCTACTTGTTAGCACACGAGATGGGCATAAACTACAGCACGTGTACACTCGCAGCCTCTTACCCTAGCAACACAGCTGTGCTACATGCAAATAAATGCCCTCCCTCCTCCCCAGTGGGCTTATGGACAAAATCCGTTGGCTTTCCCCTTCATGGTGAGCAAAACTCTGCATCTGATCCAAGTATTTTTGAATAATCTTGAATCTAGAGCTAAATGGTAAATTCAAAAAATATCTACTCATTTAGTATATAATTAGGGAGAGACTACAGTCTTTTTAAAATGAAGAAAGGAAAAAATATGGAGTTGTCCCTGATGGGGAATCTTATACAGACTTTGAAATGGGGAAACAACTGATTTGTTTAACAGCAGTTGTTACACTGTGCATTGTTGTTGTCAGTGCAGTTGCTCAGATTACAGATCTAAACATGTAAAATTGATCAAAGTAAAGAAAGAACTGGTTTATTGTTGCTGTGTTCCTCAGAAATGCCCTTGTCCCATCCTAACACCAGGGCACAGCCCCAATCTTTGTTCTGTGTGCCCCACACTTCTACAGCTTTGCCAATGCCTGAAGAGTTTCCCTGGGCACCTCTTTCCCTGCCTCCTGCCCAGAAGCTGTTGTGTGTCCTCGCACCCTCCTCCTCCCTAGTCTCTCTTCGCTGCCCACTCAGGGACCTTCTGTAACCATCCTGACATTTGCCATCTCTTTGGGACTAGCAAACTGCTGCATTCTTGGAAATTACAGCTCCCAGGTCAATCTCTATGTCAGGTCTGTTTCTGTCATATATTGATGTGAGTGCTGTAAAAAGTCATACTGGAGCCTGAGGCAAAATGAAATCTTATGCCCCTGCATACGCTTATCAGAATAGCCTCTCACGTAACTTTAGTAAGATCAGGCTAGCAAAACAGAATGTCACAGACAGGCTGGTGGTGGTGGTTCACCTTAATTGCAGCAACTTGATTGGTTTGGGATCCATTGGAGAGGTTAGGGAAGAACACAGATGTGACTGGGCCAGTCCTAAAGGCAGGACTTTGGACCACACCTAGTCCTCCACCCCTTCTCTCTGACATTGTTGCCTGTGCCACATCTCAGCCACCATGAGCCAAGCGGCTTTGTGCCAGGATACCCTTCTCCTGACTTGTTCTGCCTTGGGGCAGCCAACTATGGACAAACCCTGAAAAACATGTACCAAACAAATCATTTCTTCTTTTAAATTGTGAGTGTCAGGTTTCTGCTGCCAGCAAGGATTACACTGACTAATGCATATAAAACAAGGAATTTTAAGCCTTGTTTAATGCAAACACATGGAAACATAGCTGTCCGTTCCTTTCCTGGGCATGCCATCTTAGTTGCTTTGTTATTGCTAAGACATACTACCTGACACCGACAACTCAAACAAGAAAGACTTATTTCAGCTAGCAGTTTGTAGAGGTTTCTGGTAATCCTAGTATGCTCAGAGGCTGAGACAGGAAGGTCAGAAATTTTAGTTCAAACTTGGCAATTCAGTGACATAGGAAGAGGGCTGGGAATGCAGGTTGTTTAAAAAATCCTGAGTTCAATAGCCAGTAATAACCACTCAATTACTAAAACAAAACAGAAATTAGTTTCTTACAATTCTGGGAGCTGGTAAGTCCAACGCCAAGAAGCTGAAGTACCATTTCATAAATGTTATACTTTGAATTGAAAATGTGCCTGGAGGGCCAGGAATAAAGCCGAGCAGCACAAGCACCTGCCTGGCAAGCACAAGGTCCTGAGTTTGATTTGTGGTATGAAGGAGAGAGAGAGAGAGAGAGAGAGAGAGAGAGAGAGAGAGAGAGAGAGAGAGAGACCCTGAGAAGTTGGTGTGTTGAATGTTTGGTCTTCAGTGAGGGAATGTTCAGAGGCAATGCTTTTGAAAAACAAGGCATCATGGGAACATCTGTTTGAAGGGTACATGTTCTTTTCTTTTCTGGTGGCTATCTCCCACTCTCCGTCTCTCCCTCCTTTTCCTTCCCTGTCTCTCTCCCTCTCTCTCCCTCCCTGCCTTTCTCCCTCTCTTTTCCTCTCTCTCTCCTCTCCCCTCTCCCTCCCTTTCTCTCCCTCCCCCTCTCTTCCTCCCTCTCTCTCCTTGTCTCTCTCACTCTCTTTACCTCTCTCCCTCCCTCCCCTCCCTCTCCCTCTCTCTCTCCCTCCCTATCTCCTTCCCTCCCCTTCCCTTCTTCTCTGTCCCTCCCTCTCTCTCCTCCTCTGTCCCTCCCCTTCTCTGCATCCCTCTCCCTCTCTCTGTCTCCTTCTTTCTGTCTCCCTCTCCCTCTTTCTCTCCCTCTTTCTCCCTCCCTCTCCCTCCCTCTCTCCCCCTCTCTCCCTCCCCCTCTCTTTTCCTCTCTCTCCCTCCCTCTCCCTCCCTCTTTCCCTGTCTCTCCCTCCCCCTCTCTTTCCTTCTTTCTCCCTCCCTCTCCCTATCCGTCTCTTATTCTCTTCCTCCTCTCTCTGGTCCACCATGAGATAAGCACCTCTGCTCTGTACTCTGACACACATTTCTGATGTCACAAGGCCCAAAAGCAATGGCACAAGTGGACTGGGGACTAAAACCTCCAAAGCCATGAGCCAAACTGAGCCTTCCCCACTTGAGTTCTTTCCTTGGGGATTTTATCACAACAGAGGAAAGCTGACAAACATTAGTTCATACATAGCTCTCTCTTAGTGCATCTTCCCATGACAAAGTGACTCTCTGGGACCCCTTTTATGTGGAGCTAGACCCACTTGTGAGGGTTCTGAAGTGCCTCCACATTGGCTCTCCCAAATCCTGGCATCACCTTGGGAGTTACAATTTCAACATGCAAATTCTTCAGAGACAGTCACCACAGCCTGCATTTCCAGGAAAGTACAAAAAGTGACTTAAATTTCTACAGTCAAAATATACAACCCTGTACAAAATCATACATTGCCTAGCCTGTGGGTATGTTATGATTATAAATGTGCACAGCGGGAGGCTGAAGCCTGCAGGGGCCAGGATTTGTGAACTGTTAGGAACAAACAGTGCCTATTTACGGGAATAGAGTACACACATCAAGACTGTTGGGAACCCTACACCAATCAGCTCCTTTAATCCTGAACACCTTCCTCACTTTTCTCTAAGCTTTGTTAGGGCAAAAGTGTAGTCTAAATGGTTCATGTAGTCATATTGTACCAGGCCCTTGACATGAGTTGTGATAATAATTCAAATATTTAAATAAAACTGGAAATGAACTTGAATTTAAAAAAAAAAAACTTCAAATGACTTACTTCTCCAATATTTGGCTGAACTCTTTCACAGTGGATAGTTTAGAACAGTTGTTTGTGCAAGGGCTTTTACTAATTAAGTCAGAATATTTTTGTTAAACAAACAGGTCTCAACAAACTGAATTCAGTTTCAGTAGGTTAAATGTGGCTATTTTCCCTTATCTTGTATGATGGATTTGTCTAGGCAAAGTAGCGTGACATTTAGTAATGTTTGATGAGGTAATTTTAACCAATCATCTCAACAAAAACAATAAGCAAAGCTTGAACAACAAAGACAAAATACTTTGCCTGTATTTTACAGCTAATAAAATTGTAAAAATTAGCAGGCCATGAATTGGTGAGCGTGGAGGCCCAGACCTGGTGGGAGTGCCCCATCCTGGGGTTGCTTTTCTATTTCAGAAGGGAGCACCGGCAGTCAGAAGGCTGTGCTGCTTCTGTGATGGCCTTTGTGCATTGGAACAGTGATCTGGAATAATGGACACTGCAGAGGACAGACCTTCTGCAAGCCCCTCCAGAAGGCTGTGCAAAGCAACTCCGAGTTGCATCTGAGAAGGCCTCATCCCCAGCTGAAAGGCCCGTGGTCGGACGGAGCTATTAAGAGTGTGTTGCGCCTGCATATGAGGGAACACGGCTCTCGAGAAGGAAGCCGGTCCTGTTGTTTGCAACAATCTGGATGGATGTAAAATTATTATTGTAGGTAAAATAAGCCAGACGTAGAAGGAAAACAGAGCATGGTCAAACTTATATGAGGAACCTAAAATCAAGAGCATTGAAACTGAGTAGAAGAGGGATTGCAGGGTAAGGAGCGGAGATGAGAACTTGCAGGTCAAAAGATATAAAATTGTGTCCACGTGGGAGGAAGGAGCCTAGAGAACTGCTGTGCAGCCCGAGGGCTATCATGCGTGACAGCACGCTGGTGTGGGTAGTATCAGTGTGCACATGGGTGTATTACTGTGCTCACATTGTATGTGTACACCAAGGCAAATACCAGGAAAGTCTCACACTGTGTACCTTGAACACATACAGCAAAAGCAAAAACTACAACAAAAGAAAACGCAACAGGCTTTCTCAAGTACTGCAGCCTCGTGTAATATTTAACCAGAAACTGCATGAAGGTGATTCTGAAGAGCTGTTTCCTTTCTACCTAGTCTGAAGAAAGAGAGGAAAAGCAAGCTCAGTGTTGCCTGCTTTACACTCACGACGCAGGTCGCCTTTGTGCCCCTGAAGTGGGTGCAAGCTTCTCCCCCCGCGGGCGAGCAGTGAGCCCCGCAGTGAGCCCTGCAGGACGCAGCCCTGTGCCTTCTGCAGACGCTCCACTCCGACGCTGCATCTGGATGGAGCCGCACACGCCAGCGTCAGAGCGCCATGTTGTGCCCTCTGCTGCCCACCTCGGCCTCTGGAACTTCCGACTGACTGACCACAGACTGGGCTTCCCACGAGGGCTCGTGAGGCTCGGCTGATCTGCTGGAGTGGCACAAAGCACTCGGGAACAAGTTCACCATGGTTTCTTTGTGTCGGTTATTTTTCTCTCCTTGTTGAGATGAAACACCCGACACCCAAGGCTAAGGGGACAAAGGTTTATTTAGCTCACAGTCTGTAGAAGGGCCGGTCCATGGTCAGCTGACTGCAAGGTAGGGAGGTGTGTGGCAGAGGGGTGCAGAACAGCTCGTGGTACCCACAGGCTAGCAAAAGCAACAACATGACAGAGGCGATTGCTTATGAGAGAAGGAGACAGCAAAAGCAACGAGAGGCTTAAACAACCTATTGCTGCCCCTTTTATTTTATTCAGACCATAGGGATTAGGGTGGTGCTAAATCAAGCATCGAAAGGGCTCGATCTCAGAAGCTCTGTCCCCTTGGAGTTGCGGGGTGCTGGCCCCCGGCCTCGCTGGTGGGGCCTCGTGTACCTTCCTCAGAGCTTCCCTGCAGACCTGTGGGGAAGCTCTTTGAGCTCCGTGATTTCTGGGCTGCCACGAAAGTTCACTTCCCACATATGATGGAGCGAGGCACAGCCAGTTCACCGCTCTCAGGCTGCTCTGAGCAGTGCCAGGGACCAAAGACAAAAAAGCAAACATTTCACGCAAAGGTATGCTTCTTATTCCAGCCACCTAGGAAATAGCAAGAGCTACAGAAGCTGGAAGCCAGAAGCGTTGGGCAAGAGTCAAGAAGCACATGCCGTAATGTCAGGCCTGGCCAAAGCGGCAGTAACAATGATGAAGTATAAATTCTCTCTGGGGGAAAATATCATCCTCAGCCAGTATTTTTTTTCTAAATTTTGTAAATACAATTTAAAAGCCTGATGTAAGACACCAGGCCAAAAAGACATGAGACAAGAACAAGCAGATGCAGGAACAACAGAATATAGAAAACTATTACGTAATCCTGACACTCTGGGAGGCTGCCCAGGAGGATGTCAAGTTCAAGTCTAACCTGCGTAATTTAGCAATTTAGGGAGAACCTTTGTCAAAATTAAAAAGAAATTGTTTTTTTTAGAAAAGAGATCAGGGGGGCTGGGGAGATGGCCCAGAAGAATAAGCACTTCCCTGGCCAGCACGAGGGCCTGAGCTCAATCCCCAGCTTGTGGGCATGCAGCTTCTGCTGGTGCTGTTCCAAACTTTTAAGAACTTAGTAGGAATCTGAGTGGCTTGTAGGACATAGGAGAGCTGGATCCATTAAGAACTTTGGAAGACTCTGGAAAGCCTGCAGGACTCTATCTGGGTGATTACTGGGAGCCTCAAAAATGCCAAATCACAGGAGCAAAAGGCAATCTCAATCCTCTGGCTCACCCAGAACAAATCCAGGAGACAATGATATACAAGAACTTGGAAGTCACACACCTGAAATCTCTGGAATGAGAGCAACTGAAGTAAAGAAAGAAGTACATCAGGCTGGAAAAGAAACAAGATCAGAAACAATCAGGCACAAAAAGAAAGGACAGCAATCAATAAATTATTACACAGTATAACTAAAGAACACATGAATAGAAAAATAGAGAGAATAGAAAAATGATGGACACACTGAATGAACAATACAGGAAAGAGTTAGAATGCATAAAACAGATTCAAACCGATATCTACGATATTAAGAAAGCTGGAAAAACTGCTTGAGTGAAACTGAAGACATACTTTCAGACCTCAAATACATTGTTACAGCTAACAAATGTGAAATAAAAGATCTCTTACAATTAAAAAGGAATGAGGCAACAACAATTTAGCAGCTATGAGACAATACAAAGAAAAATAACCTAAGAATAATAGGTATCCATGAAGCAGAATGACAGCACAAATGACATAAAAAGACTATTTGCAGAAGTATTAGCAGAAAATTTTCCAAACGTGAGACAAGAAACTGACATGCAGATAAGCGAGGCATATAGAACTCCACACAGCCATACTCACAATAAATCTACAACTACACACATAATAATCAATATCTCAGAAATTCAACAAAAGAATAGAATAATGAAAGCTGCTAGAGAAAAGAAAGAGATAACTTACATTGAAAAGTCCACAAGAATCACAGCTTAGAATGTAGTATTGTAGGTCCTGAAAGAAAATGACTTCCAATCCAGATTGATGTACCCTGCAAAATTATCTATCAAATTCAATGGGGAAATAAGATCCTTCCAGACAAAGAACAGTTGAAGAAATCCGTGGCCACCAATTCAACCCTACAAAGAGTACTGACAGATATTCTAGAAAGAGACAGAAGTGACCACAGCTTCAAGAACAACAAAAAGTGGCTGGCCAAATAGCTCAGCAGATTAAAGTGCCTGCAAGAAGGCACAGGGGCGGGGGGTTCGATCCCCAGGCCTGCTGTGCTGGCTTCACCCCTGGGGTGTGTTGAGATGGCAATTGAGACTGGGTGTGGTGGCGCTCACCTGTGACCCCAGCTCTTGGGAGGTTGTAAACAGGTGGATCACTCTGAGTCCAATCTAGTAGTGAGAACCTGAACACTCTGTAGACCCTCTCCCCACCAAAAAAAAAAAAAAAAAAAAACAGAAAGGAACCACCAAACAGAGAAAATAATTAAAAGGTATGGAACCTATGTCAGGAAAGTAATATGACAAAAATAAGCCAATATGTATGCATTACATCTATCAATGTAAGTGGCCTTAATTCGCCAATCAAAAGAAACAGACTAGCAGAGGGGATCGCCAAACAAAATCCAACAATATGCTACTGCATACAAGAAACACATTTAATTCAAAAGGAAATTCACAGACTAAAAATAAAAGGATGGAATCAACCCTCCATGCCACAAGAGATCAGAAAAAAGCAGGGGTAGCTATGCTGATTGCTGACAATATCAACTTCAAACCAGAAATCATCCAAAGAGACAAAAAAGTCACTTCATACCTGTTAAGGGAAAACTGCAAGAGGAAGAGATTATATATATATATATATATATATATATATATATACCTCCAATGCACGAGCACCCTCCTACATCAGACAAATTTTGAAAGACATGATAAATGAGCAACAATACAATAGTAATGGAGGACTTTAACATGCCACTTGTCACAAAGAGACAGATCAACTTGGCAAAAAATCAGCAAAGAAATAACAACTAAAACTAGTGATGAAATAGACTCGGTAGACCTTTAGAGAGTGTTTCACCCAGCAGCAAAAGAATATACATTCTTCTTAGCTGCATACCGAATTCTCCAAAATAGACCATATACTAGCACTCAGAACATGCTTAAGTAAATGCAAAGAAACTCAAATTATTCCATGCATACTATCTGATTACAGAGCAATAAAATTGGAAATTTTTGACAAAACAAACTATAAAAACACCATAAAGACATCAAAATTAAATAACAGCCTCCTCAAAAGCCAGTGGGTCACAGATGAAATTAAAGAAGGAATTAAAACTGTTTACAATCAAATGAAAATGCAGATACCACTTACCAAAACCTGTGGGATGCAATGCAAACTGTCTTAGGAACAAAATTTATAGTGGTAAATTTGCACATTAGGAAAACAGAATAAGCCCAAATAAAGGATCTTATGCTGCCCCTCAAGCTTCTAGAAAAAGAACAAGTCAAGCACAAAGCCCAATGAAGGCAAGAAATTATAAAACTTATAACAGAAATTAATGCATTGGAGACAGAGAAAATAATAAATGAGTCAAAGAGTTCGTTCCTTGAAAGAATAAACAAAATTGCTAAACCCCTAGCCAACCTAATAAAAAAAAAGGAAAAACAATCATGCAATAAAAAATGAAAAGGGCGGGCCAGTGAGATAGCTCAGATGTCTAAAGTGCCACCTTAGAGAAGCTTAGGCAAAGTGCAGGGACCAAGGTTCAAGCCCAGCACCACATGTCCTGCTAGCCCTGCCCCCAGGATGGGCTGTGTCCAACATACAACACACACACACACACACACACACACACACACACACAAATGAAAAGGGCAAAATCACTACAGGCTCTAGAGAAATTCAGAAGGTAATCAATACCTACTTCCAAAATCTTTACTCTCAAGAGATATAAAACAGAGGAAATGGACAGTTTTCTAGATCCATGTGAAATGCCAAAGCTGAATCAAGAAGATATACAAACTATGAATAACTCAATAATGAGAAATGAAATTGAAAACATAATAAAAAATACTTCAACCAAGAATATCCCAGGTCCAAAAGGATTCACAGCAGAATTCTACAAGAAATTTAGAGAAAATTTAATGCCAGCTTTTCTCAAACTTTTCAGTAAAATTAAAAGGGAAGCAATTCTCCCAAACTCATTTCTGGAGGTAAGTATTACTCTGATCCCAAAACCAGAGAATGATCCAACTAAAGCAGAGATCTACAGGCCAATCTCTCTAATGAGTATAGATGCAAAATTCCTCAATAAAATACTAGCAAACAGAATGCATTAAATCATCAACAAGATTATATATCATGACAAAGTGGGATTCATTCCAGGAAGGCAGGGATGGTTCAACATAGTTCAAATCCATTAATGTAATATACCACATCGATAGACCCAAGAACAAAAACCATATGCTCATCTCAAAAGATGCAGAAAAAGCTTTTGACAAAGTCCAACACTCAATAAAAATCCCACAGAGAATTGGAGTAGATGGTCTATATGTCAACCTGATAAAATCCATCTATAAGAAACCAACAGCTATCATCACAGTAAGCAGGAAAACATGATGGCCTTCACTTTATTTTTTACATAAATTTTATTGAGAAAGCAGTAGCAATGAGACAGCTGAAAAAGATGTTAGTAGGACAATTACAATAATTATTACATTGCATATTGTTGTCTTTGAAGTAGTTATTCATAGTACATGATGCAGATATGAATCTTGTCTAAACACTAGTAGTACAAATCTTTCTTCTCACTGAACTAAGAGAAAGTAGTTGTATATCTATCCTAACTTTTTTTAAATTAATTTTGCAAAAGAAATAGCAGTGAGACAGTTTCAAAACAGGTTAGTAGGACAGTTACAACAGTTAATACATTGCATATTGTTGTCTTGGTAGTAGTTACTCATAGTACAAGATGCAGAAATCAGGAACAAGACAAGGATGTCCACTCTCTCCCCTCTTACTCAGTATTGTTCTGGAAACATTAGGCAAGACAATTAGATAAGAGAGAGAAATCAAAGGAAAAAGGATTGGAAAAGAGGAAGTGAAATTATCATTATTTGCACAAGACACAATACTACACACAGAGGATCCCAAAAACTCCACCAAGATTCTTAGAGATTTAATCACCAAATTCAGCAGCATAGCAGGACATGATGTCAACACCCAAAAACTAGTAACATTTTTGTATACAAACAATAAACACACTGAGAGAGAAATTAAAGGAACTGTGCCTTTCACATTAACATCCAAAAATGTAATACTTAGGAATCAATCTCACAAAGGGCATAAAAAATTATATAGTGAAAATTACAGTAGTCTGAGAAAAGAGATTGGAGAGGATTTAAGAAAATGGAAAAATACTCCATGTTCCTGGATAGGAAAATCCAACATTGTGAAAATGGCCATACTCCCAAAATTGTTATACAGATTCCATGCAATCTCAATTAAAATACCATTAGTATACCTCACAGAGCTAGATGAAACTTTCTTCAAATTCATCTGGAACCAGAAGAGACCCAGAATATCAAAAGCAGTCCTGGGAAACAAAGGAAAGGCAAGAGGTAACACAATACCTGAAAAATTGTAGTATGAAGCTACTGTGATAAAATCAGCATGATACTGGGATAGAGACAGACTTGAGGACCAATGGAACAGATTAGAAGATGCAGACACAACTGCAAACACACTCAGCCACCTTATCTTCAATAAAGGACTGAAATACCCTCACTGGAAGAAAGGTAGCCTCTTTAATAAATGGTGCTGGAAAAAGTGATTTTCTAAATGCTGAATGGTAAATCTAGACCCATGCTTAGTATCATGCACAAAGCTACAGTCAAAATGGATCAAAGATTTAAATATTAAAACAGAAACATTAAATCTTCTGGAAGAAAATATAGGTAGAAATCTTAAAGATATAGGGGTAGGTAGAGAATTCATGAATAGAAAACAAACTGCATGAGAAATACTTCAAAGAATCCACAACTTGGAGCTCATCTTTTAGGAAAGTTTCTGCATTTCAAAGCAAATCTCCAACAGAGTACAAAGAAAACACACAAACTGGGACAAAATTATAGCCAAATCTCCCTCCAACAAAGTCTTTCAATCTACAACATATAAAGAATTTTAAAAATCAGCCCCCCCAAATTCAAAGACTTAATCCAAAAATGGGCATCTGAGATGAATATACACTTCTCAGAGGAAGAAATACAAATGGCAAGTAAATACAGGAAAAAATGTTCAATATGATTGATCATTTGAGAAATGCAAATTAAAACACATTGAGATGTAATCTCACCCCAGAAAGAATGACAAGCATCAAGAAGTCAGCCAATAACAAATGCTGGAGAGGCGGTGGAGAAAAAGGAACCCTTCTCCACTGTTGGTGAAAGTGCAGCTGGTACAACATCTGTGGAAATCAGTGTGGATCATCTTCAATCCTTAAAAAGCTAGGATTGAAGATCCCATCGAAGTGAGCTATTCCCCTCATGGGTATTTTTTCAGAAGAACTGAAAACATCAGACCACAGTGATATATTTGCACCCATGTTTATAGCAGTGGAATTTGTCATAACTAAATCCTGGAAACAACCCAGATGCCCATCATCTGAAGAAGGATAAAGAAGATATGGTATTTTTACACAATGGTATTATTCAGCTATAAAACAGGATAAATTTGAGTCTTTGCTGGTAAATGGATGCAAATAGAGAACATTCTCTGAAGTGAAGTAAATCAGATCAGTATGTGAAATATTGTATTGTCTCTTTAGAGTGAGAACCTGAAAGAGAAAAATGAAATGTAAAGGGTACAATAGATACTGGGAAAAGGGAAGGATCTTATTCAAAAGGAAAGAGTTACTGAGCTGAGAAGGACAGGAGAGGGAGTGGGGGAAAGAGATTTATCTATGTAATTAAGCAGGATGGTTTTAACAACTGTACTGTGCATTTCTGCTGGTCTACACAAATAGCAGTGGATGCATAATTTGTTATGTGTCCTTTTTTCAGTTGTTGTCTTTCTTCTTTTCTTAATTTCTTATGTATTTCTTTCTTTTTTTCTTTCTTCTTCAATTTTCCATGGATATACCTGGTAACATGAATAACTGGTTGGAAGACAACACTATGTATTACAACAAATTCTGTGAAATTCTTTTTACTTTGTTCAGTGGAATTCTGTATCACTTTTAATTTTTTGTTTTAATTTTAATTTGTACTCTCTTTAAAATTAAAAATATTTAAAAAATAATTGTGAAGGAAATAATTGTTTTGTTTAAAATAAAGAATACAAAAATGCAGAATTTGAATGATAGAGATAAAAAGTGAAAATGTTATACTTTGTAAATTCAAACAACTCAGGTGTTACTGTATTAATACGAGAGACAGCTAACTATATAGCAGAAATTGCAAGAAATGAATGCTACTTTCCAATAAAACCTTTGACTATATACCAAGAAGATAAAATATTATATTTGTATGCATATACTAATATATTTTTGCACACTATAAAGCAAAACTACATACAACTTTTTTTGGACATAAATAAATCAACACAATTCTCACTAATTGGTCAAATAAAGAAAAAAGAAAACCAGTAAGACATATAAAAGTAGAAAATTTGAACAGCACAGTTTCTATAACTGTATAACACAGGTCATTCCAAAGCATAGAAAATCTTCCTTTTCAAAATTTAGGGAAGGGTCTACTGGGTGTTCAGGGACTCACTACTAGATTGAGCTCATAGTGATTCTCCTGTTGACAGCCTCCGAAGAGCTGGGATTACAGGTGCGCACCACAACGCCCAGTCTCAATTGCTGTCTCAGTGTACCCCGGGGGTGGGGCTGGCACAGCAGGCCAGGGGATTGAACACCTGGCCCCTGCACCTGCTTGCAGGTGCTTTAATCTACTGAACTATTTGGCTGGCCCTAGAAACCAAATTATGTTAGGAAATTGGCTATATTTAATCAAACTAAAGCAATATAGAATAAATTCTTTGGCCAAAATAAAATAAGTTTTCAATCAACAGCAAAAATATTCACATGTGTTTGGAATTTAAGAACTGTAAATAACCCATGTCCTAAGAAGGAATATCGTGGAAAAAATGAAAAAGATCTAAGCTGAAGGAAAAATTCTAAGGAAAAGTATACCTGCAATGTAGATATGAAAACAGGGTGGCTACGTAGTAGTTTTAAAATCAGAGAAAGTAAGTCATGATCAGAAGTCAGAAAAGAAAGAAGAAAATCTCATAATTACAAAAATGAAAATAAACATAAAATAGAGAAAATGATCATAGCCATAATTTGTTCTTTCATAATAATAGTGTCAATATGAAAAATCTCTTAATGTAAATAATCTGTTTTTTAAGTGAAAGAGGAAAAAAGACAAGAAAGAAGGAAAGGGGGGAGGACCAGAAGGAATAGAGGCAGAAAAAGATACGACGAGTATCCTCACAGAAAAAGTCAAGTAATTTCATATCCTTTAGACTTTAAAACACAAGAAATATCATAAGTCACTTTTAGATATTTTAGTTGCTTACTGCTGTGTGGTCTGTGTGATAGTCGATCTTTTCTTCTTCAGTACTGAGGATTGAACCCAGGGTCTTCTTACTGAGCTAATTTTTCAGTCATATCTATATCTATATCTATATCTATATCTATATCTATATCTATCTATCTATCTATCTATCTATGGAAAGGGAGAGAGAGACAGAGAAAGAAATAGAGACAATCACAGAGACACAGAGAGAGACAGAGACAGAGACATAGAGAGAGACAGAGACACAGAGACAGAGACACAGAGAGACAGAGACAGGCACAGAGAGACAGACAGACAGACAGACAGACAGACAGACACACACACACACACACACACACACACACACACACACACAGACAGAAAGAGAGAGGAGAGAGAGAAATGTCTTGAGAAAGGGTCTAACTTCTGTGGTGCCCAGACCCAGAGTATATCTGTCATCCCTTACCTCAGCCTCACCAAGTGATGGGATGCTTGAGTGTGAGTTAGCGTTGCTTATCAACTTTACCAGATTCAGAATTGCTTCGGAGATCAGTCAAGCATTTTTTGGCTGTGCAAGTCCGACTGAATTGTGTGGAGATCACTGTGACACTGCATTTGGTCCCTGGCTCCTTCCTCTCAGGCTCTTCCTATAAGCCAGGAGATGAGCTCTCTTTCTTCCAGAGCCTTTTCACCATGACATCTCTGCTTCATAGCCACCTGACCGTGGAGCAAAAGGCCAGACACTATGGGCTAAAATAAACCTTTCTTTCACTTATTTGTGCCCGGTATCTGTCTCGGCAATATCAAACTGACTAAAGCAGGCTGCAGTAACAAAATAACATAAAACGAATGGCTTTAAATGCACAAATGTATTTTATTGTTCTGGAGACCAAAACTGAAACTAAGGTGTGGGTGGGACTGTGTCCACCCCTGATGGGCAGTATCTTGGCTTCTGTAGTAGCAGTCCAAACTCTGGTTCCATCCCTAGATGTCTGTCCCCTTTGTCTTTCATCTGGCCACTCCATGTCCACCCCCTTCTGATATTGAAACTTACCACTGGTCTCAGTGCGGCCCAGTTAAGCTGGACCTGGCTCTTCTCAGGAACCTTCATTGACTTATACCCAAAGAGGCACTTTTAAAGAAGAAGGCTACATTCACATGCATGTGGCCAGGGCCGGGCTCTGCCTTCTTAGGGAGTATAGTTCAACACACTGTGGGGCCACAACATGGAAGCCTTTACAAAAAGCACAAAACTTCACAAGAATACAAGAATGTTTAGAAAATGTAAATAGATTGGAAATTAAGTTAAACCCATAATCAAAAATTCTCTCAGTGAAAAGTCTCCAGACCTATATGTCTTCTACAAAATGCTCTGAATCAGTGACTAGAAGCCAAAAGTGTTAACACAAAAGTATCTAAAGTATAAAAAGTTATGGCTGAGAAATGTTTGAATATTTCCTAATAAACTCTACATCAAAAGAGATATGATCATTACAAAAAGAAAAATTGCAAAGCAGCTAATCTATTCATAAATATAGACACATGCTTCCTGGAATAAAATCTAGCAAGCTATCCTACCACATATGAAAGAAAGTACTACGACAAGGAGCAGAAACACATAACTTTCTCAACAGATACAGAAAAAATATTTAACATGAAAAGATATTCTTCAATGTATGTCCTTATGTTCATAAATATAAAGAATCCTTGCTAATATGACATGTAGATATCCCACAAATATTTGGAAAAAGTTCATCCAATTATGAAATGTTGAAACATTTTCTTGTGAAACCTGCAGTGCAGACGTTTGTACTCAACACGTGCTGCTTGATGATCTTGATGCAATAAGGAAATAAATAATAAGATGTTGAAAGTTTTGAAATGAAGAAACATATGTCTCCTCTCATAGTTGACACCATTATATACGTAGGAAATACAAAATTATCTCCATACAAATTCCTATAATTAGTATATTAGACTAATGGGTAAAAACTGATAAAGCCAACTCTGAAAAGTGAGTTTAATATGAGTTCCACTTTTGAGCATGTACCCAATACAAATGCAAACCACAAGGCTTGTTCAAATATAGTCTTACCAGGATTGTTAGTAATAGCCAAGAACTGAAATCAAACTTGATATTTCTAAGCAGGAAGGTGGATAAATTTTGGCACATTGATATACCAGAGCACTATTCAGAAAGGAAACTGAGCACGTGACTAGTACGTGCATCAACATGGAAAAGTGTAGCAAATTTAATGTTAAGTAAGTGATACCAATTATAAGATGTGTGTTGTGTGGGCATTGTTCTTTTTGCATAAGTTTTTAAAGTATACACGATGGAATGTTAATGTTCTAGAATGTTTGCTTTGTTGGAAAATAGTCAAGAAAGTCACACAAGCCATTTGCATAAATGTGGGAAGAGAGTCAGTCCTTTGGGAGCAGCACAGGGCTGCTATTGGGCAGGAGTAGGAGATGCTGGAAGTACCCCGGCGTGTGATCTAGGTGGTTACAAAACACTTACGTCCTTTATACATTGTGTAGGTACTACGTGTTTCACCTTTGAAATGGCTACAATGCAAGAGTTTTTCAAATTTTTCCCAGTTGCATCAAGAAAGCTAGTAATGATGGTAATTTACGAAAGATGAAATTTAGGGAGAAACAAGAAAGGCACTTACTTCGGATGTAAAATTTAAGGGAAAGTCAAAAAACTCAATCAACAATATGCATATTTTCGTAGAATGCGTTTACGTATCGCAATGAACAGAATACCAGACAAATTACAAATTACAAATATAAAGATGGCTTGAATACGTTCCAGACATCGCTTTGAACGCTTTCACGTGGGTTAACTGGTTTAATCTTCATAAGGTCGCTAAGTAGTACGTTTACTATCACTTTCCATTATCATTTATCAAGAACGGGAGGCACAAGGGAGCTCCTGTCTCAAGACCACGAAGAGCCCTCGATTCAAAAGCAGGCCCCGCCCCAGGGCAGGGCTCTTGGAGACCACCCCGGCCCACCCCTTGCAGTAGCAGGAAGCAGTCAGGGAGTGAGAGCTGGGGCTCCGTGGACAGCTCCCCCGTCGTCCCGCTGAGCACGTGCCTCCTCCACAGCTGTTTGTATGTGATCATTACGTGGGAGGGGAGAGAAGACTGATGGTAAAGATGAGGGAAGTTTTGTGCAGCCTTTCTTATGCCTGATTGTTAGATTGTGGGTTTTGCCAAGGAAGCGACAATATCTCCCAGAATTCTCCGAGTCAAATGACTTTAGGTCTCTGCTGTAATTTGTGCCACTCTAGAACTAGGGGTGAAATTATTAAAGCTAATATTTATAAATGTGGCTCATAAAAATATAGATTTATTCCTTTTTAAAAGTTGTGGCTCTACCACAGTGCTTCTTTATTTATTTAGTATTGGGGATTAAACTCAGGACCTTTGCACTAAGCTCCATCTGGTGGTTTAGAAAAATTATTGGTCTAGGGAGATAGCTTGGCAGTCTAAGCACCTGACTGGCAAGCTCCAGGACCCAGGTTCAATCCCGGGTACTGCATGCCTGCCAGCCCTGGAATCCAGGGTACACAGTAGTCCCATAGTGGTGCACGCCTGTAATCCCAGCACTGGGGAGGCTGAGAAAAGAAAATCACTATAAGTCCGAGCAGCATAGGGAGATCTTGTGCCAAGTAAATAGATACTTATTACTCGTAGTGATCCTCCCGTCTCAGCCTTCCCAGGGCTGGGATTGCAGGCATATACCACCATGCCCGGTTTAGGTAGCCTACATCATGCACCCATAGCTTCTGGCCTGGCAGGACATGCAGTACCAAGGATAGAACCGGGTCTTTGAGCTTCCCAGGTGGGCGCTTAGACCACAAGCTATCTCCCAAGCTTAATTTCTGTCATATTGTTGTGAAATTCTGTAGCATTTCCTACTCTCACTCTCTCTTGAAAATAAAAGAAAAAGAAAAAATTGTTTTTGAAAGTCTTGCAAAGTCCCTACATCATTCAGGCTTGATTCTAAATTGTGATTTTCTTGCCTCCGCCTTCCAGAGGACTGGCTTACAGGCCTAGACCTCCACACCTGGCTGCCGTGACTGCTTTGTTAGTTTCGTTGGCTGGTTGTTTGGTTGGTTGTTGTGTTGCATTGTAAGAGCAGCTTACTAAACTATGAAAAATTTGGTGATTTTTGTTGAATAAGGAGGGCCGATCTTGCAGCTTGAGGCCTTAGTTTTATTACCATCCTGGAATGCTACCTTTTCAGCGAAAGAGCATTGTTGATCCGTCCTCTGCTCGATGCACCTCCGCCTGCCAGAGCGAGCTAGAGAGCTGCTTTAGTAAAAATGCATTGAGCAGCTTAAACTTCAAAAGAGGCTAAAAAATTATGGCTGCTTAGTTCCCTAAGGTGTGTCAGTATGTTGGGAGAACAGAGAAAGAAGAAACAAGAAAAAAAAATTGGGGACACAAGTGATTCCATGAATACTAATGAGAGACTGCCACTTTTCAGACAGAGCTTCTCAGGAAGAAAGAATTTGCGAGAGGGGACATTTCAGTAGTTATTTCTAGATATGGGCAAATGAGCTCTGCTGCATTTCCAGCCTTCTTAAGCTATTATAATGTCCATTGTTGCCAAACAAGTACAATGTTTGAAAAATAAGTCATGGTATTGGCTGCCAGTACATCTCACTAGAACATGAAAATCTCATCCAAAAGCCATTTTAAAAAATCTTTCTCAAAGAGCCACCATGATGGTTTCCCAGAGCCATCACCCGGTCTATTTCCTGAATCTTAAGAAATAAAATGTCTGCAGGTTCTTACTTTCTGTTTTTATCAGGCTATAGCATAAAATATCACTGGGGAAAAAAGGAGAGCTCTATTTTAGGAACAGCTTCTGTACAGCAATGGTGGAAATAGAGTTGACTGTGCAATTCAGAAGCTGAAACGGGACCCCAAGTCCTACATCCAGGGACGGGCGCAGAGTTGGGTCGCAGGACACCAGTCACACTCGGAGGAATTAGAGCTCGAATTGGCTTAACTGTCCTTGCAGGAAAGTTACAGCTTTTTATTGCTTCATTATCACCCTGTGAAGTAAATTTCTCTGAGGCTCATTTGATCGTTTCAGAATGAAGATTAATAGACAAAATGTCAGGTCCAACACTTTAGATAATCTTCTGGTGCTTGGTTGGGTCCCAGTGCCTTTCAATTCATCTCTTCCTCATTATTTTTTGTAACAAAAGGAGTTATTCTTGACTGTTAGTGTATCCATGCAACCAACCGTCTTTGACTGTTAAAATCAGAGTAGGACCTGCCAGCCCTGTCAATATCGCTGCGTGTTTCGGGTTTTAGTCTTTCATCTGAACATGGAAATGTGAATTCTTATGTTTTGCAGTATTTGTTATGAGCACGAATGCAAAGAAACTAAACTGGGACTGGCAGCTGGAACTCTTCTGACATACACAAAAAAAGTTAATGCCGAAAGACCATTTTTGAAGCATTTGGGGCATTGGAGACTTTGTGACACTGGCAAGATGCTCTTCCTTTCCAAACTGCTGCCCCCACTCTCAGTCCCCTTCGTACCCCAGCAGGCATGGTCCCTGGGCTTCTTACTGCACAGGAAAATGGTGCGTGCCTTCGCAGCTCAGGCTTTTGAGCTCACGTAAGTGTGCGGTTGTTTGTCTTGGTTTGCTTCTCAAATGAGGATCCAGGGAAGTGTGAGCCATGTTGAATCCACATGGTCAGGGTTCAAGGAATGAACAGTGAAATCTTCCACAAAGACCTGGTAATTTTTTCAGGATTTCAGGAGACTTAGGTGAGCTCTGGGTTTCATTCAGGGCAATGACTTAGAGCCACGGAGCCCCAGAAGGAGACCTCACTAAGAGCCAACAACTTCAATCATCAGATACGAAAACCACTGCAATTCTCCATTCTACTTCCACAGATTCCCCTTCCTCCATCAAACAGTAACTCATCCCTATAGTACTGAACCAGACCTGGGCATAGAGCTTCTCAGAGCCCTTACTCTGCGAAGCAAAACTCTGTTAACACAAGGATGCAAGACAGACTTTTAACTGCTCCATTCTGAAAATTCTAAAAGAGCCGAGGCTGACTCACAACTGACCTGATACAGGGGTTAGTTTGTGGGAACATGCAGGCCTCCTCACGCCCCCCAAATAAAGGAACAAGGATCAAGCTTTACTGCACTGCTCAAATGTCTCACTATCTCGCCACAACTGGGAAGAAATTCAGACTCCTTCTTCTGTTCTGATGTCATTTTTCATTTCTCTGACTAATGCTGCTGTCACAAAACCCTCATTTCTGCCATCAGTGTGCGAAGCTCGTCCGTGCATGCTGGCATCAGAGCGACCTCCTGGGATGGCTGGGTGCCCAGCTTCTCTTCACCGTTCAGGACAAGTCGTGAGTCCAGGGCAGGACACCCTTCCCTGGTGCGTCTGCCTCCGCTCATGCTACCGAATCTGCCAGCTTCCCTGTCTTGCCACTTTCAGTGCCGACCTGGGCCTGAAATGACGCTTGCACTGCTGTGTCTGTCACAAGGCTGCAGCATTTCGTCATTCGCCTTCCTCTACCTTAGCCTGTGAAGTACTCATTGCCATCAGAACAGGCCCACGAATACCAGTTCTTCTTAAGGATTTTCAAAAATATTAACGAGAGAATGGACCCCAGGTTTTCTTTAGGCAAAAGTGGAAATCAAAAATAGGAAACGACCACTAATGTCACAGTGAAGGTAATGTGTATAAACACAATAATGATAGTATTTATAGAAGAGCTATGGAAGTCAATAGAATATATGCTATCAAAGAAATAAGCTGGGCTTTGAGAAGTGGGACAGTCCTGGATTAGTGACTTCATTGCTAAAGTATCAAATATAAGTAGGGTCCAGCTAGATTTTAGAAGAGAAATGGAGGAGGGTACTTCAACAAAAATTTAGCAATGCTCACACACACTTCCAATCAACCAAAACGTTAAAAATTGAAAGGTGCAAATATGCATGACACAGGGAATGCTAGCTAGCATCATTTGTCTATTATAAATAAACAAGAAGGTTGCCAGTGAAAGGGGATATTTTTTTAATGTATTTCAGACAAGGTCCACAGGGTGTACAGGGTCTCACTACGTACATCAGACTCATAGTGATTCTCCTGTGTTCAGCCTCCCAAGAGCTGGGATTACAGGCGTGTGCCACCACGCCCTGTCTCAATCACCATCTCAGCGTGCCCATGGGCATTGAGCCCTGGCCACTGAGTCCTGCCTAAGCAAGCACTTTAGTTCGCTGAGCTATCTGGCTGGCCCTTGAAAGAAGGAATTGAGTTACAAAGCTGTTGAAGAAATCCAGGAGAGGTGATGGTGTTGTTAAACATGTGTACATCCACAGATAATAGGTGGAATTTAATAAATAAAGAGATTTCAAGGTGCAATAAAGGCTATTAGACCACTAGATTATGTGGCAGAGTGAGCAAGGGTGAAACTTTTATACAGTTTTGCTTGTTAAGCACTTGGATACTATGTGGTGTAGAACACTAATCTAGAAGAACTTGGAGATGTCTCGGGTTTGGGTGGAAAACATAATTCTCACATTGGGCATAAGATGTCAAATAATGCAAGTGCAGGGAGCCAGGAGGCTGCTGGAGCCTGCGTCTTCCCGAGTCGTGGGAACCTGGAAGCCAGTCAAGGACATGGGGATGAACGCGAGCACACGCACAGCACCCAAAGGGCGCAGAGAAGGACCCTCACATGCAAAGCAGCAAAGGCCTGCCAGGACGCTTACTGAGAGGAGCCAGGAAGAGGGGAGAGGACCGGCCAAATAGCTCAACGGAATAAAGTGCCTGCAGCAGGGGCCGGGTTTGGATCCCCAGGCCTGCCATGCAGGCCTCACCCCCAGGGCTTGCTGAGATGGTGATTGAGACTGGGCGTGGTTGCGCGCGCCTATAATCCCAGCTCTTGGGTGGCTGTAAGCAGGCAGATCACTACCAGTTCAATCTAACAGTGAGAACCTGATCACCCTGTAGACCCTTCCCTAAAAATAAAATATTAAATAGGGGAGAAAAGGAGTTAGAATTAACACAATGGAAC
>NW_004524610.1:6216746-6247396 GCF_000260255.1 Octodon degus
GGTGGGCTTGGGTTCTGAGGTTGCATTTTGTTCCTTCTCATCATTTTGTGTAGCACTGTCTTCTGACCTTTGTTGTAGATTTTTGCTGTAGTTACAACCTTCGCACTTACTGAAGTTCAGGTGCAGCTCTACAAAGTTTGGACTTACCCAGCTGCGTCTGGCTTGGGTCTGGCTGCCATGTTCAGCTCCTTCCCACTGCCGGACCTGGGCTAGGACTGTGTCTGGGGGTTCCAGGACGCGGTGGGCGTGGTGGGGGAGGTACTGCGGAGTAGTGGGGGGTGGCCCAAGAGGGTGGGAGAGGGTCCGGCCCACGCTGTGCCTGGGCTGGGACTGGTCCCGCAGGCGCAGGGTAGCAGGAAGCTATCCACACACTCACCGGACCTGGGCTAGGACTAGGTCTCTTGATAATTGTTGATTGGCTCATAATTGTACATATTTACCAGATAAAGATACATTTTGATACATTTCTGCAACGGAGGATGATCAAGTCAGAGAACTGTCTTAACTCCTCACACATTTAATGTTTATTTGTGCTGGGAATCGGTGAACTCCCGTCTTCACATTCTTTACAAAATATAAAATTTATTCCTATAAACTACATTTTCTTCATCCCCTCAAATATGGATAGATCTCTGTTTTGGGTGCCTGCTTACAGCCACCCAAACTGCTGCTATTTTGCAGCAACACCCTGCCTCAGAGAAAGAAAGGAAGGAAGCGTGGAAGGATGGAAGGAAGGGAGAGAGGGAAGCAGAAAGGGAGGAAAGAAGGGAGGGAGGGAGGGAGGGAGGGAGGGAGAAATAAGCAATACAGAGCATGGTCTTAAAGATAAAGTTAAAGTCTAATTGACAGAGCAAGACTGGGGAGTTGGAAAAAATAGCTGAAGTCCAGAATAAGTAGCTTTTAAGAATACACTTCTTACAAAGCGACTGTAAATCAGGAATATGCACAGAACAAGAAAATTAGAGAGGCATGGAATAGGACAGGCAAATAGCTAGGAGAACACAGAACGACAGAGGGGAGTTGATGCTATGAAGTTTGCAAGGCACAAGTCTATGGTGCTTTTCATTCTAAGCACCCAAATGCTCTAGTCAGAAGTAAAAGGGTCATAGTTGCACTGGTCAAGATTTGGGTGGAGCTCAGCTGTAGAGCACAGGCTCAGTGTGCACAGGGCTTTGGGGGCGGCCCCCTTCTGTGTTCTGTTTGGTAGTCCAGTAAAAACACAGGACAGTGCAGGAACTGAAGTGACTAGAAATCATTTTCAGGCCATCTATCTTGAACAGGAAAGAGAGAGGAGTAGCAGAGAGAAGGCTGGCCAAACTCCAGAGTTCAGGGTTCTGCTCTCGGTACTTCTGCTCTCTCCTTCCAGCTCATTGCAAGGGAGCTCTTTCATCAAATTCTGTAGTTTGTCCCCATGTGAGCCATTCAGGATTTCCTTCTCACCAAGCCCCAATGAGTAACTCAGTTCTTCATTGTCCTGGGCTCTTCAAAGGCATCTGAGGCCCTGGATCACTCTCTCTCCTGAAATTTATCCTTCTGCTCTGAGTTCCAGACCAATACAGATCTTCAGGTATGCTCACGCCTTGGTAGACAGCCATCAGTCTCACTTCTCACTGCATCTCTTCTTCCTGAATAAGTTTGGAAACCCCACCTTCCCAGAGATCAGTCACTGAAACTCTTCTTTTTTCCTCCTCTGTGACCTCATGCAGTCATGAGGCTGGCTGAGAGTGTCAATGTGTTGGGCTTGGGGGCCAGCAGGGCATGGGGTGGGCGTCATTGCTGGGAGTGCTGAGCAGGAGGTGGAGGTAGGGCCTTGGCCACTGTGTCCGGTCCTTACCCCTCTGGCCCTGCCTCTCTGCCCTGGCAGCTGTTAGCCCAGCAGCTTTGCTCCACCAAGCACTTCTGCTGTGAGGTCTGCTTGGAGTCAGCCTGCCATGGTCTGAATACCCGGAAGCCATCACCAAGGTTTGCCTCTCACCTGCAGGCTGCAGGTGCTGTGTGCTGCATCTTCATGACAAGAATGCTGCCCAGTACATCTTTAAGCATCATCTATTTCTGGAGAATTCTAGATGTGTGTGTTTAAAGTGAGATTCTTTTGTCCCTACTCTCTCAATGCTTAACATCTTTATTGTGAGACTTCCCTCTAATCTTAAAATTAGGTTGCGTAAAGCAAATTTTCTATCTTTACCATGAATACTCCTCTTTCTCTGGCTTTCCCCATTTAATAAATGGCACACCAATTTCCCAGTTGCTCAGACTGAAACTTAGCACTCTTCTTTGATGCCTCTCTTTCCCTTGTACCTCATGTTCGAGCCGTTATCCCATAAAGTCGGTCTTGTAACCTCATGTACCCAGATTCTACGGCTCATCCATCACCTCTGTCAGGACACTTGAAGAGTCACCTGGCCAAGGCAGCTCTCCCCACGTCCTGTTATCCATCTAAAATTCAAATAATAACACTTCGTAAGTATTACATCTCACTTATAGAGAATTGGATATAACACTTTATGACTGAGAACAACCAAGAAAAATGTTTATAACCTTCTAACATCACCCCAAATGCAGTTAACACAATGCAGAAGTGAGAAATTACGTTAGGAGAAGGCACACTTCAAACTACAAAAGTAGCGCTGATTATTTGACTTTGCTCCTTAATATTAACAAGCAATTTGAGTTTGAGAAAGGTTTGCTTTTCTTACGCAGTAGCTTTCTAACCACTTACCACCTCAGAACATCTGTTTGCATAATAGTTCTTGCACTGTTCTTGAACTAAAATGTCAATTAGCACATAATATTTAACATTTTTAAACACTGTCAAACTTGAGATTTGTTCATTATTTCTCCCTTTCTCTGTGCTGTTACAATTTTCTTCTTTGAACTACTCATCTTCCTGCCGGCCAACTAATTAATGGTAAAGCACCGAGTACACGCTCAGCCCAAGGGTGCTACAGCGTCTATGAGTTCTGACAATCACTCCCTAACATTTTATACCAGTGCTGTAGACAGCAGATTGCAAAAATTGGAAGCAGATAGGGGTGTTTATGCCAAGATTTAGACCCCAGAAATGTGATTGTCTTGAGGTCCAGGACTTCAATGTATTGTGATGATGTGGGAAAGTGTATTGTTTACAAGTATGTTTAAAATCTTTAGTGTCAAGCAAACACATAATAAAAAGTAAAGAGCTTTCTCAGTGTATAATTTGAAGTTGCAAACCATTGGAACTAGTCTACCCTGTGCCAAAAGAAAAATCTACTTTATGGAGGTCTGTTTGTCTAATCTCCAGAAAATCAGCTAAGCGACAATCACACAAGTATCAGGGACCAGAGGAGCTGGAAAGGTCTAGACTGCAGAAGTCTCTGATGTTTGGCTGCATAACCTGAGTGTGCTCCAAGCCCCTTTTCTCATGCTGTGTCTCTCCAAGGGAGAGCTGTGTGCCAGTGTGAACATGCCCGTTGTCCAGGAATTGATCAGCTGCTCTGCCCTCTAGAAGGGAGCAGGGCCCCAAGTGCACAGCACAGAGTAGAGGAGGCTCCCCAAGGAAGTGGGGATGCTGCCACCCAAGAAGGAAGCTGCTGATTGTACCAAGACCTGTGAGCATCCCCCTCTGTCTTCTTGGAACTTGTGCTTTGGATGAAGGAGTAAATAGCCAATCAGTGTTATTCAGTGGGTGTTCTTTATCAGGTTTTATTCACCTTGGCACTCAGCATCGTGGTTCTCGCCAGCACATTTCAGCATTCCCACACAACCCATCATGCATTGTGTCTTTATTGTAGTTTTTGTTAAAATAATATATAGACATGCACACACACACGCACACACACACACACACACACACACACACACACACATGTATGTTGGGCATATGAAATGTTTGGCTGTACTGGGGGGTCAAGCCCAGGGCTTTGAGCATGGAAGGCAGGAGCCATCCTGCTGAGCTCCATCTTCACCTAGATTATTTCAAAATCTTTTTTCTTTCTTTCTTTCTTTCTTTCTTTCTTTTTTTTTAGATTCATTTTCACTTGAACTTCAGATTGCTTTAGTCCTTTGCCACACTGGAATACCTGAGAATTTGTTATTTACAAAAAAGAAAATTATTTCTTATAGTTCTGGAGCCAGAGAAGTCCAAAGTCAAGCAGTAGTCACTGGGAGGGTCTATGTGGTGGGGGAGGACTCTGGTGGTTCCAGAGGTGGCAAATGGCACCAGGACATGCTCAGAACAAGCTGCAGACAAACCTCCTTCTTAGCAAAGCCACCCTCTGGCTTAATCCTCCAAAGCTCTTCCAATTCAGTCACATGTCAAGGGGCCCACACCCAAACCCAATTAGCATATAATTTCTTAAGTCACAGGTCCAACATGAGAATTCTTGGGGGAAAACTTAAACCATGGCATGAGTTTAGAAGGCAATATAGCGGTTAGCATTTTTTTGCATGGTACTGTAATGCTACCAAATGTTTTCTTGACCACCATGTGCATTGGTGATATTCATTAGGTAACCCTTTCCCACATAGAATGTCCTATAAATTAATAACATAAAACACTACTTAAGTCATATAAGATGGAAAGGACTGTTAGGGTTTTCTCAGATTCTTTCTAATTTCACTCATGTGGCATTGCTTTTGACAGTTTAATAAGTCAAAACTAACTAACAACTAATTTGAGATCCTTTCTTTTTAAGTCCACATAAAAGTATTCTTGCATGATTGTTTCTGCAAAAAAATGAAAAAATCAGAGAGTATAAGGAATACTTAGGCCCCAGGAGTCTTTAATTTCTCACAGCACTTACTGAAATGTTTGAAGCATCTTCCCCCCACATCAAGCAACTCCCACCTTGCAGTGCATGACACCTTATTAATTAACTGGAGTTTGATGTTATCTAGAGAAAGGCTCATCTCATCTCACAAATTTTTGTGTCAATCTCATAAGACTACTCCCCACTTCGAATGCAAATTTGAGATTATCACTACCCCTGTCAGGTTCAGGAATTTCTCAGGGGAGCCACTACAACCAGAAAGTTGAAAGATCCAACTTTCTATGTTCCTGGCTACCAGACCTCAACATACTTGCTGGTTTTCCAGAAGTACTTCATGGACACAAATGCAGTTATGGCTGAAAAAGACTTAGGAAGAACAGCAGTCCTCCACTCACGCTTATGCATACTATTGAAACATTCCAAGAGCCTTAGAAAACCTGGGCCAAGACTTAGAAGGGAGAGTGTTAGTTTCTTGATCTAGATCACAGAGCGTGTAAGGAATACTTAGGCACGAGTATCACGCATATATACTGTCCAAGCTTCCAATACAAACTGTAGCTGATGGGATCAGACATCTTCTGATTTGCCATGGGTTTTAATCTGTTTTTAATAAATGTTATATGCAAAAATGTAGGAAGTAGCTGAAGCTGGAAATTGGTCACACACATGAGGAGGGGGCAGGTCTGGGAAGAAGAGGGCCCAAGGCAATCAATCGGCTTCAGTCCTGAGAAAACACCTTGCCTGAGACAATTCCAGCCATTAGTTGCTAGGCAACACTGTCAGGTGAAACTAACTTCATCAAATGTACAAATAAATGTCCCTGTGGTGGTTGAGCAGTTCCCTTTCTCCCATCAGAGGGTTCCACTTGACCCCAGCTTTTGTCTCGTACCTTCATGTCTTCATCCTCTCAACATATGTCCCTGGAACACTGAGAGCTATATGGGCTGCAGCAGACAAAAGAGTCAATTTAATTTTTAGTGAACGGTTGCGTGGCTCATCTTACTCTTTTATTTTGAGAGCATTTCGATGTCCATCCTCTAGTGCCTGAAATAAGACCTGGAAATCATAGTATTTGGTAATACTGGTGAACAAATAAGCATATGTTTAAGTATAAAAATAAATGAATATCCATGCCAAATTCTACAAATGTTCAGTACAGTGTGGCTTGCTCTGTTGCTAATGTTAAATAGAAGGTTGTGGAAGATAAGAAGATAGCTTAGTGGTAGCATTAAATGATATAAGATATAGAACTCTGATATAAACATATTCAATTTTTAGTGAAAGTAAATCTTACCAAAACAAAACAAACTACACATAAATGATGGAAACAAAACATCTTACATGACAGCATTTTATGTACAATTATGTCTATGTCAGCATTAATACTGGAGACATAATTAAGATCTAATACCAGGGACCTTTGTAGAATAAAATATTTAAAATATACATAGCTTAGCCAGGCATGGTATGCACATCGGTCGTCCCAGAAATTGGGAGGCTGAGTCACAGGGGTTGCTGTGAGTTGAAGATGAGTCTGTATTACAGAGCAAATTTAAGGTCAACCTGAACTCTGTAGTGAGACCCTGTTTCAAAAAAAAAAAAAAAAAAAAAGACGCATGATTTAAAAAATAATGATGATGTGAGAGAAACATTTGTAAATACGTTGTGAAAAAGCATGATTAAAATTATCTTGATGCTCACTCCAGCAGCACATGTGCTAAAATTGGAACAATACAGAGAAGATCAGCGCAGCCCTGCACAAGGGTGACACGCACATTCAGGATGAATTCTATATTTTTCAAAAACAATTATCTTGAAGCTACTGATATTCAATAAATAGACATACATATTCAAACACAAACAAAGGGGATGGAAAACCCATAAATCATTAAAAATGTTTCTCTCTGTCAAAGGGATGCAGATATCCTTCATTTAATTTCCAGTATTTTGTGTATTTGCCTAAATATTTATAATGAGCATATGCTGCTGATAGGAAAAGACAGCAGAGAAGCATTCTAAAGCAAATAAACATTGACAATTTTAATTACAAGCTAGGAGCTCCTCAAATGGAAACTGATTGTCTGCAGATGATAGCAAAGCCTTTACTGCAAACCCCCAAGGGCTTTGCTATGATTCACTGGCTGGGCTCTCCAGAGTTCCAAACAGTGCCCCTGCCTGCCACTGCCACCTGGGAATTGAAATCTTCTGACATTAAATTGGCAGGAACACTAGGGAAAATCCAACATCATTTTATTTTTATGTGTATTAGTCATTCATTTAAGTGAAAATAAAGTCATCATGTACAAAATATGTTCCTATCTTTGAAAATAACAAAAAACATTTCAACTAAATATTCAACTATGTACTGTAAAACATAAAATTTTCAAAAACTACCTTAGTCAGTTTATACAATCTTATACCCTAAAATCATTTAGTTATATCTGAATAAAATAAGGTTGAATATTTTTCTGCATATATATGGCTGTCATAACCTCTGTATGCTCATTTTATTGATAAGGGTGTATTTTTTATTATACTGATATTTTTTATTATACTTCACCCTCAAACACCAATCCTTGGGCAGTTTGTAACCCCTAAGTTACAAAACAGTTTATTCAAGTTGATCAGAATCATTCTCAAATACGTTAGTAGTTTTCTTCTACAAAATCTATACAACAAGAAAAAAATGACATTGATAAAAACACAAATAACATACTTGTAAAATAATAGGACTGCTCCATTCTGCCAAAGGCAGGACAATTTGACAGTGTAGATTTTCTTTCCCAATCTCTTTCCTTTCCTAGAAATATTGCAAGAGTCTTAAGAAGTGTGTTGTGAAGATTTACAGCCCATGAGAGGGGGAAAAAAAACCCACTTTGGCAAAAACACAAATTTTCAGAATAGCATCAACTTTGGACTTCTGTTTTAGAGGAAGATTTTGAAATTGAGTCAATTTCTGTCAGATTCTCCAGTGTCTTTATATACTATAAATCCTAATAAAAATCTCTCAACTTTCTCTTGACACAGATCTGGTAATTAATATTCATGTACAACTTAGAAATATTTTTTTCCTGCTATGGACAGCCATCTGCTGACATTTTGACTCAGAGATTTACAGTTTCAGACAATTGGTATCTAAATGAGTTGTGACAGCTGGAAGAAAAATTACTGTTTTAAAATTTTCTTTCATATGTCAAATCATTTCATTACTTAATTTTCGGCGACATTTTTAATGACATTTTTCATCATGATAAAAGTAACACAATTCAGAAACTGGTCTTTTGACATGCAATATATTTTGACATAAATCAAAAGGCCTATTAAGTCTTCAATCACACATCATAGGCTTCTGCTTCATTGTTTCTTTCTCACTAGGTATCTACATTATGTAAGGGGTATTCAAAATGTTTTAAACCTCTAATCCTTCTAAAGCAGATGGCTGTTGGCTATTTATTTTGTAACAGATTATAGAGATTTTGTATACCAGAACTGCACAAGAACACAGCTATTTGAAAAGTCACTCTAGCACAAGGGTATCTAGAGGGAGAGTTAGGTGCAGCCTCCATGCCAGCCTGCACCTCCTAGCATTTTACAGCAGCCAGGCTGACATGCAGGGTGGGGATCTGAGAGTAGGACTGTGTGTAGATTCACAGCCTTGAATTTGGGTCATAGGTGACTCTAAGATCGAGTATAGCAGCACTAAAAAAGGCTTCCATGAAAACTCTTCAGTTGTTGTGAGGGAAAGTACACTTTGTAAAAATGTTTTTAAAAATGTCAGTAGGATCATATAAAGTGACAGAGAAGTATACACCATTTATTATACTCCAAACTCTGATCTATATGCTTTATGTGAGATAAATTAATTAATCCACAAGATGTAGCATAGATAGGTGGCACCCTTGTTTCCAGGGTTATGGTAAGAGAACTCAGGGCCAGAAAGACTTAGATATTTTCCAAGAGCATAGACAAAAAAAATTAAAAAAAAATTTTAAAAAAATAGCTAAGACCTGAGTTCTCGCATCTTGAGTGCAGAATTTTCTTTTCATCACTAATAATTATTAGTTTCATTTTCTACATACTTTATTGTAAAAAGAAAAAGATATCTAATCCCCTCAGAGCATGTATAAGCCAACTTACTTTTATCACTCATAGATGTTCAATTTCTTTTCTTCTTTTCTGTATTTAGGACATGGTCTCCAGGGTCTTACTACATAGATCAGACTCATGGTGATTCTCCTGTTTTCAACCTTCCAAGTGCTGCGATTACAGGCACGCGCCACCACGCCTAGTCTCAGGCCCCATCTCAGCGAGCCTCAGAGGTGGGGCTGGCAGTGCATGCCCAGGATCAGCCTCTGCTGCTGCGCTCTACCTAAGCAGGTGCTTCGGTCCACTGAGCTAACAAGCTGGCTAGATATTCAATTTCTTAAACTCCATTTATTTTTATACTAAGCTACAAACAAAAGAAAAGTCTATAAAATAAGTGAAAATGAAATAAATGTAAGTAAGAAGTGAAGTCAGGTATAAGCACTTCAGATCTTTTCTCTTTGTTTCCGAATAATTTTTTGAGTTATCTAAAACAAAGTTGATACATAAAACCTTAGGGCTACAAAATCAATTTGTTTGATTAGACTCAGGGGAAAATAACAGTTACCTTCCTGTTCAATAGAACTTTCTTCTAGATGTTTTCAAGGTAAAGGAGTTTGATTTTCTAGGTTATGAATGAAACTACTGCAAGTAAGCATCAACCAGTAGGGATTTTTGAGCATGCATGGGCCATTTGTCTAATATACATGATTTTTGTAATGAAAACATGCAGGAATTTTAAATGTATCATTTTATAGTTTATTTTGATAACATTACATAGTTACTAAAGGGTAAATTAGCAGATTATCATGTGACAATGTGCCAACATTTCAAGACTTTCTTTTTTTTCTTTTTGTATTTTAGGGAAGGGTTTACAGGGTGTTCAGGGTCTCACTACTAGATTGGATTTATAGTGATCCACCTGTTTACAGCCTCCCAAGAGCTGGGATTACAGGTGCGCGCCACCACGCCCAGTCTCAATTGCCATCTCAGCGGCCCCCGGGGGTGGAGCCAGCACACCAGGCCCAGGAACTCCCAGCCCCTGTGCCTGATTGTAGGTGCTTTAATCTGCTGAGCTATTTGGCCGGCCCCTTAGAAGACTTCGTACATAGCATTTGAAGTTATTATTTTAAGTGCTTGAAAACATCTTCTGAGCCACCAACTTCTAAACTCTGAGTGTTTTCATTAGCTTTTACCTGAAAAGCTTGAATTCTGTTTTATCAAGTATATAACTGGCCTGAATGTGATGGGAGTTTTCAGGCCAACAGGCATGTAGTGCTCTAAAATATTCTTATATCAGGAAGTTATTTAAAAGAGTCACATAGATTTTATTCTGAAAAACTAATGTATTTTTAGAGTCCTTCCTGGAGCAGTTAAAATTTAATCGCTTATGTCTTTGAGACTTTGATCATTCTAGAACAGAAGATACTGGGATACTGTAAATCTGTAAGATCCTTGAATTAAATTTAATTTGCAGGTCCACCAGCATTGTTCAGTCGGACTGTAAACCAATCACACCCCAATTAATCTACTTTAGAAGTATCCAGTACCAAAATCAACCCATGTCTGACCAAGAGTCTGAACTTCAAGCAATAAAAACTGAAGAATTTAAGAACCATCAGGGCTGGAGAGATGGCTCAGTGGTCTAAAGCACCTACTTAGAACAAGCTTAGCAAAGCATCAGGGACCGCGGTTCAATCCCCCAGCACCACATGCCAGCCAGCCCCGCCCCCTGGTGGGCTGAGCTGGCCACACACACACACCACACACATTCACTCTCTCTTTCTTTCTCTCTCTTTCTCTCTCAAATAAATAAAACAATTTAAAAAAATTTAAATAAAAAAGAACCATCAAACGAAACAGAAATTTACATTTTGTTACATGCTTTACAAAAAGAAACTATAATGCCTATTCAAAAGTGAAAGAAATAAAAGTATAGATATATCAACACTTCATCAGATGCCTAAGAATGGTAAATTTAGGAATATTCACTTTAAAAAGAGTTTGTGACTTTTCAAATCTCCAATGTACTTAAAGATTTTTAATTAATGCAATAGTCATATATATTTATAATGTCCAATGTGATAATTCAATACGTGTAAAATGTGTAATGATCTTTTTAAAATAATTGACATTTCCATCTTGGTAAACATTATTTATATATATTGGGAAAGTTCAACCTCTATTTTCCTAGTTCTTTAGAGAATATGTAACAAATTTTTGAAAACCTGTATTCTGCCTATTGTACTGTACAATACTGTAGAAGCTTTTCCTTGTAGCTATTCCTGTTCTGGTTCCCATGATTCAACTTCTCTCCGTGCGACCCTTCCAAACCTCATGTCTGCTCTTCCATGCTCTACTTCAATGAGATTGACGTTTTAGCCTTTATATATAGGTAAAAAATTGCACTCTCACTCTTGGTGCAAAATGCGTTCTCAAAATATATCTAATCATACACGAAAACTAGTAGCATAAACAAGTTGGGCCATCCAAATAGTTCAGCGGGGTGATTTCTACTTGCTGCGAGCTGCATTGGAACGATCCGAGGAGACCATAGGCGCAAACACAATGGGGGCAGTGACCTTGGAGGATGCTCTTGTGAACTTCACCCTGGAAGAGTGGGCTGTGCTGAATCCATCTCAGAAGAAGCACTACAGAGAAGTGATGTGGGAAACATTTATGCATATGACTGCTATAGGAATGACCTGGGACAACCAGCAAATGGAAGAATACAAAAACTGCTTAAGAAATCTGAGAAATGAAAAAGTATCACCATTTGATCAAAATACAGGTTGGAATCAACATGAAAAAATACTGTTTTGGGCATCATATGAGAATGTGGAGATTGAACAGGCTGCTCCAAAGCCAGCTGAAAACCTTCTTTATAGAAAGCCCCCAGCTGGGCATTTATTAGTAAATGCATTTGCTTTACCTCACACTGGACTGAAGCACCATGAGTATGTGGGATTTGATGAGAAACTAAGTAATTCTAATGAACATGGAAAATCCTGCAGTGATTTCCAGTCCTTTCAAAAGCCTGTGAGGAGGAAGACTGGAGAGAATCCCTATCAATGTGAGCAATGTGGGAAAGCCTACTGTGATCTTCGGGAAAGAACTCAGCTAGGAATGGAGACTTTTGTATGCAAGCAAAGAGGAAAAGGCTCCAGCACCCCCAGTGGTATCAAAATCCATGAAAGAATTCACACTGGTAAGAAAGAATATGTATGACATAAATGTGGAAAAGCATTCAAGCACCTGCAAGCAGGTGCCCAGGCTGGGGGTTTAATCCTTGGCCTGCCGTGCCTGCCCCGCCCCTCAGGATGTGCTGAGAAGGCAATTGAGACGGCGTGGTCGCGCACACCTGTAATCCCAGCTCTTAGGAGGCTGTAAACAGACAGATCACTATGGGTCTGATCTAGTAGTGAGACCCTGAACACCCTGTAAACCCTTTCCTAAAATACAAGAAATAAAAATTAAAAAATAAAAATAAAAAAGTTCAAAAAATCTTTAAAAACCCCCAACAAGTTGGGATGTCCAGAATTTCAGGAAGCAAATCTCCCTTTATAATGAATTCAGGATATTTCTCTATGCTATAAAAGTATTTATTGTTTTTTTCTTCTATAGAATTATGAAAGTTGGGGCCGGAGAGAAGGCTCAGTAGAATAAGTGCTTCCCTGGCAAGCACAAGGGCCTGAGTTCAATCCCCAGTTCTGCCAAAAAAACTTTAATTAATTAATAAAAGGAATTATGAAAGTCAATGTCTAAATAGAAAGTGTTTCATTCATTGTAGTTCCTTCAGAAACTTCATTTGAAATCAGTAGGCCAAACTGTTTTAATAAAGGAAGAATCGCTAGGCTCACTGTTTGCTGACACAAAGAGGCTATCATTCTGTTTGTGCTTTTTGCATCCTTCCTGATGTGTTCCGCAAATACCTGCAGCTGATAACGTGTTGCTTTTGAACTCAAGCAAGCAAAGGAACTACGTCTTCCGCATCCAATATCCACTCTACCCATTAGCTGACTCTTTTCTATAGAGCGAGTCACATCAGTATGTCTTCCTGGTACACAAAGGTAAGTCGTGTTTAGGGTCAGGAATTTACTACTGATCCCTCTCCCTCAGGGCCCAGAACCTTGGTGATTCTTGGAGGTTTTACACCTGCCTCTAATTTCATCACCTACTGTGACTGTTGAGCAACACAAAAATAACTCAAGAAGTCTTCATCTGCTGGGTGAAGAAAAAAAAAAAAGAAGAATCTTAAAAAGGAATCTTACTAGGAGAATTTCAACTACCCTGACACATCTCTTTAAAAAAAGGAACTAAAGAGCTATTTTTCAAGTGATTTACATTGATTAATTCTCAACTAAAAAGATCATTTGCATAATTTTAGAATACATAATTAGCTTATGATTTGTCTGAGCTCTTCAGACATAGTTTCATTTTTTGAGGTTTCCTCATCCCTGAGTAAATGTTCAATTTACACCTGTACTTCTGGAGTACAGTCAAGTGGTGATGGTCAGGAGAAATTGGGGATAGGAGGCTGGGTAGTCCTTGGGGTAGATAAGGATTCGGGGTCACAAATAGAGTTCCAGTCTTGGCCTAACCACCTATTATGGGAGTTTGGGCAAATCAATTATTATTCCAAATACTTTCTTTCCTTATCTGTAAATTAACTCTAAAATCTAAGCTATAGAAAGTTTATAATATTTTAAAAGAGAATAAAAAATAGCAAACAAAAACAGAAATGATACAAGATTGTAATTATTATTATTTTAAAAAATCTTTTATTTGTTTCTTTGTAACAGGGTCTCACTATAGTGCTTTGACTTATAATGATCCTCCTGTCTTAGCCTCCCCAGTGCTGAGATTACAGGCATGTGCCACCATGCCCAGTTTGGGTGGCTGGCACTGCACGCCTGGGGTTCTGGGGCTGGCCCTGCATGAGGTACCGGGCATTGAACCTGGGTCCTTGTGCTTGCCAGGCAGGTGCTTTGACTGCCAAGCTAGCTCCTCAGCCCCCTGTAATTATTAGCTAACATTACACAGGTTACATATTTACACTACGACTGCATCAATAATTCATTTCTGGTATAAAGATTGTCATGATGCTAAGAAGTTCCAACGAGTTTGTCAATGACTTTAGGTAGATGTCAAGTTGATGCTGAATTTGCAGAACAATCATATGCTGCTCAGTGATGCAAATGGTAGACTGCAGAGGGAGTGAGCTGGGAGACTGGAATGGTGGCCGGAGGGTCTGTTTAGTTTGGGTTCTTGTTGTTGTTGCTGCTGCTGTTGTTGTTTTGTAATCACTACAGTAGATGACACAGTGCCACTAGTACTTCTCAAAATCCTTCCAGCTTTGAACGCGCTTGTCTGTTGTTCTTATCACTTTGAAATGTGGTGCCGGAATTTCTCTTCCATGATTGTCCTCATTTGAGCTATTGTGGCTTCCTTGATGTCCTGAATGAATTCAAAACTTTTTCCATTCGTGATCATTCTGACTTTGAGAAGAGACAGAGGTGACACAGTGTCTGGTGCTGTAAATGAAGATGTGTGAAGACACAACCTCGTGGCTTGAGGAGCCTCCCTTCCTGCTCAATGGCACTCAGCAGCAGCATTTGCTGTTTATTTTTAATCACACCTCACAAAGACACTGATGAAAGGATCTTTCCAGAAACTCATGAGAGGGAAATCCAGATAGCTCAGTGGATTAAAGCACCTGCTAAGGCAGATGAAGGGACTGGGGTTTGATCCCCAGCATGCTGTGTCAGCCCCGAACCTGGGGACCCTGGGGCAGGCTGAGATGACAGTTGAGACTGGGTATGGTGGTGCATGCCTGTAATCCCAGCACTTGGGAGGCTGAAAACAGGAGGATCACTACAAGTCCGATCTGTGTAGTGAGACCCTGTAGACCCTGTACTAAACACATAAAAAAATGCATGAGAAAGTGACAAGAACCATGGGATAAGTGTGTTTAAAATGAATGGTAGTATCTGAGGTTAGTAGCAAAATGTCTTACTGTAATTTGTTTTTTAAATTAAACACATACTGTATCTTTATCAACCCTTACATGACTTCATATTTGACAATGATTTTTAAATAGATATGTTTGCGTAATTTGGATATATAACCAAGCTTGCATTGCAAAGAAAGTGGATAAACAAGAATCCAACAGAGTACATGGGGTTGCCAAATAGAAAACAGAGAGGGCAGCCGAGAAGCTGAACCCTCAGCAAAACTTCCATGCATATTGTAATTAGCAATAATAAGTGGAGCTCTTGTTACAGCTCCCCGTTTTGAGGGGCTGCATTGATCAGATTTCTCATTGCTCGGACAAAACACCTGACACTGGAAACTGAAAGGAGGAGAGGCCAGCTTTGCCCAGCAGCTTCAGAGGGCTTAGTCCATGGCCAGCTGGCTCCAAGGAGGGGCATCAAAGTGGAGGGTTGGAAGGGAGCAGAAGCGCCCACTTCCTCCTGGCTGGGCAGCACAATGCAGGGCCGCAGAGCCATGCCATGTGATCCCCTAGACCTGAGCCAAGGGGTGTTTTTCAGCCTTCTAAGCAGATCTCTTAATCCAGTCAAATTGATGGTCAAAACTAATTATTACAGTAACTATAAGAAAAGAGTACAAAAATGTATTTAAATATAAACACTTAAATACCTTTGCTCAGGTATAGCCTTGAAAGTTTTCCATGGGATTGAATGTCCTAAAACTTCAAAGTTATCTGCTCCTTGAAAAATTCATGCCTTGCTGGCCCTACCCCTGGGACATGCTGAGACCACAATTGAGACTGGGCATGGTCACGCACATGTGTCATCCCAGCTCTTGGAAGGCTGTAAACAGGAGAATCACTATGAGTCTGATCTAGTAATGAGACCATGCACACCCTGTAAACCCTTCCTTAAAATAATACAGAAAAAAATAAATAGAAAAGAAATATCTATGTTTTAGTACACGTGCTTATAGTACAGCCTAACACACACACACACACACACACACACACACACACCATGGCAAATTACACAAGTCTGACAGCGTTGGCCCAAATCCATGAGTGATATCCATTTGGGTAAGATTCTTCCTTTACTTCCCACTTTGGTTCTACTTCCTTTATTTCATGGCCTCGGTAACTGCATGTAATAATGTTGAAAACAAATGAGGTGTCTGTAGGGTTACTGCTAAATAAGTTCCATTGTCATAGTAATTATTATTAATAGCTTTATCAACATTTTACTTCTAAATGTGGACGTCATGAGTCGTAACTACCATCCTAGAGGATAATTAAAAGCTGATTCTGTTCTATTCTTTCTGATTGTACATTCCTTATTGCTAGGCACTGTGTGATGCTCTCCTGTGTTCCTAGTTAGAGGTGAGGTAAATCTTCTGATGATAGGTAAAGCTTCAAGGAGCCTAGGGGGATTTATGGTTATTTTAGCATGTTGCCTTTTCAATATGTAAATAGTTTTAAAGAAAAAAATAGCCCTAGAAAAAGTAGAAAATGCCAATATAAATTCAGAACCGTAGCCCAGGCCAATTGCAAAGAAAAACAAAACTGTAGTACTGGTTACTGAAAATTCAAATAAAGCATTACTACTAGGGAAGTTTCCTTTACTCTATGAATATTCATATTATGAATTTCAGTGAGATCCAGGGTATATCTTCTTTAGCATTTTCTATTAAGAAAAATAATCTCAGTTCTAAATATGCTTGCTTTGAAAATCAGTATAAAATATTTTCAGCTGATGAAAATAGTAAAATTTAAGATGTCTTCCAGTTGCGAGTGGAACAGAGAAACTACAAAAATGTCTACAGCGGTAGAGTAACGAAGATCTCAACCCAGGTCAAAGCCTCATATATAGAATTTTGCGTTATTACCAAGGTTTCAATTTTCAGGTGGGCTAAAAGTAACTCTAAGTCTGTAAATGTAGGAGTCTGACCAGGAAGGAAGGAGCAAGGTTCGCAGTGCACGGAGCTTTTCACTACATCTGTGACTTTTATAGCAGACAGCCCAAACTTACCTTGCAGTTACAGGTCAAATCGGTGCAAAGATGTACATCTTATGTGATTTGTTTCTCTACAAACTAACCTTATTTCTGGAGAAGGTGACATTTTTGAATGCACTGACCATGTCACATGGTTGTTACAATATTTGTCATGGAAGGAAATACCAAGAAACCTTAAGAAACATTCAGTGTGAGAGCTGTGTCCTTTCAGTCTGGGATAGGTTACCTAAGAAGGTAGATGAAGTAACTGCATGAGCACAGGCTGTAGAGCCAGGCCAGCGCTTGGGTCCCATGGAGCTCAACAACGCTCGCCCTCTCCCGGCTATGCGGATTGATGGAGTGATGTGCTGTCCTTATGACCTTGGTTTTATTATTCCTAAAATGGAGTTCATAATAGATTAATCCCATGGATTATTCAGAAAATTTAATCTATTAATTCCAATAAAGTTCTTAGAGCAGTAGCTGGCACACAGGTAAGCACTTAGTAATTGCAAAGGTGACTCATGTAACAATGGGTTAAATCCTGATAACCCCACCCTGAATGGAAAATATCATACATTGAAAGTAAATTTTATTCATGTGACCTACCAAACAACTTGGCTTAGCAAGACAGAGTACTGTGGAGTATTCCCTCATAATGGCATGGCAGATTGGGAGTGTGTCTTCTGCCGCTGTCCAGCGTCATGGAAAAGTATGACTCTTCATATCAGTAGTGCAGAAAGCGACCGAAATCCAAAGCCAAGCTTCCCCTGAGTTGCACTTTACACCATCATAGTAGGAAGAACTTAGGTCGAACAGTCATGAAGTTGGGGGAGGTCTGCATATAATATAGTGTTTTCTAAAAAATCAATTTATTTTATTTTGGAGACTAAAAACAAAAGCAAAACCAAATAGCAGAAACAAATAGCAGAATCAGGGTAACATAGTAATATGTATATTACAGATTTCCAAAACTAGAATAACTAATTAAAATGGTTGTTATGTTATCTATTTTTATCATCAAATCTGTTGCTCTGATTAACAGATATAGTTATGGAAGATTAGACAAATACTTGAGTATTACTGCTTGCTTTCAAAAAACTTTAATTTTTTTCTTGTCTTTCTTACTTTTTAAAAATTTATTTTGAAGAGAGTATAATAATAATTGATAAAACATTAGAAATGCTACACATTTAGAGGGCCAATATAAGAGGTATTCAAGGATGGTTTTTGTATTATACATTGCTATTGTCAGTGTAGTTGCTTTGATTACAGGGATCACCATACAGAGTTAGTCAAGGTGAAAGTTCTACACACTAACTGCTATTTTAAAAAACTGATGGAAATTACTAGTACAATTATCTCAGCCATCATATATATATGCTTGCATGTTTTTCTCCCTTCTTTTTTCCTATCTTTTCTCCTTTTTCTCTTCTTCATTGTTTAAGCCTTAAGTTCAGTTTCTTTTGGTTTTACTATATTAAATGTTTCATGTTTTATTTCTTCTTTCAGGTTCTTACCAGGAAGCCAATATAATATTTACTCATGTGGATCTGATTTATTTCAATTATGAGTATAGGCTCTAGTTACATCCATTTACCTATAAAGGCTTTGAGTTTGTCTTTCTTTACAGGTGAGTAATACTCAATCATATAAAAACACCACACCTTTTTTATCCATTCCCCAGTTGATTTTGGTTGCTTCCAAGATTTGTCTATAAGTTGTATGGCTATACACGTGGGTGAACATATATCACTGTGGTATGATGTTTTCAGTTATTTTGGGAAAATACCACAAAGGGGAATAGCTGAGCTGAATGAGATTGCCAGTATTAGTTGGGTTTTTTTTCATGTATTTGTTACAGGCTCTACAGTGTTTCACTGCACAAATTGGACTTGTAGTGATCCTTCCTGTTTTTCAACCTCCCAAGTGCTGGGATTGGTGTGCACCACCATGCCTAATATTAGTTGTTGTGTCAGTGTACCCCAGGGGTGGGGAAAGCATGGAATGAACCCCTGCCCCTGAGTCTGTCTAAGGAGGTGCTTTAATCTGCTGAGCTATCTAGCTGGCCCTTCAGTCCTAGTTTTTGCAGAGTCTCCACACTGGTTTCCATAGTGGCTGTACCAGTTTTAATTCCCAAAAACAGTAAAGAAGAGCTCCTTTTCCATCACAGACTCTCCAGCATTTGCTATTAGTTGATTTCCTTATGACAGCCATTCTTTCTGGGGTGAGGTTTTACGTCAATGTTGTATTAATTTACATTTCTCAAACGGCCAGTGTTGTGGAAGATTTTTTTTTCATGTATTTATTCGCCTTTTGTATTTTCTCCTCTGAGAAGTGCATATTCATCTCAGATGCCCACTTTTGGATTGGGTCTTTAAATTTTGGGGACTTTTTTTTAGTTCTTTATATTCTAGATAGAAGGCCTTTGTCTGAAGCATTGTAGGTTAAGCTTTCTTCCCACTCTGGGAGTTGTCTTTTCACTCTGATGGTGATTTCTTTTGACACACAGAAAGTTCTCAATAAGATGAGATCCCAGTTGTTGATTCTTTGAAGTATTTCCTGTGAATTTGGCTTTTGTTCATGAACTCTCTCTCTTCCCCTGTGTCTTCAACATTTCCACCTACTTTCTCTTCCAGACTTAGTGTTTCTATTTTAATATTTATAACTTTAATCCATTTTGACTTTAGCTTACTGCATGGTGATAGACCCAGATCTAGTCTTAGTTTTCACCATGTAGAGAGCCAGTTTTTCCAGCACCATTTGTTAAAGAGTCTATCTTTCTTCTAGTGAACATGTTTGGCTCTTTTGTCAAAGATAAGATAGTTGAATGTGTATGTAGTTATATCTGTGTCTCAGTTACTGTTCTTTTGTTGCTGTGACAAACTACCTAACACAAAAAATGAAGGAAGGAAAGGTTTGTTAAGCTCACAGTCATTGGAGATTTCAGTCCATACTCAGCTGGCTCCAGAGCAGATTGGCACAGGGCCAAAAGCAGCTGTTCATGTTGGCAGCAAAGAGCAAGAGGCAAGTGGGAGTGGCAGCAGCTCAGGCAGGTAGCTAGCCTCTCTCTCCTTCTTAGATTGTAATGCAGAGTATCTGCCCAAGGCACTCAGAGCCATAATCCCAGCATTGGATCATGAATCAATCACAGACTCTAGAAGCTGCCCAATAACTGCATGAGGTTTTGGAGTGACATCTAGATATAAACCGCAACAATCTGCATCTTCCAATCTGTTCTCTTGATTCTCAGATCTGTTTTTCTTTGCCAGTACCATGCTGATTTTATCACAGTAGCTTTATAGCATAATTCCAAGGCAGGGATCATAATGCCTCATGCTTTGTCTTTGTTGCCCAGAATTGCCTTTGCTATTCTAGGTCTTTTCTGGTTCCAAATAAATTTTAAGAATGTTTTTGCTAGCTCTGTGAGGTATGTTGATGGTATTTTGATTGAGATTGCATTAAATCTGTGCAACAATTTTGGGAGCATGGCCATTTTCAAATGTAGGTTCTTCCTATCCAGGATCAGGGAAAATCTTTCCTTTTTCTGAAATCCTCCTCAATCTCTTTTTTCAGAGTACTGTAATTTTCATTGTTTAAATCTTTTACATGCTTTGTTACATTAATTCCTAAGAAATTCATTTTTTCAATGCCATTGTGAAGCATATTGTTTCTCTAATTTCTCTCAGTGAATTTATCTGTGTAGAAGAATGCTATTAATTTTTGTGTATTGACTTTGTAACCTGCTCACTACTGAATTTGTTCATCAATTGTAGGAGCTTCTTGGTGGAGCTTTTTGGGTCTTCTAAGTAGAGTAAATATCTGCAAATAATGATAATTTAACTTCTTCTTTATGCAATCTTATTTTTTTATTTCTCTCTCTTGTCTAATGGCTCTAGATAATGAATCTAGAACTATATTGAATAGGAGGGGTGATAGAGGACATCCTTGTCTTGTACCTGATTTGAGAGTAAAAGTGTTCAGTTTTTCTCCATTTAGAATTATGTTGGCTGTTAGTTTGTCATAGATAGCTTTATCAGATTGAGACCATTTATTCCAATTTTCTGTAGGACTTTGATCATGAATGAGTGTTGGATTTTGCATCTATTGTCTTCCTGCATCTATTGAGATGATCATGTGGTGTCTGCTTTTGGCTGTATTGAGATAGTGTATTACATTTATAGATTTCCATAGGTTGAAACATTCTTGCAGCCCTGGGATGAATCCTGCCCAGTCATGGTGCATGATCTTCTTGATAATTAGCTGTATTCCATTTGCTAGTATTTAATTGAGGATTTCTACATATACGTTCATGAGGGAGATTGGCCTGTAATTCTCTTTTTTGTTGTTGTTGTTGAATCTTTCTCTGGTTTTGGTATCAGTATAATACTTGCCTCCAGGAATGATTTTGGTAGTATTACTTCCTTTGCAATTTCATTGAAGATTTTGAAGAGTATTTGGATTAAATAAAATTTTCTCTAAATTTCTTGTAAAATTCAGCTGTGAATCCATCAGAACCTGATGGCAAGTTTCGTTGGTAAGTTTTTTAAATTGCATTTTCAATTTCATTGGCTGATATTGGGTTATTCAGAGTTATCATAACTTCTTGATTCGGTTTTGATAATTTGTACCTATCTAGGAATCTGTCCATTTCTTTTATGGTTTTAATTCTCTTAGAGTGAAGATTTTCAAAATAGCTATTGATGATCTTCTTAATTTCCATAGGATCTGTAGTACTTTCACCCTTTTCTATCCTTATTGCTTGAATTTGAGATTGTTCTTTGCTGTTTTTGATTACATTGTCTAAGAGTTTATTAATTTTAATTAATCTTTCACAGAACCAGCTCTTTGATTCATTGATTTGTATTGTTTTCCTTGTTTCAATTGCATTAATTTCAGATTTAATCTTTATAATTTCCTTCCTTTTTTTGGAAAAGTTTGGTTTGTTTTTCTTTTGGGGCTTGGTTTGTTTTTCTTTTTTTAGAAGCTTGAGTTACAGCATTATTTTATTCACTCTTGTTCAGTTTTTCTAATGGGTGTGTTCACCACTATAAATTTTCCTCTGAGAACTGTTTTCATTGCATCCCACAAATTCTGGTATGTTGTGTTTTAATTTTCTTTGAGTTGTAGATCGTTTAATTTTTTGTTTAATTTCATCTGTAACTCATTGGTTGCTGAGAAGGGTGTTATTTACTGTCTATATGTGTATGGGTTTTTTGTGGTTTCTTTTGTCATTAATATCCATTTTCATTGTGCTGTGGTCAGATAATATGCATGGGATAAATTATGTTTTCTTGTATATACTTAAGCATCATCTATGGACTAGGATGTGGTCTATTTTAGAAAATGTCCCATGTGCAGCTGAAAAGAATGTGTATTCGGATGTTGTGGGGTTGAACACTCTATGTCCACTGAGTCCATTGTTCAAGGGTTTGATTCAATTCTGCTACGTGTTTGCTAAATTTTTGTCTGCTTGACCTATCTTTCTGAGATAAGGGGGTGGTAAGGTCCCCTGTTACATTTGTGATGTTGCTTTTTAGATTTTTTTTTATATTCATTAAAATTTGTCTTATATAGTTGGTTGCTCCCATATCTGGCACATACATATTTGTCATCTCTTCCTCTTGAATTTTTCCTCTAGTAAGTGTGTACTGACATTTTTTTATCTCATTTGATCATCCTTTGCTTGATGTTCAGATTTTCTGCAAACAGGATAGCTACTCATGTTTTTTTCTGATCATGAAAAAAAGCATGAGTAGCTATCTTGGATCGTGTAGTTTTCCATCATTTGACATTCAGCCTATGAATTTATTTATGAGTTTAATGTGTTTATTGTAAACAGCATATTGTTGGATTTTGTTTCTTAATCCACTCTGCCAATCTGTTTCTTTTAATTGGTGAATTGAGTCCATTTACATTAGTGGTTATAATTTATATGTATTCATGGTGGGGCATGCCTGTAATCTCAGTGCTGGGGTGGCTGGGACAGGCAGATCACTACAAGTCCAAGCTTCGTAGTGAGACCCTGTACAAAATTTTAAAAAGGAAATTAAACCTGTAATTTTTATATACTCACTTATCTTTGTGATGTTATTTTTCTGTTTTGGGTACTCTGCTTTTCTAATGTGTTTGTTTGACCTGTTTGGTAAGGTTCTTTCCACTATTGTTCTTGGAGTTGTGGTCATTTTGATCCCTTTCTAAAATATCTTTTATTACTCTGTGTATGGTTGGTTTGGTCATCATTAATTTCATTTGTTGTTCTTTTTCATGAAAGTATTTTACTTCTCAAATAAACTTGAGAATTTTAGAGGGTATATCAGTCTGGATTGGAATTTGTTTTCTTGAATGACTTGAAATACTTTGCTCCATGTTCTTCTTTATTTGATGGTTAGTGGGGAGAAATATGCTGTTCTTCTGATGGATTTTCCTTTAACTGTGATCTGTTTCTTTTCTCTAGTGGCTTTTACTATGTTGTTCTTGTGCTGACTTTCTGGGATCTTGATTATTATATGTCTGGGTGTAGTTTTAATTGGGTTGATATTATTTAGAATTTTATATGCAGCAGTTACCTGAATGCCAGATTGTTTCCCCATGTTGGGGAAGTTTTCTGCCATCACTTTTGCCCATATTCTTTTTATGGCATTTGTGTTGGCTCCTTCTTTCTCATTGAAACCTGTGAGTCTAACATTGCTCATATATGCCCCATCTTGTAGCTGTTGAATTATTGTGCCCTGGATCCTAGGCATTTTTTAGAGATCTTTCCTTAACTTTTTACTCATTGCATCAGAGTCTTCAAGGTCTGAAAATCTATATTCACTTTCATTCAAATGGTTTTGCCAACTTTTAATAGGGTTTTTAATTTCCTATGTAGCTCTTTGAATCTGCTTCTTGCATTCTATTTCTTTCCTCTATTGCTCATTCAAGGTTTCCATCATTTTTCTATTCCCATTATTTGTTTTTATCAGTGTCTTCTTTAGAAATGCTGAGTAATTCTTTCATTAAAATTATTATTTCTTTTTTTAACCTGGGAGATTATTTATGATCTGATTTCCTATATAACCTTCTGCAGTTGTTTCTTTACTTCACTTTCTATTATTTCAGAGATTTCATGTGTGACTTCCAATTTTTTCTATGCTGATGTCTCCTGGGTCTGTTCTGGGTGGGTCTGGGGCCTGAGATTGCATTTTGCTCCTTCTTTTTGTCATTTTCTATTTCAGAGAATACTGTTTATTTTGATTTTTGTGATACCTTTATGTGAAAGTTTGATAGGATCTAGCTGTATCACTGCAACCAGAGCTGCTCTGTAAATAGTCTGTTCTTTAGGTGTCTCTCCTGTGTCAGAGATCCTTGTTTTGTGTGTGACTTTGTCTCCTCTGTTGTTTGAGAGTGAGCTATTGGTTTCTGTTTGGCACTTTCCTCCATCCTTCAGTATAGGGCTTTGGTGAGGTTATTACCCGAGAGCCTCCTGATATTATTACCCAAGCAAAACATGATTAAGGCACATATGGTTTCCTATTTCCAGTAGTGCAATAAGCAATACTAATAATGAGTAGGAAAATTTAGAAATTGACAAACTTTTGTAACCCATCAGTTTGTACTTTAGTCCATAGGAACAAACAGTATTGCTGTGTAACAAATCAGATCTTAAATTGGGAATTTGTATGTAAATTAGTTCCCCTAAATTCTGTCTGGACACCCCCTTTTCATGTACCTCAAGTCTTTGAGGCAGCCTAGTTCACCTCAGTTACTTGCTGTCACATCTGTGCTGCGAAGTTGCTCATAGTTCTAGGCATCAGTGTGGGCCCTGCTGGGCTTAGCAGTGTGCCTCAACTCACCAGGTCTTGATCTATCAAACTTGAACTCAACCTGCTTGCCCTGGCTTGGGTCCAGCTGCTGTGCTCAGCTCCTGCTATGCGCAGTCAAGTGGACCAGCTTGGCCCAATTGACTGCAGGACTCCATGGCTCCTTACGGGTTATAGTTGATATTTTGTAAGGATTTGCATACATGTTATGCATTGTGTACTCTTTGTCTATTAACTATGTTCTTCTGATGGAAAGTAGAGCGGATCAGCTGAGCCCTGCTGGCTGCTGGGTTCCACGATGACTTCCAGCTGCGGCTGGCTGAAGTGAACCCGCTGGGCCCGGCTTCTGCTGGACTCCTCGGCTCCTTCCAAGTGCCTGTACTATCTATCTCGCTACTTCAAATGTGTTGTGCTAAACACCAGCTGAAAAATGACAAATAAGATGGTGCCATGGGATTCACACCTTATGTTTTCATGGTGTGGCTCTCTGTGTATCCTTCCTCTGCAGTTTGCCGTTCCTCTTGCTTCTTAGAGCTCAGGCTCCCCGTTCCTCTTTGACAGCACCTGTAGCTCATGATCTTGATTTCTAGATCAATTACAGTTTTATATTCTTATTCTGACCGTGGTTTCCTCTAAAGACTCTAAAGGAGTTTCAACAGCACAAACCCTAAGATGATATCCTAGGTGTTCTAAGAAGTCTTTAGAGGTATTTCTCTATGATTCTACAGCAATTTAGAGGAGTGTGAAGCAGCTAGAACTCATGTGTGCAGCTGGGCAGAATGCAAAACAACACAGGCACTTTTAACAACAATTTTTCAGTTTCTTGGAAAGTTAAAGCATAAACCTACTATACACATATGTTATGGTTTCCACCTAGCTGTCCCCACAAAGCCTCATGCAGTCATGGGTCAGCTTCAGGCTTTGTGGTTAATTCTTGATCCAGTGCTGAGATTATGAATGTGAGTGCTACACCTGCCCTGGGGCTGATAATCTGCATATATATGTAAGGAGAGGAGAGAGGCTTGCTAGCTGCCCGAGCTTCAGCTCCTCCATTTGCACTTTGCTGTTTTCTGCTGCCAAAATGTCTGTCCTCTTCCATTGACCTTCTGCCTTCGAGCCAGCCAAGCATGGACTGAAACCTGCGCAAATTGTGTGCTAAATAAACCATTCCTTCCTTAACTTTGAAGGTTGGGTATTTTGTTCCAACAAGGAGAAAAAAGTAACTAAGACAACATATAAATCAATATAAAAGCTTGCATCTCCAAATACACTGCAGATATTTTTGAAATATCCAAAACTAGTAACAGTTGTAATATTTGTGGCTAAACAGTGTGATAAATTCATTAAATCCAATACTCTTCCAAAAGAAAACAAACTGTTGATACAGGCAATGATGTTGCTGACTCTCAAAATTTTGCATAGTGAAAATACACAGTTAATAGACAAAGAGTACACAATGCATAACATGTATGTAAATCCTTAGAAAACATAAACAATAATGACAGAAGACACATTAAGGCTCATCTTAGGACTGAAAGTAGAAAAAATAAAACAAGGGGAGAGATGACAAAAATGTTCCTTTATGGATTGGGATGATTAATTAGTTCATGGGTACAAAAATATGTGAAAATTCATATCACAAAACATGCCCAGATTTTATTATAACTCTACTTGTAAGTTAGAAATTATATATATATATATATATATATATATATATATATATATATTCTCTATCCCATAAAACTGACTTTGGGTGATGCACGTCTAGAGCAGAAGAGAATGACATGCATGAAGAAGCACAGCCATAGAACTTCCGCAGGCAAAACTGCAATCAGCCTTTGGTGAGAACACAAGGAGGACAGTATATAGAAATCCAAGAGTCTCAGGTGCAGTTTAGGGAAAATATAGGGTTTTTTTTTCCCTTTGGATCCAAACTTGAAAGTTAGTCTAAATTTAGACTGTGGCCCCTAAAATGCCCTAGTTTTGAGATTAGAAGACCTCTAAGAGGAATTGATGTCCAAGTGTCTGGAAACTTCCCGTGATAACCCCATACACCCCCAAACACAGGCACAGCTGGTTTTTCCAGAACACCCGTCACTTGTGCGGAACCTTCCGCTGCCTGAGCACCAAAGCTTCCTTCAGCTGCAGTGAGTCTCTGGCCCAACGTCCCAGCTTTCTGATCTACCTCCAGAAGGTGGCTTCTTGTGTTGTCCCATAGTGCTTAAGAAATCACTGAGCACCTATCAGGGTAGTAGAAGAGAAAGTTTGAATTTTTGCATATTAAGATAAAATTTAAAATCTAAAAGCATCACAACCTTGGTGTTCAAAATGAGGTATACTTTGATTATCTCTAATTACAAATTTTGCTACTTTTATAAAATACTGATTTGAGTAGATTTCTAGATCAGAAGGACATCCTTAACTGGCTAACTGAAATCAATATTGTGATGGTCATTGTGGTCAGACCAGATAATTAGTGTACCTAGCAGATTCCTGCATGTCACACAGTTACTTCTGAATAGTTCATGTTTTACCATTGTTGAAATTAGAGTTCACAAGGGAATAGATTTAATAAAAGACATATAATTTATAAGATTTTTTTATAATATTCACCAAAATAGTCAAATGCAAAAGAATGCAGGAGATCTGTACATGCACTAGAGACCCAAAGAATATGGCTGAAAACCTAGAGCCCATGGTAATATCTCTATGAGTCTGACTGGAGGCCTAGAGCCCACGACAGTGTCTCATACACGTCTGTATCAAAGACCTGCATTGGGAAGACACAAAGGGCAGTGGGTAAAAGCTAGAAAATCTGCCTCAGTAACGTGAAGGATCTGTGCCATCAACTGAAGAACCTTCACTGGACCCAGGAAGTGATGCTCAAGGTAAGGACCAGAGCTCCCTCAAAGAGAATGGAAGCTTCTCTGACTATGAGAACAGCAGAATCCTTCTCAGGAAAGGCAGCAGGACAGTTTCTCCAGCAACATCGTGCCATGTTCCAATGCTGTTATCCTATTACATGGTTGGCAGCAATCCTCAGGTGGGTCTTTCTTACCTAGGACTGCACTGATGCAGTTCAGCTGGGTGTTACAAGTTGCCCATTATTTTATCCACCACAACCATAAAGCAATTTTCCTGCCTCCTTATCTCTAGGTTATTCATTTTTTAAAAATTAATGATTGTTAAATCCCTGAAAAATTCCTTTCAGTAGGATTATATTAGGTTTATCACAAGAAAATGATAACCACTTTCACCACATTTACTTAACGTAGCTATGGAATTCTCAGACAGAGCAATCAGAAGAAAGAAATAATGTGCATCCAATTTGAAAAGATAAATTGTCACCAGTTTTAGAAAATGTGAAATTACACATGGAAAACTACAATAATTCTATCCATCAGGCATTATAAGCAATAAATCAAATTTACCAAACTTATAAGATATAAAACCAACATACTGTATAAAATTCAGTAACTTTGCTATGCAAATACTGAATTAATTAACTGAATAAAAAAGTAATCTCACAGTATATACCAAAAAAGCTAAAAATAAATTTAACCAAAAAGGAGAGATATTTCTATAGTGAAAATTATGAAACATTGATGGGGAAAATGGAAGATAATTTAGCAAGTGAGGAAACACCCACACATCCATGGATTGGAAGAACCAATATTGTTAAAATGGCCATCCCACCTGTGACAGCTAAGCTTGACTGTCACCTTAATCAGCCTGAGAGATCAGTCAGCACAATTCTGTGCCAGTCTGGATAGGTCACAAGGAAGTGGACTGGGGGACTCTGCTTCATCCCTGGATCCATCCTCTTTTGCATTTGCCCTCTGTGCTCTGCTTCCCGGACGCCACAAAGCGAGAGGCTTCTCCCAACAAGGCCATTCTGCCATAAGGCTCCTGCCTTGAACTGAAGCCTCTGAAACCAGGATGCCCATTAAATCTGCCCCACACACTGCAGACTATTTCCCACAACAACAGGGAAGCTGGTCCATACACTGCCCAAAACAATAGACAGATTGAATGTCTCTATCAAAATCAAATGAGCCGTGATGGCCCTGCCCCCGGGGTACCCTGAGATGGCGACTGAGACGGGGTGTGGTGGTGTGTGCCTGTAATCCCAGCACTTGGGAGGTTGAAAACAGGAGGATCACCATAAGTCTGATCTGTGTAGTGACCTTGTAGTCCCTGTCCTAAAGTACATTTAAAAAATACAAATGATATTCTTCACAGAACTCAAAATAGTGTCAAATTTAAATAAAGCCATGCAATATCCAAGTAGCAAAGGAATTTTAAACAAAAAGAACAAAGAATGAAGCAATATATCATCTGACTTAAAAATATACTATAAAGATGAAGTCATCAAAACAGTACGCTGTCAGTGCCTGCCAAATAGCTCAGCAGATTAAAACACCTACAAGCAGGCTCAGGGGCTGGGGGTTCAATCCTCAGGCCTGCCCTGCCTGCGCCTTTCCTGGGGCACGTTGAGAAGGCAATTGAGACTGGGCGTGGTGGTGCACACCTGTAATCCCAGCTCTTGGGAGGCTGTAAACAGGTGGATCACTATGAGTCCAATGTAGTAGTGAGACCCTGAACACCCTGTAGAACCTTCCCTAAAATAACAAACAAACAAACAAAAAACAAACCTAAAACAACAACAACAAAAAAACAATGTGCTGTGAGCATTAAAACAGATATAGAGCAAAAGAATGGAATGAAAGCCTAAAAGTAAACTAAGATATCTAGACCCAACTGATCTTTAATGATGTTACTAATAAAAAAAAAAATCACTGGATAAAAGGCATTCTTTTTAATAAATTGAACTGAAAATATTAGATATCCATGTGCAGAATGAAAGTGGACTTATATGTCTCACTGGTAAAATAATCAATTCAAAATGCATGATAGGGGCTGGAGAGATGGCTCAGTAGAATAAGTGCTTCCCTGGCTAGTGCAAGGGCCTGATTTCAATCCCAGGTTCCACCCCCCCAAAAAAAAAAATCCCAACAAAATGGACGACAAACTTAAATATAGGGCCAAAACTATAAAACTCCTAGATGAAAACAGGAAATGCTACAGAACATTGGAATGAGCAAGACAAATCCGAAAACAATCTAATGAGATTATATCAAATGAAAGACCTCTGTACTGCAAAGGAAATAGTTAACAGAGTGCAGAGACAACCTATGGAGTGAGAGAAAATATTTGCAAGAATATTTAAAAATGGTTGATACCTAAAATATGTAAAGAGCTTGAGCAGCCTAATACCCAAAAACTGAATAAAGCAATCAAAATGAACAACTAATTTAGGCAGATACTTCTAAAACAATATACAAATATCCCAAAATGTACATTCAAAAGAGTCTCCAGAAATAATCATCAGGTAAACACAAATCAAAACCACAAAGAAATATCACCTGACTCTTGTTAAATGACTGGTATTAGAAAGATAAAAAATAGTAAGAATTGCTAAGGCTATAGGGAAAAAGAAATCCTAATTCAAAGCTGGCAAAAATACGTATTAGCAGAGCCATTATGGAAAACAATGTGACAATTCCTCAAAAATTTTAAAACATACTATATAACTCATCAATCATAATAATTCTTTAATTTTAATTTTTATTTAATTTTATTTTAAAGAGTAAAAACAAAACTAAAAGCAACAACAAATAACAAAAACAAATACAGTAACAGTAACATACAGCAAATACATATGGCACAGAATTTCTTTTTTTTTCCATAATTTTATTGAGAGACAAATAGCAATGAGATAGCTTCAAATCAAATTGGTAGAACAGTTTCAATAATTAACACATTGTATACTGTCTTCCTAGTGGTTATTTGCTGTACAAGATGCAGACATGATATCCTATTTACAAACACTATGACAACAAATCCCTCTATTCATTAAGAGAATGTAACTATATATCTATCCTAGCCATTTTGAATACACAGATACAAAATAGACATTCATTTATATATCCCCTTTTTTGTTTAGTTCTGTTATTTGAATCTTATAGGTGTGT
>NW_004524610.1:6248411-6250670 GCF_000260255.1 Octodon degus
TACCTAGGGGTAGAATAGCTGGGTTGAATGAGACTACCAATCCTAGTTTTTTTGAGGAGTCTCAACACTGATTGAAGATCTAAATATTAAAACAGAAACACTAAATCTGCTGGAAAATAAAGTATTTGGAAATCTTGAAGACTTAAGAGTAGGCAGAGAGTTCATGAACAAAAAACAAATGTTGTGGGAAATACTTCAAAGAACCAATCTTATCTTATGGATCTCATCTTATGGAGAAGTTCCTGTACATCAAAAGAAGTAACCAACAGAGTAAAAAGTCAATCCACAAACTGGGAAAAAAATCTTAACCAATGATCACTCAGATGAAGGACTTCTATCTAGAATATATAAAGAACTAAAAAAAAAAATATCAGCCCTCCAAAATTCAAAGACCTAATCTAAAAATGGCCAGCTGAGATGAATACACACTTCACAGAGGAAGTAGCAATAAATAACTGAAAAAATGTTCCACAGCACTGGTCACTTGGGAAACGCAAATTAAAACACATTGAGATGCAATCTCACCCCAAAAAGAATGGCTGTTATCACAAAAATCAACTAATAACAAATGCTGGAGAGGCTGTGGGAAAAAGGAACCCCTCTCCACTGCTGGTGCAATGTGGACTGCTACAGCCGCCATCAATCACAATGTTATGTGAATATATGTAAAGGAATTGAAGTCAGTATGAAGAAACATGTGTACTCCAATGTTCACTGAAGTATTATGTTCACAGAGCCACAAAACAAATAAAAAATCTAAGTGTTCATGAGACGATGAATGAACACAGAGCATGTGAGACATGATGGAATATGGTGTATCCATAGAGCAAAATGCAACCTTTTAATTTTTGGTAATATTTATGGAACTGGAGATCGTTATGTTAGGTAGAACAAACCACATAGGAGCTCAAGTAGAGGAAGAATTTGCTCATGTGGATTTTTAAAACATTGATCTTACAAAAAACTTGAATGCTGTTTTCTAGAGACTGGGAGGGTGACGTGGAAAGGTCAGTCGGTAGACAGGACCTGGAAGTGCTGGGGTGGCCATTAATACCATGTAATTTGTACCATACAGAGTAATATTGAGCTATTCATTTCTAAAAGCTAGAAGAAAGGATTTTAAAGGTTTTTTTAATAAAGAAATATTAAATAAGGAGAAAAAGGATGTTTACTCTGAGTTAAATATTACTCAATATATACATATCAAATATTGCATGGTGCTACATTGATATATGCAATTTTATGTTTTTAAATATTAGTTAAAATCAATTTAAAAAAATAAAAGATTGAGTAAATGAACTTGCTTTCTGTGGGCCTACAGATAATAAGAAGCAGGAGAACAATTTGAAAATATCCAATAAATTTTAACAATGTGTATAAAGAAATTATGGCAAAGATGTAAAATAACAGGATTTATCAATTTCCTGTTATGTCATGTCTCTGTGTCAGCCATGGAAACACACATGCACATGTGTGCACATGGAAGAAATCTGCTCAGGTCAGGGGCACAGAATAAAATAATGAAACTAGAAAAATATTACTCATCTGGAAGGACAAGGGCACAGTACGGTGGGCAAACTATAAAAAGCAAAATAGGATTCTTGACTACCCAACCATGAAGACCAGCACGATGTATATTGTTTCTATGGTGTTTCCATTCAAATCAATAGTTTCATCCTTTATTTTACTTTATACTTTTGTCATTTTGTTTGGAAAAGACCATGAAAGTATCTTCTGACAAAAGCTTATGTAAATGGGAACACAAAACTAAATCTAGGAAACAACCATATTCTCATAGTTGTTTTTGTTATCAAAGTTCTATTGACTTTGAAGAATTGCAGAAATGTTAGTTTATATCAGTTAGGTATGATTATCCAAACAGGCTAAGCTTCTGCTGACTTTTCTAACTTACTAACTATATAAGTCTGTGTTTAGGAAATTGTATGAGGATTTAGATGTACACAAAATGATCATTTTAACTATGACGTTTATTGGGTGATTGTGGCAAAATTACTATTTTTATTTTTTTAAATTTTTTTATTCATTTTAATGAGAAAATAAAATAGCAATGAAAGAGTTTCCAAACAGGTTAGTAGGACAGTTGCAATAATTAATGCATTGTATATTGTTGTCTTCATAGTAGTTACTCAGATGACAAGAAGCAGACACATCTTGTCTAAATAATATTAGTACAAACCTTTCTTCTCATTGAACTAAGAGAAAGTAGCTTTATATCTATCCTAGATATATAGATATAGA
>NW_004524610.1:6251960-6269897 GCF_000260255.1 Octodon degus
GTGGTGCTGGGTGTGGGAGGCCCACCTGAGCAGTGTTGCTGGTGGCATAAGAGGCAGAACTAGAGAAAGAAGTTTAGAAGCTTTTGGGAACCCTAGAAGCTGTAGGGAGCTGTCAGTTTTCCTGCAGGAGCTTCTCATGCTGGCTTTCCTGATGAACTCTGTGTTCTCATAATTAAAGTAGCTATGGTTCACTTTGGGTGAGCTGTGGATTTCACCTCGAGCATCGCTTCCAGGCTCTGGAGGGGAAGATGGTGCATTGTTCAGTCTCCTGGAGAAGCTTGTCGCATTGGCTTTCCTGATGGGAGCTCTGCTGTCATCATCGGAGGAGCTCGGGACCTCCCTGTCACTGAGGATGGCTGTGGCACCCTTCAGGGGAGCTCTGGCTCTTACTTTGAGCATCCCTTCCTGACTCCAGTGCAGATCCCTTGGCTACTGGCACAGATCCTCCATCCTGCAGGCACAGAATTTCTCCCTTCAGCTACTGATCTTCAGGTCTTCCCAGCACAGATCTGTGAAGTAGACTCACATGCACATTGCTGTGGGCTCCAGGCCCTCAGCTGGGTACTTGTGATCTTCAGTGTGTGAACAGATTTCTTGCTCTCTCTTTGTATATGACTCTTTGGGTGACTATTATTAAATAATTTTAAAAATTGTATGCCCTGTATTACATTGTTCCCCTTGTAAAACCCCTGACTACAATAGAGATCAGTGAAAATTTAGATTAATCTCTCATCTTAGATATTAAGAGGCTATTGCTTCTTTCCTCATAATTAGAGAGAATAGTAGAAAAAGGAGTTCTTCCACTATGTATAAACCTGCAAGCCAGGAAGGAGTAGCGGCTCCCAGTAGTAATGTGCTTGGTCTCTCAAGCTGGCAGACTGGAACGGAGGGTTAGATGGTGCAGTAACTCTGAGCCTGGGAAATTTCCACTTCAGTGCCTTCCTGTCTCATCTCTAAATTCCACCGTAAGATTTTTGGGGAGTCAAGTTTTTAAAATATACATAAAACATGAAGAACTATGCCTAGCACAGAACAAGCACTCAAAAATAATTGTCAGTTGTATTTCTTTTGTAGTATCTTTAGCTTCACCCCAACAATTAGCTCCCACTTAAAAAATAACATGATGTCCTATTTTTATTTTTGGTATTAGAAATGTTGATGAAGGCTGGGGACCAGAATGGTGTGAAAATACCCTGCTCAAGTGCTTTTCTTCTTTGGAGAATAAGAAAAAAAATAGACTTTCAAAGAGGAAACTTATTGGTGAATGCCATTCCTTTCAGTATAACTGTAGAGAAATCATGTTTGTCTGTCTGTCTTTTAGTTTGGAATTCTTTATTGTGCTGTCAAAAAGAACAAGGTTAATCAGGGGCCCATGTAGACCATCTTACCTGGAATTAACAGGTGAGGGAAGAAAAGTGAATTTTCTTTTTTTATAACAAAACAATAAATCAGGGGGAATGAATGGTTGAGGTTCCTTTCTTTTACACTATATTCCTGTTGACTATTGTACACCTTCCAAATGTCCCAAATACACCTGCTCGCTGTCTTGCTATAGCACCTGTGGTCTTCCCTGGTCTGCTTATGTGGGTTCCGGTGGCACGGTGAGGCTGATGTGCCTCACTACTCTTCCTGCCTGGGCATGGTCCAGCGTCCTGATTGAGCTTCCCCAAGGATATATTGCACCCTTCACTACTTTCTGCAACTCCAGTGGCTGCCTGGTATTCTCAGAATAGAACCTGACCATGTTGAATTCTGTTGCTTGGAGGAGAACCTCGGTACCCACTTCTCTTTCTATACAGACCTCTCCCTCCAAAGCTGTACCTCACTGTCATGTACTCCATATTCAGATCTCTGTATAAATGCACTTTCTCAGGTACCCTAAATTTGGTCTCCATGATCTACCTTCTTCATAGTAGTTTCACTGCTGCAAACCATCTTGTTTCCTGGTTCTTTACAGCTAGTCTTGTGGCTTGGAAAGAATGCTCGGTCTGCTTTATTTCTATATCTGCAGCACCTAGAAACCACACACTTCCACAGTCAGCTCTGTCCCACCAGGCACCACAGGGCGCCTGAGCTCATCTCCACGCTGACTCAGCAGTACCACAGAGGCCAGCCTTCTTGTGGCTCTGCTTCTTCTCCTGACCCATGACATGAATGTTTAAACTAATAACCTAAAAATGTTTGCTATATCACTCAACATTATGGAAATTAAAACCTTATATGTTACCTTAAAATTTAGATGAATGTGTTTTATATAAGTCAAATGAATCTCAATGAGTTTGACTCCCTGACCTGCAAGCTGTAGCTGTTCTTGACTGAAAGCTATGTAGGCACCATGAAGTACACCAGGGAAACAGATACGTGTGTCAAAGCGGTGTTCAGAGATGATAATAATGCTTTAGATAACTACATATTGCCAAAATATTTTTATTACTGCTTTATTGGTAACACCACAAGAGTATGCTAGACCTATCCAGGCAAAGCTAAGTAGAAAAAGGAAATATTTGCCTATGCATTCACACACAAACCCCTATACACACATTGTCTTAAAATTGACAACAGATGAGAAGAGTATATATACATATATACATATGTATATATATATTCAAACAATCAAATTGATTGCATTAATTTTGTTGTACAATTTTTCCATAGACCTATTAGTTGAAGAAGTCACTAGCTATATTTTAAATTTTTATTACTATGACATGACTACACCAACAGAAAATCACAGATACATAGCATTAGTGTTAAAGAATGTAGTCACTTAGTAAGTTCAAATGAAAGTAAGAGATGTTTGTATTTTACTGAAGTGCTGAATTAAACTTTGCCATTGACTTTGCAAAAATAATTTGGATTGTGTAGGGGGAAATATGCTTTTAGAAAACAAAAGATTTCTCTGTGAAAAAAGGTTACTGAGGACCAATGGGAAGGAAGTGATTTGGAGGGAAACAGCTGGATCTTCCATCTGTACTCTCTCAGGAGACAACCCCAAACATTGCATGGCAACAGATTTTTAGCTCTCCATAGTGAGCACAAGAAAAGCCAATCCTGTTTCTTTGTTGGCTTATAACAGTATTCTTTCTGAATTGAATGAATGGGTTTTATGAAGGAAGGATAAGACATTCAGGCAATTTAGCGCAATGAAATAAGCATCCCAAGGGCACTGAACAACTCCTGCAGAGACACCCTGAAGTCAGCACCAGAGAGCATGGGGGCCTGGGTAATAATGACCTCCTGATTGCAGGCAGATTTACTGGGATGAAGTGAAGTGAGATAAAGATCACAATCACCATAGGAAGAAAGCACAAGGAAAGTGGTGTAGCTCTGCTGACAGATGCAAGTGTAGTATTTGTTATGCAAATACAATATTTAATTGCCACATCCAGAGCAGCTCTCCAAGTTCCTGGGAGGAAGCATGGGGAGAGGATGGAGCAATAAAGACAAGAGTCTGAATACAGAAAGCTGAGGTCAGGTAGAGCCTGCTATCCAGATGGGAGGAAAGGAACTGCTCAACCACAACACTGTGCTTAGTAATGTGTTCTCTAGGTTGATGTCACCAGACAGCACTCTGCCTAGAAACCTGTTTGGATGGCAGCCTCGGGCACATGGTATATTTTGGACTGGAGCAGTTGTTCATATGTCTCACCCTGGACACGTTTTGTCCTTCAAGACCAGCCTTGGTCCAGCAGTGCACGCACCTGCGATTGATCTCCAGGTTCAGCCATCCCCTACATTTAATGAGCTTGTTAGATGGACCAAGTCATTTATCAGGAGTGAAAATAAAATAAATAAAATGAATAGGCAACCTAGACTGCTTAGCAGTCTTTTCTTTTTGTTCCAAGGAGGTTACCATATGTTGAGTGGTGTATTAGTATATGAAACATGATTTCTAACTTCTGGTTAGTAGCACTAAACTGACAGGATAGAATGTTACATCATTAGTCAAAGTTTGATATCAGGATAGATGCTTTAAATTGTCAAGATCCTAGTATAGTGGGAATAAAACATTCAAAGCCATCTGATACTTGAGGCTATCCTTAATTATGCACAATTTTCCTAACCTGGACGAAGAGGAGTTTTGATAGAAATTAAGGAGGATGTTGGGTTTCTGTTTTGTTTTGTTCTGTCTTATTTTATTTTCCACATAGGGTCTCACCATACAGCTCAAGCTGGTGCTCAACTTCTTATTTAATCTGTGGTGGCTTCGAAGTCATGGTGATACTAAGATCCCTACCTCCCAAGTGCTGGGATTATACCCAGGTGATACTAAGACCCCTACCTCCCAAGTGCTGGGATTATACCCAGGCACCACCAGACCGAGCATGTTATACACATTTTCAGTTTGAAGTATCAGTAGAGATTTCAGATCATTGTCAAAAAAGAGCTGAGAATTTGGACATAAACTTCCACACATGCAAAACATCAATAAAGATAGTGTTTGATTAAAATTTTGGACCAATTTACATTTAACCTTGCCATATATACATTAAACCTTGCCAATTTACATTTCACATGCCCTGAGAGTGGCAGTAACAGGAATTGAAACTACGGCCTTCACATTGATGTGCATCTCCAGCCCACTTTTATTTTTTTATTTGGAAACAGGGGCTCGCTCAATTGCTCAGGCCTGGCTTGAACTATTAATTCTCCTGTCTCAGGCTTTGGCATTATAAATGCAGCATTGTAAGTATATGCTACCTGAATGTGCACTACACCACATATATTTGCTTTGCTCATCGTAAGTGCCTTTAAAGTACTATCCCTATGCTACAAAAATACTGAGACAGAGTGAAATGAAGACTTTTTCAGAATCTAATAGGTAATCAAGAGTTAAAATCAGATTTTCTGATTTGAAGTTTCTTGCACATTCATTCATTCATGGCACCTCTGACCTGGGACAAAAGATGAAGAGAAAGAAGGGAGAATAGTCAAAACAGAAAGATGGGCAGATTAGGGATTCACAATTAAGTGTGTATGAGTTTTCAGTCAGTACAGTTTAGAAAGTTTGTCACACAGAGTCCAGCAACATGTGAATAAATCTTGAAAACAGATGGTGGAATGATTTGCCTTTGAGGATTGGCTGATTGACACTTTGCAGAGTTAAATAAGCATGGGATTTAAAGGCAGTAATAAGTATATTACCAGGCAGTAGAGTCATGTTGGAAGAGAGGACTGGAGAAGCAGAGGTGAATGTAGACCAGGGTTTGGGAAAATCATGACTCCTCTGTCATGACTAAAACTCAAAACATCATGTTTTCATTTTATCAGTTTATATTTATTCTATGGTACGGGTACATTGAAATTTCTAAAAGTGGTTCTGCAGAATTTAGGGAACTTCTTTTTAATTTCTATTTACTTTAGTAACATTGGCAGTGTATAATGGTTACAGTCATCATGGGAAGCTGGTACACTGAAGACTTCCTAGCCTCTTTGTAAAGATTCCAATTTACTTTAAATTAATTAGATTTTGGGTGTTGCTGTTTTCTTCTTTCTTAGGAAAAAGTACAAGTTTCATCCATTTTATTCTTAATGTCTTAAAATTATGCAATGCCTTAAAATCAATAGCGGAGATGTGACTCAGCTTCAAAGAAATAGGGAGAAACTCACTGAGAATTGATAATATGATTGTTATGGATTGTGTCTGGGTGTCCCCCCAAAGCCTCCTGTGGGCATGAGGGGGAACTTTTTGGAAGTGACTGAATCTAGAGTTTTTGACTAATTCATAATATAATTCTCAGGTTAAGGGTGTTATTACTCCAGCTGCCCAAGGACAGGCATACAGTATAAAGGACAGAAAGAGGATTTCTCTCCCATCCTCTCTTGTTACTTTTTGTATTTTCTTCTGTCATATGCCTCTTTGCCACACCACCTTTCCTGTACAGAGATAGCTAATTATGGACTGAAACCTCTGTAATCTGTGAGTTAAATAAGCCTTTCCTTCTTTAACCTTAAGTATTGGATATATTGTCTTAGCAATGAGCAAAGTAACACAGAATTTTGCACCAGGACTGGGTTTGTTGCTGTGACTAGACCTGACCATGTGGTTTAGGAGTCTTTGTGAATGGCAAGTGGGAAGAGTTTGGAAAGATTCAGAGATGACAGCTGCAAATTAGAGCTGGAGCTCCTTCCACTGTTCTGTATGGGTGACTCTGATCAGAGTGCAGAAGACCAGAAGGCTGGTAGAAATGCTACCAGTAAAGATCAGGCTCAGGAAATTTCTGCTGGGGAGAAGGACTACATTGATTGTTGGAATTCAGATGAAGTGTATTACATCTTGGCAGAAATTTTTCTCATATTTATAGAATTTGCCTGAGAATGAAATTTAGGGCAGCAGACTAATTAACTTTGTAGAAGAAATTTCAAAGCAGTTGAATGTTGAAGCAGTGGTATGGCTATTGTTGCGGGCTTTTAGCCAGATCAGTATTGAAAATCAAGAGCAAGGAGCCCAGCACAATAGTTTAATAGCTTGTGAGTTTGGCCAGAAAGGAAGCCTTAATAGAGCTATTGACTGCAAAGATAGAGTAGAGGAGATCTTGATTGCTGAGAAGGAACAGAACAACAGAAAAGATGTCCTGAAGAGGTCACAAGAAGCAGCAGGATTCCACCCTTTACAGCCTCAAATTACAAAAGTGAGAGGCTTTGCTTTGAGAGGCAAGCCCCAGAGCACCATGTTCTAGAATGGTCATAGATAAGAGAATTTATTCCTCAGAATTGGATTCAGAGTGCCCCTGGATCCAGAGACTTGACACCTGCAGCCAAGAGAGCAAAGCCTGGCTGCTGCACCATCTGACAGGAGATCTTGGCATTATATACATGGTACTGGTTTTAGGGGCATGGAGAATGGAAGAGTTTTGGGGTTAGGAAGGTTTCCACCAATATTAAAGGAGGCCTGGTTGGCCAGGTAATGTGCCCCTGAGAGAACAGTGTGTGAACTGTGAGGGTGAAGACAAAGGTGTATTGGAGACCTTAAAAATTTGGAGAAGCCTAGAACATGCAGCATCTGTGGAAAACTGTAAGGAGAGAGCAGAGTTAGTCAAAGAGAGAAGTTATGGGATCTACAACCACCAGCAGTGCTTAGCTAGCTGCAGGGCCACCCAAGCCCTGTGGAGCTGGCATCTTGCCACAGATGGCCTTGGGTGCTGAACATGGAGCTACAGGACTTAATGTTTGTCTTGCTGTGTTTTGAACTTCCTTTGGTCTCATTCTTTTGTATCTCCTGGTTTGTGCCTTTCAGAATGAAAATGTCTATCTTGCGCCACTTAGAATTGAAAGTGTTTAACTTTCATTTGTACAGGAGCTTATAGATAACAGTCTGCCTTAAATCTGAAAGGAGACTTGGAACTTGGACTTTTCAATAACAGTCTTAGGATTGTTATTGTTATTGAAGCTCTTAGGATTTTTGACAACTCTTGAAGGTCAAATAAATGCCTTTTTATAAAGGAATATGCATGAGATTTTGGGGTGACAGGGTTGTAATGTTATGGTTCATTTCTAGATGTCCCCACAAAGTCTTACACAGTCTAGATTCAGAGGAGGTTAAATTTAGAGTTTGTGATTGATTCATGGTTTAATGTTGGGGTTAAGAGTGGAACTGCTACACCCATCCTAGGCCAAGTAGTCTGCATATAATATAATGGACAGAAAGAGGCCTCCTCTCTCTTGCTGATTTTTGTCTTCTGCCACTCTGTTACACTGCCCTGCCTTCAAGCCAACTGACTATGGGCTGAAAGCTCCACAACTGTTAGATAAATGAACCTTTCCTCCTTTAACCTTGGGTGTTGGGTCTTTTGTCTCCAACAGTGAGAAAAATAACAAATGCAGTGACCATTCATCTTAGTATGTTGGACTTAGTAAATTTAAAACATTGAACAGAGCCCTAGAGCACAGTCTTTGTGTGCTTGTGAATGATTAACCTGCAGGCCATCCAGCTAAGTGGGAAACTCCCACCCCATTGTGGGTGGCACCAACCAGTACCAGAGGTTTCTCACCTGGAAAGAAGGAAGAGTTTCCATTTTGGAAGACCTCCAGTCTTTGATGTCACCTTTGATCATTAGTTTCCAGTTTCATCAGTTTTCAAACAGACTGGCACTGTCAAATCTACAGCATGCATGGAGACCTCCAACTTGGGCTGGTGCTACCTCCTAGATCCTCTGTTCCTAGTCTCCATCTCCTTGGTCTGAGCAGCTGCTGGATCTTGCAGCTCCGCAGGCCACTATGGTGGACTCTCCAGCCTCTGATCCTGTGAGCTAGTTAAGGACTCCTTTTGCATAAGTATACATATATTTTCCTTTGATGCTGTTATTCTAGAGAACTCTAACTAACATGGATAAAACTCATTTGAAATGAAGAGAACTCCTAGCTAAAAAATGTTGTGTTAGCATTCCTTAACGGAGCACAATTAGATAGATGATTGAAAGATAAGTAGATAGATACATAGATAGATCTTTAGCTTTGCTTTATATTAAACCAAGATCACTGTTTTCTCTTATCAATATAGCCTCTAGCTGCTTCAATTCATCTACAAAAGCCTCAAATTTATCTTTTTTACAGGTAAATGATAGTTCATTGTGTAAAGATAGCATATCTTTTTATACATTCCTCATTTGATGTGCATTTGGGTTGTATACAAAATTGTATATCACTATTTTGTATTCTTTCATTTTTTAAAGAATGTAATTGGCATTTGCAGAGAATTCCAGAATCAGTCAGCTCCTTAGTCTGCGAAATTCAGTGTGCCTTCCAGCGAGCTGAGCAGAAGAGAGGACTTCATGGGTAGAGAGCTGCTGAAGAAAGCATAAAAGGAAACAAAACATGAGCCTGTCACTTCAAAGTTATTTCCATTACAGTGGAGAGAATACCAGGGCCACTTGCTTGTCTTGAAGGTTCAGGCAGCTCAGACCCCTCTGGTTTGTGGATGGTTTCTCAGAAGATTAGCCCACTTCCAAGTTGAGTTTCAATGAGTGGCACTCAGCCTGACGACTGCTTTCTGGTTTCATTTAGTTGGGTTTGGTCTAGTGCAGAACTTCAGTCGTGTCCATCCATTTCATTTAATAATAGCCATCACCTCTGGAACTTAGGAAACAGACAAATGCAAGCTTGCACAAGTTCCTGGAGCCAACTCCAGACCTACTGAACCAGAATCTTAATGATGAACTTGCAGAGGAGCTTCAATGTCTAAATACTAAATAATTAAGCTTGCTAATCCTGTGAGCTTATACATTTTGGCAATACCACAGAGGGTAGAACTACATACAAGTGCAACCAACTGCATTCACTTACCTCTGACATGTGTAGCATTGAAACATTATTAGTGGGGAGATAATCTGGCAGTCTAGGCACCTGTCTGGCAAGCCCAAGAGTCTGGGTTTGATCCCTAGTACCACATGCCATGCCAGCCCTGGAACCCCGTGTGTGCTGCGCAGGCCACCAAAATCAGGTGTGGTGGCATACACCTGCATTCCCAGCACTGGGAAGGCTAAGACAGAAGGATCACTATGAGACCAAGCTACATCGTGAGACCTTGTACCAAATAAATAAATAAATAATAAACTTTATTAGAGACCGCAATCAATTTTTAGCATGCTCAGTATTTGCTGGTGTTAGAAACTAAAAATACGTGAGTGTCCACAAAAACAGGAATGAGTTTTTCAGTTGTACTACATTTCCACCTGCTTTTAGGCCATTACTTGCCTCTGAAATGTGTGAAGGTGCAGGAGATCATGGGAAAAATGCTCAATGACCAGAGTTACCAATGTGATTGGCTGAAAATACACAGGAGCCTGCGTAGGTAGCAAGCATTCTTAGGGTATTTTATCTGTTTGAAAACTACTTCTCCCCTCTTGCTTTACTTTCTCTATTTCTCTGTGCCTGCTTCCCATGCCACTTCCTTGGCTTCACTGATTGATTTCCCCCTCCACTTCCCCTGATTTGTCTAATTCTGCCTTAACTGTCTTACTTCAAAAGGAAAGGTAAGAGATGACAAACGCTGAGATGAGGAAGTCAGGGCCTCCTGCTCCTTTGTACATATTAAAATCACACTAGAAGCCTTCGATCCATCCCCAAGAAAGCAAAATTATTTTGTTCATCTTGATATAAAAAACTCATATTTTCTTTTTAAATTCCAACACAATTCTAATGTACAGGAAAGGTTGAGTGCTCACAAATCTGCTCAGTGGAAGCCCATACAATGTAGACAAGGAAGTGTATACCTGGGCTACCTAAAGCAAGAGAGGATAAAAGGGACTTGACAGATGAGAAGGAAGAAAAGAGATGATTGTGTGTGTATAATATATGTGTGTATCATACATCTATTTATCAGTCTATCTGTATAGGATGAAAACAGACCAAGAATCATTGCTGAAGGAAAAGAGAAAGAAACTGATGAAAATAGCACTCTCTCCAAATCTGCTAAAATAATATATGGAGAATGTCAGCAGGGTGCAGAGGAAAGAATTTTAGATGAATTACAAACAGGTCAGATGAAAGGGACAGTCAGTGTTTCCCACTACAGAAATAATGCAGATTAGAGTCCATTCCTCTTTCCTGAGACCATGAAAAAGAGCGAAAGTCAGAGTTAGCAAGAGACATGTTTATGAATGACCATGCAAAGAGCAAAAGAAAAAAAAATAATAGGCAGATAAGGGCAAATTCAACCAATGTCAGGGCATTGTTAAAGGTAAGAAAAATCCTGCTGACTGTTTCAAACCTGTGAGGCCCCTAGGCAGGTCATAGAAGGTGTACATGACACACAATGAGAAGTAACACAAAGGAAGAGTTTAAACAAAACAAAATAAATTGAAAGGTTTGCAGTTCCAGAATGAAAAGGGATTAGAGACTTTTAGTTAGGCACACAGAAAGAACACTGCACAAATATCAGAGCTCTCCTTTGTTTCAACAGCAGGGAGATATGCAAATTGGTTGACATTACTTAGCATAAAATGATGCAGAAAGTATAAATGATACTGAAGATTTGCATCTAAATAACTGGAAAGCAAGAAGACTTCATTCCTTAAAAATGCAATTAGGAGAAGCTGTGCAGTCACATAAATAAAATTACTTTTATAGGAAGATGAGGGTGACTTTAAATTCGTTCATCTGAGAGAACACTGTGGATAAATATTGACCCCCTCAGTAGTGAAAAATGAACTCTCCTGAAGAAGTCGGTGTGAGATGATTCCTCCAGAGTGTGATTTTTGTTATGTATTAATCACATCTTTTGATGTAATGGAACAGTGGCACCCATATGTGTGCACACTTCTGAGAACTGGTTAAAACTTTCTTTCTCCTTATCACCGTTATTTGCCTGTTCTGTGTTATGCTTCTTTCTCCAGAGGGAAAAAACTTGTGATAGTTTGAAATATAAGCAAATAGTAGCACATTACATGAGTTATTTGCATTTTGAATCGTATGTTATAGTTCTCTTTATCTCTCGACTTTATCAATCTAAATATGTATATAAGAAAAATGGATACAATTAGTCCTGTGGTGTTGGGAGACTTACCCTTGCTGTAAACAATTTTATTTTTCCAAAGAGAGTCTTTGCTCCTGAGATCACATATCAGATGGACAGGATAGAGGTCTTTCATGAATTCTTTACCTGCACAGCACTCTCTTGGGAATTTCTTCTGTTGTCTGGTTTGATAATTCATCTGTGAATTTTAGGCCTAATTCTTAAGTCTCCCAGTGCCCACTTGACACTACACTTCTCCCGTCCACATTTCAATTCTTCAGCTTGTCTTTAATGTCAGTTCTCTGCACTGCGAAGCATCAATATTCTTCAGTGTTTCCCACTCCAGCCTCTATCAGGCTCTTTCCTGCTATTTCTAACTATATTTTCTGGATAATTTCATTTATACCAACAAATCTCCATGGAAGAAACATTACAAAATCAATTTCTCCACCTTTCTTTTGACTCCTAAACTCATACATCCAGCTCTCAGCTGAACGCCACTAACCAGTGTGGAATTCAGTAGTTTCTGTAGCAATCCCTTTTTTAGTATTTGCCCATTTAAAGCAAACCTTCACGCGCTTCATGACTCTGACCCAGTTTGCCACACTGGGAATTTCCAAGTGTAATTTCTTAGTTCAAACTAGGACTTACTTGATAATTAAATAAGAAACATTATTAACATAATAGCCAACTGAATATGCAGTTAAACCAGTGTTGTTCTGTCTTCCTTTTAACTAATTGGTCCTTCAGTCAGAAAAACTTTTTGATATTTTTAAGTCCACTCTTATCTAGATTCTCCACCTCTTCTGTCTATAATTATTTATGGCCTAACATTTCTGTCTCTCAGATTTTAACATTGTTGGTGATTGTTTCTCTAAAGCCCAAATCTGAGTATGTTATTCTCTTGATGAAATTCCTTTGCTATCCCTGACTTGCCATTCTGAATAAACTGAGCCTCTGTGGTGTATGAAGGCCTTAAATCCTCGACTTCCCAACTGCCTGGGCAGCAGCATGAGGGATGGTTAGGTACACAGCCTCATTGCACAGCTGACGTGGAAGCCAAGCTATCCACCTAGATTCCAAAGTAAGATGGGTCTCTCTCAAGAGAGATGGAGATCTAGAGCTCTCTTGCCTGGATAAGAGCAAAGAGGGAAAAATCATTATCCACTGTAATCACTGATATGTGTCAATTTGAACAATTTAGAAGCTTGAATAAGTGTCTCAGCAGTTTTACATTCTTGGGTGTGGAGACGCACCATAGGGCAGGTAATCTGCATGCAATATAAGGGAAAGAAAGAAGCCCCCGCCCCCCGCACTTTGCTCTTGTTGCTTTTGCTGTCTTCTGCTGCCTTGCACTGTTACCCTGAGCCATGACTGCCAGCCTTGGAGTCTGCAGATTATGGGCTGAAACCTCCACAAACTGCTAGCTAAATAAACCTTTCCTTCCTCAGTTTTGGGCATCTGTGTTTTGTCTCAGCAATGAGTGAAAAGTAACTGAGACACCGACCGAGTAAGTGGAAAAGAAGAAATGGGACTGGAAAGGTCAGGTCTGAGCATCAAGTGTGCACTCATGTAACATTTGGGTCCTCTGGGAGTCCCAGTCCTGGACCTGTGTTTCACTTCTCATATTCACCTTCCCCTGGGCCTTCGAATGTCCATGGACCCTTAAGTGAAAAGATTGCTTGGGGATCTGGGGGCAGATGGATTCCCACATGGACAGGAAGATCAGTCCTCAGGGGTCCCACAGCCAAGCCACAATCCTTCTCACACAGGCAGCAAAGCCCTAAGCCGCCAGAAAAGGACCAGAAAACCTCACATCTTCAGGATCCAGTTGATGACACATTGATGCTGCAGGAAGATAAAAGGAAAAAGCACTTTGCCTCAGAGAGAACAGAGTCCTACCTTAATATGACCAAGGAACTGACAGAGTGGCTCCTTCCATATAAATTCTGTAACAGACACAGCTACAGGTGGGTCATCAGGGGGAGAAGGCACACAAAGACTTGAGGGATCCAGGCACACAGCATCGAGTAGTAATGGAATCTGAATGAGAGGAACAGCTTCTCTGCCTCCACAAAAGTCAAGAAGGTGCTGAGCACCGTGTACACAAGTGTGCACTCGGGCTGCAGACACCAGCCACAGTCAAGGGCAGACTGCGGAAGGATGCAGTAGCACATGGACCCAGCTAACAAGATGCCATAACATGATTCTGATTATCAGTAAAGTTTGTTTCCTGATTTTTCTGATGCCAGTGAGGTTTAGTCAGAAATCAAATGCCTGTGGACTTAGAGATGTTGCCTACTAGACATATAAGAAAGAAAAATTCTATATCCATGGAGCTGTGTATGAAAGAGATCAAATATTTGTCAAAAAATCATGAAATGAAATTCACTATTTGAACATTTTCTTGTATGTAAATTTTACAGCAAAGGAAGCAAATAAAAAAGTGAAGAAACAATGAACTCCACTTATGTGTATGCTGAGTATAGTATCTACAACTCTGGAATGGCTCCAAATTGAAGATACTGGGAATCTTTACTCTCACAGAATGGAAGACACAGAAGAAATGGACAGATTCATTTCTTGATATTTATAGGACATGTATATTAAAATACAACAGAACCAGCAAAGTTTTAAAACTGCACATCCAGTTGACCAGTACCTCTATTATGTGCTCCATTTAGTTAGCACAATAAATTTGGAGGAAATTAAAAGGCCAGCCATACCAAAATTGGCAGCATCGGAGAGTTACAATCTGAACGTGGCTTACCAAAAGAGTTACATGGAAGTCAGACACCAAGTTGTCTGAAGAAGATTTGCTATATCTCAGGGAAGAAAATGAAAATCGGAGTCCTAAATAAAATCAAAATTTGAAGCAAGTAAAATTCTATAGAGAACAAAGGCAGGAAAAGGGCACGGGGGCAGTCCTGGCACTCCTGAACGTGCATGGTTGTTCTTTTTACTTTATTTTGCCTTTGGCTTTAGACTTTACTATATAGTTTGAATGTGTTCCTCAGAATTAAATTTTGGGAAACTAATCACTGAGTTTACACGCTGATGATAATGAACGTGTGATGCTGGGAGGTTAGGGTAGAGGAGCTCCTGGAGACCCGCGCTCCCGTGCCCCGCCCCCACAGCTCTGTTGCCATGGCATCTGCTGCCGAGTTTGGGCATCGCAAGGAAAGCTGCACCACAGGCACCTGCACAGGAGGCTTCACAGCCTTCAGAATTGTAATAAATACATTCATATTTCCTTATAAGTTGTCTCTCCTATAGCAATCAGGGTATCAGAAAATGGACGAAGATTGACCTTAATCCTGGGAACTTGTCTTTGGTAATTTTGAAAACAAGTTCTTCTAAACTCAGCATTTCAAAAACATACTTGTAGAGAATTTACCTAATTAACATATATTTTCTGATTGTATATAAGGCATTAAGACCGGCAATCATGCTTCCTGATAAGCTTCCAATTGGATAAAACTCAAAATCACACTCTAGCCTTAAAAGAGATCATTTCAATTGGGTAATAAGTGCTCACAATAAGCAGTTTTCCATGATTACCAGAAAAAAAAGGGCTATGATTGGCAAAATATGCTTACTGTAGCAATCTTTGTGTAGCAGCTACACAAACTGCCCTAACTTGTATCTATAGTATACAGAAATTTTAACTTCCTACAATTTATGTGTGATCATGGGCCGTGTTGTAGGTTCTTATATGAGCAAGGTAGACTGCAGGAAGGACAGCAGAAGTCAGATTAGATCCAGAGAGAGAACCGGCAGATCAAGTTTTCTTGATTATCTTCTAGATAGCGAAAAGAGGTAACATATTCAGGCTTAGCCCAACCTTCTTCTCCACTGGCTACATTCATGCTGTAATACTTTTTCAGACTTATTCCATATCCGGCATTAAGATGTTTGAGTTAAGGTAGCTATCTTGGTTCCTTTTCTGTTGCAGCTGGGACAAAACACATAACACCCAACACTTAGGAAGGAAAGGTTTACTTAGTTCACAGTTTGTGGAGGTTTCTCTCTATACTCAGCTGGCTCCAAGGCAGGGTGGCACATGGCAGAGGGCAGCAATTCACAGTGGTGGAAAGCAGCAAAATTAACAAAAGCAGAGGGGAGGAGCGAAAGAGAAGCCTTTTATTGTATGTAGGGACCTTCCATGGCATGCAGGCTCAGTGACACAGGGTGGGTGTAATGCTCACTCCTGTAATCTGAGCATTGGACCATAAATCCATCATAAACTCTACAAGCCTGCCCCCTGACTGCATGAGGCACAGGGGGGCATCCGACCACAAGCTGTAACAGTGGTTAAGTTAGATAACTGATCATGATAGTTCACTTGTGTTGTGTACATAAAATACCTAACACTGAGCAGTTTATAAATAATAGTTTACATTTCACATTTCTTGAGCCTGGGATATCCTCAAGTCCTGGGAAAATCAAGATTCAATGAATTCGCTGTCTGCAGAAGTGCCAGTTCCTCTGATTTCAAGATGGAACCTTGCTCCTGTGTCCTCCAGAGATGAACCCTGTGTCTTCATGTGGCAGAGGGGTGCAAGGGTGTGGCCAGTTTCTCTCAGCCATTTCATAAAGTTCAAGTCCTGTTCATAAGGACTGTGTCATGCCTCCATCACCTACCAAATGTTCCATCTTATGTTACTCTCACACCAGGTTCAAGCTCTTAGGTGAATTTAAGAAGAATGCATCCTTTCAAACTGTAGCACTGATACAGGGTATAAACATAAAATAGAAGTGTTTGCAAAGGGGAGAAGGATGTTTAATTTAGGATATAGTCCTGAATTAATAGGCCAATAAAAATCAATTAGTGACTATAAATAAAAGTCAATTAGCTAGTAGAAATAAAAGAATAAAACAAGCATCTAAAAGTGACAGTGTTAAGAAAGATAGTTGAAGCTGGGTTTGGAGGCTCGTACCTGTAATCCCAGAATTTGGGAGGCTGAGGCAGGAAGGTTGTTATGAGTTCAAGGCCAGCCTGAACTGCATAGCAAGACCCTTTCTCAAATAGACAAAAAAGGAAGGAAGGAAGGAAGGAAGGAAGGAAGGAAGGAAGGAAGGAAGGAAGGAAAGAAGGAAGGAGAGGAGAGGAGAGGAGAGGAGAGGAGAGGAAAGAAAGGAAAGAAAGGAAGAAGGGAAGAAAGGAAGAAAGGAAGAAAGGAAAAAAGGAAAAAAGAAAGAAAGAAAGAAAGAAAGAAAGAAAGAAAGAAAGAAAGAAAGAAAGACAGAAAGAAAGAAAGAAAGAAAGAAGAAAGAAGAAAGAAAGAGACAAAGAAAAAAAGACAATTGAAACTAAGAGAAACGTTACTGGAATTAATATTAAAGATTTTTAAGGCAGAGTGATTCACTACCTTTCTGGTCACCAAGACACCATGCCCAACACCCACCTCTTAAAGAAAGTTCACTTACATTTTCAGTACTTGATCAACTGGCTCTGGGGAAAGACATGAGCAAGGGAAGCTTCTGAGCTCATGGTGGCTCAGGAGTAGAGAAGGAAGCGAAGTGCAGAGGGGCCAGGGTAGGGACCACATATGCACTCCAGGGCTGTCCTCTGTGACTCACTTAGCCACACTCAGAGGGGTGGTGCTCCATCAGTCTGGAGCAGATACCAAAACCTATCGAAGTGGAACTTCAATTTAACTACCATGTTCCACCCATCTTGAGTGGCCCTGACCCTGTGGCCAGACTGGTTGCTCCCCAGATGGCCTCTCTAGTGGGCTAGTTCCATTCAAGACCTGGATCTTTCTTCTACAAATGTCCTATGTTCCTGACATCTCTGACTTCCTGGGATCTCCACCACACTTTCAGATGTACTAGCTTCTGAGGAGTTCCTTACCTGGACTCCCAAGACTTCTACTCAAGTGTAGGTGGATTCTCCTTTACCCCACAACTTTTACATTATGTTGACTATGCCAAATCTGCTGCAGTGGAAACAGCTTATTTTGCTTGAATCATGGAGGCAGCAGCCTGGAAGAGCCTGGATGGCTGAACACTGGGACATCAATTCTGGCAAACCTCTTCCTTAGGGGGACCTTCTCTAACACAGGTTCCAGGACTATCTTGAAAGAAGAGCTGACAATTTGGGACCCTTGGGCTTGCAGTAGATGGGTTTTACTCATTCCTGAGATGTCCTGAAGGCATCTTCCTTTTATCCCAGTACAGAATACTTTTTGTTGTTGTTATTGTTGTTGATTATTAAGGATCTAAAGTATTTAGCACTCATACCTCCTTTGACCTCGACTTTCATCTAGTTGTTTCTTGGCCAAACTTTACATTTTTCAGCTCAGTCTTTTGACCTTGATTCTTACTATAACTTTTACAGCAACCAGCAGTATCTATGTCACAGCCTAAATATTGAGATAGTTTGAAATATACCTATGTTGATATTTCCTCTACCAGATTAGTTACTCCATAACCATTAACCTTAGTCTGCAGCAGCAAAGCCCAAGGACCTGAACAAATTG
>NW_004524610.1:6269997-6315492 GCF_000260255.1 Octodon degus
AGCACCGTTTAGTCTTTGTTGCTAAATGAAACCTTGGGAGCCTGGCCACTTCTGTCCACACTCCTATCAGTACTCTGGTCCTTAGAGCTCTGACCAGAATCACCCATCAAACTCTTCTCATAGCACAGAGTCCTCAAGCCCACATCTCTAAGCCTTTCCAAAGTCCTCCCACAAACCAGTTACAAAGGCTTCTAAACCATATGATAAGTTGTAGTCATAGCAACAACTCCTCTCCTCTGATACTAGTGTTCTGTTAAGCTTTCTCATCACTGTCATAAAACACTAAATATTCACAATTTAAAGGAAAAGGAATTTAATTCCTTTTGCATTTTAAGTCCATGATTATCTGGTTTCAAGACAGGGTTGCCATGGCAAAAAGATACGATGAAGCAAAGCTGCTTGGTGCATTGTGGCCAAGAAGCAGAGTGGAAGGTGAATGCCAGAGAGAAAGAGATAAGGATCAGACACAGATCCTGCAGGCCACACCAGCATGCATGACTTTCCCAGACACACCTTTCTATGAGTGTTCTCCACCAATCTATGGTGAAGGTCCCAAAGTCAGCTGAGGTGAAACTTCATTCTACTGCCATTGATGATAACATTTAATATGAAAGTGCCTCCTTTTTCTCACCAAATTCTGCAGCCTTTCTCTCCCTCTCATATATTTAATTAAACAAAAAATGAGAAAACATTAACTTAAGAGAATTACCTTCAAGAGCAGCAAGAACTGGAAAAGTCTCTTGAATACACTTGAAAATATGGTAAGTTTCTGAGAGACAGGTAACATGAACCTTTCAAAATGAAACTGTCAGCTTGTTCTATAACACCAACAGAAACTTACCTATTACAAATGAGCAAGTACACCTAGAAAGTGTTTTTGTTAGTACAGGTCCTCCTGTAAACCAGCCTCCTGTATGATGGAAAATGGAGACACGAAGGGACAATGGAAAAGCCACCATGCTGCATAGCAGGGGTCTGGGATGTTAGGTGCTTCTCCTGCTTCTTCTGGGTTCAGGCCCTCACTCTGATAAGGAATGCAAGACTGGGACCAGAATGACTCAAAACCAAAGAACCCCAAGTGGAGAACAGGACAGTCAAGTCATCTACCACAGAATAAGGAACTCAGAAACAAAAGTAGTGCAAAGGAGAGGACTACTTATAATATTGAGAAGGCATGGACAAAGCCGCTGAGCAGCAAGTTGCCCAGCAAGGGAGAGCTGGAAATGAGCTTCTCCACCTGGGGCTTTGCTCTGCCTGCTCTAATAGGGGTTCTAAGCCAATCAGGGTCTTAGTCTTTGCTGCTAGGGTGGATTAAAGCTTACGCGATCTTCACTGATTGTGTATTTTAGGCCAATCAAGTGTGAGCCGTTGCTTGGGTGAGCTGTTGCTGTAGTGGGCTGCTGTCAGGGTGAGCATCGGGTCTGGGGCTTCCTCTACATATGTGCCAGCTGGTCCCTTAAAATTCCTCTTCTACATCTGCAAAGGTTTCATGCAGAGCAATTTCCACTAAGCGTGTGGTCATTTTTATAACCATCCTCTGTATCACCTAGGCCATATCAGCCACTTCGTACACTATGTCCCTGTCTATCCTCCCTTGTACCCTCCCTACCATCAGATCCAATTCAGATGTGACCCTGAGTGACCAAGGAAAGGACAGAACCAAGGTTAAGTGAATATGAATTAGGCTGAGGATGAAGAGTTTGGCAAGCCCCTCTGGGAGCCAATGCTGCTGTCCAAGGTGACTTGATTCTCCTCTGAACAGGCAAGCTCAACATTGAGTCTATGCCACACTGACCAATGAGATGATCATCCCATGAAATGTGGCCATGGCTGGAGTTAGGTAGCCACTGAGGTTCTGAGTGTGTTCTGCTTCCTGAAATCAGAGGCCTGAGAAGTACATTCTTATGCCCTTTGCCTCACTCTGCACAGAGACACGATGCCTTCCTTCATAATTCTTACAGGCTCCTCTTCCTAGGGAAATTTTGTACAGACAATGGGAATGGGGGAGGAAGTGGAGACCTAGTGGCATAGCTAATCTATCAGTGGGAATTATTCTGATACTCTCTAGTTACACTGTGTGTTTCAAGTCCTACCTTACCCTTGGCTACCACCTTAGTAGATCTTGTGCCTACGAGGTGATTGGACTCAAGTCTCCATTTGTGAGGCAGTGAGCTCCCTGACAGGCTGCTACACTCACACTCACTATGGACCATGGAGCAGCAGCAGGTGCCTCATGGGTCCTGGGGCGATACGCATTCTCCTCTCTGACACTGCTACATCAGGGCTGCACTGTCTCTTCCTGGGGCTCAGCCGAGTTTCTTCTGTGGTCATGGTGACTTTTCTTACCTGCTGGTCCCTGCGAACAGAAGCCAAAGTGCCCCAGCAGAAAGCACTGTTTGTACCTACATGGGCTCAGTGTCTGCCTGCCGCGGTGAGGGCTCCTGAAGACACCATGGTCCCCCGCCAGAACTGACCACTCTTTGCAGGATGAGCCAGCAGGCTTGGGCACATGTACTATAATAAACACTACTTGGTGACATGTTCATGACTACTGCCTTTCAGTTAGAAAATTAATGCCATAAAATCATTGTGGAGTGAGCTGTAACTGATCCCTTCTCCCACAACCCACTCAGACTACGAAAGAAGTGAATGAGGTCGGATAATGCTTGTAAAAGAGAAGAATGCAGAGTGTGGTACAAGGCAGGACTGAGCAAACACAAAACTTATGTCCAGACTTTGCCTAAAGATAGACTCTATAATGAGCACTGTCTGCCTGTTGTTATAGAGGCATCAGTTATTCACTACATACGCAGTGGCTGAGAACTGAGCTGTGTTCCGCGCAACCCTGAGCACAGTGGGGAACAGGACAGTGGTAGCTTACTATTCTGGAACTGACTAGCTGAACTTTCTGGTCTCTCTTTTATCCTCTCTCTATAAAAATCCACAGTGGCTCATTCCTTACACAAACAACTTAGATTACACAACTTAACAAAAATAGCCTTGAACATTGAAACATATTAGTATAAAAATTAGTTTCTTTTTAGGGAAATTACAGAAAATGAATTAGCTCAGTCATTTTCACATAGTATTTATAGTAGAGAGTGTAGACAGTTTTCTGTCAGTTCTTAATAAGTATGCACATTATTTCTTTTGCCTTAAATTTGAATTTAAATGTCATTCATATTTTTGATATCTAGTTAAAGAAACAGTCACCCATCTTCTAGACACTCAGTGTACAATTTTGGGATGTTTTATTTTATTTCTGTAGCTAATTAAAACTTCTCCCCATATAGTCACTGTGGTTTACAGTGGCTGATGTTCGTTACCATGTGGAATTTATTCAACATAGTGAGTCATAGATCTCATGAAAAATCAGTATCATCAGTAACACCAAATTTTTATTTTCCAACACAGAAAAACCACTCTTTCCTCACTACTTGTGTTGTTATAATGTCTTGAATATTTTGCTTTGAACTATGTTCCTGTCATGGTACAGTTTTAGTAAAAGCTCTACAAAAATTATGAGGTTTCCAGAAGTGCTTCATTTACAGAATGAAATAAACTCTTGAGGCAATGAAAATTTTTCTTTAAGAAGAAAAATAGAAGTCAAAGACAGAAGTAGTCAAAAGTAAAAGCATTGACAATGAAAAAGTGACAAGTACAGAAAGCAGGAGGATGAGATCAAGGCCGGAGCAAGGGAACAAACAAGAGAGGCCAGGCCAGCGGTTTCTTGACAACTCCACCACTGGGGACATTTTCAAACAATTTTTATTTCACACTATAGTTTACCCTTCACACATGAATGCAAAATCCAAGCAGAATTCTAAACCATTCTCTCAATCACAGGCTAGGAATTTTGAGGGCACACAATTTTTAATCTTTTTTTACTCACCACACATTACTGCTGAAATTAGAAAGTTCTAAGACAAGAGAGTTTTGTACACTGACTCCAAAGTATTTGAAAATTTTTGTCACCTGTGAAATAGGTACTTTTAGTTGGTATTCTAAACAATATCTTTTTCTAGACTTCCACAAATATTGCAAAAATAAATGCTCCACTTTTTCTCTGTCCTTTTGAATATATTGGTATTTAATGGTAGAATAATGTTATTAATTTCATGATCATAAACAAATAAATTGATTTATATTACATCACAATGCATTTCAGGCCTTCTGGGGACATAAGGAATGAGGGTGGACTCCATGTGTAGCCTAACTGCAAGGCACCAAAATCCTCCTCTACCTTTTCAGCTGGCCTGGGACCTAATGTTTCTAATAAAGTTATTTATGAAGTTGAGTCAATGACTCAAGATGTCAGCACTAATGCAGGCTTTTCACCAGTAGTGAAAATACTAATCTATTATCATTAATTTTACAAATTATAAGCAGCTAGATATTAATTCTTAAAGACTACTAATGACTGAAAAAACAGAACTCCAAAATGCAGAGGGGGTAGAAGGAGCGTGCCAGGTAGGATGTAGACTCTGAACTCCCGGCACTGCAAGAGGAGCTGGACTGGAAAAGCAAACACATGTATGCTACACTCTGTAACCTGGGGCTCAGGAAAGTGTCACACCATGTTCTCTGCATCTCCTATGTCACAAGGTCAAGATGTTTACAGCTAAACCTCCCAGGTGCAGTTCCAAGTGGCTGTCTCGATGTGATCAGCTTCTGCTGCTGAGATGCGCTCATCCGTGTTTGGAAAACGGAATGGGTGGAGCCATTCTTGGTGGTTTTAGTGGGGCAGGCAGAGAAGCAGGGTGCAGGACATGCTCTGGGCTGTGGGGCAGCATGCTGGCCTGCACTCACAGAAGAGGCTGGAGAAGAGGCAGTAGCCGTGGATATGTTGGTAGACACGCTATCTCCACAGCATTTGCCTGATTATTGGCTGGCAATAAGTTATCTTGGCTCCTTACTCCTCCAACACAGTGTGTGCATGCCTTCATTCTGGTACTGAGTCCCTCTCTTCTTGAAAGCATCAAGTGGTTGCTAATCTTTGCTATAAATCCTAACAAACAAGAGCCAAAGAGGAGTCAGGAATCCCAAAGGAGCTAACGTAAGAAAAAGGGAAGTGGATCGCTTACAGTAGAGAGAGGTTGAACTTAAGAATTGCCTCAGCCAGAGAACTGATACGCGGCACTGCATGGAAAGCATCCAATCCCTGTTCAATACAGCTAGAAACCTCCGGGAGTATGAGAAACATAAACTTCATCATACATTTGAATCCTCTGAGCTGCCAAAGAGAAGCAGCTTCAGGTGGAATTGAGCAAAAGCAGGGTGGAAGAAAAGAAAAAGAAGTCTGTACCTTATTTTCTCCATGTGTCTCTTGAAAGCTGTTTGTCTAATTTGCTAATTGTAAGAAGAGTTGTAGGGATGATTCATGCATGTCTACATTGGAATTTCAGTACTTACGACAGAGATGTGCAGTGAGGCAAGGCTATCTTCCAAACTAAGAACATTTTTGTCAAAAAAAAAAAAAAAAGAGAATGGAAAATTTCATGAAAATTTAATGCTAAGATGGCTCTCTACCCTTCTTGGATAAAAGTGGTGAAAACCTGCGAAGAAAAGTCTGGTCAATTAACGCTTAATAAAATAGCCCCAAGCCTTGGGCAAATAGCTGATGGGTAGAGAATTGCAACCCACTATTGCTATTGTAATGAAATCTCAAATTCCAAAGGGCCAACTAGACATTTGGAACAGAAAGCAATCAAATCCATAGTCACCAGAAGGCCAGAGTCACTGTAGTCAGGTGACGGACGAATCAGCATTCACCAAATAACTAGCTAATGTCCCTGGATCACCGAGAAAACATCAGAGGAAGTAAAGGACCAGGTCCAGATGTCCACGACCTCCAGAGAGTGGGCTGCAGGTCCAGCAGCTGGTGCGCACCATGGAGAGTTCTGCAGAACACGGGTGCCTCTGCTGCATGAGTGCCCAGAATAAATGAGCAGGGAATCCTATCAATAATTCCACAGATGGCTGGGTAGGAGGAATTATTTGGCATGACCACAGATGTGCAAAACTTTCTGAAAATAGTTGTGAGGAGCATCCTTAAGACAGCCTGAAAACAGTATGATGAATGGGCAAAGAGAAAAGCTATGCAGGTTTGCCCTGAGGACGTCATTCTGCATAATTCCATTTTTTCCTTATTAAAATATGAAGCACACCCTTGATATGCAGCACGTGGTATGAACATGTGAGCAGAAGCATTCTAGGTCAGATGTATGCAGGTCACACAGCGGTACCCAACTGAGTGCTCTGCGACAGGAGCCACCAAAGGCGAGTTTTCAGTCTCAGCCAACATAGGAAGCAGTGCTCTAGTTGTCAAGGTGTTATTCAGGCGGCATAATCTGATCTCTTAGACCCACTGTCATTCATAATAACAAATAGTGAGTTATTGAAAATTCTACCATCTGCTATGATTCCATTGAACAGGCTAATGGGAAAAGTTCATATTGCTTCAGGTTTGCTAAGAAATATTAAACAATAAAAAGTCCTAGGAATGGAACAAGAGATAGCACTTTTAAATAAGAAAGCATTTGAAACTGGCTTGGGTTGGGGCTATTTTATCCAAAGTGAATTGACCAGACTTTTCCTCACAGGTTTTCACCACTTGTGTCCAAGAAGAGTAGGGAGCCATCTTGGCCTCAGTATTTGTTCCAATTCATTCCTTTTCTCAGCAGTGTCGTCAGCCCTGAAATAAGGTGGTTTGTGCTCAAGACCCACGTGGGATCTCACAGGAGCCCAGCAGGGAGTAATAGAGCGTCTCCCGGGGGTAGGCTGGGGAGAAAATATGTTGAAAGACTTACAAATATCTGAGTTCCAAGCAATCTCTCTTGCAGTTTTCAACATAAATGCTCACTTGATTTTAAAAGCATCTAGAAATAGATCACATGCAATTTGTAGCTTATTACAAAAATTGAAAACTGCTCTTCCCTGGAAGCTGCTGAAGTTTTGGAGTCAAAAGCAACCTCATGCAGACACCTCATGTAGTTTTTGTGGAGGAAAATAAGGAACTTGCTACTGCGTTTGGCTAGGTCCACCACCTCTGACGGTCCTTAAGTTGAAACCATCTGTTGGGTCCTAGACAACATAAGAAGTATAGTAAAAAGACACCTAGAAGAAGACAGAAAAAAAAGATATATTTAAAACATGGAACAAGGTTGATAGCCAGCAGGAGTTTGTACCATTCAAGGAATGATCATGATATACATACTGTTCCCTTTAAAAGACTTACTACACTACAATGACACATTGTCCAGAAGTATGGAATGAATGCGTTCAAACTAGGTGGAGCATTTTTAAAGGGATTAATGGCAAGGTGACTTTACAGTAATATTTGTATTTAATTATTAATGGTATTTTATGATCACTCCCACCTAGCAACAATTTCTGGCAAGTCAGAGTGTCACCATTTTCCTCACCTATCTTATTGATCAGCTGTGGCACCGTGTGTGACACCTGTGGCTCCCCCCCAAAGAGAAGGTGACTTTCTGAGGTAAATGTTTTGGATCAAGGAAGCTACAGCAGCCCAGAATAAGGCGCTCAGGAAAGAAGGCTTCCAGAACTGCTTCAGCAATGAGGTGAACGTGAAATGAGTGCTGCTGAAAAGTGCAGGGGAATGTTGAGAGGGATTAATGGGAGTGTGTCTTTTACTGTAATCATTTTTTCGTTTTGAATTTCAACCATTACCTATTCTGGTGTCTTTCACCTCTTGCATGTATTCAAATAAATACTTAGCTCCAATAACACAGCTCACCTATCTCCTTCCTATGGTCTCCATTGTATGACTCTTCCAACGGGAGCTAGGAAACAAGACAGCAAAGAAGGCTGACCCCTAGGTGTGCCCTTTCTGAATACGGAATTCAGCCTCCTAGCAAGGCCCTCCTGGAGATCATTCATGTCTTTCCATAACTGTGAGGAAAGTGACAGTGCCTGTGCTTTCATATGGATCCGGCTTTGCCCCTGTTGAAAAGGAGGCATCACCCAAGTGATGTCTTGGTCTCCTAATGTGAACTCACTTTCAGATCTAGAAGCCATTATTTAAAGATGAATCCAGGTCACAAGTAGATTCCAGCTGTTTATAGGCCATGACTGGTCATTCTCAGAGTCACTAAGTGTACCATTTGGATAGAGGTGCTTGGTTATGAGCCTGTCCTGTGTGGGGACAGCAGGGGCAGGCCAGGGCTCCTTTCCTTGAAGGATATGCTCTGTCACATGGAGATGACCAAGTAAATGACTGAAATGCCCCTGTATACACAGACAGGGAGTCAGATAAGATGATATTGCATGCTGAATGGATAGTAGAAAGCAGTTCCACCTTTAAGGAAATAAAAGCAGCCACTGGCAAACTACGACCCACAGGCTAAATCTATCTCACCATCTCTTTCTGCCAGTAAAATTGTTCTGGACTCTGAAGGTGACACAATTCTCCTTCATCCCATATCCAAGTGATTCAGGAGGATACACAGCCTAGGCCAGGAAAGGTCTCTACAGCAAGTCCCAGCTTGGTCTGGACAGCCTTGCTTCTGGACACTAAGCCAGAGGCCTTAAAGTATTAGGTTATGAAATGTGCTGAGCCACAGCATGAGGCCTTGATCTCAGGATCTACTGGGGAAGTCACAGTGAGGCTCTTGTGCAGGCCTTGCCCTCCACAGCAGAAGACCCCATACCTGTAAAACACAACTTGCTCTACTGAGCCACAGCGAAGCCTTGACGTAGCTAGTGTTGCAGCCTGCTTTGGGGGAAAGCAATACTGTTGAATCCAATTATTCTATCAGGGAAGAAGGGTACAGGTTAAAATGGTGATAAAGAGAAGCCATAAAGATCATGGCAGGCAGCAAAGGGGCCAAAATAGTTCAAAAGTCTGGGAAAAGGATGTGCTAGAACTACTCCCCCTAGAGCATCTCAGAGCAAGAGTAATACTCTCAGCTACTTCTGTCAGATCATATCTTGATGAATGGCCTTTGCTGGGAGAAATCATCTGATCTGTTTTCTCTGGAGAAGGAAAATGAAATTAACGCTTGTTTACAGACTCTTCCTAAAGACTCCGCCTGGAAAATCTGGAAAAAGATGTCATGCAGTGCCCCCTGGTGACTTCACTGGCCAATAACCCATCAACACTGCCAACTGTAGCGCCCACTTGGCTCATGGTTTACTGATGTATTTCCTACTTGGTTCTTTTGCAGATACACAGAGATGGAAATTAGCTTTTGAGTTGCGCAAAGTCTAGGCTGATGAAGTGTTTAGCATCTGCATACTGTGTGTAAGTTCATCAATATGGCTCCACACTGCCAAAGGACTGGCCTGGAACCATGACAAGCACACTGCTGTTGCCTGCTTAGTGTGCTGGATCTTGCTTTGCTCTTTCAACTGTATCATGTGAATGTAGCTACTCTTACATATAAACAGAGCCAAGAAATCCTGTGGCGAGTAAGAAACAGAACGAAATAGAACAGAAGGTGCCCATGGAACAATTGCATGAAACATGCAGTGTTTTGTGCTTATGATATACCCGATTCTTGCCCATGCCACAAATGCCTAATGACAGTAATACGCAGGGCAGTCAAATCAGTATGCACCTCTACCTAGTGGAGATAATAAGGGAGTATTAGAGAAGTTACTAGTTACTGGATTTAGCTAAAATATCCTTTCTGAATATTCATTATTGTGATGAATAAAACTAGCTGATGCAAATGCATGCTGTACCTCCTCCAGCTAGTAGTATGTTTGAAAAAAAAAAAAATGAAGTACTCCATGTGTAGAATAGAAGTTGCACCAGGTTAACAGAAGAGCACTCTCAGTATCCATGCCATGTGAGGACTTGCAGTCTCTCTCAGGGCTTTATTTTGTCTGTTCTTGCTCAACAAAACACACCAGGTCACACTAATTTAAACACTTTCTTATTATCTCTAGATAATAAGAGATATTATCTGTGGGCTGGGAGAGTCGGTTGGGATATTCTGATAGGGTCCTTTCACAGTTGCAGTCAGGTTTTTTGTTATTTATTTGTTTATTTATTTGGCATAGAGTCTTACTACACAGTTTGGACTTGTAGCGATCCTCCTTTCTGAGCCTCCCCAGCAATGGGATTACAGGCATACAGTATAGGGGATTGAACCTGGATCCTTGTGTTTGCCACACAGGCACTTAGACTGCTGAGCTATCTGCTCAGCCCAATCAATTGTGTTTTGAGCTGGTGTCTTTTTTAGTTCAACTAGGATGTGCGTTCCAGACAGCTTTTCACTCCATGTCCAGCACTGTAGGGGAACACACTGTAGCTAGCAGGGTGCTTTCTCCACAGGGCATCTCCACATAGACAGCGTGGGCTTCTTGCAACATAGTGGTCTGAAGACAGACTTTCAGGAGAGATGGACTTGCCCTAATGTGGATATTTTAGTTAGAAACTAAAGCATCCTCATGAGCCAGCCTTTTGAGTCATAGTGTAAGGCCCACCATGTGACATTGCTCAAGACTGAGTTAGGAACATGGGGATAGGATAGATGAAGATGCCACATCATGATGTCCCTGGGGAACCTGCAAGACATTCCACATCCTTCGGGTGCTATGTCAAGCATTTTCATCCCTCTGAAAGTCGTGTGGTATATATTTCCTCGAAAGTAATCAAGTGAAAGACAAACTTATGTGAACAGCAATGTTCAGGATAAAAAGTGGTCTAGGAAACTGATGTTCAGCCTGCGACTCATAAAGTTTCTATGAGAACTGAGTTGATAATAGGAGGGAGAGGATATCTAATGCAGTTGCAGGACTGCATCCCATATGGGTGTACAGACAGCACTTCCTGGTCTTGTTCTTGGCCCACGAAGTTTATAGCTGTAGTCTCATGGATAAGCTATTGGAAGTCCATCAAGTTAATTCTACTCTACCATACCTGGTACAACCCATGGCATGAATAAAGGCACATTTGTAGCTATGGTGAGCCAAGAGGGCCTGAGTCCAGCCATGATGACAGCTATCTGAACAAAAGCCTCGACCCAGGGTCGAATCTGGGTTTTATTCATTCATGAAGAAAGCAGTGGCTTGAGGATGAGTGAGGATTATGGGGAACTGGTGTGTGCTGTGCGCTAGGCCAGGTAGGAGGCCTGAAATCACTTCGTAGTAGGCAGAGAGAAGGGTTTGCAGAAAGAACAATCTGCTTTACACAACAGACAGAATTTAATGTCTTAGGGTGCTTCTGGCTGCCATGTCTAGTTTGTCAAGCCCCATGCAGTCACAGCCTCTGTCTCTGGGCTCATCCCAGCAGACAGTGAAGCTCATGAAAGGGAGCAGCAGGTGGTGGGTCCTGGGGAAACACACCTGCCCTCTTCAGAGCCCACCATCAGCTCCACTGCTAGACCTATATGCATTGCTTAAACCAGTTGAAAGAAGAAAGAAAAGTCCCAGCCAGCTCTGTGTACACCAAAGCAGGGAAATAGGGTCAGGCTCAGCAAAAATGGAAACAATTGCTCTACTTTTCTTTTCTTTTCTTCTTCTTCTTCTTCTTTTTTTTTTTTTTAAATTTTAGGGAATGTTCTACAGGGTGTTCAGAGTCTCACTACTAGATCAGACTCATAGTGATTCTCCCGTTTACAGCCTCCCAAGAGCTGGGATTATAGGTGCGCGCCACTATTCCCAGTCTCAATTGCCATCTCAGTGTGCCCCAGGGTTGGGGCTGGCACAGCAGGCCCAGGGATTTTACTCCTAGCCCTTGCTCCTGATTGCAGGTGCTTTAGTCCACTGAGCTATTTGGCCAGCCCCTCTACTTTCAACAAGAATCGCCCACGTGGTCCTCCACAGTTTTAATCAGCTTGTTGGATAATCAAGGAGTGCATTTGAACTTCAAAATGTAGAAATTGAACAGGGGACAAACATGTTTCAGCCAAATGATGCAGATCAAAGGGAACCTGGAGAATGGGTGTGAGTAGATGTCAGCTTAGTGGCACAGCACCTTCCTAGTAAGTGCAAAGTCCTGGCTTGATTCTCGTTTTTTTTTTTTTTTTTTAAGCCTGGCCAGATAGTTCAATGGATTGAAATGCCTGCTTAGGCAGATGCAGGAACCAGGAGTTCAATCCCTGGCCTGCTGTGCCAGACCCATCCACGGAGCGCGCTGAGACAATGATTGAGACTGGGCATGGTGGTATATGTCTGTAATCCCAATGATTGGGAGGCTGAAAACAGGAGAACCACTGTGAATCCTATCTGTGTAGTGAGACCCTGTAGATCCTGTACTAAATGCACTTAAAAAAGAAAGAAGAAAGAAAGAAAGAAAGAAAGAAAGAAAGAAAGAAGGAAGGAAGGAAGGAAGGAAGGAAGGAAGGAAGGAAGGAAGGAAAGAAAGAAAGAAAGAAAGAAAGAAAGAAAGAAAGAAAGAAAGAAAGAAAGAAAAGGATCCAACAGACAAGTGCACAATACATTTTCTGGTAGAGCAATCATAGGTGGACTTTGTCCCCATGGCAAACAGCACTTAGATTTAGATCTTTTAAAATCTTAAATAAAAAGGGAACACGTGCATTAATTTTCTTATCAGGGTGCTTTGTACTCTGGTATTTCTTACTGGGAAACACAGGTGTGCCAAAACTTTCTCCCTGGGCTGCTGATAATGACCCATTGTGGCTAAGAGCTGCGGCAACACGGACACTGATTCAGCTTCTTTTGCTTTCTTTTCAGAAGCTTCAGGGGTTTTTTTGTTTGGTTGTTTGTTTGTTTTGTTCTGGTTTTTAATGTATTTGGTTCAGGGTCTCACTAGCAGTTTGGAGTCATAGTGATCCTCCTGTTTTCAGCCTCCTCGGTGCTGGGATGACAGGCACAGGCCAACGTGCCCAGACTTGGTGGCTGGCTCAGCACACCCAGGAGTGGGGCCGGGGTGGCATGTGGTGCCAGGATCAAACCCGGGTCCCTGTGCTTGCCTAAGCAGGCGCTTAGTCCACTGACCTATCTCGCTGGCCCTAACGTGGCATGAACTTCTGTTTAGGTTGTAAGGGCCTGAGAACAGAGTAGAAAAGGCTCCCGAAGATAGATGTTTTGGGGGAGACAAACTCATCAAGCTGATGGGCACACCTCAGTGAGTCTCCTATCCAATCCCAGTTTTCTAAGTTGACTGATGCTGCTTGAGTGAGCTAAGGACTAAATTAGTAGTAACACCTTAGTCAGACTACTGGTAGGAACTGTAATCTTAGCCTCCTTAGAAAGGATTGAAACAACTGGATATTGTTGCTCCTCAACTGATAAGCTTTGCCCCACTTTTAACCCTGGTTAAAAACCTACTCAGTCACTGATCATTTACCTCACTCATTGGGCGTCTGCATTACTGTCATGTGGAGTCCCGTCCTCTCTGCTCTCCCTGGCATCCACTCAGGGGGGCCTTCTCCGAGCAGGCAGTGATGCCCCACATTGGGTTCATTACTGTGATCCAGGCCTGGGACCACTGATCTTCTACTCACAACTACAGACAAGGGTATCCTGTAGTCACAAGGAGGCCCAGGGTGGTCACAGCCCAACAACATGCTACAACACGAGGCATGGTGTCTCGGCTTTTATTAGGTGCACAACTTGACTGGAGGTGCACTGGTGGACTGCAGGAAGCAGCAGGGTGAGTTGCTGACATGCAGGGTTCTAGAACTGGTGAATAATGCATTTTGGGTAATCACACAAGGACGGATCTTGGCCTATCAGTAACTCGGCTGTCTGCTAAGTGGGCTAGACTGAATTTGCATGAGTCACAGTCCTCAGCTGCCATGTTATCTTGCTTCGGGTGCCAGAACTTCACAGGCTGCTTGCTGGCCTTGACTCTGGCGCTGGCTTAAAGATTAACCTGTCCCTAAGTCACAGCAGTGCTCACCACGAGGCATCTCGTTGGCCAAGCTAGAAACACTCCTACAGATTCATTTGGACACACCAGAAGTGTGATTTACTATTGTTTCAGGTGCCTTTCAACACAATCAAGTTAACAGCCCATAACAACTCTCACACTTTGCACAACAGCCCTCCTCCCAACCCTGCCACATCAGGTACTGAATTTCCAACACAGGAGTTTTGGAGGCAAAGAAACATTCAATCTGTGGTATTCAGATCTTGCAGTCATATAGTAGTTTCTACAATAATTTTTCTTTTCAAATTTGCTTTGACTATCCTAGGTTCTATGTCCTGAAAGAATCTTAAAATCACATTTTTAAGTTCTTTTCTCAGAAAAGGTGGTCTATATTTTTGTTAATTTTTTTCTTAAATCTGTAGATCAAATTAAAATCAAATTAAAATAATGATAACACAGAGCTGCCCAATAACAAATATGATGTTTTGCTATGTCTTTAATTTTTCTTGTTTTCTCTCTCTCTCTCTCTCTCTCTCTCTCTCTCTCTCTCTCTCTCTCTCTCTAGCAGAACCTGGGATTGAACTCAGGCCCTTGTGCTTGCCAGGGAAGCACTTATTCTACTGAGCCATCTCCCTAGAATATCATGCTTAATGTTGCGCATAATACTTTATTAAATATTTAATTGTCAATTTTTCATCACTAAAGCATAGATACACACTTAACATTTATACATTGGTCTTATATTGTAAAACTTTGTGAAATCTATTAAGTTTGGTAGCACTTTATATGGTAATTGGGTTTCTGTAGACACAATCATATCACCTGCATATAGAGACTTCTGCTAAATTCTTGTCCAATCTGAGTAGTTTTTATCTCCTTTCATAACTCTCATCCACCACCCAATAGCAAATGTAAGCTTTGACATTACCTTGACTCCTCCCAAGTACCATGTACTCATAGGTGAGGAGCCTGCTAGGAGGCTGGATTAGACTATTTGAGTGTGGATTAAGGGAGCTATGCTGGGATTAAGAGTGACAGATTCAGGGTGTGAGTAGCACCAACCAATAAGCTTGCAGTTTCTACATAAGAGGATAGAAAGAAGGCAGCTGCTACTGGTGGCTGCTGTTTTGCTGTCTGCTGTCTGATGGCTGTGGACTGTTTCTGCCCTGCAGTTCCCTTCTACCAAGCCACCCTGCCTTGAGGCCAGCCAGCGATGGGCTGAAACATGTACAGACTGGGAACTGAAATAGACTTCCCCTCCTTTACCTTTGGGTATCTCAACAATGAGAAAAATAACTTAGCAGATAGCGTACCTCCTTCTCTTGTTCTGTACTTAGAATGCATATGCAGTTTTCACCAGCGATCAAGATTCTTGTAAGATTTTTATAAATCTTCCTTATCAGATTGTGTACTTCTTCTTTGCACCTAGTTTACTGATGTTTTCTAATCAGAAACAGTATTAGATTTTGTTGAATTCATTGTCTGTATCCACTAAGCTTTTGTTTTAGTTTCTAAATCTGATAAAGTTCATAGCTTGACATTCAACATTAAACCAACCTTGCATTTCTCTGATAAACCATAATTGATTTTAAACCTTTATTATGTTATACATAGTTGGGGTACATTTGCTAAAATTTTGCTTGGAGTATTTCTATCCATGTCTCCCAATTAGGTTGATCTGAAAATTTCTTCTCTTGTAATACTTCTGTCTGGTTTTAGCTTCTGGGAATGTCTGTCTTCTCAAAATGGATTCTTTAACTTTATGGAAGAGCTTCTATAAAATCGGTATTACTTCCTCCTTGGTACTTAGCATCCTTCACAACAGCAGGCATCGATACCTGGGTTTTTCTTTGCAAAAAGTTAATTAAAATTTTGTTACTGGACCAAATGTGGCTCTTTGGGGGTTGTCCTTTTCAGCTTCAGTTATTATGACAAGCTTATATCTTTTAAGTATGTGTTTCCCAGTCGAAGCTGCTCATAATCCTAGAGTAATGCAGTGTGACCAATGACGGCAGTGTGGATACGAGGGGTGTGAGTGGGCCTGTGGGGGTGACTGCAGAAGGGACAGGATCTCCGGTTAGCGCCTTTAGCACACAACTGAGAGAAACCACTGTACAAAGGAAGGTGAAAATCTAGCTTTGGCAATTCAAAGTTTTATAGTTTATATTAAGAACAGAGTAACTTTGGGTCAGAGATAGAGCTCAGCAGTGCCGTACCTGACTGCTAAGAGCGAGGTAGTGAATTTGATCTCCAGAACCATAGAAAAATGAACACAGTACCCAGGGTAACAGATAGTGAACCTACACATGGGCCCACCAGCAGGGGCTCCATTCCACTAGAGCTAGTCTAGGTATTGCTCCTGCCACCTGTGCAACATGCAGGACAAAGACCAGTGCCGAGGCCCCGAGGCGATGTCCTCTTACAAGGGTATCAGTCAGCTGCTGGATGAAGAAACGATCACTCTGGATTTCTTGCATCCTGGATGAGGCATTGGGATCCAAACCGACATGCCTTTGGAAGTGAATTCACCTTGCTGCCTACAGCGGTTCAGCAAGCACTACCTTACACATTTCACAGAGCTTTGACCTATCATCCTATGTGCTACCATTTCAGACTAAGGAACCTACTTTATAACAAAGAGGGAACATGACTGTGTACTGCTGGCTCTGCTACAGAATACATGGCCCAAAGCTGCTAATCTAAGAGAACAATGAATTAACTTCCTGGGAGATATTCCAGCAAAGATGTCAGCTGGGAAATGGCACATGGAGCATGAGAAGGCCTCTTTTTATGGAAGTGTACATGTGAATCAGTGGTTGATCTGTGTTGTTGACCCACAGCAGGGAGAGAAGGCAAACTCAGGAGCCAGCAGGGACGTGGCAGTGGTCCTGGCCAACGTCATCTCCTCCCAGGGACTCCCTTAGAGGAATCTGTGCTTCCATCTGCCCCAGAATTAAGTCTTGTTGGTCTTGGAGTCTTGTTTGCCAGCGTGTATTTCTATGCCAGGACAGACAGATTCCCTCCAAATTTAAAAATATGGATTCTGTATGGTCAGTTTGTTCTCCTTGCACATTACAGTAGGATCTGACAGAACACAGGGATGAACGATCCTGATCCTCACGAAGAGTTAAAGCTGTCGCTACATATCAGCAACAGGGAGAAATACATTTAGCAGTAAACAGGTGACTTAACATTCACAAATCATTGTATGTCTACCCAAATATGACCCCAGCTGCTGAAACCTCATAAGGGTATAGTAACCAAGAATCAAACAGCTTAAACATGGCTCTTAGTCAGCATTTCAGGAAAGATAGGCAGCCTGGTATGATGCTGGCCAAAGGGAGGGAAAATGCAGTGGAAGAGTAATATCTTCATTAATTGTGATCTTGTGATAAGCAGAACTGACATCCTCTACGTGCTAATGCTGCTCTTGTAATTTTTTCTTGGGAATTTTAACAAATCTGAATCCTATAGAAGTTACGCTGCAGTAGAGCAGGTATAACTAGCAAGTAGACTCAAGTAGTGCAGGGGAAAGGCTGGAAGGAACACTAGTGGTTCTGTTGATGCCTCATCCAAGTCTCCTTAAATGACCTCCTGTTCCTTCCTAGATCTGTGGAGTACTGGCTGGTAACTCACAACTGCTCATGCCCAGAGAATTCCCCCTGCCCCACGGAGGCCAGTTGCCTCAGTGACTGCGCTCTACCCCCATCTCTCTCCCTGCAGCCCAACATCGCCATGGGCTGGATTATGTGTCCCATTGTCTCTAGTTCAACTGAACACATGCCCTGAGACTGTCACCAGGTGACCAGCCTCGACACTCCCCCCAAACCAGATTATTTTTGCTTGTGCTATTCTGTTTCCTTCAGTCTTTTCTTGGGGAATTACCACAATGAACAGGTAAAAATCCCTGTATCTGTAGACCCAGGTCAATTATTCCAATGAAGTGAAATAAATGCACAGAATGTTACCACACCCAGTTCCTGTTTTACTTCCATAGAGGTTAGAATCAGAAAGCCCTCAGTGTAACTGAGGTAGAGATGCCCCTGTCAACTTCATTGATTATAGAACTGTGGCAAGGGGTTCCCAGCTGACAGGATGTCAGGTGTCAGATAATTTTGCTCTGTTATTGTAACTCAATTAAAATAATGAAACATTAGATTCCCCAACCAAGATATATGGACTAGAGAATGAGTAAGAATTGAGTCCTGGCTTCATTCCCAGTTAAGTCAATATCTATTACAAATAAATAATTTCACCTGCCTATTTCATTTTCTTCATTTATAAATCAGAAATATTAAGAATCACCACATTAAGCCTTCAAAGCAAATTGTAAAGATTAAGAAGCTAATGGTTATAAAGCTGCTTGTAAATTCTCAATCATAAATTATTTATTATACAGGGGTTACGATTATGTGGTTTTCACCTAAGTAAACAGCAAAGCACTACATAAGATCATATTTAATCTTAAGATATCTGAGCAGATGGCATGCTGATGTAACCCCCCCCACACACACACATAATTACTAGCTCTTTTTCCTTGGTATATTTCTAGAATACATATGAAAGACATAATGTTTTAAAAGATGTCTCCGTTACTTTTCTCTCATTGTTGAGACAAAATACCTGATGCCCAGAATCAAGGAAGAAAACGTTTGTTTACCTCACAGTTTGTGGAGGTTTCAGTCCATACTCAGCGGGCTGCAAGGCAGCGTGGCCCACGGCACAGGGCAGCCCTTCCTGGGGGCAGAAGACAGCAAAAGCAGCAAGAGCACAGGGCGAGCCTTTTTCTGTCGCTTGCAGCACATGCAGGGTAACTGCCCTAGGCCAGGCGTAACACATGCCTTCTTATTCCCAGCTCTGAGCCTTGAATCTGTCACGGACTCTGGTTTCAAGCACCTCCATGACCGCATGAATCTTTGGGGCAGCATTTAGATACAAACCATAAAAATGAGGTTTTGAAGTTTAAAAGTAACAAGAAATCATGCAGAGGCATTTTTCAGAAATTTTAGATTAATTGCATTAAAGCTTTAAATAAAATAAATATTCATGAAAGAACATTCTTATATTATGAAAAATTGCAACTAACCAAGACCGATGGCAGAGAATGATGACAAAATGAACTATATTTTGTGAATATAACAGAATTAATTCTGTTGCTCACATGCAGTTTTTATATCACAAATACTTTAATATTTTGCTATGTAAAAGTTCATGATACCAAACTATAATATAGGTTACTCAAACTTTTTAAAAAATACTTGGCAACAGAAGCAAAACTGTGAAGTAATATAACAAAATGGCAACGAAATCAACAAAGGTTTTCATTTTCACGATTTACACAACCTAAATTTTCGGGATTTCTTTTCCAGCACTTCATTTCCTTATCTTGAAGAAAATCCATCAATTTATGTTGGGTTTACCTTAATAAAAAAATTCTGCTTTAATTCTGCTATAACATCTCGGCAATTCATAGATTTCCACTTGACATGACGCATTGTGAACAGGAACGTGGCAGTTTGACTGGAGCGAGAACTGCCTTGCAGACTGGCAGAGCACCGTCCAGGCGAGAAAGGTTGACCCGCGGGGAGCAATTATGGGGCGGGGAGTCACCCCGTGTGGGCGGCACCAGCCAACAAGTACGTGGTCTGGGTGGAAGGAAGCAGACGAAAGAAGGAGGACGCGCTCCTCTTTGGAAGAGCCCACCCTTGGGACAGTGGCATCCTTTGTTGCCGTGGCCCGCCCACGGGCCTTGCTCTCCGGGTTTCCAGTCCTCCGGCCCCCAGCGCAGATCCCCACCAGCAGCTCTCCCGAGAGCCCCAAGACCTTGGAGCCTGGACCGCAGCTGCATCCCTCTCGCTCCGCAGCTTCCATCCCTTTGGGCTGAGGAGATGCTAAATCTTCTCTCAGAAAACAGCTTGCCACTGTGGACGTTCATGGCTCCAATCCTGCACGCCTACCTATAAATCTCCTTGGGTAATTATATACATATATATTTTTATTCTGCTCTTCCAGAGTAATGTAACACAAATGACACTGTAACTTTACATTTGCTTAAAACTTTTAAACATACTATTATATTTCAAAGAAAGAGCTTTTCTAGAATCAACAAAATTATAAATGAATGCCACGCTGAGCCAAAGTTTCGTTTATGACATTTTGCTTCATCTCTCTAATAACTTAGAAGTGAAATTATTCGGGAAACATACATTGACTTCCTGATATATTCCAGAACCAATTTCTATAGTTTTTACTTAACTTTGATTTCAAACATATTTTAGAACATATTTTGATAGTCTTTGCAATTTGTTCTAAAATATGTTTGACTCTGCGGTGATAGATAATTTAGATTGATTTTATCGGCCTTTATTTCACCCACTGTTTAGCTGGAAAGGTGCCATTTCTTGAACATTTAGGTAGCTCGGGGTCTGTGAATTATTTGCACCACCTGAACAGCAGGTACAAGGGAGGCGGCGCTGAGGGGTCCCGGGACTGTGTTCGGTTCGGTCTCCTGAAGCGGTCGTAGCAGCAGTGGCTAGCCACGGCACGGCTTCCTGCGCTTCCTCTCTGAGTTGACGGAATGCAGAGAGAGTGATTAGGGTGGTAATCACTTCTGACCAAGGCTCATCCAACCTCAGAGGCAAGGTCAGACATAAGCCCCAGCCCAGTGTGTGTGTGTGTGTGTGTGTGTGTGTGTGTGTGTGTGTGTGTTTCTAGGTGTGAGGTTATGTTATTTTTTTATCATTCCTGGAAAATGCATGTTGACGTCATCCAACAATTTACTGAAATACACTGAAGTCTTTGTATTCAATAACATACTGCTTACCTATCTAAAGTGGATTCTGTTTCCAACAGTAAATCCTGCCTGATAATTTTTTTTAGTTGTTCTGTCCATCACACTCACTAAGATACAGAGCAACAGAAAATGTGAGGAAAAACCTACTGTTATTCAAATAAGTTCCTTTTTCTTGCTTCATGTATATTTTTCTTTCTTACCATCGCTACACGAGGCACGTCTACACCTGAAGGTACACACACACACACATACACACACACACGTGCACACACACTCCCACAAGTCTGTTGCGTGAGCATAATAATTGTAAAGCCTCAAAATTCATGCAGCATTTCAAATCCCAAATTTCTCTCTGTTATATATAGGGGTTGAATCCATTTTAAAAGTTCTTGGACTTTCTTTTTCCTTATCTTCGATAATTTGTGAGTTTGAATTGTTTCCTAAAATATTTTAGCATTGGTAAATGCTAATGTGCTGAAGTAAACACCACCAAAGATAGAGGAGGGAATCTTAAATATGCTTTCATTAATAGTGCTCTTACAATGCAAAACTCTTATGCACACAAGGAACCCAGGGAGCTGATAAAAAGATAATAGACAGCTAAGCACATGTGTTGATTAACAAATAAAAATTTTAGCCAAACAAAATACACATTTCTTCCTCAATTGTTATACTTATTAATTTTTAAAAAGACTTTTATTCTAACCACCTCATAAGTTAATTCTCAGATATTTTGAATAAATTACTGTATACAGTTTGACCTGTGAAAATACTGCCATGATGTTATGCTTTCATCAAAAAGAAGAATTACTTATATACAAGTTAGTTTGTAGTATGACAAAAAGTGGTTCAAATTTATAACAGTCAACAATATTAGCATATACTCATAGAATTAGTAGGAGTCTATATCCTAGTATGCTTAGAAGAAAAATCACATTTAAGGGGGCCTTCCCCTTAGTTCAGTTCTTTAAGTGGCTGCTTCAACAAAGCAGTGAGGCTCAGGTTGCTGTGGTTCAATCCCCACAACTCAAGCCAGCCAAACCTGCCCTCAGGGCACTCGGAGAAAAAAAAAAGAAAAATCACATTTAAAAATTGATTAATTGCATTAAAAATTGCCCCAAATTAAATATGTCATCTGCAAAATCATTTCCACTGTAAGAGCCAGCATGTCTTTAAGCACCCAGATTCTGTGATGCTTCTTTTGTAAGTTATCATTTAATCTCTTCTCCAAATTAAAATCTACACATACAATAGTAAGTTTAGAGGGCCTAGGGAGATAGCTTAGTGGAATAAGTGCTTGCCTGGCAAGCACAAAGTCCTGCGTTCAATCCCTGGTACTACTAAATAAATAAATAAATAAATAAATAAATAAATAAATAATACACTTAGAAAAAGGAAGTATCATTCCAACCTATGTTCTTGTTCTAGCTACAAACCCAAACCAGCTCACACTAAACTAAGACAAAAACTAGTTCTAATCAGTGACTAACTGATGACATTAAAGGCGAACTTTGGGCTCAAACCCACTGGAAGTAGCAGTCACAGAGCCAAGAAACAAGCCTACTGTCTACAATGCATGGCCGGACTACTTAGAAGAATATTCCAACTGGCCTCACTCTTTTGTCCTGTCCTCTGCTGCAGTCAGTTGTATGCAGTAGCTGTCCTGCAGTCTAGCCCACCACTTCCAGAGGATTCCATCTCACTGAGAGTAAAGTCAAAAGCATTGCCATAACCATTGAGACTTACACATAGAGCCATCTCTCCAGCCTCATGGTCCACGCTGCTCCAGTTCTGTTGATGTCCTAATAGTTCTTAGGAGTGTCCTTGTTCCTGCCTGGAGACTTCAGTAGGGAGTTGCCCTCTTGGTGGGGTGCTCCTCCCCTGACTCATCTCCCCTGCAATGCAGCTGTATTATGCCTTAGTAATGTTATAGCTTGCATAGGTAGCACATTAAAGAAGCAAATGCTTATTGTCCCTCATGATGCCTGTGCCTCAGGAATCTAAGCAGGGCCTCATTAGGTGACATTGCTTGAAGGTTCTCCAGTAACTGCAGCTCAGAATGCCAGGCTGGACTACAATTAACTGAAGCTTTAACATGTGCTGCTAAGCTTGGTATCATGGCTGGCAAATTGGTGCAAGATGTTGAAGATACTCAGAGGAAAAAAAAATGCCAATCAAAGATTTTATAACCTGCTAAATTGACCTTTAAATATAAAGGCCACAGGCAAGAAGTTAAAAGACTGCAAGAAGTTAGGATTAAAAGTAGGAAAATGTTGCAAAGGTTAAATCAGAACAAAAGTCTAAACTGCATGCATCACTAACATTAGGCAATGAAAAAGTCAAAGGCAAAGCATTTAATATACAGAGTTGATCTATAAGGTCACATCGTGGGCTCACACTCAGCCTCTGAGCATTGTCTGTAATTTCCAGAGTCAATCTGTAACCCAGAAAGCCTTGCTGCAGACACGCCTCTATCAGTGGTTCAGAAGGACCACATGGAGGGTTCAGCAAATGTAGTGATGGTAGTGAGATGCTGTATTGAAATGTGTGTATTTGTGTGTGTGTGTGTGAGAGAGAGAGAGAGAGAGAGAGAGAGAGAGAGAGAGAGCGAGCCCAAGGTGTGAAAGCGTCTAGTCCTTCAGAACTCTATACCCATAGCTGCATTCCTAGCTGTCTGTCTCTACTCAAGACTGCCTTATCCTCTTGGGTTTCTTCTGATTTTAACTCAAATTGTTTATTGGCAGTCCCTTCCCAGGGATGCTGTCAGCATGCCCAGACTTGGTGGCAACCTGCTTGGGGAACTAGCAGATGTCCTTGTTCTCTGATTCTTGCTTATAGGTCCCTCCCAAGCACACATCTGGGCTGAGGGGCTACTTCCTGCCTAGTGCCAACACTCATCATTCTTTCAGTATGCAATTCTAATGCAATGCATTGTTCAAGCACATAACTGTGAAACATGAATATTTTCCTGTAGCTGAGAAGTCATCATTTCTATAATTTTATTAATTGGCCCCAATAATATATCCAACATGCCTAATGTTTAAATTTGAAAATGTATATGTGAAATTTTTGCTATCAAAAAATTAAAAATTGAGTATTGAATTGAGATCACTTACATTAAACTACAAGCTTATTGTTCCATTATCACATCTGTAAATGTATTATTAACTCATGTTGTTACTAATCACTCTTGCCTTTCCACACAAAGAATTTTATGCTTATGTGTTACTTGCCTAGAATTTTCAAACTTCTTCATTATAATAGAGTATCTATTTATAATGTCATCATATAGATTTCTTTAAAAAATGTAAGCAACCAAGTAAGTAGAAATATTTTGAAGTTCTGAACTAAACTAAAAATGTCTGATGGAGTCTGGAATATTTCCCAGAAAGAATCCATTGAATACAGGTTACCATGGTGATTAGCAAAAATGTGGAATAAAGTTCATCTCATGATAATTGCCACATATTTGCAGCTGAAGTGCATCTTTCAGTTTCAGCCTCAGACTTTGAGACCATAATAATAGCTCTGGAATCTGTGTTGTATATTTAAACCTATAATATTGTGCAGAGACGCATCTAATTCAGTGGAGATTCTTTTTTGTGGTGACCAACATTATAATTTTTAAAAAAACTTATTCCTATTTATTGGAATTTCTTATATAATTAATTGAGATTGTGTTTGGTTGATTCTTAAGAAACAGAATTTATAATGTCCCTAAATCCACTTAAAGATAAAAGGAAATCATTTTATTTTAAAATCCTCCCCCTTTAGGAGGAAAGCTAAATTTATTTTTGAAGCAGCTGAATGCTCATGCTTTATAATTATTTCTGAAGAAGTTCATGGTCTAATGCCAACTTTTTGTGAATTAATAATAAGTTTTGATAAACTGAGAAAATCAGAAAGTTAGTGCCTTTAAAATCTGTTTTAACTCTTTGGGGCTGGGAGAATATTAAATTTACAATGTGACAAGCTGCTAAGACTGTAGTATGTGACATTGAAATCTCAGAAATATACCCAATCAAAGGTTCCCAATAACAGAATCGGAACAACTATGTCAACATTCTTTTGTTGTATGCCATTAATTTGTGTGAAGTTTTATGATTATAGAATATTATCTTTTTTGGAAAAATCCTCTATTTAAAGTAATATTAAAATTAAAACAGTAACATTAAGACCTTTTATGGGAGCTGGGGAGATAGCTCAGTGATCTAATACCTGCCTGGCAAGTGCAAGATCCCAAGTTTGATCTCTGGTACCTCATGCCCTGCTGCCCCAAACCCTAGGCACAGTGCGCCAGGTGAAAAACAGAGTGTGGTGGGGCTCCCCTGTAACCCTAGCACTGGAGAGGCTGAGACAGGAGGATCACTGCAAGTCAAAGCTGTGAAGCAAGACCCTCTAGCAAATATTTTTTTAAAAAAAAAAAGACCTTCTGTGTCGCACACAGTTCATTTAATCATCACAATAATACTAATAAATGGGCTACTAGTGTTGTTCATTTTAATGTAACCAAGGCACCAAGTATGGAAGGCATTTGATTAACATCACACAACACAGGGCAAGACCAGAAAGCAAACTCAAGTAAGTAGGCAGGAACCAGCACCCTCGCTCTTAACGACAGAATGTTCCTGGGCCAACATGTAATATTATCACCCCCAATTTACTGAGCCCAGGGAAGATGTTCAAAGGAGCCAGGTAATGGCAACGCTAGCACTATCATCAAGTACAAAGGCGAAATTCAGGGTTACCCTGGCTCTCAACCTCAGACACTGCATTATTAGTTAATGGTCTTTGACTTGAAAGCAGCCGTCCTTTCTACCTGAGTAATTGGGGACATTGCACAAGGTTTCTTAGACTAGTTCTTAGGGTTACAGCCTTCCGAGTGGTCTCCCATATCCCTATCCAGAGCTGCGTTTTCACATATTCAATGTTTTTATCATATACAAAACATATAGTATGAATTTAGTATATGTGGTCATGCCTCAGAAGACCAAAGTAGAAAGGGCTTTCATTCCATTTTCCTTTTACTACTGAGAAGTCTGTGAAATCAGCCTTTATGTGTCAAAAGAAACTTCTAGTATGATTAAAATAGGCCATTTAAAATTAAGGCCGGCCAAATAGCTCAGTGGATTAAAGCGCCTGCTTAGGCAGACACAGGGGCTGGGAGTTCGATTCCAGGGCCTGCTGTGCCAGCCCCACGCCTGGGGAGTGCTGAGACCTCGACTGAGACTGGGCGTGGCGGCACACACCTGTAAACCCAGAGCTATAATCCTGGCCCTGGGGAGGCTGAAAACAGGAGGGTCACTATGAGTCTGATCTACATGGTGAGACCCTATACACCCTGTTCTGAATACAATAAATAAATAAATAAATAAAATTAAGGAAGAAGGTAAGGGAAGCACAGTCTTGCACAGGTTCAGAGAACTGAGAAATTAACTTTTCGTGGGATGAGCAGAGAAGGGAGGAAGGGTTTAGAATGCCCCAACTTGGTTTCTCATATCTCTAACAGGAGTGGCCACACCCATGTGTTCACTCACAGCTCTGACACTGGTCTTCTGAATTATTATAACTCAAATGAGGCACACACTTTCTAATCCTTAATCTTCACATTGGCGTCATTGCAGATTCAGCACATGCTCCTTTCATAATGAACACTTCACCCTTGAGAGTGTACGTGTGGACGGCATTGTGTGGAGGGATAGAAGGGGAGCCGTTGAAATTAGTGTCCAGTGCTTCATAAGAAGGCCAGAAGTGGGAGGAAGACATGCCCTCCCGTTCACCCCAGTCCTGCGCACAGGCGACCACAGAAAGGTATGCAGTGCTTGTGGAAGACAGAAAAGCATTAGGAGCCCTCCAGGACACAGCTAACGGCAACGCTCCGCACTCAGGGTATGGCTAGGAAGGGTATCTTCATGTTGCTTGAATTTTATATTTAAATTAACAATAATTAGATGCAACTGCTATATTTTTAATCATTTACACTGTTCATTAACAATAGAAGAACACCGTTCAGAAACACGCTCCCCCAGGCGCCCCGTGGACCGCTTGTCCCGCACTGATGCGAGGACCTAGGCCTGCTCTTTGCTCATGACTGCACCTGCGTGTGCCCAAGCAGCATCGCTGTATGGATCCCGCAGCACAGCACAGCAATGTACTTCAAAAGTACAATGAACATCTTTTTTTTTTTATGTGTTTGGTCTAGGGTCTCAGTACACAGCTTGGACTCATGGTGATCCTCCTGCTTTCAACCTCCTCAGTGCCGGGATTATAGGCATGCACGGCCACACCTGGTCCCCATGTCCTGGCCAGCACAGCCTGTGGTGCCGGGGATCAAACTCCTGTCCCCGTGCTTGCCTAAGCAGGTGCTTATTCTGCTGAGCTGTCTTGCCAGCCCTTGAATGTCTTTTTGCTAATGTAAAACACAGTTATAAAATTAAATCCCAGCAGCATACAAGCAGTAGCAAATTACAATAATTCTAAGTACAAAACTTCAAAAGCCTTAATATTCGTGGTGGGATGATTGCAAATGGGAATGCTTTTCTGAGCTTTTATAATAAATACTTCACCTTTGAGAGTTCTGCGATTGGTTTAGTATTGGTAAAGCAATGAGCCGACATATTACTGTCTATTGAAGTCCATAAAACATTTTACAAATTAGTCCTCACTTGTATTTAAAGATTAAAAGCTCCAAATAAGTGATTTTTATTACTATTAACTAGCTTACTACTTGTCTTTTAAAAAATAATAGTTATTTATGCCCTTACAATTCATATTTCACTGCAACTACTTAAGTTGTGAATGTTTTTTAAAAATAGATGACTAATATGAAAATATTTAGGATTTTATCTTCCCCACCTAGCAAAAGTGTGTTGAAATTTTTATGGTTTGGGAAGAATAATCTAGATATCATCTGAGGAAATGATGGGCTACTGTACTGGTAACTCTTTTCTGATGATATTTGAATATTTAATATTCCCCAAGAAAGAGCAAAGAAGAAGTATACGTGCTAAGGAATAACTTTCCATGCATTAAATTATTTAACACAAGTTAAAAATTATGAAGTTGTTAGTTCACTACTAATGTGAAATAAGCTCTGTTGTATATGTTATTACATTATAGAATATGTAGTCTGCAATCCGGCAGTTGGGGACTGAGGCAGGACAGTCAGCCAGGTCAGTTCCAGGCCAGCCTGGGCACAGTATGAGTTCAAGGCCAGCCTGAGCTACATAGCGAGACCCTGCCTCAGCAAAACAAAAACATAATTTGTGTCTAGAGGAAGTTGCAGCCTTTTTTTTTTTTTTTTGCAACAGAACAGTTACTGCTGATGTAGCAAATAATGAAGTACAAGGAAGCCAGGCCAGGCCAGCTGTGAGTTGTGGGAGGTCACCACACCGTTGCAACAGGACTCATGCCCACAAGCCCTCTCTCAAAGCTGAGAGTCAAGCTTGCATCTCATCAAAATAAGTGACTCCATATCGCAGCCCTCCCACTCTTCACAAGAATAGAAACTCCAAGTGTGAAGTTGCCAAGTGCTAAGTGTGTTAGTAATCCAGACTGTTCCAGAAGAAAAAATGATGCTCTTTCTGAGCATAAGTAACTTGGAAGAAAAAGACTTTCATGAAACACTAACAGCAGGCAACACTCAAATTCAGACAGAATGTCGTCACATCACACACAGGTATGCTTCACAACCTACCTGCTTAGCAAGTGTTCGGATTTACGGCTCTCCAGTGGCTGAGTTGCAACTGGTCTTTGGTTGTGCCACCTGTTTATACAGCACTGTAGTTTTGCTGATTGTACTGTCCATTACAGCCCCGCGCTTTTATGTTCTGTTGTGCATTGCAGTACTGCACGGAGCAGTTATGCAAATACAAGCAAAGCCATCAAACTGCAATTTGTTGTGACTACTAGTCCTGAATGTTGTAATGCACACGCTACACTCCTCACTCAGCGACCAAGCACGTAATGACTTAGGCTCAGAAACATGATTCAGTCTTACACATGGAATACCTGTAGTTCAATATTTCTTATAAAGGTTTTCAAAAATCACTTTCTCTCAAGTGCGCCTAACTTCTTTAAACAAATTAATCATCTTACCTACTTTGCATATGTTTATTAGATTCTTTTCAATATTTATTTCATAATTTTCCTTATTGCATCTATCTTCATCATGAATTTCAGAATCTTAAATAATACACTAATCTTGTGCTATGCATCTCTCTGTTTCCTAGCATATTGCCTGAAAAGTAATTATTTGTTGAATGAAGTCCTTCACAGGCAGCTTTCCAAGGCATGGAATGTTGAGCATATTTAACTGATCCTTCCTTATTTGCACCAAGATGCCACTGTAACAGGTATCATCTATGAATTCAACGCAGGAGTGGTGGCATCTGAGTACAAAATGCACAGTTTGTCACGGGTCTAAAATGTCATGCACACAAGTATGCAGAAAGCACACATGGGGGGCGATGGGCAGCGGGTACTGTTGGCAGAACGGCACAAGATTCTCATTAGAAGAGGCTGTTTGTTTTCCAGTTTCTCTCTACATGAAAGATGTTTATGTCTCCATTTTCACAAAAGACAGAACTGTGGTAACGGATGCATTTCACCATCTATGCATTCATTACATTTTATTTTAGTTCATGAGTCAGCCAGTCTCGGTTTTTTCCCTTTTGTTGACTTGAATGAGTGAGGTTGTGATATCAAGAGGCGTTTCTATTCTCCACCACCATGAAGCCCCTATAGATGAGTGCTGGTCCCTGGGGGAGAACGACAGTTCAGATTGACTGTGTCGGGCAGGGCAGACACACCCCAAGGGCAGGACTTTTTATTGGGATGTAATAGCTTCTTTTTTAAAAATAAAACTTCTTAGTAGAGAGAAAAATCTCCCTATGATTAAATTGATCTCACCACTTTCTAGATAAGAGAAGTCTTATAATAATAAATTTTCCCAAAACAGTTTGCTCCAGGAGAACATGTATGGTAGAGGTGGTCAGCCTCCATTTCCTACCAAGGGAATTTGATTTAGGACACTTAAGCCTTTCTAAAAATTCCAGTAAAAGAAGGAACTGTATATGATCCCCAAGTCATATACACGTCTGGTCTTTTTCTATTCAATAATTTCCCGTTCATCAATTAGTTCATAGGTAAAATATTTGCCCTCTTGCTTTCAAATGTCAAAGCATTTTCTGTGAAATTGGTATTGTAACAGACATATAATTCTGAGATAATTTTCATTAAGAAAGTCCTTTCATTGGAAACCCCAGCATGCTGAAGCTTCATTTACCAACTATTCAGAAATCACGCTGAGTTGGCACTTGGTTGGCAGCCTACATTCAGTTGCACTATTGTAGAACCACTTATCCAATTTAGAGAGTGCTACAGTCTAATTCAGCATGATATTTAAACAATATAGAAGCTTTTCAGAAAAGCAAAATATGAAGATCAGTATTTGTGTCACACTGAATTACACTAAATATTGATGTAATGTCATACAAATTGGAAGAGCTTTGCTGTTTTCCTTGTAAGGCCTCATGATAACCAGCATTATCTGTTGTTGCTTTCTTGATTTCAGGAATGCTTTCTACAAACCTTCATTGCTACGATTGGTAGTTGCAACCACTAAACCAGACCTGTCGCATTGAGTGGAGTAAGAATCATGGGATAGATCAATACAGCCAAGTTCTGAACGTGCCAGTGGAAGATGCAGTTGTGGCCAGTAAACTGGGGCGCACAGTCCACAGTGACTGTGAGTGGCACTACCCAAAAAGTTTCCATCCTCAGTGGGCTGAGAAGGAAAAAGAACAAGGACCTGTGCCCACTGTGGGAGACCTGCAGGGCCCTTGGACTCCAGCCTTTCACAGCCAACTCACACCTAATGCCTTCCCAGGCCTTGGACCTTGGACTGGTGCTGCACCCTTGACTCTGGTGTCCTGTGGCTTCCAGGTTCTGGGGAGGCTGAGCCACGGGGGAATCTCCTGCCTCTGACGCTGTGAGCTACTTGATAAATCCCCTGGGGTAGCCACGTCTTTTTCCTACTGATTCTCTTGCTTTTGAGAACTCTAGCGAAAGCAGTAGTTAGAAGAAGAAGAAGAAGAAGGAGGAGGAGGAGGAGGAGGAGGAGGAGGAGGAGGAAGAGGAGTAAAAATGAAGAAGGAAAAAAAATTAAAACAAAACTATGGGCTTTATGGGTAAAAGATATTTGGATTGGGAAATGTAGAAACAATATAAATTCTTAAACAGTGTTCTATTTTTATTTACATGTTATAAATGTAATGTCAGTGTTTGCTTAACATTCATATCACCTTTAGTAGGTCAAGAAAATTGATGTATACTATAGATTGATATATAGAAATTGATATATATAACTTATTGAATATATTATGTTAATTAATATGTATATCAATTTCCTTTAGAATGTCCAAGCAATTATTATTAATATGTATTGGATGGTAATTTAGCAAAAGGCAAATATATTTTTAATAGTAGCATTTAAGTGAATTAAATGTTTGTTAAAAGTAACAATGATCACATAAGTTTACAACAGTTACAGTATAGTATGTGAAAGTCATTTGATATACAAAAACATATAAATTGATACAATGTACTAGATACTGATCTAAGTCTTGGGAAAATTACCATTAAAATCATTAAAATTTTCTTCTCCTTTGGTATTATACTGTATTCCTAAGGCATAGAAACATAAAATGAAAATAAATAAGTAAAATAAGATCTATGGAGAAAACTTGAAAAAGAAAAGGATGGCAGTTAATTTTAAAATAAGCTGACCAGAACATTGTACTGATCAGATGTTAAAACATTTACGTAGTTGTCATGCTGCGCAGCTTCTAGAGCTACCCAGCGACCCTCCTGAGATGCAGACAGGAATCTACGGAAGCCCCCGAGGGCCCCTGGTCCTCAGCCCGCCCTGCACTGCTTTGCCAGTTACCTCTCTGAATAACTGCGGAAACAGCGAGGGCAAGAACAGGATGCCTCACTAAAGTGTTTATGTACATTTTTCCCAAGAAAACTTATTAAGATTGCGTGTGAAGATGCAGGGAGTGCCTTAAAATGTTTTCCTTCTGATATTTACAAGTAAAATATATTTAACCACTGTAGTCCATCAAAGAGAGTAATTTTCATGACTGTTAAGATTAACTCTAAGGTTCTTTGAGATTTTGAGGCCTAGTTACATTATGGCAGGGTGACATTGTGGAGAAAGTACTGTTTTGAAATAGAATTTTTTTAAGATGAAAAGAAATTTATAAACTAAGAAGGTTATAAAAGTAAGCCTTGGGCTGGCCAGATAGCTCAGCGGACTAAAACGCCCACTAGGCAGAGCGCAGTGGCCAGGGTTTAATCCCGGAGGCTGTGCCGGCCCCCCTCCCAGGGCGCACTGAGCCAGCTATTGAGACTGGGCGTGGGGGTGCACGCCTGTAATCCCAGCGCTTGAGAGGCTGAAAACAGGAGGATGACTCCGAGTCTGATGTATGTGGTGAGAGCCTAAAGACCCTGTAGACCCTGTACCAAATGCACAAAACAAAGTGAGCCTAAGCAGATGAAAGAGCTGGAAAGATCCGTACCATGGTGTGTGTAACAGCAAAATCTACCAGGACATGTAGTTTTCTAATAAACTTCTGAGGAAAACAAAGACCAAACACATTAAAAGAACATTGAAATACTTGCTTAATTCATTTTATTCCTAGCACAAAACAAGTGTGATATGAGTCTTTTTCTGATCCCTTTCTTTTAATTTCATTGACAGCAAATAATCAAGGAGAGATTATTTCTCTGACACAAATTATGAGTTAAATGCAAATAGTAACTATTATGGCTGACATTTGTGGAAGAGGGTAGTATCTGTGAGCTTTAATTATAAGTGACCCTGACAGCAACCTTATGAGACAAAAATTATTTTATTGATGAAGAAATGGAGGCTTAGAGATTTGTAACCTGGTTAGGATAAGACAACCAGTAAATAACAGAGATAAAAATCAAAGCAGAGCTGCAGTCTACCTTCCTCCTTCTTTTAAGAAAGGGCCTTGTATCCGGTGGTGCAACCGCAGAGACATGTGTAAAGCTAAGGATTCGGAGAGGAAACATATACATTGCCAAAATAGTTAGAAAACGTAAGAAGCATTTTGTATTCCTCAGTTATAAGAGAAAATAGTAACACTTGTAGAAAACTTGAGGTTGTATGATGTATATAATTTTACTTCTTCCCTTCTTTCTTTCATGCATTTATTCTTTCATTCCAGTTACAGAACTGGATGGAGTACAATATGTACAATGCGAATAAGAACTAAACTTAAAATTCAGATAGGAAGGGTTTCTGGGTCACCGACGATGAACTATCCAGTAGACACTTAAGGGAACACTGAGTCCATGCACATAGGTAAAATGGAAACAGAAAGAGGGAGAAGAGAGGAGAGAAGAATGGGTCAAAGAACGCTGATCAGCCATGACCTGCCTCAGGAGGGGGTTGGGGCGGAGAGCATTTGCCGGACAGAAAGTGGAGGGTGCTGCTTCCAAGCAGAGGCCAGAGCACACGCCTAAGCGGGCACAGCCATCTGTACTAGAAACTGGCATGCTAGGCTGGTGAGGCCAGGATCAGGCCATTTACCTTACGATGGAAGGCATATAAGTAATAATAAATAATAATAATTATAACAATCATATAACAACATGAAGCAGAGCAAATGTGTCTAGACATTTTTATCTTGTTGTTGTTGTTGTTACTGGGCATTAAACTCAGGATTCCACACTTGCCAGGCAGACGCTGTACCTCTGAGCTAAATCCCCAGCTCTGTATCTTATTTTATACACAGGAGTCAAGAGAAATCTCTGTGGAAAAATAGATTTGATCAGATAAGCTAGAGAACCAGCTTTTAGCCAGATTACTTAAACCAAATGTCAGCAAGTTATTCTCATAAAAAGTCTGAAATATATTGCATAACTTTATGACAAACTACTAAATTGTGCCATCGTAGTTTGAAAATAAAATGGCCATATATGATATATAAACAAATCGCCATAGATGACTTCCAGGCAAACTTCACAAACTCAGGAGAGAAACAATCTCACCCCTCGATCTGTACTTTGCAAGGCTCCATTTTAAAGAAGCTCTGAATTTGGCAACACACATAATCACTTGACAAATTTTAAAACAAATATAGACAGACAGACAGACAGACAGACAGACAGACAGACAGACAGACAGACAAATAGAGTTGCACACCAAGAGATTCTGGTTTACAGTTTGAGGTCTGTGGTTGCCCTGTGGTCACCAGCTGTCCCTTTTGCCCACACAGAGAGATTTCTTCTATTTGGGACTTCAAATACTAAAAATAGACTTGCTGGCAAACCAGAAGCTTTATTTCCTTAAATAGGCCTCAGCCTCATGAGTGACAATATATCCATCCAAGTGTCAACCATTATTTGTTTAATCATTCTTTTATCCCTGTACTCTTTTTCTTTCTTTTTCTTTGGTACTCTGATGCATAAATTTTGGAACTTTTGTTATTATTTTATTGTGCAAGCTCTTTTTTTTTTTGCATGTTTTCTCTTTGTTGCTCATATTGGACAAATTCTACCTAAACTTACTAGTTTTTATCTTTAATTTTCTCTACCCTACTACTGAATCCATCCAGTTAAGTTCTATTTTCGCTCATTTTCAGAAGTACACTTTCATTTACTTTTTAAATAATTTCTATTGGCTGACTAGTTTTCTTTTTTCATGTTTCAAAAGAGTTTGCAATTAATTGTTGAAGCATATTTAGGATAGCTTATTTAAAATCCTTGTCAAATAATTTCAAAACACAACTCATTTTAAAGTTGTATCAATTGACTTTAAGTTTCAAATTGAAGCTGTGATTTTTCCTTGTTATTCGTATGACAAATGATTTCCAATTGCATTCTAAGCATTTTGTCTATCATGCTAGAAGACCTTGGAGCTTATTTAAACCTATTATCATAGCAGTCACTCACTGTACTAGGTCCTGGTCTACTTTCATTTGTTGTGGCTACAAAGATTTGAGAGATTTATTCTGATTTGCTTGCTAAGTCTGGTTGCACTGGGAGGCATGCCACTTTCTGCTGGTACTGGCTATAAGAAAAAAGGATCTCTTGGGGGGAAGCTTCCTGTGTCTTTTGGTAGAGAAGAGACATCCCGGGTCTACTAAGGAGCGGGCTACTGTGGCAGTGGGAGCGGGGTGCTGACTTTGTTACTTGGGCTCCTACCGAGACACTGGGGAGCCCTGAAGTCAAGACCTCGGCTACTGTCTGGTGCTCACTGCTTCCTGTCTGGTGCTGCTTCCTAACCTGCTTCCCTTCCCCAACGATGTACCTGCTCTGGAGCAGGCCAAACACAGGTTAAACTCCGTGAAACCTGAGCTAAGTTAAGCCTCTCTTTCCTGGAGTTTTTCATGTTCTGTATCATGTCTCAGCAAGAGGAAGGCTGATAAAGACAAACACAACCCTTTTCTTGACTCAGGAAAATAGTTTAGCTCTGTGCACCAAGATAAATGAGCCACAAGGTCAGTGAGATTTTACTGGTGAACTTTTCATTATATATAAATGTCCTGGTCTCTCTTCATATCATTCTATTTTTATGGCGATTTATTGTTGGGATACTTGGGAAAGAGCCCGCCTGTCTGCACTGTGTGTCTTGTCTTCCCAGGGCCTCTCACATACGAATGGGTGAGCTACGGTAGAGCTAAGCCCCCTGTGTCCACATGGACACCTGCAACCCAGCAGAAAAAGAACAAAGGGAGAAACTTGGATGTATTTTAAGATTTCACAATGAAGGGTTTACATTTCTAAAGAAATAAGAAAGTAAGCTTATACTTGGATAATTAATTCAGGCAGCAAGTAGCATGAAAACAATTATGAATAGAGCCATGAATGGGATGTATGTGTAGCTACATCAGTGGACTTTATAAACGCCGCAGAAATGCCCCAGGTGAGGTGGATTTGAATTTGATGAAGTCAGTGGACAGCAGGCCAGCAAGGCTGGAGTGTGGCTTGCCTTGGATCCACAGTCACAAGGCAACACTATTAATCTGTGCGCCCTCTTTGCCAGAGGCCGATATCATCTTATCTGATGATCAATAAACCAACTCCAGCTAATTTCATACCTTCTGAGCTCAACCTTCCTGGTATATCATGACCATGGTACATTTTGGGGACAGATGTGAGGATAAGGTGACCCACACAAGTCCCTGCCACTTTATTGACTTTACCACAAGAATGGTAGTGAAACAAGACCTATGTGTTACAACAAACAAAACTTGTCTTCCTAGATAAATGAAAAACTTCAAAGAGAGCAATAATGAAGACAAGAAAAAGGAAACCAAGTGAAGATTATGATGACTAGATGGGTTTGCAATTCTGCATGTCACCACAGACTCAGCAACTGTACTTCACTAGGACTGGGTTGGCTCGTCATTTAGGTGCGTTCTCATTTGAAGGCTTCAGTTTAAATGGCTGGGTGATGGACACAACAAAAAATATACCCCTTAGGCTGTCCAAATAGCTCAGAGGATTAAAGCCCCTACAAGCAGACGCAGGGGCCACAGACTTGATCCCAGGCCTGCCATGCTGGCCCTGCCCCTGGGGCACGCTGAGACTGCTATTGAGACTGGGTGTGGTGGCTCCCGGCTGTAATCCCAGCTCTTGGGAGGCTGTAAACAGGTGGATCACTATGAGTCCAATCTAGTAGTGAGACCCTGAACACCCTGTAGATCCTTCCCTAAAATACAAAAAAAAAAAAAAGAACAAAAAACAAAACACAATACATTCTTATAAAATCTGTTATACCATATATTTCTGTATTCATTTAAAATGACATTTCCTATATAGTTTTTAATGTTTATAAAGTATAGAATAGCTTTCATACAAGGGATTAAAAATCTGAGCACTCTTTCAATCCACAAACTGAACACTCTTGATTATCAATCCCATACAGATTAATGTTTCCAAATGCTTTTGAGATCCAGACTATCATTACCTGACTGTTTTCAGAGGATGAATTGGTGCACAGCTCAGACTTGGGCAGTGGGGGCTAAGTGCAGGTTCGCTGGATCCAGAGCCCACCCTGCTTGTCAGGAGGGCACGCGTCCACATTATGTTGGCTTTTGATGCGGTGCTGATTGGCTTTGTGGAGAAGAGAAACAAATGAAAAGTGACAAGGCAGTATGGAATAATTTGTTCCAAGGTGTGCTGTAGCGGCCTTTCAGACCAGTGCCTAATTCAGAGAGGGACATGTTGAAAAACCTTTCTGAAGACAGAAGTGGAACAGAACCGGGATTTGAGCAGCTTGAGAAAATTTGCCATAAAAAGAGCAGGTGGGAAGGATATTTTAGGCTTGTTGATCAAAATATCTATTCCGAAGGTACAATCCTAAGGAAAAAGACTCAGGGTGGAAATTTCTGAAGGTTGAAGTGTGAAAGAGGTAAAGCAGATTATAGTACAGAAGATTTTATGTATCTTGTGGTGGGATTTTAAAATGCCTGTAGCTGCAACCATTAAAGGATCTCAGATGCTGGCATTGTTAACAAACTCTTTCTGACAGCAATGTGGGCATAAATTGAGGTGGAGAATCTGCATATACATGGAAAATAGTGCATCGCTGCAAAGCTGTATTGGAAGGTGACAGAAGCAGCGAGAGCCGAACAGGAGCTGGTGGGGAAGGGAGCACTCCAACATCGAGCCCCCAGGGCTAGGAAGAGGACTTAGGGTTGAGGAAGAGATTTTAGCAGGGACAAAATTTCACATACTCAGGTGCTAGAACACAAGAAGAGATAAAACCGTGCTTGCAGGATTGGAATCCCCGTGCATAGATCGCCACCTGATAATTTTCAAATCGTGTCATCAGTGAAAGACACTGAATTCTACGTGCAGTCCACTTTTCCTTAATGCTGCCCAGTCTCTGTGAAGGCTCACTTCTATTTCTTAAAAATAGCCGGTGTCTACAGCGTCGCCTCCCCTGTCTTGAACCATCACAGAATGCGCTGCCCTGCTCTTTGCCCGTGACAGTCTTCTTCCTACTCTACCTTATACCTGGTAGCCAACGTAGTCTCTCAGAACAAAGAACGGTAGTGCTACACTCAGAATGGAAGGCTGAGGCAGGAGGATTGCAAATTTGAGCTCAAGTTGGGCAATTCAGTGACTTTGTGAAACCATATTGCAAAATAAACAATAAAAGACTGGAGATGTAGCTCAGTGCAAAGTCCCTGAGTTCAGTCACCAGCAAGGCTAGGGGCAGGCAGGGGGCGGTTTCAATGTGGGTGATTCATAAAGAGGAAAAAAGAGAACTAGGGAGGCCAGCTGTCATCATTACCGCTGTCTGAAGTGACTTGATGGTTCTGTAGATGTACCCACATGCAGGTGGATTTGGAAGATGTGGCTCAGGTTGGAGTAGGAACTAGAGACTTGGGAAGAATGATACCTTGGATGTCTAATTTGTTTTTCTGCCGAGAAGGCAGAGGTGAGGAGAAGGCTGTATTTGGTCTTGGGCACATTAAGGGTACAACGATTCTGAGGTAGCAGGTAAGTGCTGAGAGGAAGAAGCTGGGTCTGAGAGCTGCATGTAGATGTGGTGTGGACACAGGCAATGGTGGCTCAGCAGATGTAGGTCCAATGGATGAGCAGTGAGCCTACCGAGGGAGCCTCAGCAGACAGGGCACTGAACAGTAAGTACGTGAGAGAGAGCCTGTGAGGGATGCGGGCTGGAGCTGGAAGGGAGAGGGAAGCAAGGGGCACCTGAAGCGAGGCTCCATCTCCCTGTCCTTGGAGGACTGAGGGGGCCGTGGCAGGGGTCGCCGCTGAGCTCTGGAGGAGAGTGCATCTGAAAGTAGCCTGAGGTTCGACCACTGCCATGTTCCTACAGTGTGCAGGGGTGGTTTCTCCAGGGAGGAAGGGATTCGAAAGGCAAGAATGAGTTGGCGAGTAAGTTTGCGATGAGAAAGAGCAGACAGTAAATAAAAACAATGGACAAGAAGTTGGACTGAAAAGAGAGGGAAAGGAGGTAAATGGGAAAGAAATTTTGCCTTCAAGAGATATGGGTGATAGAAGAAAAGAGAGTATCGCGAGTAGGACCATCATGCCCACAGAGCGAAACCTGCACTGGGATGCAGTGGTCAAAATATCTTCCCATATTCTGAACCAAGGATTAAAGGTTAAGACATGTTTTACAATAAAATAGCATGACAGCATGTAGAGTGCTGTGTCCCTATTGCCCCCATCAGGCCCCACAAGCCCTTCTCCTGGGGAAACTTGAGATGATTGCGTTCGTAGTAAAGCAACCTGGGAAACAGGCTGCAGTCAGTCTTGGTTTAAAATTTTGAAATTTTCTTCCTTAGGATTTTCTTTTCTTTCTTTCTTTTCTTTTCTTTTTTCTTTTTTTTTTTTTTTTTTTTTTTGCATTTTAACAAATAAGTCACTTAAATATCATTCGGTGGACCACTAAGCCCCTTGTTTTACTCCTGAACCTAGTATTCTACTTTAACGGTGTTCCTAACCCCAAACCTTAAGTTGCTGATTAATGAGGGATTAATGAATAAGGGATGATTAATTAAGTTATGATTAATAAGGAATATGACAGAATTACAAGTACTCATAGTTCTTGAATTTGAACATTAACTTGAGATCCAAAATACTACCATATTTCCTCATATGTTAATATAAGCACTCAACTCCTTTTCTAAAGAGCTTCGCAGTCTCATTGAATGTCTTCTGCCTCCACACTTGTTAGGTAGGAAATCACACTTAGAGGAACTGAGAAGCCTCAAGCTATCGCAGTTGTAAGTGAAAAAGCATGTTGACTTTAAATGTACATTAATTAGCGCTTAGACCGAGTTTGAAAGTGAGGCTGCGATTCAGTGTCACTTTATGATGAATTTTGAGTGGTTTCAACCAAATTCCGTCTTATTTGTTCATCAGGAGCCAAAACCACAGTAATTGTGCACAGACATTTTTTTCTTAGCACTTGATTTTTTCATAACATTAAGGCTCAAAATTTCAATCATTCTCCTGGGGTCTTGTCAACAGTACTTTCATTTGGTTATCTCCACCACGCCGATTTGTCCTGTAAGCAGCACTTCCTGTATGTAATGCTTGGTGCTTAGCAAGTGTACTGGGCGGCAGCTCCATTGGTGCATTTGCTCTTTGTGCTCTTATTCTGAGTTCATGCACGACCTGTTTAGGAAAAGGTAACAGGGGCACCTTCTGCTAATCGTTCCACTAGCTCGTAGAACCCAGCTATTCAAGCTTGCTAACTTGGACGTACGGTTTCTTTATAATTTTGTTTCATTTTTAGTTTATGTGCTAGAATATATATATATATATATGTATATATATATATTTTAAGTAATATACATGTATATATTTTAAGTAATATATATATATATATATGCCTAAGACGTTTGAAATGCAGTGAGATAGTGAGGTTAAGCTTGATAGCCTAAATCGTTTGATAATAACAATAAGCTTGTCTTCTGGATGGTTAACAACCTAAGTTTGCAGATCAAAATTAGAGAAAAAGGAGGGCTACAAGGAAAGCCAACATTTTGGCCCTAACCTTCTAAGGTCAATTAAGTTTAAAATTAAACTATTAGGTAATGCCTTCATCTTACGTACTCCTGCTGGTTCTGACATTGCACTTTCGAGGCAGTGTCCCACACCTGGTCTTGCATTTGCTAGCATTTGAGGGGTCTATAAATAATACTCAGGTCTTCTTTCCTGTTCAGAACCAATGACAGTAGGCAGAGAAGCTGGGCAGATGGAGATAAATATTGTGGCTTTTTCTGCTAAATTCTTGAGAGAAAAATATGCATTTCACTCTGTGCCAGATAGCGCCCAGCATTAGGCAGATGGCCCCGCTGCGGCTAAGGTGCACTGAGCAAGTACAAAGCACCGCTAGGGTTCCCTGCAGTGTAACTGTTGCATCGCACAGTGCAGCCCATTTCCTTCCCCAAATCACCTGCTAGGGCACTTGTGGCCTCCTTCTGGAGAGGAAGGAATGGGCATACAGACACCAGCAGTTACTCTCAAGCAGTGGTTTTGAAAGTGGAGTTAAAATATCCTTGAAGTTTCCCCTAGAAACCCCTTAGGGGTCTATAAGGTCCATGCTTTCAAACCATATTTCTGAGCAAGATCCTTCTGAGGTACTTTAGCCAAAACGTCAGTCTACTGGGTAAGAAACAATCCTGACGATCTTGCTGACCTTAACTCAGACTGGGAGCAGACTTGCAGGACTGTATAATGATGCATCTCATCTTATTGTTTTTATTTGAACTTAACATGTAGTTTATTCATTTTTCTTTTAAGTAATATATGTTTCTAAAGTTTCTTAGTTCATTATATATTAAACATAACTCGTACAAACAAAAATCTTTGGTGCCCTCAGTAATATTTAAAAGTCTGAAGATGCCTTAAGATAGAAAGCTGGAGGCCCGTTTTTGAATGCACAGCCCTTTAGCTGGAAAACTAGTAAGCAGGAAGTAGGATTTCTCACCTCGGGCATTTTGCTCTCTGCTCAGGTCATTAGGAAGAGCAAGTGCTTGCTCCACGGCAGACCACTGTTTCACTGCTTAGCGCAGGTCCTCAGCTCTGTGGCAATCGGTATTAAAATGAGGGTAGTAGCACAAATTTATATTATAAGCACCTAAGTCAGGTCCAAACATTGTCTGCAGTCAGTCAGGGCTGGGCCCTCCAGGGAGTCAGCGCAGAAGATAAAAATGCCTCACAACCATGCCTGGGAGTGCCTCTGAAGATTCAGGTGACAATGGCTAGATGTACATGCTTCCCTGAGGAATAAACAGAAGTTTGACATTATTGGTATCACACTTTTGCATTTCTCATCTAAATAAACCATCATCTCATTAGAAGAGGGCTGGCCTCTGCCACCCACTAAGATTAAGACTAATACCAAGACTAAAGACGAGATTAAAACTGCAGATTATTTATCAAGGTGAATGATGTCATCCATACGCCCTTGCTACTATTGGATCAATATTAATTTAGCAGCTATAATTGGCTATCTTATTGGTTGATCATAGTTTTGTCCCATGTTGTACCCACCTCATGCTTTTTCTCTATAAAATTTTCTTTGAGAAGTAAGCTCATTGGCAAGCCATCCAGCACCCTTCTTGTCTCTCAGGAGCTATTCCTATTCTGCGTTCCTTTTTCCATCAAAATTTTCCTTCTCTTAACCTCCTCTGTTTCTTGAAATTTATTCTATGGTTCTGGGGAATAGGAACTTACTGCATAGGGTATTGTGCAGATTGGGATTTGCATATTTTCCCCTCTGTCTGTTGGAGGCTCTATGTCATTTAGAGGCAAAAGATTTAATTGAAAATTATGGTAAATGAATTCTTGGAGAAATGGGTATGCGACCTTAGCTTGAGGAGCTGAGCTCATGCTGACCCGGTAACAAAGATAGGAGAAGAGGAAGATGCGACACCTGCTTGAGCTTTTCAGGAAGGCAAAGCTGAGCAAGAGGATCAGACTGACCTGTGGATGGCAGAAAGAGACAAGGGAGCAGTGATGTGGGTGCCGCGAGGCAGGGCTGGGGTCTGGCCTGTCAGTGTGTCAGCGCAGGCTTCACAGCTCCAGAGGAATCCTCCTGACTTGAGGGCCGACCTCGTTCCCAGGAGGTGCTGTCTCTGCAGGGGCCATCCCAGTCAGCTGGGTGCTGCTGCCTGTAAGGCGCTGAACAGTGGAAGCAGCGGGCCTGGGAGAGCACCCTGTGAATCCCACACGTCACTTTACCTTGAGCTCCTCAGTCCTGAGGAGCAAGAAGTAGGTTAGGTAAACGCGGGTCTGATAAAATTTGTTTTGGTGACTTTTAGACAGAGAATCCTTAATGGCTAACAGGCCTATGTGCACAGCTAAGAAGGGGTGGGCTGCAGTTACCAAGTGCAGCGGCTCCATTTTTAGTTACCGATCAGGCATCTGTCACCAAGCACACAAAGAAAGCTTTTAAATCTTTGACTCCTTCAGAAGAAAATCCAAATCACACTTTATAAAAATAATATTTCTTGTTTAAATAACTTTTTATCTTATGAAAAATTTTATAAGAAATAAAATAGTTAATATACCATCTCTCATTATCTTTCAAGTAATTACCCACTATATGACAGATGAAAAAGATTGTGTGTTGCAAAGAAGAAACAACTAAATCATAACAAAAATATTTTATTGTATTTTATGGAAGAGTAAAATGAGATTTCATAACATGATAATAGGAGAGGAACAATGGTTAATATGTTGCATGGGATTACCTTTAAATTTGTTACTCAGAGTACAAGATAGACATTTAATTGTTCAAAGAATATCTGCACAATTTTTTTGTTTCAGTGAACTAAGACAAATTTGTAGCACAACTATCTTAACTATCTTGTTTATATATAATTTATTTTGCTGATTTTCTTTTCTTTCTTTTCTGCTTTCTCCTAAGTTTCACTTTCCTTTTGAACAGTGTCCTCCTTTTTCACAAAATCTATTGTCAGTTTTTATTTTATTAATCTTTTGGCTTCTAATACTAGGGAGACATTATGATGACTACACATGTGAGTCCGGTGTATTTAACTTTTGAGTATAGTGTTGAGTTGTATCTATTTACCTATAAAAGTCTCCAATTTATCCTTCTGTAATGACTCAATTGCACAAAGAGGCCACATGTTGTTTTCTATTCTTTGGTTAATGGGCATTTGTTTTCTTTACAAATAGACCTACCATAAACATGGGCAAACATACATCACTGTGGTATGATGTCTTTAATTCTTCTGGGAAGAGACCCAAAAGGGAAATAGCAGGGTTGATTGGGATCTCCGGTCCTAGGTTTTTAAGAATCACCATACTGATTTCCACAGTGGTGGTACCAGTCTGTCCTCCCACCAAAAGTGAAGAGTTCCTTTTTCCCCACAACCCCTTTTTTTTGTTATAGATTGATTTCTTGATGCTAGTCATTCTTTCATGAATGAGATGGAATCTCAGTTTTGTTTTAATATACATTTTTCAAATAACCAATAACATTAAATATTTTTTCAGATATTTATTTTCCACTTGTATTTCTTCATCTGAGAAGTGTGTATTCATTTCAAATGTCCATTTATGGATTGGATCTTTGAATGAAGGTTCTTTTTTGTTTGTTTTTCTTTCTTTTTTTTTTCAATTCTTTATATGTTCTTATTAGAAGTCATTTTACTTGGCTATACTTTTCTCCCAGTTTGTGGGTTTTCTTTTCACTCTGTTGGCGAATTTTTTCTGATGTGCAAAACATTTTTATTAAGATTGAGATCCCATTGTTGATTGTTCAAAGTAGTCTGGGTTTTGTTCTTGAACTTTCCGCCTACCCCTATGTATTCAAGATTTTTACCCACTTCCTCTTCCAATACATTTAGTGTTTCTGTTTGAATATTTAGAATTCTGATCTATTTTGACTGTAGTTTAGTCCATGGTGATATACATGGGTCTAATTATAGTCTTTCACATGTGGAAAGGCAGGTTTTCCATCACCATTTGTTAAAGAGACATGGTTTGTATCATGAATGGGGGTTAGACTTTATCAAAATCTTTTTCTGTATCTATGAATATTATCATGTGAATTTTGTCTTTGTTATTACGGTTTTGGAGTTGCAGATGTTGAACTATCCTTGCATTCCTGGGAGGAATCCTACTTCATCATGATATATAATTTTCTTGGTTATTTGCTGCACTCCAATTGCTAGTGTCTTATTGAAGATTTTTGCATATTTGTTCATTAGGAAGACTGGTCAGTAGTTTTCATTTTTGGTTAGGTCTTAATCTGGTTTTAGTATCACTGTAATACATGCCTCCAAGAATGAGTGAGGGAGAATTGCCTCACTTTTAATATTATTAAAAAGTTTGAGGAATATTGGCATTAAATCTTCTGTAAATTTCTTGGAGAATTCAAAAGAGAGTGTCTTCTTCATTAGTAAGTTTTCCACTACATTTTCCATTTATTAACTGATATTGGGTCATTCAGAATTTTTTTGTTTCAGCTTTGGTAATTCATACGTATCTATGAATCTGCCCATTTTGTCTGTGTTTTCCACTTTATGAAAATAAAGATTTTTAAGATAGGCATTGATGAGCTTCTGAATTTCCACAGGTTATGAGTTCATTTTACCTTTTCATTCCCCAATGCGTGAATTTGAATATTTTTTTCTTTCTTTCTTTTTTCTTTTTTTTTTTTTTTTTTTTTTTTGCTAAAGTTGGCTAAAGGTTTATCAATTTTATTTATTCTTTCAAATAACTAACTATTCACTTCCTTAATCCTTTGTATTGTTTCTTAGTCTCAACTGTGTTAAGTTTTGCTCTGATCTTTGTAATTTCTTCTTTTGTATGTGCTTCAAACTTGACTTGCTCTTCTTTTTCTGGAAGCTTGAGATGCAACATTAAGATGTTTATCTGTACTCATTCTGTTTTCCTGATGAGATAATTCACTGCTACAAATTTCCATCGTAGGACAGCTTTCATTGTCTCCTACAGCTTCCTGTATGTTGTATCAGCATTTTCATTTAATTTTATGTGTTCTTTAATTTCATCAGTGGCCCATTGGTTGTGGAGGAGAGTGTTATTTAATTTCCTTGTTCATATAGAGTACTTACATTTTTTGGTATTAATTTCCAATTCCATTGCATGATGGTCAGAAAACATACAGGTGATAATTTCAATTCTTGTGTATTTACTTAAGCATGTTCTAATGGCTAGTATATCAACTCTTTTAGAGAATAACCCATGTGCAGCTGAAAACAATGTATATTCTGATGTTGGATGAATACTCTGCGAATATCTACAAGATCCATTTGTTTACAGGTTTGGTTAGTTCTGATATATATATCTATATCTATATAGATATAGATATATATAT
>NW_004524610.1:6316008-6316532 GCF_000260255.1 Octodon degus
CCTCTATTTTTCCCCTCTGTTTAATTGCTTCACTGGCCTTGTGTTTTCTTTCTCTTGTTTCTCTTGTAATTGTGGTTATTTTTTTAAAACCTTAGTCTAAAATATATTTAACTACTCTTTGTAGTGTTAGTTTGGTAGTCATCAAAATCTTCAGTTGTTATTTGTCATAAAAATATCTTATTTCTCCATTAATTTTGAAAAATAGTTTTGCAGGGCACGTCAGTACTGACTGAAAGTGGTTTTATTTTAGGACCTAAAATACTTCAAGCTCTTTCTAACTTGAGGGTTGATGATGAGAGGGCTGCCATGATTCTGATTGACTTTGCTTCATAGATGATCTATTTTTTTTCTCTAACAGCTTTTAATACTGTGTTTTGTGCTGAATTTCTAAGATATTGATCATTATATGTCTGGGTGTAGATTTATTTTGGTGATGGGTAACTGGACTTCTGTTCTCCTCACTAATTGTATGTCAGATTCTATTTCCATGCTTAGAAAATTTTCTGCTATTACTTCTCCAAAGT
>NW_004524610.1:6319527-6320252 GCF_000260255.1 Octodon degus
TCAGTTTTGTGCAAGCAGTTTTGCCTGTTTACAGTAGAATATTTGTTGGATATCTGTTTTAATCCATTTTAGGCATCATATTTCTTTCCTACATTAATCATTCACAGTTTCCATCATTTTTCTATGGGCCTCTACTTTTTTAAATCTAGCTCCACTATAGACTTGCTAAGCAATTCCCTTATGATTGTTGCCATTTCTTTTCTAACCTGACATACTATTTCTGGTCTGATTTTCTCTATAGCCTCAAGGATTTGTTCTTTACTTCGATGGCTATCATTTCAGACATTTCAGGTATGTATCTTCCTTTTTTCTTGAGCTTGTTCTTTCATGGACTTGTTCTTTGTAGGCTGGAAGTCTGGGTCTTGTCATTTTCTGTTTCAAATATTAATTTATTTCCTGTTTTATACTTAGACTTCCAGTGGTGCAATCAGTTAGGATGTGGTACTTATACTGTTTTGATCCTTGTTATTTTTGTATTAGGCACCTTTATCACTTGCATGAAGGCCTTTATAGGTAACATCTGTTCTTCAGGAATGTCTCATGTGTGTCTTTGTTGCGCACGACCTCGCCAGCAAGGAAGACGCAACACACAGCTCTTCCTTCAGTGGTTTATTCAGGCTCCTTACAGTAAGTTTCTTAAGCTTTTCTACCTCTCTTCCCTCGAGCCCTCGGCCTATATATGATCCCGAGCCCAATCCCAGTGCGCCACGTGGGGATCGCCCATG
>NW_004524610.1:6321654-6322731 GCF_000260255.1 Octodon degus
TTTAGAATGAAGTAGCTCTTGTAGAGCCAAAAAATTGGGTGCGAAGTAGACGCGCCCATGATTCAACTTACACTTTCACTTCGGAGTTCACTCGTAGGCAAACTGGATTCTCTCGGAGGCGAACCTTGGCGCTCCTACTTTATCTACAGATAGGAGCCCTAAACCCCGATTTTGTTGCGGATCCCCAACTTACCCGGGGACTTATCGGTACACCCCCTGACCACTGAAGGTTCTGAGCTGATGGCTTGAGATGGAGTCCCCTCACGGGCCACCACTTGTCGCGCGCTTCTTGACCTCGCCAGCAAGGAAGACGCAACACACAGCTCTTCCTTCAGAGGTTTATTCAGGCTCCTTACAGTAAGTTTCTTAAGCTCTTCTACCTCTCTTCCCTCGAGCCCTCGGCCTATATATGATCCCGAGCCCAATCCCAGTGTGCCACTTGGGGATCGCCCATGGGTCCAGCATATATGGAAGCAAATCATGACAGCAGCCCTGGCCATATAAGGAGTTGTTGTGCACAGAGAGCATTCACCCACGGTGGGTGGAAGGTGGAAACCAGCGCCATCTTGTAGGCGCGGTCCTTCGCAGCTCTCCACATGTCTTATTAGTTTGTGTCTGTCTCAAGATCCTACCTCCCCAATTAATTAAGAATTAGATATTGCTATCTCCTTGGCTGCTGGGACATGGTGAGTTTATTACCCCAGAGCATCCCAGTAGAAAAAAAAGTGATTATGACAGATATGACATCCTAGCTAAAGAGATATAGTTAACAATAATAATAGTATCAAGTGGTTTAGAAACTAACAAACTATGGTAACTATTAATTTTGTGCTTTAAACTACAGGAACAAAATCTATAGATATATAACAGAACTGATCATAAATTGAGAGCTTGATGCAAAGTGTATACCTTTTGTAGAGTGTTTATCCTGTGGTGAGGAAATTTAAGAATGATAGTAGATAAACAGATAACTGAAAAGAAAAAAGTAGAAACCAGGCTGCAGATGAAGGATGATCATGAAAGCTTTGGAAAACAAGAGAGGAGAACAGAATAGAAAGAATGAAGGATTTTCATTAA
>NW_004524610.1:6324311-6325451 GCF_000260255.1 Octodon degus
TGTAAGTTCTCTCCTGATGGGTGAGTTCTAACTTACTAGTTGTTGCTTTGCAAAGTCTGTCCTCAATGCTACTGCTTCTGCTATAGTCTGCAACTTTATCAGGAAATATGTGTGTGGGTTCTATGGGGTTTCTTTCTGCTTCTGCCCCTGGGTGTGGACCGCCTCAGGCTACACAGTCCCATAGACAAGGCTATTTATTTCCCTGTGCATTTCTAACTACAGATCATGGGAAGAGGGCTTAGTTGTTCCATTTACTAGGCCCCGCTGTATTCTTTAATCTTGTTCCTAAGATTCCAGTTATCACTGGTACACAGAGAGGGAGGAAAAGAAAAGAAAAGAAAAGAAAAGAAAAGAAAAGAAAAGAAAAGAAAAGAAAAGAAAAGAGAAGAAAAACTAGCCTATCATTATGGAGCAAGCACTCCCATGTCAGCAGAACCCACTACTTGACAGTAGCAGTCTCTTTTTGGAGCAAGGAAGAAGAGGCAGGCCACTTTACACCCCAAGTCTATCTGGAGTGTCTTGATTTAGCCACACATTTTAGTATATCCAGTATTTTACCTCTTCTTTAAGATTCTAAGCATGAAGGGCAAGTTGTCCTGGCCCACCAGCAGCCATGGGGGCTAGCTGGCTGTCTTCTTAAGTCCTATGTCCCTTGCTTGCGTCTCTTATTTCAGATTGAGTTTGTTTTCAGGGTGTATGTCATCCCTTTTCTTCTAATTACCTGTGCTTTTAGTTGAATTTCTTTGATTAGCTCTGAAGGAGGCTCCTCCTCTATTCAGCTATGTTGTCTCTCTGAACTTCCTTTTCAGTGAACTAAAAGAAATTAGTAAAGCAAGTGACACAAATTAGCATATATGTTGAAATACTTTGGAATAGGAACTTTGGGGTGTTACTTGAACATTTCCCTACTTCCAATTTATCTGTCTTTTATTTTGATCTTTATTGGAAAGACCAAAGAACTCATTTAAAAGAAACCATGTGGCTCTTCCTGTAAGCGGCCTTAGGTGACCTGTGAAAATGGTTCGCTACTCTCTTGACCCAGAAAACCCCACAAAATCATGCAAATCAAGAGGCTCAAATCTTCGCGTTCACTTTAAGAACACGCGTGAAACAGCCCAGGCCATCAAGGGTATGCATATC
>NW_004524610.1:6326691-6353205 GCF_000260255.1 Octodon degus
CTCCTACTTTCAGCCTCCCCAGCACTGGGATTATAGGCATGTGCCCCTATTCTGGGACTCTGTGGCCCACTCAGCCTACCCTGGGGGCAGGGCTGGTGCAACATGTGGTGCCAGACTTTGAACTGCAGTCCCTGTGCTTTCCTAAGCTTTGCCTAAGCAGGAACTTTAGTCTGTTGAGCTATCTCACTGGCTCCTTCTATATCTTACATCTTTTCTAGAAACTACAAGAGTTTCAGAAAATGCTCTCAGATTCCAAGTTGAAGGAAGTGGTGGGTTTAGATATCTTATATCTGTATTCTGTGTTGGTTATTATTTTCTTCATATTCCTGTGGTGAGAAAAAAAAGGAGCAGGAAAAGGAGAAGGTGGAGAAGGATGTGGCGGAGGAGGGAGGGAAGAAACAAAAGCAGGAGGAAGAGGAAGGAGGACAAGAGGAAGAAGGAAAAGTATATACATTTGCAAGGCTAACGCTTTTATACTAGTTATATGTGAGGACCTCAGGGTTTTTTGGAGCTTTCTCCCCATAATTACTCTAGTATGCCTCTGGCGCAGAGTTTTGCCACTTTTCATTTGGAAATTTTACGCATCAGTGACACAAATGCAAATATAAATGAAAAAACTCAAAACATCCAAATCCCTATCTTGACTCATTCAATAAAATATTCTCTCATCTTGGCCTTTTTTCTCCCTTTGCACAAAAGGTATTTACTTCTTTATTGGAAAGCTCATTACACGCGCGTTTGCAATGTCAATTAGCAATGGTGGAGCAAGAGTTTTGTGTTGAGCTACAATGAATTTCTGTGGAAATCTGTTGTTTTCCAGACTGAGGCTTCAATTGGAGAGGAGCCAAATCATTACCTAAATTTGCATTCTATTGTTATGTATGAATCTTTTTACAACTTCCTATAGGGTATTAAGAAATAAACAAAAGTTTGTTGTGTTTTGTTTTCTCCTTGCTGCTATTCTGTTAATACCTTTCTGTAGCGTTAAGATCTAAATTGTAGGAAGGAAGCAGCAGAGTTGTACCTCAAAAGGAGACTTGCTCATGATGAAGGAAAATTGGCTGGTGTGGATGTGGCTTCCTTATGGCTCTGTTTTCAAAACTGAACCAGAAGTACTGTAGAAAAATGCACGTTTTCCTATGAGAGACTGGTTGCATTTCCTTGGAAATCAATTTTGTCATTTATGTCTCTATATTTTTATATTTAAAATCCACTTCTTTTAAACCACCTTTATTATTTTTTTTTCTACTGAAAATCAGGAGATTTTTGATTTCTGCATTTCGGTATGGCCCCTAAAAAACAGATTCTGAGATTGATCTGATCATGTGGGCTTCTCCAGGAAGGAGTGGGGAGGCAGAGGCTGAATTTGACTGAGACCTAGGAGCCTGCAGAGGACTCAAGCAATTGCACGCAGATCCTAGAACTAGAGCACACCTCCATGTGGGACCAAATTGTGCCAAACTGCAGCAAGAGCCATGGCTTTCTTCTCCTCCATGTCCCGGTCATTAGATGAGTCCAGACTTGTGGAAGGGACCATAATCTTGGGTGAGTTTGTGCTTTTGATCTGAGACCAATGTATGGGGAGCAACTCAGCTGTGAATGACTCTGTCCCTGCCAGAGGTGCCCATCTAGTCCTGAAGGGGGGTCTGATCTCTCACTTGGAGCATCCTTACACTGGCTCAATCTAATGGCTTTGTAATTCATTGCATGTATAAACAGTCCCTTCAGGTCTCTGACTAGCCTCTTCCTGAGGAGATTTGTAAGAACAAGACTACTAGGACTAAATACTAGCCCTTATCACTGTAGCTGGTCTTAGGACCACAAGTGACCCTGTAAGCCCCTCTGTTGTTCCTCCACCTAGGTCCTTGGCTGGCTTATGTAGACCAACTGGTAGGGTCACCCAGATGTCTTAGGTGTGTTGGATCCTCTCAGCCATGCACCTGCCCATTATCTATTGTAATTAGGCAGGAAAGATGTGGCAGACACATTCATAGCTCTTTTTTATGTATTTAGTGCAGGGTCTACATGGTCTCATTGCACAGATAGGACTCTTAGTGATCCTCCTGGTGTCAGCCTCCCAAGCACTGGGATTACAGATGCGTGCCACCCACCACACCCAGTTTCAGCATGCCCCATGGGCGAGGCCAGCAGGGCGTGCTGGCGATCAAACCCTGGTCTGTGCATCTGTCTAAGCAGGCACTTTAATCTGCTGAGCTATCTGGCTGGCCCTACATTCATAGATCTCTTGAATGTGAAATGCCTCCTTCCCTGCCTCTACTATACAACAGGAGTCTGGTCTTGGCCTAAGTGACACATTCCTCACACCCGGAGAACAATGACTCTGCTCCTTGTGTCTGGTCATCTGCTTGCACAAGCAGCCCAAAGCAATCAAGGTGCAACCACAGCTACTAAGGTTCGGACAAGACAGGAGCTCCGTTCCCTGGTGGAACTGGATGTCCTAACATGGGAAGCCTAGAGCATGGGGAGAGAGGTGCATCACTGAGAGGGTGCTCAGCAGGACCATCCTCCTTCAACGCCATGGCTCCTGGAGCAGGCCCAGGTGTTCCCCACTGAGGACAAAGAGCCTGGTCATGGTGGCTGTTCAGTGTGCATGGAGGATGGTGCCTTGCAAGTTGATGATTTATGTGAGGTTCACGTATAACACAGTGAGTCCCATGCTCATGTGTCCATGAACTCATCTTTTTCACACTATAGAAATTTCTTGGTTTGATATGCTGGTGTACTAAACTGGACTTAGGAAGACAAAACCCTTTCTCACCCTAAAATAGTGATGGTGGGTAAGGCCCTACATGCATGGTGGGAAGTCGTTAACCCTAAATGTCTGTGATCTCCTGAAAGGATGAAAGGATCGTGCTGTGCTAATAACTCTGTTCATTTCTGACACTGACAAATGGAGGCTGTTGGCAGTAGCTGTAGCTAAGTCAGCCTTGGAGGAAGGCACACGGGGTAAGAGCCACTTAGTGCTTGAAGCCCATGGCTGTGCATTTTATGAGCCCAATGTGCCAATACCAGGTTAGTTAATGACAGAGGTAGTTGATGTCACTTGGCTGAATTATTTGGCCACATTGGTTGCTTAATTCCAGTTTTAGCTTGAGGTTTTTTTTCTGAAGGACTTCAGTATTTGATGCAAAATACTTGACATCCATTCTTGGGGCCTATCTTTGTTTCCCTTCTCTGGATTTCTGTGCCCTTCTTGAGGCCCATGCAGGCTAGTCTCAGCCCCCTCTCTTTCTTTTTTTTAAATGTATTTAATGCAGGGTCTACAGGGTCTTACTACACACATTGGACTCCTAGTGATCCTCCTGCTTTCAGGCTGAGCTTACAGGCACACGCCACAATGCCCAGTCTCAGTCACAGTCTCAGTGCACCCTGGGGATGGTGCCTGCATGGCATGTCAGGGATCAATCCTCGATCGCTTTTTTTCTTTGCAAAGGGACTGAGCCTACATTGAAGGATCTGCCTCTGAGATGTTTCTCTTTCATGACTGTCTTCCTGGCCCTCTCCAAGGAGAGATATACTCTCCCTGCTATTTATTTTCAGCTTACTGATAGATACCATGGAAAATGATCCTTTAACAGTCTCAAGCATTTTCTTCCTATCATTTGATTTTAGAGATGGCCCTCCATCCTCTTTGGCCATGCACAGTAGAAGGGTCACGCGACAGCAGTAGTGAGCTGGGAGTCCTGGGCACCTGTACTTGTGCCTTCTCAGCCTCGTCTAAACTCACCGATTCTGGGGGCTAGGGAGATGGCTCAGTAGAATAAATGCTTCCCTGGAAACAAGGGTCTGAGTTCAATCCCTGGTTCTTCCAAAAAAGTAAAAAATAAATACATAAATATATAAACTCACCAATTCTTTATTATGAATAGAATGCTGCTGAGGGAGCCAAACCTTGAGGCCTCCTAGATCTGACATAGCCAGAGCTGCCAGGCCGGTATGGCAGCCTCATCACTTTGATGAGCGGTTCTCCTTGGGGTCCAGTAGCAAGCCAGCTGATCCTTTGGATCAGTTCATAGATGATGTGGAAAAGAGCATCTCTGAGACCGCGTTAGGCTTTTACACTGTCATCCTTTCCCTGGGACTTCCAGTGACCTCTCTGTAGGATTTTCCCCACCACAGATGCATCTGACACTACAGACAGACATGAGCTGTGGTTCACATGTTGGGCTGCTCATCCTCCTGCCTCGACCCCTCAGAGACTGTCCAGGGCTGCCCACTCAGAGCTGAGCCTTGCATATCATCCTGGTCAAGGGCTAGAGAAGAATGCCCTGCTGAGGAGCATATTGCCTCCAGAATGTGACAAGGCTCCAGGGATTGCTTTTCTTTCCCACTGGGAGAGCCGTAAGATGCCTGAGTTTGTGCTTAATTTTGAAAGCAATATCTCTGAATCTCCCAATCCACTGGCTCTGCAAACCATCTCTCATTTGCTGATCTTCTGCTTCCTCATTCTGTTTTGTTCTTTGGTCCCAATGCTGCACCCAGACCCTGTGGCATGCTAGGCAAGAGCTTGAGCAGGGAACTATAGCCCTAGCCCCTGCCCTCTGATGTTTGAGCCCCCGTCCTCCACTTCTCCCTTCATGAAAGACACTGCTCTCAGCTCCTTGCCCTCACCATTCTTAGCAAGATCCTTATCTAGAACACAGCACCTCTCACATTGCCAAGGCTGTGGGCCAGTCAGTTCTCAGTACTGACTCTAATCCACCAGCATCTTCCCACACACCCACTCGCGTAGTACCTGGCCCACGGGGGGTGGTTTGCTTGGGAAATGAATAAAGGATGAGCTTTTATACACTGATATTTCTTCAGTCCTGGGGATGGAAGGCACGACCTCATGCGCGGAAGGCCAGTTGCACTGCTGCTCAGCTATGCTTTGGCCCCTTTTAAAATTTTATTTTGAAACAAGGTCTAACTAAATCATGCAGGCTAGGCTGAAACTGCAATCCTCCGTTCTCTGCCTACCAAGTAGCTGGGATTGCAGGTGAGAATCACTGTGTCCAGTTTATGATTCTTAGGGCAGTGAAGTAAGTACAAACTTCTCAGGCATGGAAGTTCAGTGTAAGAGGTTTTATGTGACTACAATGCTGTTATGTGAAGTTTGTGTTTTTATTTTAAAGTATAGCATATATGCTGATTTTGTTACATCTGAAGCTCTATTAGATAAAGTATTAAATATTGTACATGATGGGCACTTTTTTGTTTTTGCTACATATAAAACCTTGTATATATGTACTAAATGTGATATTAAACTTGTATCTACTTGTGATAAGAAAATTTTCTAGATAATGGAGATTTTGAACTAAATATCTTCCATTGTTGCTGATTCTGTCAGAGCACTATAAACTTCTAGGAGTACATGGTAAGCAAAATATATTAACAAACAAGATGTATGCAAATTAACTGGTATCTGCTGGGACTAGTAGGAAGAGGACAAAGAAAAAAGCAAAATAAAAAAGGATTCAGGTTAAAATGTAGAAAAGAAGGAAGAAAAGATGGACCAAACAGTATTGTTAATTTTAACAAAGAAGTTAGGTATATAGAGAAGAAATTAAAATAACAAATACTAAACAAATTCAATTTAAAACCACAACTTGACACACTATATACCTATCCTGCAAGCCCAACTCCTGTGAAACACCACTGCGTCTCTAACTTGTTCCTCATGGTCGCTCTGTGAGGCCAACAGTACTTCTTTATTCCCTCTTGAAGGTGAGTATGCTGCGCTGGAGAGAAGATAGCAAGGCCAAGACGAAAAATAAACAACCAAACTCACTGGTGCCTAAACCCCATTCTTTAGCACTGTCCTGGGAGATTTAGGCCATAATTCTTAGCAGAGCAATGGAAAAGCAGTTTATCATCTGTCGAATATCACATCACTTCAGAATCCGGGATAATATATTTCCCTTAATGAGGCAATCTCTAGCGAAGGCCTTTGACAGTGCACATTGATATTTACCTCTCCTCTTCTTCTGGAGTTGCTTTGAAATCAGTAATGAAAGACACTACCCTGGATTGCAAAGGAAAGAGAGCAGGAAGTTACTTTTTCAGTGTTACGTCATATCATTGTCTATTACTATTTGAGCTAATAAAGTACTAAACTGTTTTTGAACAAATGCTTGCATGAGAATCTTGAATGCTGTACTTCAGGCTGCTTGAGAGAACTCTTCAGACTGCAGTGGAATACAGCCATTTTTCCCCAAAGTTAGAAATAGCTAGGTAAACAAGTTCTAATGTCCAATATAATCTCTTCAGAAATTTCCACTGGGGAATTTATTTTTAACAACATCAGAGTCCAGACAAGTAGGGTGACAAGGAGTTGGATTGGCATTGGGGGACCTTTTCCAACATACATGCAGCAGGACCGTGTGCTTTGGGTAAGAGAGAGGTGAGATCTGACTGTTGGCTCTCAGCACATCTTATTCCAGACGATTAATCTTTGAACAGCTGAAGGTGATAAACAGTGTAAATCTACGTTGCTTCTTCAAAGGAACCACTTCACTTTGGCCTCCAGCCCTTAAAATGGAAGTGATGCTGCATGCCATATGCAAGTTTAATCTTACAATGTATCTCACAGTGTGCAAAACACAACATTTGGGTTGGCATTAATCGGATAGTCTTAGGCATAGAGCAATAGCCACATGAGGTCACTGTTGTTCATATATAAATTATACCTACTGTACAAATCTTGATCCCCTGATTGAATGGCCCAGGATCTGAGAGTTCAACATGTGATGTATGTGGAGGGTGGATGCAGGATCATCTACTGCACACTCTTTAGGAATACATTTCACTTTGGCATTTTTCTTTAAAATTTATTTCCGTTATATGGATAAATCAACAATTATTTCTAATAAACACCAAAACAAGATTTTAGGATAGATTGAGGAACAAAACATGGCCTTTAGATTATACACAAGGCTTTTCCTGTCCTCACGTGTGTCTTAAATTATTTGTACATGAGAGTATGGTCTTTCAGGCTTCCCTGGTGGTTTTAAAAAGCATACTGAATTTTCTAATCTTAGTTCCAGCCAATTGTTGCGGAATATCTTTAGAAAAATAAACAATAAATCATTCATTATTTAGATCACTTATTTTAAATCCAGGGGCCGAAACATTGATGTGGGAAAACTAATAGTTGCTGACCTAAGTGGCTGCTTCCTCACCTTCAGAGGTCTGTGTTGATCTGAGACTTTTTGGAGTTGTGAGCTGAACAATGGTCATGGAAATACAAGCTTTTCCAACCTAGAACATCCTGGGTACATTATAACCCAAAGGACAATGTAATTGCCTGTGTGAGTTCTTGTCCCATTCTCCTGCCATGCCACCAATGCAGGTTTTATCAAGGTGAACAAAGGCCTCAACAGTACAGATTCCAATGAAAACTGGTCTTCTCCTTGTTACTGAATTTCTCAGTAGCATTAGACAGCATTGGCTGATCCCTTCAAACGCATCCTTTTCCTCTTGAACTGCTTTTCATCATGTGCCCTCTTCTAACTATCTTTTGCTTATTTGCTAGCTAGTGTTCTACCAGGGAAAACAAACATTTTATCTCCCATCAATCCTCTCCTCATCTCTCTGCATCTCCCCAAGTGACCTTTTACATTTTTGTTTAAAAAAAATCATGGATCTGCTTCTGTGCACCTTATTTATATCTTAGCCTAGTTCTTTGTCTTCAGCTCCAAACTGTCCTACCCAAATCATGCATGTGGGGGCTGGGGAGATCACTCAGTGGAATAAACACTTCCCTGGCAAGTGCAAGGGCCTGAGTTCAATCCCCATTTCAAAAAAAAAAAAAAAATCATGCATGTGTCATGCAGACACTACACCGTAACACCATACATATCCTTGGACAGCACTGCAAGCGCACTGGACTGGATATTTCATGAGGCATTCATGTGCAGAAATGCTCCCAGGGCAGGGATGCCCCAGCTCATACAAGGTATTTGCACTGAGGTTACACTGGCTAACAAACCCACTAAGAGTAAAAGAGACAACATGTGAAATGACATTTTAGCATATGCAGAAGTCCCTTAGTCTTTTCCATATGTCAACACTTTTTGCAACTCAGTGGTAAATCACATAACATATACTATCTTAACTGATCAAATAGTAAAATCCAAAGGAAATGGTTATTAACTTTCTATGACTGCTTGGTCACCATTTCAGATTCCTGACAAAATTTTTGTAGCATTCTTTCTCTAAATCTCCAGAAAGAACCAGGCTTCTGTCCGTACCCTCCCTCTCAAATACTATTGAAAACAGCATAAATATTGTGTTGGCCTCATAGAAGTGTTTATGTTCTCACCCACATGTGCAGGCAATGCTTCACATCTGAATTTTTTTCAGACGACTTCTCTTTTAAATACAAGTTTACCAATTTCATTTAGTGGAGACCTGAAAAATTGATCTTCATGAAGCTTATATATAGAAAAATTATGTATTATAAAAGTATCATCCTACATTTTAATATTAGTGTCATGTGAGATAAAATGGATAGTCGTTTAAAATAGAATAGAATTGATCTGGTCCTTCTTGAGATATTTTCAACCTTAGTGTGTCTACCTACGTATTCATTTCTATTTTTATGATTAGTAGGGTAATTAATTTTAAAGAACTATATTTGGCAATCCCTTATTAAACAAGGGCTATGTCTTTCTGATTATCTCTTTTATGAGACTAGAGATGACAAATGAGAAAAATACACTAACATCAGAATGTGTTAAAATTTTTAGCCTAATGAATCCATTCTGGATGGTTAATTTTAAAGCGTATTTAAGTCATGATTTTCTTCTACTTTGCTTTATTGTGAATTATGAAGCTTTGAACCCCTTATCACCTACTATTCTTCCATAAGGTTTAATCCAAGTCTGTTTTTATTCCTAAATTCAAAGCATGAAACTTTCATCCAGTGCAGCACACGCGGCAGTCATATCTCAGGGTATTTGCGTAAATACTGGGAAGGTGGGTTGGCAGGTCTTGCAGTTAAAAATTACAAGGACATCACTGTTGACTACTGTTTTGAGTTCTTATAATATTTTGAATGTAGAGTGAAGAGTAGCATATAATAAATCTTTTTTGATTTGGAAAGCAACTTATTCTTTCCTTGTTTGGCAATAAATAAGCTTCCTCACAAAGGACATTTTTCACCTTTCAAACAAGTGTCATAAATTAGAGACAGAACACAGAGCCTGGCATCACAGATAACAGCTGTCCTTCATGGCAGCTTTTGTTCATTAATCAAAGAAATTATTGCTAGAGTTGTTGGCATCCAGTTCAACACATTGGGACAGCAACACCTAGACTCCTCAGAGATTGTAGGTTATTAACTCTACTGCGTACGTGTGTGGAGGGTGTAAGCCTAGAGTTTCCAAGGTGCTTTAATACATATGCATGCTTGCTAATTACAGGTATATAAGAAATACGCACATGCGATTCAATACAGCTATTTTCTTTCCCTGTGATTTCTGGATGAGAGTTGCCTGATTTCTATTTCTGTGTGTAATCAACTGCCGATGCTGCGGCTGCTGTAAGATGTATTCTGTGCACTGTGGTAAATTCCACTCTTGTTCCTGGGTTTGTGCTGCCCTCATTATATGAGATTATGCTCCCACATCCCGCTGAAATGAGTGTGGCCACGTGACATGCTTGGAGGTGATGTTGGTGCATCCCGAAAATAAAACAAAACCTCTAGTCACCTGGGGAGTCTGCACTGGTCAGCATTAATGTTTTCTGCTTGTGGAAAAAACAGTACTGATCATGAGTGATTTTAATTAAAATATCAATGAAACAATACAGTCTTCTATAATAGAGCCTAATCCTACAGTTTTAGTCCTAGATTGAATCTAAGCTACCGCTAACCTGCCTGTAAGTGCAGTGCCATGGGAGACTGAGGAGAAAAATTAGAAGTTTGAGTACAGCCTCAGCAACTTAATGATGTAGTGAGACTCTGTCTCAACAGAAAAGAAGTTAGAAAATTGCTATGAATGAAGCCCAGTGCAAGGGCCCTGGGTTATTCCCTAGTAATAAAAAAGAATAAAATAAAGAACCATAGAAGAAAAATACATACTTTTTTGGGTGTGGTACCAGGGATTGAACTCATAGAAGAAAAATACATACTTTTTTGGGTGTGGTACCAGGGATTGAACTCAGGACCTTGGGCTTGCCATGCAGGCACTTACACCACTGAGCTCTCTCCCCAGCCCTGTAATACTATTTTCTATGTATGGTTTAGAGCCTAATTTATGACAATAGAATGTCTTGACTGAGTTATAGTGCTGTGTGTCCAGCTAACACTGTGTAGGACATATGCTTGGACACTGGAATTTGCAGCCAGTATTCTGAGAAGAGCTGATAAACATGCTGGACACTAGATATTGAGCCTTTCTCTCTTGAACAGATTCTCCCCAAAATGGACTTTTCAAGTTGCAAATCACTTCTTTCTCAGTAGCTTTGAAATCAAGCACACAGGTCTTCTGAATTTGAGGGGTTTTCTTATGTCTTACTTACCACAAGTTACATGGCTAATTAAAGTGATAGATGCTGCCCAGGTTCTTACCTGAGTGTGGAGATTTAAGGTCATTCCCACACCTTTGATTTTATACCACGGAACATGGAGTTTGCCGTCAGACAGACATGAACACAGGATCTAGTCTTCCCCTTATTATCTGCATCCTCTGAGCTTATTATTACTGCCTTTAAACATTAGTTTCTCTCTGTATAATATGGTGCTATTGAGTGGATTAAATTAGATGAGAAATGTGTCATGCTTAGCACAATGCCGGTCAAATAATATATGCCCATTTATAGTGCTCTGTGCCCCACACATCAGTGTTCAGCCATTCTTGACTCTTGGCAGGCAGCAATGACAAGATAGCCGCGGCTGCGACTTTCTCCTGAAATCCATTCAGATATGTCCAGCTGCTAATCTTGGTGGAGTAAAAAAACACTTCAAACTTATTACTGAGAGAAGCAAACAGTCATTTGCGCAAGATAAAGCACAACTTGACCCTCTGAAAATCATCTCTACTTTTGGAAATTGCACAGCTATTTACCTAGGTACTTAAAAAAAATACCCTAGTGGTTATTCCTAATCCCTAGCAGCACAGCCCTACTTGCCCCCCATATGCCATTTGTAAATAAGCACTCTTGACTCTAGCTTTCTGGAGTTTTCGAATCTGACTACTCCCTCATAAGCACAACACTAAGTAAACAGCTTAATGCCTGAACCACTGCAACTGAGCCCAATCTGGTAGCACCGCAATACTTTCAATCATTTAAAAACTCATTTCCGGTCGTGCTGACGCACAGCCCTGGCCACTCCAGCGAGGACATCATTCAGTCTTTTCTTGCTTTGTTTCACTGCGGCCTGCAGGATTCCCTTCCCTGATCTAGGTCCGGCCCATGTCTCAGGGATCATTTTCTCCTACATTAGGCTTTGCCTGCATTCTGGGTATGCTGTTTGCCTTTCTACCCTTTGGATGTGCTAAGTGGGTTTCTTCTCAAGACTTCTGAACTTTCTATTGCCTGGGCCTACATTGTTTTCTTCTTATATATTTTCATGATATCTGCCTTCTTATTTTTAGATTTCTGAATTCATTTTTGGGAGGGGCCATCCGTAATCATTCTGTGTTATGAAAGATACTACCATCGCAAAACATTTGATGACATAAAGTTTGATCATACCAGCAACTAGCCTGAGTAGGTATTTATGTGCCTATTTGGTCTTTTTTACTTCTAGTACTATAAAGGAATCACCCTTGTCTTTCTGACTATAATATTCTCTGTGGACTGTGTTTCTGGTATCTAGCAAATGTATTATACATACAAAAAATGGAGAACTATTCAGCTTTACAGAAGAAGGAAGAAATCTTGTCATTTGTATTAGAAAAAGATAAAACTTGACATTTCAATGTGAAGTGAAATAAGTTAGACTCTGAATTACAGTGTCGGATGCTTTCTTTCATATGTGGAATCTAGAAGAAAAAGAAAGATAACTTGAAAGTAGAAGAGAAAGGAAAGAGAATGAGGGGAGGGGGACAGGAAGAGAAGACAATGGGAGGAAGGCTATCTTAAGGCATATTATAAGCTCTTTGAAAACATCACAATGAAACCCATTATTTTGTACAATGAACATACACTAATACTTACAATGAAAATAAACTCACACACTCATACACTCACACATAAACACAAAGAGCAATTGTGAGGTCTGGGGAGATAGCTTGGTGGTCTGAGCACCTGCCTGGCAAGCACAAGGACCTGGGCTCGATTCGCAGTACCACGGGTCCTGCTGGCAACAGAAACCCGAGCACGATGGTGCCGCCTGTAATCCCAGTGCTGTAAAGGCTGAGACAGGAGGATCACCACAAGCCCAAGCAGCAGAGCGATACCCTGTACCAAATACATAAAAGATTAAAAAATTTTAAAGTAATTGTGAACTATAATCACCCACTATTCTACAGAACACTCGAACTTATTTTTTCTCTTTATAGGACAGTGAGTGAATATAATTCACAGTTGTCATTCTGTGCTTACATAGATGAATGCATTTGTTCTCCACAGCAGCTGTGCTATTTACATTCCCACCAGGGGTCAGGAAACTCTGCCCATCTCTATCCCTGAGACCCTACAATGAATTTACCACACTGAAAAATACAGCTTGACCGTGCAGAACAAGTGTGATGCCAGTGGGCTTCCCTTCGAATGGATCACTCAAGTGACGTCCTCCTTTTACCTGCATCAAAATGAGGGAGAAGGCACAGAAAGGCACTCTGGCAAACAGAGACATAATGAGAGGTGAGGAAGTGTTCTCCATCTGTGACTCACACTGTAGCTGTTTAGAATGTGTGTGTGTGTGTGTGTGTGTGTGTGTGTGTGTGTATGTTGGAATAACACTCCAATATTTTTCCTCACTTTTAACATTTTAAAGCTTTTTTATTAGTCATTAAACTAAAAGAGATAGAGCCTACTGTTCAATATTCCAAATGAAGATGAAATACCAGAACTTTAAGAAATTTAGTGATCTTCAAGAATAACTTCTTGAGATATGATTGTTGGCAGTTACCATAATAAGACAGTTTGAAAGGCATTTTAAGTCAAATTTCAGTGCTACAGGCTTTTAGATGAAAGCTAAAATGGATAAATTATCTATTTTCATTGAAAAACTATTGCTTACTGTGACTTAATTTGGGATCTACATTATTTACTTAACTATGATAAGTAAAGGGATAGATATATTGAGCACATATAAGTGTTTTAGCTCAGTGTGAACCTGTGTTAATAGTACCACTTCTTCACGTTGAAAACAGTTGTTCTACAAGGTGTTTAAAATTTCGTTACTTTAATATTTCGAAGTTTTTTGTCAGGTACAATGGAGGTTACTATTACTCTTAGTCATTTTCTTGTCACTGGAACAAAAAAACCCCCACAACATGAGGAAACAAAAAAGAGGTATTGATTTTGCCTCACAGTTTTAGAAGTTACAGTTCTCGTTGACCTCAATCAGCCAAAGAATCAGCATGGCAGAGGAGTCTGGGCAGAGAAGCTGCACCTGTTGTGGAGGACAAGAAGCAGAGAGAGGAGGCAGGTGCCAGACAGGAAGTGGACCATTCCAGATCCCGCCCCTGTGGCCTGTGTTTCTGAACAACCCCAGCTGCTAACAGTGAGTCAGATGCAGCCCCACATGGGCAACACCCTGATAAAAGCCTAGCCTATGAATGCATGAGGTCTTTGGGGGGCATTCTTGATCTAAGTCATAACAATCCTTTCCAAAAAATATCACAATGGATGACTAGTAAGGTAAGAGCATAGTGTGCATTCTAGGAAATAGTTGGGCAGTTGCTAAGAGGTGGCTATGACTTGTTTCTCAATTCATTCCTTGAAAAGGACCATACTCTCACACTGGCCCTGTTCTTGCTGATCACTTTTTGCGCTTTACAGTCCCACATCAATACCTCTTTGATTTTTCTCTGTTAGATGATCTTTAAAATATGTAAATAAATAACAGAACAAAACCCAAGACTCTTCTCAGCTACATTTATTTCTCTTTCTAGCCCTGGGTTCAAATCCTCATGTGAAGTCTCATCAGTGCATGTTTTGATACTCATTAGGACAATCGGGAGCAAGGAGATTCCAGATAATCCTCTCTGAATCTGCCTCTCTAGCTGCCCTGAATTATTACAAGACGATGAATGATCTCATTCTGGGCATGCAGGACACTAATGCTTATCACAATCTGATAGTTAATGTGAAGAATGTGAAACTCATGGTCAGGCATGGCCAGCCACTGGGCTGGTGGCCCTGGGAGTTTGTGCACGTGTTCACCGTGTCCTGGCTCAGACTATCAACTGATCACAGCAGCAATGTTAGCGACAAATGGCTTGTCAAAGAGCACACTGCTGTATGGCAAGTGCTTAGCTAGAGGGGTGGGCACACTGTGGAGTCACGCAGGTTAATGTGAACTCTTAATTTTTTTAAAAAAGTGCTAATTACTTTTTAGGAAAAAAAGTCCCAGGAGGTGGAATAAATCCCTCCCTGGAGTTCCTGGTGGCCTACCACAGCTGTCCATTTTTTGGGGGGAGGATCTGGAATTGGGTACTGAAGCAGCAGAAATCTAGATGGTACAGTGACTGCAGGGCACATGAGGAGCAGGGTGCATTCTGTTACTACTTTATGACAACACAAATTCTACCACTCAGTGTGCCTGCAGAGTCAGGGGCTGCCACTAGATGTCTTCAGCCTGGAGTCCTCCATCATGAGGGCAAGGTTACTTCTCACCTGCATCATGGACCGTGAGGGCCAGTGGGTCAAGTCCCCAGAGGCTATGTGGCTTGGATGTTCACACACAGGAGCTGCTGTGATGGATGCTGTGACCAAGTCCTTGTGTGCGCTCCTCAGGGAAGTACTCCAGGGCAGAGTGTTCATCACGAGCTTCACATAAAAAATGGAAAAATTGGTTCTCTGCCTTGTCTTCCCCATCTCATAGATGTGAACTCGCATGTGAAGCTGAATGAACCAAGCCCACTATCAACTGCTGGCAATGGTTAGAGGTCTGGTGTTAGAATGCAAGCGAGGGGAATATGGTTCTTAACTATGTTCATATAACTTCCACATGGTACCTATACTATGTTATGATCCCCACTTTATAGAGAAAAATCAGAAGATCTAAGACAGAGTTCAAAGTTGTAGACAAAAAAGGGGGAACTGAACACAGGGCTGCTGGCTCCAAGCCCACACTCCACACATAGCCGTCGGTGGCATCTATGTTGTTTCCTACCCTTCATTCAATGATCTCCTAACTCATCGTCTGTGAACTGTTCGATCTAAGTCTCAGTTTCCTTATGTGTAGAATGGGAGTAGTGGTGAATGTGACAGATGTCACTGAGACAAATACGTGGAAAGATGTGCAAAATGACCAGGATGGAACTTGGAATGTGACAAACACCCAGTAAGTAAATAGATGAAACAGAGGAAGAGACTGTGGGAGGGGCGAGAGAGAGGGAGAGGGAAAGAGAGAGAGAGACTGGGGGGGAGAGACAGAGAGAGAGAGACACAGAGAGACAGAGAGACAGAGAGAGACAGACAGAGAGAGAGAGAGAGAGAGAGAGAGAGAGAGAGAGAGAGAGAGAGAGAATATCCAGAAAGAGAAGAGGAAAGGGAGAAGGAAAGAAGAGGAAGAAGAAAAAGAAGAAGAGGAGGAAAAGGAAGGGAGCAGAAAGGAGGAAGGAAAGGGAAAAGAATAAAAAGGCAAGAGAGGAGAAGGGAGAGAGATGTAAGCTCTTTATTTCTAAGGACTCTGATATTATTGGTGCCAAATTATGTCTAAAAATCTGTCCTGTCATTTCTTTGGGAGTGGTATTTTCAGTATCATATTGTTTAAATGTAGAATTACATTATTTGTCCTCAGATAATTGGAAAACACTTTATTCCCTACAATGCTAGGTCCTTCTGTGTTTTACTGTGTTTAGTATAACTTCCTGTTTGACTCTAGAGTGAAACACTGTGCGGATAAACATGGAATGAGACAGCACGTACTTTATTTTGTGTACGAACTGAGAAAGTAAGACTGGAACACTCAGAAAACATCGCAGCAATGAACATTATAGCAGAGGAAAGTGTTTTTAGTGTTTGAATGGTGAGATTAACGTATGCATGAAATAACTGACAGGGAAGATGTTGTGCTGCTCTCCTTGGGAAGCCTTCCTGAGCTGTTAGCTTTGGATGTTGGCAGTCGTGACTGCTGCCCAGTTTTTCTGACTGTGACCACCATCGTGCTTCTCTAAGGTCCGGTCTGCACTGTAGTGTGTGTTTGGTCCTTGCATCTAAACATCTAGAACACTTTACAGATAACGACAGTTTCCCATTAGTGAAGAAAAACCTTTCAAAACATCATTTTAGTTGGTTACAATAAATATTTTTAGTCTCTACTTTTAAGATCTTTCTAGAAAAATCTGTTTATAACTAAATGGTTTATACTGCATGGGAAATACTTCGAAGATTCAATAATTGTGATCTCATCTCTTTGAAAGTTTCTACACTTTAAAGAAAATCTCCAACAGAGTAAAAAGAAAACCCACAAACTGGGAGGGATTATAGCTGTTTGTCCCTCCAAAAAAACCCCTTCTATCTACAGCATATAAAGAATTAAAAAAAAAAAAATCACGTCTCCCAAATTCAAAGACTCAATCAAAAAATGGCATCTAACTGGAATATAAACTTTTCAGATGAAGAAATACAAATGGTAAGTAAATATATTAAACATTTCAACATCATTGGTCATTTGAGAAATGCAAATTAAAACAACACTGAGAGCCCACCTCACCCCAGAAAGAATGGCTAACATTAAGAAGTCAGACAATAGCAAATTCTGGAGGAGCTGTAGAGAAAAAGAACTCTTCTGCACTGTTGGTGGGAGTATAGACTGGTACACCCACTATGGAAATCAGCATGGAGAATTCTTAAAAAGCTAGGATTGGAGGTCCCATCAAGCCAGCTAGTCCCCTCCTGGGTAGTTTTTTCAGAAGAACTGAAAACATATCACAGTGATATATGGGCACCCATGTTTATAGCAGTGCAAAGTGTCACAACTAAATCCTGGAAGCAACACAGATGTCCATCAACTGAGGAACAGATAAAGAAGATGTGGTATTTTTACACAGTGGAATATTGTTCAGCTATCAAACAGTACAAATTTGAGACTTTTGTTAGTAAATGGATGCAACTAGATAACACACTTTTTTAAATGTATTTGGTACAGATTCTCACTATGTTGCTCAAACTCAAAGTGATCCTCCTGTTTTCAGCCTCCCCAGCACTAGGATTCCAGCCATGCCCCACCAAGCCTGGTTTTTGTCTTCCGCTCAACACACCTGGGGGCAGGGCCGGCATAGCATGTAGTACTGGGGATCGATCCCCAATCCCTGTACTTACCTAAGCAGGCACTTAATGCGCTGAGCTATCTCATCAGATCTAGAGTACATACTCTTAAGTAAAATAAATCAGACCTGCATGTGCAAACATTGTATTGTCTCCTTAGTGTAGGAATCTGAAAAAGAAAATGGAATCTGAAGGGTACAACAGATACTAAGAAAAGAAAATGAACTCATCCAAAGGAAAGAGTTACTGGCTTGAGGAGGGCAGGAGAGAGTGTAGGGGGCAGAGATTTATCTATGCAGACAGGATGGTTTGGACAGCTGTGCTGTATATTTCTGCTGATCTTTGGAAAGGAGCACATAATACTTGTTTTATTTTATTCCCTTTTTTCAATTATTTGTATTTTTCTCTTCTTAATTTCTTATACATGTATTTCTTTAGTCTTTCTTCTTCCAATTTAGCATGTATCTATCCAGTAATGTGAATAACCAGTTGGAAGACAACACTACGCATTACAACACATACTTAATTTTTTCTGTTTTAATACTATTTTTTACTCTCTTTAAAAATAAAAAAATTAAAAAGAAAGATAAAAGAAAAATATATAGTTAATTGGTTTGAAGCCTGAGACAATGACATATTGCCTCCTTGTAAGGTGTGGGACTATAATTAGTGTAAGGCACACCAGGGACACCTCTGATGGTAAAATATTCACTTGTGCAACCAAACCTCAAAAGGGTGGAGGAGGAAGGGTGCAAAGCCCTCATCTTCTGGTCCTCCTGGGAACCAGAAGATGCCTTGAGAGGAAGAACACAAACAACCCTTAAGAAATGTGAAGGTTCAGGTTTTTTTTTAATGACATTTTAAAAGTAATTTCATGGATACTTTTCTGGCTTTGTCCCTCTGTCTTACTTTCTAGTACATCATGTAAAATGGAATTCTGTAATTTTATTTTGATATTTCATTCTTTTGCACCAGGAATGCAACTCAAGGCTTTGCATTTGCCAGGCAAGCATGGTATTGCTGAGCTGTATCCCCAAGCTTATGTTGCTATTTGAATAGACATATTCTATTTTTCCACCTCTTTTCATCTGAGGAGGCAAGTTTAAAAGGGAATATATAAAAACTTATATTCACATATCTTATGACATTTAATCTAGGCTTTGTAAAAAGTATTAAGAGACAGAGTGTGACGATGTATTACCCAAAAACAAGGCTATTGACACAAGCACTTCTGAGTGTGAGGATACCTATGTCAATTGTTTACAAGAAAATTGGGCCTTTTAATCCTGCAATTCCAGTATGAAAATCCTTGCCAAAAGGACTGTGGAAGAGTTCAAAGAACCAAAACAAGGTCTTTATCTGAAATGTCATGTTAAAAATATATTTGTACATGCCTTAGTCTGGGTCGAAGACTCAGGCCCGTGATTTCTGGCCCTCGCTTTGGCGGCTCACGGCACTTCCTCCCTTCCTCCCAGTCTGCCGGATGTGCAGCTGGTTAGGCAATCTGCCTGGGATCTAGCTATTGCTACTATTTGCTGGTAAGGCATCCTGGATGTTATCTGCCTTTCAGATCAGAGCCAGCTTAAATACTATGCTTCTCTTCCCCCCGGCAATGACTTTACCTCCTCATAACTGCTATGGCCCTCATCCCTCACCTGTACTGACGTGTAGCTCTTTATAATTTTTATTTTTGTTACAGTAAGTTTTTGAGTCTCTGCTCAGCTTCTGCATGTTTACCCCTAAGGGTGCAAGCGGAGTTTCTTTCACTTCCCTTCTGGCGGCTGATGGGTGTACTGCTTGTGTGCTTCCACTGACTGCTGCCTTCTGGTACTGCACCTTCTATGGCTGCCTCTTCTTGGAAGGCTCAAGAAGGTTCTGACTGCCAAGGCCAGGAGGGAAAGCCACCAATTCTGGACACTGGAGGGCCATGGGAAGGCATCTGAGAGGCAGAATAAGAGTAAGTGGCACAGGAGAAGGTGTTTCATGGTCCTTTTCCTAGGTCTGCTTCAGGATGCAATCTCTAAATGGGCTGTGTCGAGAGAAGGCAGAGTCTAAAGGACAAAGTTATGTTCTACCTTTTTGGTTCTTGTACCTCCAGCATGGGGCTGTGGCCGTGGCCTCAATGTAAGGTGGCTGGAGAGAGAGAGGCCTGGCTGGAGTTCTTCAGTGGACGCTGAACTTCTTGTCACAGGTGGGGAGCATGCTGAAATTTCTTGTGGCTGCAAGGGAGAGTCTGTATCAAGCAGACACTCCTGGCTGAAGATGCCTGATGGTAACATGACAAGGCTCAGAGGGGCTGTTACCAGCCTGAGGAGTATTAGTACTATCAAGAAGCTTATTGTGATTTGACATTCGTGCTCGGGTTGTTTCGGGAAAATGGCACACACGAGGCTGGAAACATCTTGGACAGCGGCAACCTTGCATCCTCCGTCCGAGACAGCTATAATACAGACATGAAGCCAGAGAGACATGTGGAGGTGCTACCTCGTTGTTCCTCCCCTAGATCATTACCGGGGCCACCGAGGAAGCCCCGCATTTATCAGAAGATGCCCTAAGAAAGCCAAGAGACATCTGAGACTCAGTCACTGTCTTTACTGGCCAGTCCCGGCATGGGCTGTGTGTCCTGAGCAGAAATCACTGGCGCGAAGGCGTCCAGCTCACAGCAGGGGACGCTGGATCCAAAATGCCACCCCCCTCGTTGCCTCCAGATTTTGAAGGGTCAAGTTAAATGCAGCATTGGACGAAGAATATATGCTTCTCCCAAAGAAAGTGAAAACATATATTTGATTGGACTATTATACCTATTTTACTGATGTCTACACTATGAAGACAACTCAGTTGTGTTGAGAAATCTCATCTCCGCAGAAGCTCAAAACAGCGCTGCGCAAGCGCTGAGAAGCCGTCCCACACCCAGCAGCTGTCCTGTCTCTGTCTCCCTAGCTTTTCTCCTTGTTGCAGCCTAATATTCTATTAAATTGGTGTTTATTAGGGTTGTAGAAGGATGCACAGCAAATATAAAATTTACGGTAACTGCATTATCTGGAAAAATATTTTCAAGCTATGTAATACATCTTAATTACACAGAAAAAATTAGACAACATAGTCCTATTGCTTTACTAAAAACTAATCATTTGTTTAGTCTAATTCTATTGAGTGGTTTAAATACTTGACTCTTCATCTCGTCTTTTCAGCAAATGAATTCCAATTTTTATCTTTCATTTAAGTGGATAGAATATGTCCTCACTGTTTGCCTTATCCATGATACATAAAACCAAAGTTAAATTATTATTTATTATTAAATTGAATTCTGGTTAAGTCAGAGCAGTGATTTGTGGTCAATCATGGAGTATCTGAAATATCAGCATAAAGATAACTTTTTAACACAACAGCACTGATGCCTAGGTTTTTATTGATCGATTGATCACTGGGGATTGAATCCAGGGGCATCACACTGAGCTACACCCTAGAGATTCTGTTCGCTGGTTGGTTGGCTTTGTTGTATTTTGTGATAGAGTCTTGCAAGCTGTCCATGTTGCTCCGGCTGGTCTGACAATTTCCAGCCTCCTGCCTCTGCCTTCTGAGCGCCTGCATTGCAGGTGTGTTTGTCCCACTAGCTGTGGCTTTAATTTATGAGACAGAAATTGTGTTTTAATAGCTCCAAGAATTCTAGTCACTTGAAACGTGGCATTTACCTTCCTTGGCATCCTGTGTCACTGCTCAGGGTAGGGGGTACTCCAGGATGCCCCCTTGAAACAAGGTGGGCTTAAGACTTCAGGGTCACTGCTAAAGAACACAGAGAAGGTCTGGGTGACTCTTGAAGTCAGTAACAAGGGCAATGAAGAGTGCACCCCTTCTGTGGGCGTCTTCTGCTGTGCTTGGCCCTCTTACTGCCTTGCAAGGCATTCGTCTGTGATCAGCTAGCCACTCAGGGAGCCGGTCCTTCAGGCCAGGGGTGGCAGGTGGTGGCATGTACATAGTGTGCAGAGTGGCATCCTGGCTCCAAGCCGGCTGGCATGTGTGTGAGGGGTGCGACTCTCCACGTCAGGCCCATCCCCAGCCATTGGCTCCCCCAAAGCCCAAAGCTGGAGTCTTTCTATTGGGACCCCAGACATTGCAAGGTGGAGACTGATTCCTGCAGAAGCAATGAGCGGAGCAGAGTAATGACGTCAGGGTTGCGGTCGACTGCAGCACAGCAACAGCAATTGCACCACTGTACTTTGTAAAAAAATGTATGTATGTGGTACAAGGGCTCACTACCCGGCTCAGACTCACTCCTGTTTTCAGCCTCCTCAGTGCTGGGATTACAGATGTGCAGCCCACGCCTGGACTCAGGGGCCAGCTCAGTGCGCCTGGGGGCGGGGCTGGCGCAGCACGCTCTTGCCGTGGATGGAACCCCAGGCCCTGCGCTTGCCTGAGCAGACGCTTAGTCCACTCAGCGATCTTGCTGCCCCCCTCCCCTTTATTTTAAATGAACCACTCGGCTTATTACACTTATTTTTCAATTTTTATGCTAAAAACAAAAAAACTAGAGGAAACAAAATTATTAGAATATGGCTTTTTTAGATTTCTGACAAATGTTTTAATTTCTAAATGACAGCTAGTCGAAGATAATTTACTAACATTATATCTAGGGTTCATCTGTTTGTAAGATAATGATATTGCCATGCTTAAAATAACCACGACTAAGTCAGATGGGAATCTTTAAAGCATTCAACTTACTAGAACAGATCACAGGTAAGGACTGAGACCACAGTACAGGCTGAGTATCCTTTAACTAGTCCTTTGGGTGTTTTTTTATCTTTTATTTATTTATTTGGCAGAACCAGGGATTGAACTCAAGCCCTTGCACTTGTCAAGCAAGCACTTATTCTACTGAGCTATCTCCCTGGCCCCTCACAAATTACTTGGGATCAGTACATTTCTGATGTTGGACTTCTAAAACTTTAGATTTGCGTGTATTTGCATATTCAGAATGAGGTAACTTGGTGAGGGGAGCTCGAATTTATTTTTTTGGTTTAAACTTATACACATAGCCTGGAGAGAATTTTATACGTTATTTTAAAATAATTTTGTGCCCAAAGTTATTTCATGTGTAGTCTTCCCTGGGCCCCATCACATCAGTTCTCCAAAGTTCAGATTGTGGATCATTTTGGATTCAGAAGAGGGACGCTCAGCCTGTTGACCCCAGGCACCACCTGCTGCCATTTGGAACACTTCCTCAAAGTACGAGGAGAAGCCATGTAACTCGGGAGGCCGCAAGCCACCCTGGATAGGGCAGTCCAGCCAGGCACAGCGTGTAGCTGCGGCTCCAGATCTTCCCATGGCGTAACCTGTCATTTTGCCTTAATGTGTCTTGCAAGTTTTCTCTCAAGGCCAGCAGTTTGGGATAAAGAGGTAAATGGAGTTTTACTGCTATGGTTCCCTACTATAGAATCTGTCACCAGATAACTTTATTAGGAAGTAGAATTGCACTTTCAAGAGGAATCATCACAGAAATGTCAACATGATATATTTATAGGCCTCAGTCCATTTTATCACCTCTAACAGGTATTTAATAATCATTGTATGTAAGGAATCCCATTTAAAATGGAAAACAGAAAAGGTTGTTTGAAGTGATGATATCCATTACTGCTAAAGTTCTAATAGCAAGTCCACTGCCTACAGGTAGAACCAATGCCATCCTGCCAGAGAAAATTGGGGATTCTGTCTTGTAATTTCTTCTATTTCCTTGAATCACAAATGATGACACAAGCCAACACATCCACCAATTTATTATAAAATTTGCAGTACTGAAACACTGGCGGTGGGCTGAACTGGTTCCCTATTGCTGCTGTATCGCACACTGCAGACCTGGCGGCTGAGGATGGCAGACACGCAGCATCTTACGGTGCGCACAGCGGCAGGCCGGCCTGTGTCCAGGACTGATGCCACGCCCGGGAGTGAAGGGACCCTCGCAGAGGGCGTGCAGATGGCTGCCTTACCTTGCTGTCCACGCTCCTGCACTCACGGCTACAGATGTCTTCCATGAAATTTGCCTTTCTATAAACTCCCTTTCAGGCCTCCTGTGATTAGAATCAGGCCCACTCAGATAATCCACAATATTCACCTGTCTCAGAGCTCGTATGTCCTAAATTTTGAAAAATCTATGGTGTCAAAGGAGATGACAGTTTCATCCCAAAGTCATTGGCTCCAATTATTACACTGGCAATGTCCAGGGAGTCATTATCCTAACAAAAAACTGTAGAAATGAGAAAAAATATAAATAATTGGAATACTTAATACTTTGTGTATTAAACCTGTGATATGCAGCCTAAAATAATAATCTTAAAGTAGTGACTAAGTTTATACACAGTTCTGAGAGCTACATGCCAACATTACAACAGCTGTATAAAAAAATACATGCATTATCATTCCTCCCATTTTAGAGATCCGAAAAACCAAGGCGCTTTCTCTATGATTAAGTAAATAGCAGAGTGGATTATGGAACGGAGTTGCTTGTAGAGTCCATGTGATTAATGATTAATGACCTGGATAGATCTTTGCACTCTCTGCTTAGTTTAAAGGCAAAATACCTTGTTTGTGTAGAAACTAATTTGTGCATAAAAATGATGGAAATTACTCCTTTACTGAAGGACTGAATGTTCATTTTCTTTTTATTTACTCTCAACATTTAAAGGTATTTTAATTTCCTTAATAGCTATTATTATTCAAACAAGAAAAAACACTGGCCTCCTGATTATAAGGATAATTGTTGTCATTGTTTTAAATGACTGTGGAGGGGGACTTCTCAGGGAAGCTACAGAACCAGGCGCCTGCTTCGGCTCCTGCTGCACTGAGCGCTGGACAGACTGGCGCTCGCCAAGTGTCTGCACTGACTGCAGTCCCCGACTTGTCCTGGAAGATAGATGAGGTAATAGGTGCGAAACAACCTTGAGAAGCACTTTGAAGCAGGGTGCCAAGGGGAGCCAGATGGAGGTGCGGAATATGTAACCTATTTTCCCCACAGAAACAAGGTAATTAACAATACTAATGTCACCAGGCTAGTCCAGGAAAGCCCTTAGCACCTTAGAGCTCAATAGTTTATGGCCTTCCTTCTGAATGAAAATGCAACCAGCATTCCAACTGGAGATAGCTCTCCCCTCCACGTTCTTCTCTGAACCAGTAGCTCTTCTCCAGGTTGTGATTAATGTTCCTTCCACTGAGGCACCGGTTCCAGGGACACAGGAAATTGATCAAGGGCACAGCCACCTTCAGGAACGGGACTGCATCTCTAACGAGGGCACCTTTCCTTAAGGCAGGCATTATCTAGACTGTATCTAAAGGCTCTGATGTGTGGTCTTCACTTGCAATGTGTTTGTCATCATTCTTCAATAAAATTCCAAAAAATTTATCAGTATAGTGACATCCCTGTGTGGCACAGTGGTTTGGGAGATTTCAGTGTCTCACAGAAGTGCCATCAAATTTGTTGGCTCTGTCACCAAGTACGTGTGCTTCTCATCGAAATACTCAAATTCTCTTTTAGATATTGTGTCTGTGAGGCATTGCTTCGCAGTTTTCCTATGATCGCTGAACCAGATGTAAAATTTGCAGGTAACGCAGACGGTGCATGCAGTTAATAATCAAAACTGATAATATTTATGGCTCCCTCTCCTGAGAATACTGCACAGGTGACTGGTCAGGAATAAAGGCCGCTGATGGCTTCAGGGTGGGATTTTCAGGAGGCAGGCAGTAATGATTTAGCGCAGTACTTTATGCACTAAATGGATAGAGGGGATCCCAGGGAATGGGACAGGGAACAAGGCAGGGCAGAAATGCAATCCAGAGTCCACGGGTGAGCAGGGCACCACTGTGGACAACCGGTGCCCCATCACCATGGGGTGCTGATGGAGGAGGGTGCTGCGTATCCCATCTGTCAGCTGAAGAAGCGGGGGTCTTTCGGCACTACTTCCCATTCGTATTGGGTTGGTCTCAATACTACTTCACTTTCCAGTCAAACGCTTCTTGGGTCAAGAAAATGCTCAGTGCGTACACAAAGAAAAAGGGTATGTACGGAAAGGACTCAGCTCATGGGCTACAGGCAGTGGAGAGGCACAGTCAGCTGCAGACACCTATTTGCCTTTCTCTTGCATGGACTTGCAGAAAAAAAAGAAAGAAAAAAACACTTTGGGATTATAGATGGATTCCCACAAATGCACTGTTGCTATGGTCAACTTAAAAATATAATAAAATACAACTGACACTGTGGCATTAGTGTACAGAACAGCTTTATTTTTTGTTTGGCAATGCGAAACATCTGCCATCTAGGGTGTACTGGACACTTGTGTGTAAAGACCAAATATTAACAACAATAAAAAACACTGTGGGACAGCTCTGGCTTCCTTTCACTCAAGGCTGTGGAGTTCCTGTTACCTGCTCCGACCTCTGGAGGGTAACACACAGCACGAATTTTCTCTTAGAATTTCACTGAGTTGAAAGCACTTTTTAGAAGAAAAGCTCATTTATAATTGGGAAGTTTTTTTTTTTTTTTTTTTTTTTTGTTGTTGTTGTTTTAAATTAACTCTCAGGGCAGTAATACAGCATGTTAATAAATTTAACAAGCCAAATCCTGTTTGGGCTTTCTAGGGTGACAAACCATTCACTCTGCTGCAGACTTCAGAATACAGCGCCTGTGTGTCCTATTCACTCATTCTCCCGGCCATTCTGATACAAAGTAATATTTATTTTGAAAGCCGATCTTTTGGGGTCCTGACTGTAGTCCCCAGCCTAAATTGTCCTACACAAAAGCCATTTTCTCAGCAGGGCCAAATCCCATTTGCCGCGGAAAGGAAGCTGTGAGCTGGACGCGGTTCCATCAGCCCGAACCTGTTAAGAACAGGGCGTGCCTCGCCATTTAGCTTTCTCCGAGCTCCTCCGCTTCCTCGCGGCGCTACGTTCCAAGCACTCCTGTCCCGGGCGGATCTCACATCACCTCTTCTCTTCCCAGCCAGCGAGCCAAGCTCCTGGCAGCCGCTCCAGGCTGCGCGAGAAACTTGGTCCTCCCGCCGCCGCGCCCAGGGCAGGGCGGGCCGGGCCGCAGGCGGGTGCCGCTCTCCGCCCGCAGGTGGCAGCAGCGGGCTCCGCAGC
>NW_004524610.1:6353805-6361775 GCF_000260255.1 Octodon degus
CCGCCCGGGTCCTAATGCCGGCCCCTCCCCGGGACGCCGCCGGCCCGCAGCCCGCAGCCCGCCATCCTCGCCAGCCAGGTTGGCCGCGCCGGCCCCGCGCGCTGATTGGATAGAGAGGGGGCTCGACGGTGGCCGACGCGGGACAGTCTGGCGGTGGCAGGGGTCTCGGAAACCATGGGTTATTGCAGTGGCAGGTGCACGCTTATCTTCATCTGTGGCATGCAACTGGTAAGTGACACTTGGGTCCTGTGCTTCTGCGCTCTGCCTTGGAGGTAGTGGCCGGGGAGGGCTTGGCAGGGACGAGGGTGGACGAAAAATGAAGAAAGAAGGCTACCGAGAGAGTGGCTGCATTGGAATACTTGGGGACCTGCCGTGTGGGGTGCCGCGGAGGTGAGCCTGTCGCCCCTGTTCACCCATTCCCGTCTCTCCAAAAACAGTTCGGCAGGTGCGGGTTAAACTTGTGGTCTTTAATTTCTTGAAGCAAGGGGAGCTGTGCCTCTTGTTCCGTGGGCTTCGCCTCCCTCTTCGTGTAGGGGCGTAGTGGTCACACGCGTTTTACTGTACAGGTGTGAAACCGAGATGCAGGATTTTTGACTTTTCTTCCGTGTACTTTGTGCCGTGTCTTTGTTTCTTCATGGACCTGTTATTTTCCTAGGACTATATTGTCTTAATTATAACGGTCTGAAAACCCACTATTTAGGGCAAATGGTATGCTTACAGTAGTCTGATCTGGAAGCCTCCTTGAGTTTTAAAAGTATGCAGATGGACAAGAAATACTCGCATGAACTCAGAAACACCATTGCCACAGACAGAAGCAGTAAGCTTTACATCACAATTATGACAAGCTATGCCAGGGAAGATGTTCTGTTACATGGTGTATGGTATTGCTGTGAGACAGATTGCTCTCTGCTCCCCTAGGACGGAGAATTGTAAGTACTTTCTGAGGAATCTAGTACAGTTGTAAAGAGGCAAGCATCCAATATTGGAAAACGTCATATCTCTGAATTTCAGTTCTCTAAGGGCGACAGGGCAGGGCTGAGGAGAGGGTGTAGAGGTGCAAATTATATGCCAGCAAGTGGTTAATTTGGTAGGAGGTACTTGTTCACTTGTCATCAAATAGCTTTCCTTAGAAAGTATAAATTAATCTGAGTAGTCGTCCACACAGCTTACCAGTTGTTTCCTATAAGCAGAGAGGAGCACGAGGCCGAAGGAGACATTTGTTCGAAAGTTCCATCAGTGAAAAGCATTTGAAAGAAGAAATGCTACTGAATCTAAGAGAAACGTTCTTTAAGTTTCTCTGTTGTTTACCAGTTGTCCTGCAGCTCACTGTGTCTTCCCTGTGGTTTGGGTGAATACGGTAGCTAGCGGAAGTGGTTCTTTTGTTGCATTTTGACTCACGACGCTTTCTTTTCCAGGAAAGTTGTGTGATGTGATCTCGTTTGGCCTGCAGCCTTTCACTTAGTTGTAAGCAAGGGCAGATGTGTCTATCACAAAAGTGTTGTGTTTCCTCAACGATGTGTGGAATACTTTATTTCTATATGCTGCACATTTGTATGTTTTTCATTGAAAGATATTTTTTACTCATGTTGGTAAAGCTAATCAGAATAATGAAGATGTTTACTTGATGGAACCATCCATGTAGACAAATGGTCCACATTATATAAATGTTTTAACATAATTCTCATCTTTATATATGATTCAGAAGAGATTGCCTTTGCTGATTCACAGTGTGAAGCATAATGCAGAATGAGTGGGTGGGAAGAGCATTCTTATGCTCTTTTCAGTTTAAAAATTTTGGACTGTGATTTAACTTTTAATCATTAGTGTAGTGGAGTCTCATTGTTGTAGGAGGAAACTGTATGTATCTGAAAAAATAGCACTCTGTGTGATGCATGTCAAGTTCAACAACTTAAGCAATTTCAGAAGAACTTAAATATACTGGTGGGGAAACTAAGTAGAGGAAGTTGCATAATAAAGATGAAAGCTTCTGTGTGTGCACAAGCGTGTGTATGCACATGCCTATGTGAAGCGGTGTGTCAGAGAAGTGCTAAGTCACAAACCGTATCTGAAATCCTAGCTAAATCGTTTAACATATTAGAGGTAGCGGTAGTCCAGATGTGACTGGCCAAACAGCGAGTACAGGCTGAAGCCGAAGGGATACTTTAAGCTTTGTAGGTATCATGCAGTTTACCACATTCAAATGTTGTGTGTCACCAAGCTAATGTAATTAGCAGCCGTGTTACTGCAGATGCAGAACAGGACGGAAAGGCCAAGAAAACCAATTGCTGTGTAAGATGCAATGTGCAGGTCCTAAAGGACCTTGGAGATTCTTGGCCGCTTTTGATTCTTTGAAACATATTGTTTAATTTGAAATAAAATAATTCTCACACAAATTATAGTTGTAAAGCCCTGCATAAAACAAGTAGCACTGTATGCTTTGCTTTTACTCTTTCTGGATTTTTAATAACTTTATGCAGCTTTGAGCTATATGAATAAAAGTTGTTTTTACAAACAAAGCTGATTTCTGAACTAACTTATAACTAGTATTCTACTGACTAACAAAAATCCATTTTGTTCAGTTCTAAGCTGTTTAGTGTGTGATCTTGTAATATTTGGGCACGTTTTGGTGACTCTCCGGAGTTTTGGATCTATTAAAATTAACTGAAGCCAAAGATAGTTTAATATAACTTTATAAATGTTTTCATCAATTAACTTGAATAAGGCTCTGAATGAACTAGTCTCCATAAGCAGAGTATTGTATTTTAGTTACAGTTAGAAGATTATTTCATGCACATCAGTTTGTAGTCGATCTCCGGAGAGGACGAGGTAACTTCTGCTGTTGTGGGTATGGATGGGTACTTCATTGTTCCGTATACTTTTCAGAGCAGAAAAGTACTTTAACAGTTCAACAAGCGATAGACATAAATATTTCAGAGAAATATGCTGGTTGGAATTAATATCTTTGGTTTTAGTTATATTTTTAAAAGGTACTTCTATTTTAATCTTTGGCCGACTTGAACTGTAGAGAAATATTTTTCTTAAGAAATCAGAAAATCATTTTATGAGACAAACATTTAGCACTTCATACCAAAAATCAGTTAAAACTTCCATTTTTGAAAAAAGCATCTGTGTAGATGGTAAAGTGCAGTCTTGGAGCTAGGTGGTGACACCAGCCTCAGGTTTCACGGTGACTCTTGTGGGAAGGGGGGTGAGCTCTGGAAACAGACGGGCTTTGTGTGCAGAATCCAGAGTTTAAGTTCATAATCTCAACAAGGTGATTTTCCTTTTATCATTACTGTCTGTTATGCTCAGAAACTGAAGATTCAGATAGTATCTGAAATCACTGCATTTGCCGGGACAGATTTAGCAGCACAGGTTAAGAACCGTGTAACTTCTCATTTGAAACTTTCGACAGCTTGGGAAAGAGTTTAGGTTTTCTTTTGCAATGTTTAGTGGAATCAAAGAGTACTTTATATAAATGTTGAAAACCCCTGATATTTCTCAGGAAAAAAGCTTTCAGTCATAATGCAGAAAACTATAACTTATTTTAGATTGAAAAGACAGCTTTGTTTTCCAGCAGGAAGGCTCAGAATTGCCCATAGTTTGGTACGTCAGTCTCCTCTGCGGCATGAAAGCGTATGTCTCATCAACTATTGAAAGGAAGTGGAGATTTACATTCAACACATTAACACTTGTAACTGCCACTCTTGCCATGTGTTCTATGAAATATTGCTGCCTCGGAGCAGGTGCACCTGACGATGAGGTTAGTACACGTGTGTGCAGTTGTGGGCGCCGTCTCACCGAAACCTAATTAAAAATGATCACTTGCTTTCTACTGCACAATTATGCAACTTCTCAGAGATAGACGTACTCAGGAAAGGTCAACGGTTTAGAGATAGTCTAAATAAATTTTTTATTGTAATTATGGAGTAAAGCAAATACTGTGGATTGATGCAGTGTTCGTGATTCTGTGCTCTCTGAGTTCTTCTCAGACTTGAAACCACTGAAATGCAGTGATAGGAAGCGCTCAGGTGATCCTGGCATTTTGCTAGGATACTGTTGAGAAGTTGCACAGGTCTTCAGAAATTTAGGCTGCGAGTGTTCCTGCTCAAAGAACCTTAAATTTCAGATTGAGGCACCATCAATAAAATCTTGAAGCTGTTAACTGGCCTAATTCAAGAAGAAGCCTGACAGTGTCCATGCAGTGCTTTATAAACTTGTGAAGAATAAATGTATGCTCAGGGGCAGGGGAGATGGCTCAGTAGAATAAGCGCTTGCCTGGCAAGCACAAGGGCCTGAGTTCAATCCCAGGTTCAAAAAAAAAAGTATGCTCAGAGGCTGCCAAACTGAAGTAACGTTTTTCCTTATCGTGTTTCATACTTTTGTACAAAAAACCATTTTTCAGCAAGTTCCTGTTTTTACCTTATTCTTTCATTTTAATTCAGCCCTACACTGCTTTGTCTGATGTTTGCCCACAAGGACACAGAATACTTTTCATGCCCAAGTCTATTTCTTGGGTCACACACCAAGTGGCAGCTTCTTATTCTGTTTTCCATCTAAAATGCCAGCGAGCCTGCTTGTGCGTGGCTGTGTCCCTGCTTTCTCAGGTGACGCCGTGGTGAGCAGTGTTGCCTGCGCACTGTTGGTCCTCTTGGCAGGGGATCCCTGCGTGACCCGAGGTCCAGAAGCTCAAGTGGGCAGTGTTGTGACATCACCCCCAGTGCTGCTTGACCTTTTTTTTTTAAAGTAGGAATAATTTATTCAGAGAAAAAAAAATCTTCTGTCTGAGAGGGACAAAAGGGGGCCCATAAAGTGGGTTGCCCTCAACCCTGCTTCTGAAAGGTGTTCTGTTGAGCAAAGCCATGAGGTGAGGCAGGTTCAACGTGGGACAAAACTACTGTCAACCAATAGGAGACACATATGGTCACTTAGGTAGTATTGATCCAATGAGAAATCACCAGGTGGATGTGAGGTGGGGCAAAAATATGGTGAACCAGTAAGATTACAAGTATAGTCACTAGGATCGTATTGATTAAATGGGGATCAAATAGGGAAACAAGTCACATAGCAAGCACACGTGGGCAGAAAAAACTTCCCTGGAAGGGGGGTTTAAAGGTGGTTTGGTCCTCCATTCCAAGGTGATTGATGCCAATTTATAACATCAATCACTGCTGTTCATTTCTAAAGGAAGGATGTGGGAGAGCAGTTTCTTTTCTTTTGAAGCCTGGCCTCCAGCCACAGTCGTCTTCTGCACTGGCCTCTCGAGGGCTCAGCCCTGTCTGTCTATAATATTTCTACTTGACTTAGCTATCTCTAATATTCCTCTCTGAAGCAGCACTCCTAACTGCTGTGGAGGGGCAAGGGCAGAAGACGGCTGCTAAGTCTTCCGTGAGTTCTCCGGTGTGCTCTGGTGGCGGCTGCTCACGCTCAGGGACAGTATCTGGTTCCCAGGGCTTGAGGCCACTGTGGTGAAGCTAGGAGTCCAGGCCTGCTCCCTTGGCAGCTGGTGGGGCTGACAGGACCATGGCGTCCATCCTTCCCAAGTTGGTCTTAAGGAAGAGATGGTGAGGAAGAGACGTTAGCAGTATTAAGTCTCTGGGTGGAATACAGGATTTCTCTTTTCTTTCGTTGGCCAAAGGGATTTTCTTTTTCTTGTGTTTGTTGTTGAAGAGTCTGTTGAAATTTAGCCAGTGAGATAACAGCCTTCAGTGAGGCACCTGGCTCTTTATCTAAGAGAAAGTCATTAGTGAGGAAGAGGCATCCATTCAGCATTACAAATGGACTGAAACCTAGAATTTGAAATGTTTCTTGTATTTTAATGATAGCTAAAGGGATAATAAGTGAGGTTGTTGCAGGTGGGTTTCCTCAGCCATTTTTTTTAATTGCAATTTTTTTCCATAATTTATTTTGCAAAGATGTCTCTTTAGGGTCTCACTAATGTTTTCTATCTTTAATGATGATTGTGGCCTCCGTGTACAATAGAGGTGATAGCAAATTCTCGCTGCCTGAGAGATACTTTGTTACTTTAAAAGAAGGCTGATTATCATTCTGTAAGCTCTTAGAAAGTCCAAATCTGAGGGTGATTTCTGAAACTAAAACTTTTACCACCTGTGGTGCCTTTTAAAAATAAAATTATTAGGGCTGGTGAGATACCTCAGCAGACTAAGCACCTGCTTAGGTAAGTAAGCACAGAGACTGGGGTTCAATTCCTCTTACCACATGATGTGGCATCCTTACCCATGGGTGTGCTGAGCAGGCCACCGAGTCTGGATGTGGTGGTGCACACCTGTAATCCCTGCCCTGGGGAGGCTGAAAACAAGATCACTAAGAGTCCAGTCTGCATAGTGAGACCCTGTACGAACAAAAAAAAAAAAAAAAAAAAAAAAAAAACAGAAAACAAATTATTAATTTCTTTCTTTGGTACAGGGTCTCACTATGCAGCTTGGACTCACAGTGATCTTGCTGCCTCAGCCTCCCTAGCGCTGTGATTATAGGTATGCACCACCACACCCAGTTTCGGGGCTGGTCTGGCATATGGTACTAGGGATCTAACCCAGGTCTCCTTTCACTTGCTAGGCAGGCACTTAGACCGTGGAGCTATCTCCCCAGCCCACTTGTGTGCTCTACAAGGAAGGCTTCAACCCAGTTTCTGAAGTTCAGTACAAATAAATATTGAAGTCTTTTACTTTTTGGCATCTAAGTGAAATCAAGCTTCCAGTAGGTCTAGAAACTGTCCCTAAGGGACTGGGATGGCAGTTGCAACCCATTGGGTCTTAGACCCCTCTACTGATGGAGTCTGATATTTTGGTTTAAGTCCCCCAGTTTCAAACTATAATCATGTCCAAAATTTTGATGACTTATGAGAAACAGATAATGATTAACACATTATTTTTGATCAATGAAAAACTCAGAAGTTATACATAAACAACAATGTCTTTTGTATTTGTAAAACCAATCTAAGAATCATTTGGTTAGTTGGCAACCTGGGTATATATATTATAGTATTTGGACAGGATAAAATTTCTCTGTCCGGATGGGAGCTGGGCTTTGAACATAACTAAAAGGAATGAGTGAAAACAAAATGATCCCCATCATAGCTTAACTGAGTTAGTTACCTTCCAATGGTGAAGCATTTTTATTGACGTACACTGGCTGGAAAGGAGACCAGATGGAAGGACAAAGGGATGGGCACCAACGGCCATCTGTTTTTTTCTCCCTCTGGTCATGATTACTCAGGGTTCCTCTGTGGAGATGACAGAAAAGAGGCAGGGGCAGAGTGCTTCGTGGCCCAGTAACTGGGCTGGACATTTGGGAAGATGAGTCTGAGCTCTTGGCCTCCACCTCAGAGTGCAGTCTCACTTTTAGTGGCTACCTCTGTACTCAAGGGCTGTGTGGGACTGTTAAGACAGTCCCTCTTAAGGTGGCTTGGTTTTTTGACATTGGTAGCACAAAAACTCTTCTTGGAGTGGTAGTCAAACTCTTCTTAGAGCCCCAAAAAATCAGACTTAAGGGACTATAAAGGACACGACAAAGGCCATCACTGTGTAGCCTCTTTGCTTTTTCTCCTTGTCTTCCTCGTACTCTCAATTAAAGAATACTAAGGAGGAAGGCTTTTTTTTGTATGCAGTGAGCTATCTGGAGCAAAATATATCTTTTGTGACTTTTTTCTTAATATTTGGGGCTCACTGGGTAATAAATATATATTTAAGTATAATCTGTCCTTCTATTGAATGAGGAACTATGGACATATGTTTTTATGGAAAGAAGGGGACATATGAGTAGATGTTGTTTTCTTCTTTTCTTCTTCTGTTTCTGTTTCTGTTTCTGTTTCTGTTTCTGTTTCTGTTTCTGTTTCTGTTTCTGCTTCTGCTTCTGCTTCTGCTTTTGTTCCTGCTCCTGCTCCTGCTCCTGCTCCTCCTTCTCCTTCTCCTCCTTCTCCTTCTCCTTCTCCTTCTCCTTCTCCTTCTCCT
>NW_004524610.1:6361875-6427205 GCF_000260255.1 Octodon degus
CTCCTCCTCCTCCTCCTCCTCCTCCACCTTCTCCTCCTTCTCTTCCTCCATCTTTCTAATCAAATCAGGACTTGCACTTGACAGGCAGGGACTTATTCTTCTGAGCTGTCTCCCTAGCCCCATGAATAGTCTCATATAGATTATAAATTATTCTTTGAGAAAAATAAGAATTACTCACAAAAAAGTTTGACTATAAGGCAATTCTGATCATTTTCCCTCTTTTTATAGTATGATTCTAGTTCTAAAATAGCATAATTATTACTTCCCTCGGTACTCCATTTTGACTGTAGGGAGAGGCAAGCCATGTGCATGTGCAGAAAAACACCAAAGGGCTTGTTTTCAACTCATAAAGTTTAAAAATATTTGAGTGCTTAATAATGCATTTCAAAAGAGTAAGACTTTGACATTGAGATTCCCATGTCTGAAATGCACAACGAAATTGGGCATACTCTTTAACTTCTACTTGATTTCTATTTATACCCTCATGGTATTCCTCAAGTATTTTCTACTCCAGGGCAGGTGCATGCCATCCAGAGAGAAGGTAGATGACGAAGTTTGACCATCTTATCCACCCTCAAACTGGTGTGTAGTTTTATCTTCCAAAGGAGCTACTGAAATTACACTTGTAGAACACTTGTAAACACAAGTTATATTTGATTCCTGCTATGACAGCATTGTTTTAAAGAAGAAGCATAACTTTGTCTTGAAGTGTTATTCTTTTTCTTTGAAAGAGGGCGTATACCAAAAAATGAGTTAGAATTACATAGCTTCTCAGGCTGTGAAGGAATTTACCTGGGGAGATAGATGGAAGCAACAATTAGCTGGAGAAATTCTACCTTGAGCCTCAGGGCAAAGAAGTCTCCAAAACCCTCGTGCAATCCATCTGATCACCTACGCAGCCTTTCCACACAGAATTACAAGGGTATGCTTTATATAAATTTTTATGTCTTTGAAGTTCATAAGTTAAACTTACATTTAACATCTAAAAATCACATTTCACATGTTAGGAATAGCACATTTATTAGTCTTCTATGCACACATGACAGGAAAGTTAACTCTCAACAAATTTTAGAAATAGTTGAGTTTCTAAGGGAAAAATATGATAAATAAGTGGAATTTTTCTGTGGTCAGGAGCCAGTTTCCTGTGATGAACCTTTGGGTATCCACCTAAGAGCGGCCCTGGCCATGACATCTCTGTTGTACTCAGTTTTTATTCATCCAGGAAACCAAAGATCAGTCTCCAGAAAGGAATTTTGTTGTCCATTTTGTTAATATTCCATTGGCCATTGGCATTAAAGGGAACTCACCAAAAAAGATGCTAGAGAAACTGTTCTCTGCTTTAAAAGTGGCAACTGCTCCAAGAGCATTTAACTAGCTGGCAGAGTAACTCCCCTTTGTCAGAGTTCTACAAGGAATAGGTAAAATCCTGAGCAAGATTACTACCCCTGGAACTTTAAATAGTAAAAAAAAAAAAATAGTAAAGAAGTTTACAGGAAAGATGTTAAATTCCACAACTTACAATCAAAGTATTTTCTTCCAGTTCATGTAAGTGATAATTAGACCTAGGATGGGAAGAGGAAAGGTTGGAGATCCTCCCTCAGGCTAAACATGCTTTGGTCAATAAGTGTGGTGCTCTGGAAATGGCTTCTTCTGGTTTTACCTAGAAGTCAGTTTTTTTTCCACTGTGACTTCGGATCAGACTCTTGAGGGAGACCTGCCCATAATACTAAACCGAGACATTGCTATTATGTGCATTTTCCTGGATTATCAAAATTCCAGTGTCTCATCTGACCCACAGATGTGGTATGTTTCCCTCATCTAAGATGACGTCACTGTTTTTGACATTAGTATAAAGTCATTTTCTATGGGCTTAAACTAGTTGTTGGATAAGAGGAAATGTTTTGAACAGTTTCAAGTTCTTTCTTTCTAGTCTTACATGTTGCCCCAAAAGGAAAGTACAAGTTGGTAAGAAAGGGTTAGCAATAAGGACAGAAAAAGGAAGTCTTCTCTTATGCTCATGAGTGAGTTACAGAGACAGTTTTCCCCGGAGTCATCATTCTCTGCCTGGAAAGGTGAGAATGGGTAATCTGAGGAGCTAGGGTTGATCCCTCAGCAGTGAAAGATCAGACCGGAATGGGAACTGAAGCAGAACATTCTTGGCATCTCCTCTAGAGTGTAGAGGAGGAGCAGAGCCAGTGTGTCCCAGTGAAATCTGTCCTCTGAGTTTTAAGAATGGCCACTGACCTAGTGTCCTTTAACTGGTGTAAGGAGTCGCATGTTTTCTTAGGCATGTATATTTTCTAAGTATGAGCTAGATTTTATTAATGAAAAGATCTATTTTACAGTATATTCTATTGAAGCCCTGTAGGGGATGCTCTAAGACCTGTAGGGGATATTACATTTTCCTAGTGTTGTTGTCTAAGATAATAAACCATGGCAAGCAAATAAGTCAAACAGGTAAAACAAGGAACACTAGTGTCAACTAAGTCCAAATGCAACACATCCAATCCAGAATAAACTGTTCCATTAAAGAAGTATCATCTTATCACCTTCCCGTTTTCAACTTAAAATTATACAAAGCTTGACCAATTATAATAACATCATTAATGTCTGGATTCTAAAATTTTGATTACCTAAGTGAGTCACTATTGGGGATCTATGAAACAAAAACAAACTCTTAGAGCCATCCAGTTATCTCGATGGGGCCTCCAAATGATATAGGAAAATGAAACTCCCAACCTGCTAGATGTCTTAAACACCAAGTTCATGTTCTCTACAGTTGAGGAATGAATTCTAGGAACAATGCAGGTTAAGAATAAGAAGAATTTGTTGAGTGAAAGGAAGCTTCTGTCTGACAATGTCAGAAAGGATCCCAGAAAGTGGCTGGCCCCTGCTGCTCTTCTGTGAGGTGAGTTTTTCCCTTTCTCAGTCAAGAATCTCAGGATGAAAGCCAAGAATGTTTTTAAACAGGAAGCATTTATATATACATGCTTTAAAAGTATAATATGAGAGACAGAAATACATTTTTATATTTCTGTGTTTAAATCAGAAATAAACATTAAAATCATAGCATAATATGAATGAAATAGTTTAGTAATTTAAATTTTAAAGAATAAATATTATTTATGCTGTTTGCTAGAATTTTAAGCAGCACAGTGCTATGTTTCTACACATGGTCTTGAAACTCAGTTTGCTAATAATATATATTACTCTACGTCCAATGCCTTGTTGCACATAAACGTCAGGCATCACACACACTGGGAAAATATTTCTATTCTACTTTTCACCTATGTAATGAAGTTTCCCCGTTGAGTGCCCCTTGCCCGTGGAAACTTGATGGTCCTTTATTCTCAAAGTGTGATACAGTCACGTGCTGCTCAATGGTGAGGGCACATCTTGTGGTGTGAACATTGTAGGGTGCACTTGTGAAAAAGAACCACGCGGTGTCACCTGCTGCACACTTGCTATGTGATACAGTAGACATCCTCTGTGAGTTTATCTCTGCCTGAAGCACTCACCGAGTGCATCGCTGTACGGAGGCTGCCGTGACCCAGGTATGCAGGGTTCTCTCCTATCCACTCCACAGCAACCACAGAAAGACCCAGTGTTTTTATACCTGCTTTCTCTTGGGTGGAAATAGAATTGTATAACTTATATGATCCTGCCATCTTCATGAAATTTGTTATGAAGGAAAAAAATAAATTATTTTTTCATCAGACTAGTAAAACAAGGAATTTAACATTTTCCTCTTCTTTAATATTGCAGACATGTTCATATATGAAAGCTCTTGGCGTTTACTGAAATTACTTGGTTTGTCTTCCTAAACAGCCAAATTTTCCTTCTTCTTGCTCAAACTCTAAAACAGGCACATGGTATCATAGTAGTTTTCTAGTGTTTAATAGTATGGAAGCTTTAGACTTTTGTTTTTCTAGCTTGGAGTCGGAATAAGGGGCTAATAATTTTTATCCATATAACTACTTATGAGCTGCCTAACTTTTTACTTTTATTAGTTAATTTTTGCAGTACACAATGATGACATTGACTGTAGGGAATTGGTCTTTGTACACGACACATTTCACATTTTAATTCTTTTTATTCACCTTTTCCTCTACCCACTTATATTATTCCAGTATCAGATTCATTTATTTATAAAACATAAAGCTAATTGTGATATTTGTAGATTGAAAACAATTCTCATGGAGAAGTTACAGATAAGCTTAATTATTATGTGTTATTTAAAACGAGTTTTTCAAAGATTTTATGTCTTTAATAATTTGGCATGCTTTTATAATCTAGGTTTGTAAAATATTTAAGCAGTAATGAAAAATTATTATTTATTGGACACCTGGTGAGTCTAAATGCTATACAAGACTTGTTCTGTTTCCACTGATCCTGCCCAGTAACCCTGTGATGTGTGTACTAAACATTAACATCCCCACTTTACTGAGGGGCAGGGAGAGGCCTTGAAAGATTTTAATCAGCTCTCCTAGCCCACCCTATAGTAAGGAAGGAGAAGGGCCTGGGTTCATACTCAGGTCTCCTGGACTTTCAAGCTCCTGGGTCTCCCTGCCTGGCTTCGATGGAGCAGATAACTGGATCCTACTCTTATGTTTGCCTTACTGAAACATGAAAGCTCCACCTCCAAATTGCTTGGTGCCACATGGGACTAGTAAGAGTAGAGCTACTCAGGACTACCATGGCTCAGAGAAGCTCAGCTGGTGTCAGGGTTCCCTTCCTAGCCTTCCTGGCACAGGTAACCTGAGGGAGGGATGCGCCCTGAGAAGGTGGGGGAATAGGCTTCCTCTTGCCTGTGCTGTGTCCCCTCGTTTCTCACTGGAATTCGTGTGTTCTGAACACGCCAGAATACACCCTAGCAAAGTGAGCCCTGCTGGCTGTCGTTACAGTGTGCAAGGATGGGAAAGAAGGTTACAGCTGCTGTGCGTTTCTGGCTAACTCTTGACGTGACCACTCAGTGCACGGAATGTTTCATAGGGAAAATGAAGGCTCTGTGGGAAAAGGGTGTACATTCATTTCTCTTAAACTTTTTTTTTTTTTAGTTAAATCAATCTCTGGTGGATTTCTATGATGAAGAATCTTAATACTTTTTGTTGCTTAGGCGCTCCAAATCCTATATCCATTCATACCACTATTATTGATGCTGTTTGCTGAAATTATTGTGGTTGAAAAGGTCTTCAACTAAATGGGCTAATTGAAGTACGGATTGATAAACTAGAGTTCACTTCTTAAACTGAAGGGTGCATCTAAATCCCTTGAAGGTCTTCTGAACACGTATCTTTCCACCTCAATCCAGATTTTATGACATGTTAGGTCTACGATGAGCTGGCGAAGAGGCGTTTCCAAGGCATTTCCAGGTGGGACTGCTGCTGTTGGGTTTTTACCAGGTTTCAAGAGCTGCTGGTGTGCACGTCTACACTGAATGGTGTTACCAGAATGCATGAACCTGATTTGAAATTTTCCAACTCAGTTAAGTGATTAGCTCATTTCTTTTGGCTCGCTTGTCGCTGATGTGTGGCCAGACATTTCTTCTGGTCCCAGGATGGTTCTTTCTGACCTTTAGGTTAGTCTTACTCAGAAACTTAACATGCTCTTACTGGCTTGATCCACCAGTGGTAAAAAGTGATGTAATTATTTGATCAGTCTTTTTGCTGATAAAATTAATAAAAGCCACGTGAAGGCATGAAGCACTACGGTCCGAGCTGCTGGGCAGCGACCCATGGGCACTGTCACTCAGGTGGGAATGCGTGTGATAGCAGTGGAAGGCCTTTTCACTGGGTCATTTAGCAGTATCGGCCAGTGTCCTTGTGCCTGGTAAGATGGAATGGAACTGAATACTTCAAATGTCTTTGTTTAGCAGCTCTCTAAATTTGTGGAAGAACTCCCCATAGTAAGCACGGCCTGGGAAGAAGGGAGGGGAGATACGCCAAGAAACGCCAAGCTGGAAGCTGGAGTCTTCTCTCTCCAGCCTACTTAGTGCTCATGTGTTTTTCAAGCCCATCGTAGTGATTGGTGCTACCCTTCACTGCAGGGAGGGCCGCATATTTCCCGGCCTGGCTATCCCGTCGGTCATGTAGGAGCATCTTCTAGGGAGGATGTGTGCTTCAAGCTAGATTCATTGTAATTATGATTGCTTTAATCTTTCAGAATTCTTGGTCTGGGGGCGCAGGAGGAGTGCCGGTGTATTTCTATCCACATCAGTAGTGGACCTGGTTGCACTAATTAGTTTTTTTAAAGATTTTTTTCCCCTTCATCTACCCATAATTTTGACAGGCTGTGTAAAAGAGTAATATAAATTTAGGTACAGGCAGCTTAAAATAGATAAAATGCTTTTGTGTTTGATGCGTATATTTATTTATTAAGAATTAAACTTGGATTTCATAGGCCTTTCAGCCTGCTCCATCAGCCTAGCCCTTGTAAAAGTGTCCTATGGCTAGTAGTCCTTCAGAATTCCGCTAGTCAGGGCTCCTGTTTCTCACTGTCCCCTTGGGTCACACTGCGTGTTATTGTATTAGCAGCTCCAAGGAAACAGACACTAAATAAACTCTTGCTTAATTTCCCTTAACTGAGCTAATATTTACAAAGTGCTTGCAGCAGTCCAAGAAACCTTCTCCTGATTGCCCTTATTAATCTTCCACAAAACTAGTATCTTCAGAAACAACTTGCAGTGCAGTACTATTCTGGACTGGTCATGTTTTCTAATAGTTGGTATTAATCAATTACCTAAATATGTAAGGGCTAAACAGTCACAGTGAAAACAACTTATGAAACCTAATACTTAAAGATGCTTATGAATTTAAAATATTACCACGTTATTCAATAAATGAATAGAAGTATCATGTTTTCAGATGCTTGGCTTTTTTTTTTTTTTTGGTATGTTTGAGTTTCTTGAAATTAAGAAACTGGAACTAACTGGAACTTCAGTTTTAGTCCACTTAATTCTGATGTTGCAACGATAACTTTGCTGTTGAGCCCTCGAGGGAGGACATTTGCGACCTTTGGGGATGCTGGCGAACACATCCGCAGAGGCATTTTCTGCTGCCCATGGTTGCTGAGAGTCTAGGTCCACACCCTGGGGTGAGGACTGAGCTGCCTCCCATAGCGCCACACCCTGTGGGGGCTCCTGGACAGGGAGAGTGGGGAAGAGCTGTCGCTTGTTTTCTAATCAATGTGTGCACCCCCAAACAGTTACACATTCAAAACCCCTGACAGTGGTTCATTCTTTGAAAACAAATGGGTCTTAGTTTGCAATGGAGGGCTCAAATCGTCATAGCCTACTCTCTTCACAGAAGTCTTTGTTTGCATTTGTGTCGTATGAGCTACACAATGGAATAAGGAGACATTCTAAATCTTTTCACTGACAGCTGAGTCAAGCGATGGAGAGATCAGTGTTGCATCTGAACTCTTCTGTGGCAGGGAACTCGTGATGGTCTCCAGGCCTGGTAGTGGTGGGGATGCAGAGTTTCCCCGGCTATTATTTTTAGAAAGGAGAGTGGCTGAGCCTCAGGCGAGGCAAGGATCTTTGCAGAAACCAAGGCTGAGAGCACGCTTCGTGCACGGCTGAGCCCCAGAGGACTTTCTTTAGTTATAGCACTTGAAGCGGTGGGAAGTACCAGGATTCTGGGGGGCAGAATTCACCCCTGAAAGTGTAGAGATTCTGACCTCGCTCTCATTAACTCTCTAGATGGTAGAGAGGATGCTGCGTGCACAGGATGGCGTATCTGCACTACTAGTGGGCTCCCTGGAGCACTCTGAAGACAGGTTCTCTGGAGGTGTTTAATTCTAGTTATTGGAGACACTGAGAGAACTACATATTCGAACACTTGTGAAGCTGCTGGATGCTTGCTGATACACAACTGGTATATAAAGGGAACTTCATCTTTTTATTTTTAATAAAACTTAAGCACAAATTTAATGATAGGGAACCTATAACTTGTTTTCTAAAACATTAGAACTATGTATAGTGTTTTATAATTCTTACCTTTATGAGTGGGAATGAATAGTTTCATTTTTGTCCATCTTTTAGAAATGCAGTTTCATGTTAGTAACTCAGAAGATGTTAGTTCCATTAGGGCTTTTTAACAGCATTTATCAAATTGTGCTGTTTTAGTGGACTAGTCTTCAAGGCCTCCTCCTTCCTTCTAGCAGATTGAAGCAGTGCATGGTGTGGAGGCTCTTGAATTTTGTCAAGAATGCATTTCTAGTTTTACTGAAAACTGTCCTGAGAAGATTCACAGGCTCTTAGAGATGTGTAACATGCTTTCTCTACTTAACATTTTACCCACTGTCCCATAGTGGACATCTTTTCATTTACACACGCTGTGCTCAACTTGGATAAATGACATAGTTCAATATATGTTTAGTAAATGTAAATATTGCAACAACTATGTTTCATGGCATTAATTGTATGCCTTTCTTATTTTAATCCATTACAGAGACCTGTTGAATTTCACTTTCCTTTCATGAGAGTAAGGTGCTCATTAGCACTGTTACTGTGCTTGCTTTAACTCAGAGTTTGTTAAATAGCATTTAATATTTTAGTTTTTTTCCTAAATGGAAAGAAATCAACTCCACAGTTTTCTTTTTGTTACGTTATGCAGTACCTTGTCCCAGGCTTACAGGCAAGTGCGTCTCCTTGCGGCCTTGCTGCCTTAGGCCTGTTGATTAGAGGTCTCTCTCATAACGTGAATAAAAATGTAGCGTTTGATGGGCAGAGAGCCCTGTGTGCACAGAGCCCTGCCCTGGATGTCAAGAGGTGGAGACAGCCCTAGAGAATGTTCACTTGGAGTTCTTTCCTAACCAACTCCAGTTAGGATAATTTTAAAGAGAATGGATTTGTAAGTAGTTGGAGGAATTTAGAGTAATTACTAAATTAGCTTTATCATATAGGATTTATGAAGTGCCCACAAAAATAGCATAAAGAACATGTTGGAAATTAGGGTATGATCTAACTGAAAGGGATGTCAAGTCGTGTTTTTATCATAAATTTAATACCTGGTGGTTATAAGAGTTAAAGATTAAATTGCAACCTGATCCTTATTGTGTATTTAGTAAGCAGTACTGCTTACCACGTGTGATAGCAGTTGCAAACATTTTCTATCCTCTGCTCAGTATGCTTTAAAACCACATTTAAACTCACATTCAGTAAGATCTATGTTGCTGAGACTTGCATATTGGTGTGCACTGCATCATCTTGGTCCTGCTTGTTTGTTTTCCTGGTCCAGTTTTGAAAATAATCACAAAAATTCAGTTGAGTATTATTGGTGGTGTTTAGTTCATTTGATGCAGAGTTACGTATATATTCCAAAGGCTATAGAACATCAACATCTACAATAGTTGTCTGTACATTTTAATTCTCTACAGCAAGTTTTTAACTCTTGTGTATTGTGAATCTTTTGAGAATCTTTAAAACTACTAACTTTTTCATCAGAACAACGTTTGTGTGACTTGAGGGGATTCATGTACTTCTGATCCCAGTCCATTAGCCTTACCTAAGAAGCTGCTACATATGAATTCATTTCTTTTTCACTGTGATCTTCTGTTTCATCAAGAGTTTTGGCTTATCAAGAGTTTTAATTTAATTAGGTTGCACTCAATCTCATTTAAGAGATTATATGATTATGTTATACATCAATTATGTATTCTAAATATACATGTGTACACACATGGATGTGCTGTGTGTGTTTGTATGTGTGTATAAACCCAGAAATGAGAAGCTATCAGCAGTGTTCAGTAGTGGAAACAAATTAGACTTTTGTGAAGGAGATTACATGATACATCTAGATGCTTACAGGACAATATCGATCAGTAAGAGCTGTAAGGGAAGTAAATATGAACTATTAAGCAGATTTTGTGGAAAAGGTCAGGAATTGTCCAATAAATTGATCCCACAGCAACTTGGGAGGAAGAAGAGGTAGTGATAAAGAGATTAGAATGAGGAGCCTATCTGTTGGACAAGAAGAGTAAACCAGAAAGTAGGGAAGAATTGGGGGGGTGAAGCAGGAATAGGAAGGGTAGGAGTCTGGTTTCTGGATAGACTGGAGCCTACTGGGAAAAAACTTGGACCTTTTAGGGTAGGGTAATTGTTTCTATGGATTTTAGTTATTGAAGTGAATGGCCCTGTGTTCCACAGTATGAAAAGAACCAACACAGTATGAGAGTGGAGGTCCTGGGGTTTCGTGCACACCCTGTGCACAAGGGGAGGGCAAGGGAACAGTGCATGAGGAGGGGGCTACATTGCTGCCAAGGCCTCTGTGAAATTAGGTGTCATGCATTTGTGTGAAATCAATTACTTTTCCATCAGTGTCCAGCTCTCTGAGAATTGGAATAAAAAATCAGAAAACAAATTTTCTCTCTTCATAGACTGAACACAACTTGTGGTTTGTGAGTACTGAGGTGGCTGTGAGATCAAGGTAAGTGTGGTGGGCCCATTGTGTGAGGACCTCAAAGTACAGTTATACAACTAGGATGCAGGCATCTGAGAGTGAGGAGGTGGCGAGCAGAGGTGAGAAGAGGCTGGCACAGAGTGAGGCAGGTATGCTAAGGGCCCAGCAGCACAGAGTCTGGCTCTTGGAGGGAGAACTTCCTATTTGGAGCACTTCCTGTTTGGAGCACTTCCGGTTTGGAGTACTTCCTGTTTGATGACGAGTATTTTCTGTGTGCTGCTGTGCTTTTCTCATGGGACGTCAGGCATGTTCTGAGGACTCAGAGGCCTTTGATTATCTAGAAACTTGGGCAGGTGCTTAGCTGTTGGGAGGTATGTGAGTGGCTAAGACCCAGCTCTGGCAAAAACCATCATTGTGCATTTGGCTTTAGTAAAGGTGACTGGAAATCAGAGATTGGAGAGGAGCACAGTGGAAAGCCAGCAAGGCTGTATATGATAGTGAGAGCTTGGGGAGAGTTTGGGGCAGGCAGATGAGGAGTCAGGAAGGAAGAATGATTCAGGAGAGTGTGAGGCAGCTGGGTGATGGGTGATAGTCTGAGAGGAAATGACATGTTTGTTTAGGCTGTATGTAAATAGAGTGCTTATAGGAGGAGAAAGGTAGACTTCAGGCGGAACAGTTTTGTCAACTTCGCATCATTGTTATTTTGGAATGTCATACTCTATTATGAGGGGCTATTATGTGAATTTCAGGCTGCATTTGGCATCCCTTGCTTATGCAACTAGATTCCAATAATGCCTGCTGAGGTGTAACAACAATGTCTCGAGACACTGCAAAATTGCAAAAGGGGTCTTTGTTGAAATCCAGTAGACTGAAGCAAGGAGCTGGAAAGAGTATCTAAAAGTGGTAAAAAGCTTTCTTCTAGCAAACTTCAAGTTGTCCAGAGGGCAATGTGAGGGACCACATGGGGAGGACCTAGCTGTGTGCCTGGGCACTGTGTGTCTGAGCGTCCCACCCTGGGCACGTGGCCCTGGGTCAGAACTTCCTGGAAGTTTGCACAAGGTCAGCACCAACCTCCTTCCCTTTCTGCTTGACCCATAGAAATAGGATCTGCAGGGAAGTGCCCTAGCCACGTAGGCATTTACAAAACTCCGAGGATGCTTTTGGTGTGTTTCCAAGCCAGTAGTAAATTAGAAGAATAAGCAAGGGGATCAGCAGCTACAAAGGTTTGCGGGGTAAACAGGATGGAAGGAGAAGGAGCCTGGGAGGCAGTGTGAGATGTAAACTAGGCGAGAGGGGTGCTGCCTAAGCAGCTGTGGGAGCACTGACTGGAAAGCTGGGTTGAATCTAGATTTACTTGAAAGCTACTTTTTATGGTCAATTATGTGTTCAGCCAAGCCTGTAGCTTTCCTGGCTGTTGTGCTCAGCTTAGTTTGAGCCAGGTGGATTTTATCTAAGACCCAGTCAATGTCACCTTTCTTCCAGTGGCAGTAAAGACTGCTGATGGATGTTTGACACTTTTAATTTATCTTCTCCCAAATGTGACATTCTGCTGATAAGTGCGTATAGTATACGTTTTGGCATGAAAGGTGTTGACTGAGAAATACTGTAGATAAGGCTTGCAGGTTAGTTATGAGATAGATGTAGAATTGTTTACATAAAGAACAGTCATGTTTGCCTACAAATGAAAAATCGTAGGTTAAATTTTGAGTTTTTAATTCAGTAAGATACCTAGATAAGAGTTAATAATAATGTAATTGTCAGTGAAAAAGTAAACATTTTGCTAGTCTCCAAGGAATTTAGGAACTTTTCTTTCCTCTTTCAACCTCCTCCTCCACATACATGCATGCCTGCTGACCATCAAGAACTTGTATTTGAAGATATTCGAGGTATTAATATTGCTTAAGTGGGGCCAGGGAGATAGCTCAGGGCCAGAGAGATAGCTCAGTGAAATAAGTACTTGCCTGGCAAGCTCCAGGTCCTGAGTTCAACCCCTGGTACCACAAAAAATAAAAAAAACAAAATATTGCTTAGGTGGTCTTCCACACTCAAGTATATTTATTAAGCATTTGGATGTCCAATATCCTGATTCATCAGAAGGCCCACTTATTGTCAGAGAATGATAGCAGAATGCTAGAGGCTAGTCTTTTCTGTTACTCCGTCTCCGGGCCTTTCTGCTGAGCAGTTTGACTTCTTGGAGTAGTCGTGTTTTGGTGAGCTCTAGCTGTCACGCCTGCAGGAAGGGCAGGCCAACGACAGCGTTGCTTGAAGGTCCTTTTAGCTTGGTGACTTTACGATGAAGCCTTGCATTTGGAAATTCCAAGAACCTGTAGAGAAGATGGTCTTCTGGCTTCATATTACAGCAGAAAACAGCTCGCACATTTCGGCTTTGTGTTCTCCTTTCAGACCAAATAGAACAGATTTGGAACTACAGAGACCAAACCAAATCAAAACAAACCCTAACCCTCAGAATGAGATGGAGGTGAGACTTTTCATCTGCAGTTAAATGCTGTTCTTGACTTCTTAGATGCTCTGAATATCCAGGTGAATGAAAAGGTGGGGTGTGTGTGTGTGTGTGTGTGTGTGTGTGTGTGTGTGCTGGGCATAGAATAGGAGAAAGAAAAAAATATTTTTAAATGTTCTTGATTAGATATGAGTTTGGTGGTTAGAGATAATTTCGATATATGTGAGGAGAGGAAATTTGTTTTATTTACAACTCTCTGTTTCTTGCTACAGTGCTCACCTTCACATGGTGGTTTTCTCTAGGCTTGGGACGGGTCTGCAGTGCTGATGGCGCAGGCAGCCGGGTTTCCTCTGCATCCTGCCCATAAACTATCAATGCAGCGAAATGGTGACAAAATAGAGAAGCCTGCGGCACACACTGGAAGTTTCGACAGGCCAGATTGCAATTATCCCCACTGGGCTTGAGCCAGCACACATTACTGCATGTTCCTTTCTGTCTAGCCTAATTAAAGAGTTGTGGAGAACCAACAGAGTTGGCTGACTTGCAAAAACCAGTGCTTGCTAAAATTTGTAAGTTATAAGTACTTGACAATATGACCTGCTTTCTGCACTGGGGTCATCTTATTAATTAAAGTTTTCCAGTCATCTAATTAGAAAATACAATCTGATCTAAGTTTGGAGGGTTCTGAGTCTCACTTGCTAATTTAAGGAAGCAGGAAAGAAGAAAAATGCACTTAGTTAAGGCAAAGCAAAGGAAAGCTAGGCTGTAGACAGGCCTTGAGAGAGGCCCAAAGCAGCTGAGTAATTATTTAGCATGCGCTTCCAGTAAAGAGACTTTAAAGGGACACAAGTGAGTTAGCTTTTACAGTAGAAGTCTGTGCCAGTCCCCAAATTACCTCTTGAACTAGAATGGAAAGCTGGGGAGCATGACCAGCAGTGCTGATTTAAAGTAAATAGTTTGCTCGTTGCTTTGGATGTTATGCCTTATATTTTCAGCTCACATAGTGCTTCGTCAAAATAGCAGGAACAGAAGGAACAGTGTGAGTTTAGATGATCACTTCACACATAAAATGATCTGTCTCAGGACAAAAGGTAGCTAAAAGGGTCTCTGTGTTTTTTTGCAGTAGGGTTCAGGAGCTGAGACAGCATTTTTAAGTTCTTCATAGCCGGCAGTATAGCTCTCACCTGCACCTTTCTGATCATATTGTGCCCAAAACAGTGCTGTATGCAAAATGAAAAATCTCTCAAAATGCCATTTGCCGTCTGCCACTTGGTGGACTAAGGAGGAAGTGTTCAGAGAAGAGACACGAGGCCGGCGCATCCCGTCCGTTAATGGTGACCTGTCAGTGCAGGGACCTTTCAGCCCCCATGCTCCTCTGGGAGTCGTGATGGTGTACTCTTCCTTATTGTCTCAAAGGAGAGAAATGGGAAGGAGAGGACAGAAGTGAAAGTTTAACTTTCGTTGAGCACTTCAGGGGAGACGCTGGCATTAGCGGTGGCCTTGATAAGGCCTGAGACAGGCTTGCAGGTGCGGTGTACAGACGCGACAGCAGCAGCCAAGGCATGCCTGGTGCCAGAACTGGGTTCCCTGTGCGCCTTTATCCTCACTGCCACAGGTTCCTGGCTTCAGCGTCACTCGGGCCCCATGGCTGTGCCCTTCCGAGTCTCTGCATGAGGGCTGCTCTAACTGTGGGTCACGGTCACACAGGCACCGTACAGTATTTGTTTATGCATCTTGAAACTGAATCTAACGTCTTAAGATTTGAACCTCACTTTGAGATTAACTGGAGTATGGTTACCAACCCTCTCCTGTTAGCAGTGCCTTCAACAAGTTCTACATTGTTTAAAGCTGGTACAGAAAAATAATAGCCTCACTTAATATTTGAAAGTTTAACTACTGCTTATGCCCATTCTTCTGCAAGAGATTTAAAAATAATACTTGTCAAATTATAATTGCAATTTTAGGCTTTGCTGTAGGAGTAATTACAATGAATATATCACAAGCTATAGTGGAGAAACCATTCTCGCTGTTTCCTGGTGCTTTGGCCTCAGAATCAGCACAGCTGATGGTTTACACCAGTGACATTGCTCAGGATTTATTTGGGCCCTTCATGTTGTGCTTTAGTGAGTAATATGACAGCCAATCACATGTTCCTGAATTATTGTACAGATTGACAGCTTAGGGAGGCAAAAGAATTCTAACCCAAATGTGGAGTGAGGTGAAAGGGCGGTGCTTCTGTAGCCAATGGGTTTCTACTCTGTGTGTCACCCACCTTCGTCATGGGGCACACGGCTCCTGCAGGTCAGCCCTCACCCTTTAGATCAGGTATCTCATCTTCAGCTTGCAGGATGAGAACAGCTGGTGTCAGGACAGGTGCTGATCAGAATAATTTAGATGAAAGACGCTGCTCAAATGGATAGTGCAGTGGGAATCGTTGTCGCTTGATTTGATCATGCTGGCTCTAAAATTTATTTTTTGATCTGGCATTTGCTGTGCATTATACTCAAAGAGCTGGAAATCACAAAGCAGTGCAGCTTCCGAGTGTAGAACCTGAAACAGTTGCTGTCACCTGACTTACAAATCCCTAGCACTATTAGCAGGCTTTGTTAATAGAAGAATCCTATTGTGTAACCAAAGACAGGTAGTTTTCTTAATGCCTTAAGCAAAGCCCTAGTTCAAACCCAGCACACGTGTGTGTTGTGGGGGATGGCAGGCTGGAGGGTGGACCTGGAGAGAGGGGTGGGCCGTGGGAAGAGAAAGGAGTATCAAGCTGAGGAACAGTGTTTACTGCTATGGTCTCCTCCCCTGAATATGGCGATGAGTGCTGTGACCTAGAAGCTGGTAAAATCTTAACAAAATTTTTGTTAAAGCGAGTAAGAACGGGGTGAGCTCTCTGATGGAACTCAAGTCTGTTATCATGCGCAGGGTTAATTGAATCTGAAGAGTTTTCAGCCATTTTTGTATTGATCTTTCTTTTTAGAAAGAGAGTGAATGATTAGAATCAAATAACCACTTAAGACAAATTAACCCTTTCAAAGCCTCATGTAGAATTAATAAATATTGCTTGGAAAGCATTAATATGTGCCTCTTACAGTATTGAATTCAACAGTTTGCCATAACCAGGCAAGTGATTTACACAAATACTATAATTCTTTACAGTGGAATGGCTGTGGGAAAAAAATGCACAAGAATTCTAAAGACTCAATTTTATTTTTCTTTGATGCCTAGCTCTTGCTTCCTAACCATGGCCACTTCTGAGAGCTTAGTTCTTTCTTTGCTACTATTCTTTAAATTTCGCTACTGGAATTATGTAGTCTGGAGGTGATAGCCCTGTTTTGTTTTTTGGTTTTTTTTTTTCGAACTTGAAGGCTTTATTTAACTAGGACATGCTTCTGTTAATAAGCCAGCAATATCAATTTCTATTCAGTCAAATATTTAGCTTCTATTGTTTCATTATTCAGTAACAGATCCATACAATTATTTTGCATAACTTGGAATGCTTTTAAGCTGAGGTACAGCAGGAAATTCAATACCTTCAATAATAATTCTAAAGATATTCATAGTAAGAATCTTACGAATTCCTAACATCACCACCTTTTCAGAGGACATTGGTCTTAGGGATGTTTTCTTTAACACATGCTATGGGCGAAGTTTCTATCACTGATCAACACCTGAAGATCCTATTGGCTTTCTAAAGTTAAATATTTGAGGATTAGTTCCTCCCTTCTCTGCTTTTGTATAGGAATCTTCCAGGCTTTCGCACAGAATATAGCAGTTCATGGAACTTATATTGCGTACAAGATATGGTGCTGCTTGAGTACAGGGGTCCTACCTCTCTCGCAGATGGTCGCAAAGAACAGTTTATAGTGAATTATTTTTCAACCCATCATTTGTTGCTTTTAAAGCTTAAAAGAAACATTTCACAACTGTCCAAAAGTTTTGTATGGGAATGTTCTCTGCTACTGCTTGAAGGATGAGAAAGATTTGAGGATGCTTATTTTCTTTTGCTATACTGTGGCTTCACGTGATTCTCTATAGCATGTGTTAAAGGGACAGCCCTGTTGATTGGTAAGCATTTATTGACTAGGTGCAGCAGACTTGTACACACCCTGGTGTCACGGAATAACATTGCAGCCAGCTTGTGTAGCTTTTCACCTGGTCAGCAGCGTTAGATGACTAGAGGGCCCTGGGGAGAGCTCACTGCCACAGGCTCACTGGGTGTGGAAAAAATTAGGTGATTTCACTTCAGAATTTCAAAGGAACCCATAGAGTTGGGTGGATTGGAAACATTTATTCTCAGTTAAGGTTTGTGGAGGTGTAGGTGGTTTACGGAGGGATAGTTAGAGTTTGGTAAAATTAGTGACTACCACTATAATGAGGACTTCAAGAGCTTATTTGCTAGGGGCAGTTTCTTCAATATTGATTGACAATGTATGCTATTTTGCTCAAGTTATTTAACATTTCTATGCCTTAATTTCTTTGCTGCTAAATCAGGATGGAAATGGCACTTGTTTTACGGAAATGTTGAAAGAAATAAAAGTGAACACATCTAATTGTTTTAGTGCTATCGTTGATACCTATTCATCATGCAAGAAGTGCTACCTTTACTGTATGAAAGGGCTTGAACACTACAACAGTTTAATTTTACAAAAAGTGACATACAGCTAGAATACTTCATTTTGTAATAACATGTTCAAAGCAACATTTATAAAAAAGTAGGTAGAAAAAATAGGGCCAATTCTAACAGATGAGGGCTGTAATCAGGGCAACTCCCCAGGAAGCTGTTAGAGGAAATGCCTGGCTTTATGGTCAGGACAACCTAGGGTACTAGCTACAGCAATAGTGATGATTAGCACAAGCAGCAGCCTATAGTATTTTCTTTACAAAGCAATTTTGGTACAATGGTATCTGTGGTGACAGAATAGCTCCAATTCAGGTGTGAAGCAGTGGGTCCCCAGAACAGCTCCCAGTAGCTGAGAGTGGGAAGAGTGAAAACAGAAGGCAAAAGTCTGACATCAGCAGACTTTAAAAGGAGTAATTGTTGAAGTGAGATAACAGGGTGTTTGGACACAGTAGTGAAGAGGAAGGTAGCTCAGGATTCTGGGAAAAGAGGCAGAGTGGAGTGAGTGTATTGTTGAAAGCCAATCAGAGAAGCCAGTTGAATGCAAGTTGCAGTGCTAGGGGATGGCTTTGAATTCTTCTGCACTTGAAGGGCTTGTTCTGAGCACAGTGGAGATGTCCCTTTGGTAGCTGAAGGGCTTATTTAGAGGTCAAGTTTAACCACCCAAACTTGGGTCTTATTGAACTTTTGAGACACACAAAGAGCACTGGGGCTGCATTTTTAGAAGTGTCACTTGTGGGATCTGAAGAGAAGAAGAAATTATTGCACAGAAGATAAATGCTTGGAGTATCTACATCAGGTCATGTGTTGCAGGGATGACTTGAGAGGAGGATGCAGGAGCAGCCAGAGCGGAGACACAGCGAGAACTCCAGGGGGAGCGGGAGGGCAGGAGAGCGCTTCAGGCTGAAACCCAGCGATTTTGGCCAAGTAGTTTTATTAGAATGGGAGAAGCCAGTGCGAGGGGTTTAGGAAGAAATGATTAGTTAGGAAAGGAGACGGAAATACACACAGCATGCTTTTGAAGTTAAAGATGACTGAACTGAGAAGTGGGATCCTTGGGGGTTAGCTTTAGATGGCTGTTCACTGCATGACCTTTGACGGTTTGTCTGTAACTAATAGAATTTGTCTGCACATTACTGAAAGTACTTAGTTTTCATTTCTAAAGCACTTTTGACCTTTCTGACCACCTTAACGTGTATAGAAATTCCACACACTTGGGATCCTGAGAGGACATGAGTGCAGCCCTGGAGCATCCAGGCCAGCTGAGCCCACGAAGTCCACATGCTGACGAATGAGCCTCGTACCTGTGGTCAGCAGGAGCCACAGGCCTTTGCTGAAATGCAGTTCCAGGGCGGATTAGATGCCTAGATTGAAGCTGCTATGCATGAGCATGCTTATTGTACAGCAGTGCAGCACGTGTGAACGGAAAACATGAAGGATGTCTCGTGGCAGCTATCCTGACAAGAAAGAATTACCTCACTCAGGAGAGCCTAAAAAACAAGAACAAAAAAATGTGTCTAGTAAATATAAGAATTTAAAACTGTGGTGGCTTAAGGACACCTTGGCCTTGGTGGGCTCATCACCGTTAGCACTATGCATGTGTCTTGCATGTGAGGGCATAATTCTAGGAACTTAATCTCTAAATGAAATGCAATTCCCTGTAAATCAGCAAGGAAGAGCTTTGAGGTCCAGGTGTCGGGCTGCTGATTTGCAACTAGGTCATGAGGTAGTGTCCTGCTGTTCTGCCAAAGGCAGTGTTGAGGTCAGTGGGCATGTTGCAGAGCAGGGACCTCTGGGTTATGCTTAGGGAAGGCCTCTTGGCAGTCTTACTGCGGCGATCCTGCTGCTCTGGTGAGTGCAGCTGACTTCTAAGCCAAAGCCATTTCTTTCTCACAATACTTTTTTTTTTTTTTTTTTAAATGATGTATTTGGTACAGGATGACACTGTGCAGCTCAAACTCATAGTGATCCTCTTGTTTGCAGCCTCCATGGCAATGGGATTCCAGGCATGTGCCACCACACCCAGTTTCAGTGGCCAGCTCAGTGTGCCAGGGTGTGGGGCCAGCGCTGCGTCAAAGCTCAGTCCCTGCGCTTGCTTAAGCAGGTGCTTAGTCTTCTGAGCAATCTCGCTGGCCCGCCTTTCTCACGATTCTGAAGGTTCGGAAGTTCCGGATCCAGGGGTAGCAGATTGAGGCCCTGGTGAAGGCCCACTTGTTCGTTCAGAGCCGGCTCCTGCTAGCCGTGCCCGCCCGTGGTGGAAGAGTTGAGTGAGCTCCGCTGGGTCATCTCTTCCAGGAGCCCTAGTCCTAGTCACGAGCACTCTGCTTTCGTGACCTAACTATCTCCCGGGGTTCCTCTCTGTTGGTACCACCACCTTTGAGGTAGAATTTTAACATGTACATTTGGGGGGCTAAATCTTTCAGAACATAGCAGTCATTAAGGCTAACCCAAGATGATCTTTAAGAAATAATCTTGTAAGGGGCCGGGGAGGTGGCTCAAAGGAATAAACGCTTCCCTGGCAAGTGCAAGGGCCTGACTTCAATCCCTGGTTCTGCCAAAAATAAAAAATAAAAATAAATAATAATAATACTATACCCAAAAAATAAGGAGTATGTCTAAAAGATATTTTTAACTTGGAGTACGTTACTGATAGGAGTGAATGGGTAGTTTTCATCCCACAGCCTGTTTCAGAGTCTGCTGACATGCTTGTGCCTATTGCGAACGCGAGGATAAGCGCCAGAGAAGTATCCTCGCCCCCAGATATGCTACCTTTACCCAGCCCCAAATCTGCCAAATACTATACGCTATTCCCTGAAGGTTCGAAACAGATAATTTAGTTTTTCTGAGATGGCATTAAAGCATTCATGAGATTGCTCGGGGTGGGTTGAAACAGGCCTGTTCTCTGTCCCAAAGAACAACTCCAAGCTGAGTTTTGTTTGGAGAATCTCAGAAACAGACTCGGCTGCATAATTCAGCAAGTGCGGACATGTAGAAATGGCTTATTTGCTGTCTATTAAAGTCCCTCGCTGTGTGTGTTTAAAGGTTCCTCTTCCTTTAAAATCAGCGGTAGCAGCCCTTACGCAGCAGCAGCGTCTGGGAGCCTGTGTTTCCAAACAGTGGACCGTCTCACTTGATGAGAGGGGGTAAGTGTCATTAAAATAGTAGCGCAAATCAGTCAAAGCACTTTTCTGGAGATCTTGCATTAAAACTGATTAAGAACTGCTGTAGTTGGATGAAAAATACTATTTCATGTTACATTAATTTCTACATTTAAAAGTAGATGGCTGCTCTTCATATCGTGGGAAGACGTGTGTCCCTGAAGTGTATGGCTTTAGGGTGGCAGTCCCATTGTGTGGTGGCCTTTGCTCTCAAAGCACAACACCGCGTGGGTGGATACCGCTGCAGACCGCTCTTCCAGCAACGCCATGAACAGATTCAGCACAAAGACATAAGGGGAAAGAGAGAATCCTGCCTTCTGCATTCACAAGGCCAGGAGAAATCTAAAGAAAGAAAAATAGTTGAAGAGTCCAAAGTGTCATTTTTTTTTCTTTTTGTATTTTACTGTATTAAGCCAATAACTAATGATTCAGTAATTCTTTCAAATCATGATAAAAATGTCCGTCGCAGGACAGGAAGTGTCGCCATCTTAGGGGGGCACTGCAGTTGGATTCTGCATATTACGCTTGGTGCAACCATCCCCCTTGTCCATCTCCAAAAACCTTCTTCCCAAACCAAGCCTCTGTTTCCTCCAAGGCCACACCATCTCCTTCCCACAGCTTCCGGCAACTACCCTTCCTGCATTCAGGCTGTATGAGTTTTCTCTAAGTATCTCACAGCAGTGAAATCATACAGTATGTCCCTCTGTGACTGGCATGTTTCCCTTAGCAGAATATCTTTAAGATTCCGGTTGCCTTCCTTTGTGGCACTAAGCAATTCATACATGTACAAGCCACACTGTGTCCATCCAGGCTTGCCTCGGTAGATACTGGGCTGCTCCCATGCCTGGGGCATTATAAATGATGCTGCTGTGGACTGGGGTGTGCAACGGCTTGTTCAAGTCCTTGATTTTTATTCTTTGATTGGATGCTAGATAACTCAGTATTCTAGTTTTCAATTTTCAGTTTGATTCTTCTATACTGTATTGAATACTGCCTATACCACTTTACACCAATCATCATCACAGAAGAGTTCTAATTTCTGTATATCCTGGCCAACACATGTTATTTTCTAGTTTTTGATAATTAATCATCTTACTAGGTATGGAAAATGTCACTGCCAAAGTTGAAGTTTTTTTTTTTTTTTTTAATGTATTTAGGATAGAGTCCATAGGGTCTTACTACGTAGATTGGTCTTGTAGTGATTCTCCTGTTTGCAGCCTCCCAAGTGCTGGGATTACAGGCATGTACCACCATGCCCATCTCAATCTCTGTCTCAGTGTACTCTATGGGCAGGGCCAGCACAGCAGGACAGGGATCAAACCTTAGCCACTGTGTTCTGCCTAAGCAGACGCTGTAGTCCGCTGAACTATGTGGCCGACCCCTGAAGTTGAATAGTCACTGAATTTGGTCTACAGACCAAAGGCCTGGGACTCAGAAGGAGCTGAGGTGCCCCGAGCACCCTTGTATGTCTCCTGCCTCATCTGAGCCTTCACTCAGCCTGTCTGACAGGCGTCCAGGATGGGAGCTGCTGAGTACAGTGATGTGGTGATTCTCAATGCTTTAATCCTTGAGAAGGAGCTACTGGAAATGCTTTTCAGATTTTCATTTATTGATTCATGTGACGGTGGACCAAGATGGTAACTGGAGGATTATTCAGGCCAACCCGAGGCTTGGGGGTGCAGAGAGACGCCTGTACCCACCGGACCTCCTATCTCATTATCTTACTTATGGACCACATTTACCTTGTGAAATTGATTCTGATGATGATGTGTAAATCCCATAAAAGATTAAAAAAACTGAAAGAAGTATTTTCTTATGGCAGCTCTGCATCCATTACTTTCAATTGTGGGGACAACATACCCGACACCCACAATTTAAAAGGGGAAATTTAGGTTGGCTCAGGGCTTAGTCCACAGTTGGGGGCTTCCAGGCAAGAAGGGCATAGAGGCAGAAATGCCCAGCCTTCAGCACCAGGAAGCTGAGAGGGGTGAGAAAGCAACTGGGAACAAGAGTGTGTCCTCTCGCATCATGTCCCCAGTGACCCGCGCTCCTGCCACCGGGAACATGAGGCCTGGGAGGGATTGAGGCTCTAAACCACAGCAGGCTCATGGGCTGCGCTGCTGTGGCTCTCAGGAGGCCTGGTGTCACTCTCAGGACAGACCCTGGGAGACGAGCGCTCTCTGCCATGTTTGATAGTCCTGCGTTCATTCCTAGGGCAGAGGCTTAATTTAGATGCAATTAAGACGTGATCTCCATTTTCCATTTTCAAGCTGCAGCCTCTACTGCACTCTCACTCGCTGATGACTTCCTTTGAGCACATGGAAACTCTGAAGAATGTGCTTGTACTAGTGGTTGTTTGCATTAATTTTAAAGTCACAAGAAATGCAAGTTCTCACTGGTTTGTTAGAACTTGTCCTAATTTTTTCCCTTCTTCTAATTTTCTCTCTTTAAAATTTAAAATTCATTTTAAAATTAAGTACACTCAAGGGTCTGACAAATAGCTTAGGTGATAAAAGCATCTGTGAGCAGGCACAGGGGCCAGGGGTTCTATCCCGGGTCTGTCGCGATGGCCCCGCCCCCGGAGTGCACTGAGACAGTGATTAAGACTGGGCATGTCATGCGTGCCTGTAATCCCAGCACTTGGGAGGCTATGAACATGTGGATTGCTACAAGACCAGTCTAGTAGCGAGGCCCTGAACACCCTGTAGACCCTTCCCTAAAATGCAAAAAACAAAACAAAAAAAAAGAATAAATAAATAAATAAAATTAAGTACAGTCAAGTCTTTTAAGTAATACCACCACAACATGGAACAGCCAAGCCAAATTGCAGTATACTTGACCTATATTTGGGAATGAGGTTCTACTTCTTAGTTTTTCTCATTTTTTGCTTTATTGTTTTTCAACATCCCATTACTTTCTTTCTTTTTGTTTTTTTAAATGAACTTAGGACAGGGTGCACAGGGTCTACGGGTTCTCACTACATAAATGGGACTCATAGCGATTCTCCTGTTTCAGCCTCCCAAGCCCTGAAGTTACAGGCGTGCACCACCACGCCCAGTACAACCGCCTTCTCAGTGCAGTCCGGGGGTGGGGCAGGCACGGCAAGCTGGGCAAGCCTCCCATTTCTACTTCATTGAGAATTACCACTATTCTCTTGAGTAATAACATGAAAACGTAAAATATTAGGTTTGTGTAAAAAAGTCACCTAATACTTCTCAGGTTTGAAAGTGTGGATGAATGTAGCAGGACAGAGTCCATGCTTATACTCTGCAAGCTTTCCTGCAGGTGCTCCAGAACTCATACCAGCGCCCATGTGTAGAATCAGAAACGTGCTGGGAAGTGCGGTGCTGTGGAACCACGTCCCTACACTGCAGAAGGAGCAGCACAGCAACATCCTTCAGGCTTTAGGGTTTCTCAGTCACCCCCTTTCTGAGCTGATAAGTTAACCTGTTGTTGCTTCGCAGATGTTACTAGCAGATATGAAACGTCTGGGTCGGAGCCAAAGGACGTCATTACTCACAGAACCGCAGTTAGCGTGGGTTTCACCTTGTGAATTGTGTTCCTCTGCAGTCAAGGCTCAGGGTCTGGGCTGTCTGGGGTGACTTTCCCAGCTTCTGCTTTGGGTGAGGAGAGGCCTTAGGACCGGTTGTAGCCAATGAGCTGTGAGGGCTCTGAGACTAGAAGTGCTTTGTTTTGAGATGGAGGTGACATACAGGGAGAGGGTGGGGGAAAATTGTTAGAGTCTTGTATATAATTATATTCATATTTTTCTAAAGGAAATTTTCCATTTTGAGACATTTATCATGTAAAATATTAGTATAATGAATCTAGATAAATGTATTCACTATATGTACTCAAGTGTTTTTAATGGATAGGTATATGTGATAAAATTTTTTGATGAGAGCTGCTTAGAGCCTGTGATTGATTTATGAGACACTCATGGAGCAGCTGCAATGTTGGGTAGATGTGTAGATTCTTCAGTGCACTGAACAGGAAAAGATAACTCAGTAGAAGAACTTACATCTTCATAGGATAAGCAGGAAATAATGGTAGACATAGAGTGTGTGTTATGTGTGTGCACATGTGTGTGCATGTGCGTATGTGTGTGCACACATGTGGTGTGTGTAGTAGATATCCATAAACACCAGGCTAGCAAAAGCAGAGCAACGTGTGAAGTGTGAGGTGTGAGGTTCACTCTGTGTGCTAATTTAGAGCAGTTGCTACCCTGCGGTGACTTTCACTTGACATGAGAGACCTTTCTAGAATCCGCCAATCGAGTGGTTACCACTCTATGTGTATTATGAAGCTTGATTTCTCCTTTGCTTTAATTTTTCTTTCCCTTGGAATGTCACCTGCTCCCCAGCCTGTTAAGCTTCTTCTTAGCCTCTGTGATCTTTCTCCGGTATCCTTTCTGCTGTGGGCACTTCCCTGAGGCCCCAGTCTCCCCCTGCTGTCGTGTAGTATTGAGAGTCTGTGATAGTGCTTGCCATCATTATAATTTCTTCATCTATAGGCCATGAGCTACCTGCAGGAGATGCCAGGTTTTATTTGTCTTTTTTTTTTATGTTCAGTCAGTGTTTGTTAGATGGATTAATGAACAGTTTATGGCAAATGTAAATTTACCACTCATATTTTAAGTTACTGGTTAAGCTTAGTCAAAGAGTAGAAAGAAAATGCTAAAATTGTGTTGGAGGAGTTCTATGTGCTCCACATTATTTCTGACTGCTGAGCATTTATCTTCATTATTTGTGGATTTAGGTTGGCTAACAAGGAAGTTCAGTTGACAGTGGATCATGAGAAGGTGTTTGGTACACTGGCAGATTTCCCTTGAAAATATTATAAAATCTGGTGTTTAAATTGTTATGTAACTCCTAAAATACTACTTCATACATCAGACCACAAATCTGGTTGTGGTGCTACAATTCCGTATCATTCGCCTGCGCAGTTACGTGGGGTAAAGTTCAGTCCTTGAGCCTGAGTCTTTGTGTACCAATTCGTGCTTGCCTTTTGGGCCTTGTCTGTGCTCCAGATGTCTGTGATTCTTTCTTTTCCTGAAGGGCTTCCGGCTTCTTCCCACCTCAGGAACTGCGTGCTGGGCTCTTGACCCAGGACACCCTCATACATTCTCACCCTGGATAGCTTCACCCTGGCTGCCCTTGTGGGTCTTAGCTGAGAGGCCCTTGGGAAAAGGCCTCTTTAGGCTGGACAAAGTCCCCACTCTAAGATATCACTGATCTTTCTTGGATAAATATTGATGACATTCAGTGTCACTCAAATAGTGACTTGCATAAAGTAGGTGCTCAATATCTCTGTCATGTTACGCCTTATGTCTGCATGTTCGCCTGCAGCCTCCTGGGCCCACATTTGGGCTTCTATAGTTCCCTGAATTGTGATTACTGTGCTGGCTTTGGGTGTGCAATAATTCAATTATTTCTCTGATTTATATATTAGTACTGTTCTGGGGGTTGAATGGATTTACTCAAGACAAAAGCCCTAACCTAGGTGTGGGTGGCACCAGCCAGTAGGCTTATAGCCTGGATGGAATGAAAAGGGAAAGGGATGCTTCTGTCTGTTGCTTTTCTGCCTGCCCTGCCACGGGCTGCTTCTCTTCTGCTGTTCCCCTTTGTTGTGCCATCCTGCCTTGGCATCAACGACTATGGGCTGAACCCTCATGTCTCGGTTACTCTTCTGTCATTGCTGGGACAAATACCCAACACTCAAAATGAAGGAAGAAAAGGTTTATTTAGCTCACAGTTAGTGGAGCTCACAGTCCATACTCAGTTGGCTCCAAAGCAGAGTGGCACACGGCAGAGAGCAACCTTTCATGGCGGCGGCACAGAGCAGAGAGCCAAAAGAAGAGTAACAGCAACAGTGGCTACTGAGAACAACTGTTGTTGCATTTGGGCTCTCCACCCCAGGCTGGGAATAGTACTCACGCCCATAATCCAAGCAGCACTCATATCCATAATCCCGGTGGATCCTGACTTAATCTTAAACTCTAGAAGTCCACCCCATGACTGAATGAGGCTTTAAAGTGACAACTAGTCACAAACCATAGTACCTCTACAAACTGCGCTAAACCTATGCGCATAGACCTTTTCTCCTTGTGGCTGTTGGGTATTTTGTCCCAGCAACAAAGAAACAACTAAAATATGGAGTAAAAGCAGAAATGTATAAAGTGCGCTTCCTGTGGTTGAATAGACAGGGTTTTACTTTACCTGTTGTGCTTTACCTCTCCACGTTTACCCTGCTGGGCCTGCCCATTGGAAATCCCCACTACTGCCGCACTGCACCTCCGTCCCCTTCTGGCTATATTTTCTCTCCAAGCACTCATTCATAACAATGTGCTTCATATCACTGTTACTCAGATAACTTGGATTAGGTTTTTAGTTTGAGATTTTCTGTGGACTCTAGATTTATTTCTCTGTCTACCTGATAGCTTCCCAGAGACATCTCAAAAGCTTATCAGACTCCATTATGAGGACATTGCCAGAGAAGTGGTTGTATCATCCCTGATTTCTGATGGCTTCAACAGTAGAATTTGAGTTGTTGCTCACCAAACAGCTGTCTTGGAGTTTCTGGTCAGCAAACAGCCTTTACATGAAGATGTGGTAAGGCAAATGTCTCTCTTGGTGTTCTCTTCTCTGTCAAACTTTGTAGACTTCAGCGTGAGGCCAGCAGATGGGTTGTGAGGGGCTGGGGAGTGTGACCACTTATGCTTCTCAGGTCAGAAACAAAGCACAGCCCTCGTGTTCATGCTCCACAGTGAAAAACAGGCCTGTGCCCCAGCTAAGTGCAGAGAGGTGGAAGGGTTGGCAAACACACATCCTCACGGAACATCATAGCTTGGCAATACTGCGCTCTGTGCTGTCAGCTGTACTCAGATTGTGTGACTGACAGGGACCTGGAGCTCACAGTGCTGCCCAGCAGTGTGAGAGTTTGCTTTTGTGCATTGCTAGCCCAAGGAAAAATCAGAACATAAGTTGAAGATCATCTCTGTGTTACTCTGTAGTGTGGCCAATACCCACAGCAACTCCACTGTGAACGTTATCAGCCACTTAAGCAAGAAACATAGACATCTGGGGCTCCTTTCTTTGTTGCTTATTTCACACAGTGTCACATTCCTGCATAAGCTGGGGACATAGATAGTATTTCTGGACATCTTTTTTCACTTAAGGTTTTAATCAAAGCAGTCTATGATTTACCTGTTGCTTCACTTAATGAGCAGCATCTTAGACAGTAAAGGTCTTGGGAATGCAAAGGTTCAGGGTCATCTCTAGTTTCCCTGATCTCAGGCTCAGGGGTGGCCTCCGCTGTCACCTCCCTCACACTCACCGCCTTGCTCTTGAGGGAACTGTCACTGCCTAGGGATGTCAGTTGACCCGACATCCTGGTCAGGTCAACCTCACTCATTTCAACTATTTAAAGCAACCTGTGCTTCCTCCCTTGGCACTGATGGTAGTCACAGTGCCACCTTTCTGTAGGTGACTATTGGATAGGTGGCCACTTCTGCCGCTGACTGTTTCTTAATAGGTAGGTGCTAGGTTGTGCTCAGCTTTGCCTCGGTGATGTCTGTCAGTATCTCAGCCCTTGAGCAATGATCAATAGCAGTCATTCTTTTTTGAATGAATAAGTCAGTTTAAATATAGCAATAGGCAATATAATGACATTATTAATTTCCCATCCTCTTGTTCCAAAATTCTGTATCATTTTTTATGTTTTTTTCCTCACTTCAAAAATAAAAACAATTAGTGAATGACGAATGAAAGATTTTGTGTTCCACGTAGGATCCCCGGCTGGGGCCCAAGTGGCCGGGATATCTGCAGGGAAGTAGATGTATTGCCTTAAGAATCACAGCGTCCCTCATAAATTAGAAGGCATAAGTTTTAAAATAATTAGTATATGTTTGTGATATATGATAAGCATATATAGTATATATTGTATTTATGGTATATAGTATATATAGCATTTATAGTATTTGTAGTGTATATGGTTTTTACAGTATCTATAATATATTACAGTGCCTTTACTAGATAGCATGTGTAGTGCTCATAGTGTGCATAGTCCCTGTGTAGTATATACTATAGCACATACACACTACGGCGTTCTGATGATGCGAGGTGCCGCTCCTCTCCCTCGCCCCCTCCTCTCCTTTCCCTTTTCCTCTGGCTGTCCTACCCTCTCTAGGAAGTCTAGCTCCTTGTAGCTACACATTTTTGTAAGCGGCACATTTAAGGTTCCTCTCTGGAGCAATACAAGGCTCCGGAAGCTCAAAACATAAAGATCAGAAATGAATTTGTTGCGCATAAAGACTTACACAAGATCTTTACATGGTTGAAATCTCGTTTTTCTTTCGCTGCATCTCTTAGCACAGATATTGCCGTTAGCACGGTGTAGTATATGGTGGTGTCTTGCCAAAATATTGCACATATCTGTGCTGGGATAATATACTTACCATTGTTTCCTAAATATGTATTTATATGTACATTATGCATATTTATGACATTTGCTAAAATAATTTTATATATTCACATCATGCAATCTTTCAATTTTTGTGAGTATGATTCCTAAAATCTCCTTAGCAATAACATTTTTAGTTTCTGGGAAAAGTTATCCAGCTCTCTAAATACTTACTTTTTAATTCTGGGTTTTGTAAGGTTGCCATATTGCGGTGACTTAAGTTTTGTGTTTAAAAACTTTGTTTTTCAGAGCAGTGTTAGGTGTCCAGTGAAATGAAGAGGAATTATAGTTGCCCGTGCCCCTCCACACTCAGCCCCAGCAGGATGGCAAAGTGGCTACAGCGGTCATGTGAACACAGATGACCCAGCACAATCCCCAACATCTGTGGTTTACCTTGGCATTCACACGCAGTGCAGATTCTGTGGGTGTGGTTATGTATAACCCATAGCCACAGTTCAGACTTGGCTTTAGTGGAATGAACTCCCTGCTTCCTCCCGAGACAGGTGGCCCATCTTCTGCTACGGTTGTCTAGAATGTCACAGACGCTCTCTCACTGGAAGTCAGTTCATCTTGTTCACCTGCTCTCTGGCCTTGCCCTTTGCTTCCCTCTTTGGACTTCCCTGTAGGTTTGTGATTGGTCAGTGCACTGTGTCGTCTCCTTCCTGGGATCTTGGTTATGAATTGTTTGTAGCTGTAAGCCCTGAATCACATGTTCATTTTCAAGGGATGATGTCTATCCTATTTGACAATATTACTGAAAGATAACATGTAAAATTATATACTAAAAAATTATATATATAATAAAAGAATAAAATAAATACAAGTTTATATTGATATCAGTTAATGACTCAGTAACTAAATAGGAAAAGGGCTGGTGAGATAGCTCAGCAGACTAAGCATGTGCTTTGGCAAGCACAGGGACCAGGGTTTGGTCCCTGGTCCTGCACATGCGCTGGTCCCACCCTTGGGGCCTGCTGAGCTGACAACCTAGTCTGGGCCTGGTGGTGAATGCCTGTAATTCCAGAGGTGGGGAGGCTGAAAACAGGAGGATCACTACAGGTCTGAGCTTCCTAGTGAGACCTTGTACTAAATGCATAAAGATGAAAGAAAAAGAAACAAAAAACAAGTAGGGGACAAAACACAAGTCATTCATGTAGAAAACATGTCCAATCATGGAAATAGATATCTAAAGAGATAGCTGTACTCCCTACACAGGAGGGAATATAAATGCCCTCTCCTTGACTATAGGTGGGATGCAATTATTGGTTTCCACAGGTGAAGTAAGGAAAGGGAAAAGTAGAGAAACCTGGTCATAAGAAAGAAAACTAGTGCTGTCCTACTGGTGTCGCGGCCCGGCTGGGATCTGCTCAGAAGGCACAGCTTGTCTGTGAGACTCTTCCTCCAATCTGATGACCTCCATCTAATCAAGAAGAAAACTTCACAGAGCTCTGAGTATCAGCTACAAGCACCCGAGGGACAGTCTCCAGAATAGCGAAGGTCAAAACCCTAAGAAGAAAAGCTCCCACCATTGGGAATGCTGTGAGAAGACAGGACGAATAAGTACACTATGGCATAAGGACTTCAATCCTAGATCAGATAAGAAGAAGGGGGAGAAAGCCTGATGTCTGAGTTGAGTCTGGTGGTGCTAATACTGGCTTCCTGGTTCAGACATAGGCATCCTGATCAGTAAAGAGGTTACTCAGAGTCCTGCACTGGCTTCCAGGACCAGAGGCAGTGACATGTCCCTTGTTGTGATGTTCTCCTTTCTCCAAATTTTGTCCATTTTATTCTCTAGCATTGGGACATTGGGAAGGATTCTAGGAGTGGTTTCACTTCTGTATCACTGTGGAAGATTATGTGCTGCACAAAGTGCCGGGAAGCTTGCCTTGCAGCACCTCCCCAGATCTCCCTGTGCTGGAGTTTCCTGGTTGTGGGAAGCTTTGAGGGTGAACTTGGCTTTGCTCTGGGAAAGTGGCAAGCGCATAAGAGGGAATCCTACTCTGCTGCCTGTCGAGGGGTCCTGAGAGGCAGGCGAGGCTTGGAAGCGAGGGCACTTGTCAGAAGAAAGATCTTCCTAATTAGTTGTTTCCAGAAAAGAATGGTAGATTATGGAACTCAGTAGTCTCCTAAAATCAAATGCCACAAGTTCCATGGAAGCAGCAGTGGCTTTTAATTTTTGCCTTTATCTGTGAAGTAAAATGAATTGGAATAGGGTGAGCATAGTATTTTAATTAATAATTATGTATGTGCTATTTCTTGAAGTCTACCATTTGTTTTTCTTTAAATACCTGGAAAATTAACTGAATGGGCTTTGAATTACCTTGTAAAATCTCTCCCTTATGGATCTGTTTCTTTCTACCTCATGAATTCTGAGGGATGATTTTTTTTTTTTTTTATAATTTCGTGTTTCATTGGCCTTGCATTGGTGGTTAGGATCCTGATGGTTTGGAAATGGAGTGATTTTTGAGTTAAGTTAAATATCTGCATGTGGAAATTGTTTTTAATTTTTTATTTGGAAAAGTGCCGTGCTGTAGAATGCCCTTTGATAAGAAATAACTGTTATATTTATTTCATCTCCCATATGGAGTCAACATAAATGTGCCTCAGGCCCAACCACCTATTGAATGACACAGAGCGCAGGCACGGAGCATGACGGGATCGCTCTGCGGAAGCGTGCTTTTCCATTGCTCTTCTGTCTGTGGAGGCAGAGGGATCTGAGGCCCTTTCACAAAGGAGGAATTGCCTTTTGGAAACACCCTGACATCAGGAGTCTCTCAAGGACAGTGTGAGATTCTACCCTCTGTGGTGCAAACGATAACTACATTGGGAGAATCTGCTCTTTGCATGTGTAGCGCTGCTGCTAGCTCTGTGCTCTCAGGACTGTGGCTAGGCACCCTCCTCCTGAGTGAGCCTGGAGGGCCCTGGTCGAGCCTGGCTTCCTGCAGCACGTGCAGCGTTGCTGGTCCCTGGCCCACTTCGCAGGACCGGAGGGCGGGGCTTTCAGGTCTGCTCAGTGAGAACCTCTACGGCCCTTTCTTGGTAGGATAGAGGCCTGCGGGCCCAGCCTCCGTGCTTTTCCTGAATTGGCAGAAGGTTGTGGTTGGGTCACACTAACCAACACAAAAAGCTGTTATCTACTTTGTTTCATTTTTAAAAATACTCTTTAGGGTGTTCACAATTCCCCTTAGTAACCTTTTTTTAAAAATAGAAGTTACTTTTCATTTTGGCTGTTAACTAGCCTTCTTTAATGAATGAAACAAACAAAAACAAAAAACCCCTCTTCAGACAAAATTGAGGTTAGCTAGTCACATGTTGTTAGCCAGTGATTGTAGTTTTACTAAAAAAAGAAAAACACTTAACAGTATTTCTGGCCGTTTTTGATTTACAGGGTATTAACAAAGAAACAGGAATGATTATGACAGATGGTCTCATGCCAAAAATGTCACTCTTTCAAATCAGAACCCCCTTAAGAACAGAATCAAATTTCTCAGGAAAATATTTCAGATGTCAAAAAAAAATGCTGTGCATTAATTCTTTAAAAAATAAACTATTCAAAAAGTTTGGCTATGCTTAAAATAGATGAGTTTATAATTTTTATTTGTTTAACTTGCATTTCAATTAAATAGACATTAGTTTTGGTACAGTATTCTGGGTAGAATAAGAACTACACTTTAAGGGTCTTCCCTATAATTTCTTTTTTTTCTTTATTTTATTTTTTAATTATTTTTACTGAGAAATGGCAATGAGACAGTTTCAAAACTGATTAGTAGGACAGTTTCAATAATTAATACTTTCCATATTGTTGTCTTCATAGTGCTTATTCATAGTACAATATGCAGACATCATGTCCTGTCCAAACACTATTAGTACAAATCTTTCTTCTCATTGAATTAAGAGAAAGTAGCTGTATATCTATCCTAACTATTTTGTTTATACAGATACAAAATGGTCCTTCATTTCTATCCCCTTTTTTGTTTAGTTTTGTCAGAGATGAGTATTCCATTGCCATTTAAATATTGTAGGAGCATGAATTCAACAAAATAATCCAATATAGTCCAATAGTTTGTAATAGTAGTGGGTTATCTGTAGGACTGGCAATGTCAGAAGTTGTTGACTTGATCCTTTTACAACTCCGCATATTAATATGGTTTTGCTTTTTATACTCTTCTGCTGGATAGTTAAGACCAAGATAAAGCAAGACCTACATAATAAGAAATGTAACTTTTGTATCTGACAAGGTCAGTCAAATCCCCTCAGGACTTACCCTGAAACCCTGTACCACAGTTTTTAGATCCTTTGTCAGTGTCAGCCATGTGGATGAGTCATGGCCACTGCTTGGCCAATTTGCTCTCTGTGAAAGCCTGAGAGAATGCTTTCTCTGCATGTGACTCTCTTTAGGCACACTCTACATCATTGATCACATTGCTTTGTGGCCCCATAATCTCCTTGATCATTAAATTTGGGACACAACTGAGTCTGTAATTTCTTTATGAATTCAATAAATATGGTCAGAACCTGCATGCACACATCTAAGCATGTGTCTGTTCATTTTTTACTCGAGTACACAGGCAAATGTTGTATTGTTTCTGAATGATTACAAAATGTTTCAAAAATACTTTTTAAACCATGAAAGTTGTATTGGGAAGATTTACACATAAAAATATATTCTATTTTGTGCCAAAAATTATAGAGCCTATTAAAAAAAAAGGCAGTATTTCCTTTACATCAGGAATACATTTTTAAGCTTGCCAAACTGTGAGTGAAGCTTCTGGTTCTCAGGACGGTTAGGGAGGAGCAGGCGGTGCAGGGCAAGACCCAGGCAGCTGGTGCGATGGGGATGTCACATGCTCAGGAATGGCGAGATGCCTGAGTGGAGGCCGCCTCTGTGGGCCCTGAGCACGCCTTCACTGTGCGTCCCTAGATCCTGTGAACCTCGGCTCAACTCAGAAACAATGGCTAAGGCCCTGATGACCTCAATCAGTAAAGCAGTCATTTTTAAGAAAATGTAGATACTTGGATCATAGACAAGCACGGACACCCGGCTGAGCTCCTCCCTGAGGCACAGCTGCCCAGGCGGGCCGAACTTCTGCTCCGCAGTTATCCCTGAGCCTTGCTGCCCATTACTCCTGTCTCCCAGACTGAGCAGGTGGCGGCTTCTTCGGGCACCAGTCAGTGTGCCTGGCCTCGCCGCCTGCATTCTTGTTGGCATGAAGGGCCAGAACCCAGAAGCAGACGGTCTCTTCCCCAGAGCACCTGGTCGCCCAGACCCTGCCTGATGCAGTAGTACTCTTGCCCAAAAGGGATGAAAGTTGTACGGCAAATTTACAATTGTTAAATTTGGTTGTGTGGTCGCAATTTTAATCTGCCACTTATGCAAATATTGTCATTCTTAATAAAGTAGTCATGGGTGTTAAATGTCTGGAGTAATTACACTGCTTTGAAGTGCATATTATTAAAATTGTATTATGGTGCTTAGAAAGTGTGACTGCATTATGCAATTTTTTTTTTTTTTAAAAAAAAAAACAAAAACAAATGGAATATCCAGAATGTAGTGTGGCATTTGGGAAGCAAAAGGGGAAACTTCGACAGTCAGCCTACACGTCCTCATCCTGAGGTTTGTACAGGACTCTTGAGTCATTCTACTTGCTGCCTTATAGCCTTCAGTTTATGTGCCATTTCACAATCTCTGCAGGGAAGTTAGAAAAATATGTAATGTGTGATCTAGGCGGGACCTTGCAGGTTTATGCAGAAACATACACTGCTTCTTTGAGCCCATCATAACTGCGGAATCTTTCCATCCCACCGTTGCTCTAGATTGCAGAACAGCAGTTTGCTTTCTGTGCAGTGTAGCTGCAGCAGCACACCGTACAGAAATCCTCCCTAAGCTCTCACACTCTAGAACTGTAGCCTAAAGTGTCTTTTTAAAGTTTTATTTATTTATTTATGTGTTTAATTTTTTTTAAATTTTATTTTATTTTTGTATTTTTAGGGAAAGGTCTACAGGGTGTTGAGGGTCTCACTACTGGATCGGACTTGTAGTGATCCGCCCATTTACAGCCTCCCAAGTGCTGGGATTACAGGCGCGCGCCACCACACCCAGCCTCAATGAGCCCTGGGGAGGGGGCTGGTCCAGCAGGCCTGGGGATAGAACCCGCGGCCCCTGTGCATGCTTGCAGGCATTTAATCCACTGACCTATTTGGCTGGCCCTAAAGTGTCTTTTTGCACTGGCATTGACAAAACCAAGAAATAAGAACCGGGCAGTCAGTGTCCAGAAATTGAAGAGGAGGAGGGAAGATGAGGGAGAGGCGACCTCCTGTTCTGGGGGACACCTGTCTGGAAGCTTTATCAGGCACTCATGGAGGCACTTTGTAGGTAAGCTCATTTCAGAGCCAGGCACTGTAAACACTCTTAATTAAGTTTTCTGGAAAAGAGTCCAGTAAAAACTGGCCCAGCACCAAATTCTACCATATAGTCAATGTTGTAACAGGAAAATGCACGAATATTGTTTAGTATATGTTTATTTAAAGCATAATATTAAACATGAACAATTAAGGCTGAACAGTGCAGGAGTTCACAAACTGTATATAATGTAGGGTTTTGAAAATTGAGCAGATCTTCGCCCTTTTCCTTGCAGGAAGACTCTGGGCGTGTTGGTGTTCACACCTCGTAAATCTCCCTAATGGCAGTCATCCATCATCGACAGAAAGACAGTACAGAGTCTGAGAAAGCTTCCAGACAGGACACTCTAGGCAGCTGGGGCTTCCCGCCTCCTGGAGACAGATTTAACGCAAACAAGGGTCTGAGGTTACTTCCGTCTGCCAGCTGCTGAGACAGCCCTAACTAAGCCCCAACACCCAGGCGGAGCAGGAGTTTTAAAGTATTTTAAGCACTTTCTTCTGCAAAGTGGAACGCAGCCGAGCCTGCAGCAGCCTGCCGAAGGGGTCCTCCATCATCGTTAGCACCCGGCTTGAGTTTTCCTGGATCTCTTATCATGTAACCTTGTCAGTCATGCATTTTTGAAAGGAGCCATAGCATGACTTAGAGAACGACAGAGGCAGGAGGGGTTCAGAGAGTGCGAGGAGCCCTGAGAGTTTTGTGTTGTTGGCTTCTGTGTTGTGGACTGCTGTTAATGAGTAATGCACAGAATTCTTAGGACGTGGCATGGAAGGGCCACACAGGCCACTGTGGCTTTAGGAGCATCTCTCCTGACATCAGTAGGCATCCGAATTTTGCTTGGCTCTAAAGATGCAAAATGGTATTGACAAGACAAATAACTTTGTTTATTTTGAAACATTATACACCAAAAGGAATTTGTTCTCTGTGTTAGTCTGCACAGCCTGCTGAGAAGCAGTGCCACAGGCTGGTGGCCTAAAGAATAGATGTTCTTTTTCACTGTTCTGCAGGCTGGGAAGTCCCAGAGCACCATGCTGGTAGTTCAGCACTCACTGAGTACTGTCTGTCCTTACCGATGGCCACCAGAAGGCAGAACGTGGGTGTGGACTGGGCCAGGCCACTGTGCAGACAGGGAAGGGAAGTCCACTGTTACTCCCTCTTGCAAGGACACTAACTGATCAGATGAGGGCCTCCTGCTGCTGCTGCCTTCAGCCACCTTGGGGGTACACTATCAGCACATGAGCATCGGGGCACACAGGTATTCAGGGCATGAGCATGTAAAGAGTGTGCTGGACAGCCTCTGGGCTCCTTGGAAATTCTGCATCTGGAAACTCTTGGTGACAATGAAGGACTCGCTTGTTTTCTGCTGTTGTCCTCTAAGCCTGGTCTCCTCCTGTACTGAGAGGCTCAACCCTGCCCCAGAGGGAGTCCCTCTTGTTCACAGATGGGAGTCTCAAGGCCCTTAAGGTAGTAGTGGAGTGAGCATCGGCATCTATGTCTGTAGCTTTTGCTCTGAATTTCTCTTTGGAATTTATTTGAAAACAAGCCTTCTTTCTCTTGTCCAGTCCTTTATCCTAGCTCTAGTGAGTAGGACTTACTCTTATGTATCAGCTAGCACAACTGATGGCAGAGCAATCTATCTTTCTTTCTCTCTCTCTCTCTCCCTCCCTCCCTCCCTCTCTCATTTCCTCTCTTCGCAGCACTCTACTGCTAGGATTGTCCCCAGTCCTTTTTTACATATTTTAGTTTTTAAGTTTTGAGAGCTAACTTGCCTAGATGAGACCTAACTCGTGAGCCTGCCCCCGTAGCCTTCCTTCAACTTGGCATTACTGGTGGGTACCACTGTGCAGGGGCTATTATTTCTCTATCAATGTAGCAGATACCTGCTGCTCTCCACTTGGCCACTTGCTGTGCTAGACTAGGCAAGAACCACAGCTGTGAGTGAGAAGTTCAGATTGTCATTCTCAAGGTATCTTTCCTGAGGTGCTGCTAGCATTTCATTGGCCTAACCTGGTAGTTCACTGCCAATTTATTTTTCTATTTATTTCCTGATGTGGAAGATGCCTAAATAAACAGGCAAATCGGTGTAGTATGCTACCTGCTAAATGAGGAGGAGGTTAGCGGTGATCAGTAGCAAGGTAATGAGTCTTGACTTGACTGCCTAAAGAAAGGTGCTGGGAGAAACACACTCATCGCCATGAGGGCAGACCTTGCTCTGAAGTTGGCAGTGTGCCCACTGCTGGGTACAGTTTGTGGTCTTCCGGTGTCACTGTGTGGCCACAGGACGCATGGGCAGGGTGAGAGTGGTGCTCTGCGTCAGGTGATTCCAATTTTGAATGCTTTGAGGAAATGTTTGCTGTTGTGTGTTCTGCAAGGACTGAATCTCCACAGAGGAAGCTGGACTTGGTTACTCAGATTGCATGACAGAGGCAATATCAAGCAAGAGGACTTAATGCTGCCCAAGGGAAAAAAATCTGCATTCAGATGTTTATTGGAAAAACAGCTTTAAATACCAGTTGAACAGAAATTCTTTCTGTTTGTGAGGGACCATTTTAGGCTTAGAGACAAGTAGATTTTGATGTGGAATATTCTGATTATAGTTTTATACACTTGAAATAATCAATATATGCACTTTTTGTTTTTCTCTGCTGGTAGTTGCTATATTTCTGAATTAGGTTTATATACAAGTACTATAAAATATTATATCTTCTATGACACAAGAAAATTCAATAATATAAAGAATCCAGTGATCTGTGATAGCTTCAAAAAGCGTGGAGTTCAAATAGCTTAAAAGTCTTTTGACAGAAATGAAATGTAGGAACTTTCAAACATTTTATAGGTAGGCATGCAGTCATCTAAAAGAATGAAACAAAAGTGACACGAGACAGAGATTTAACACTTTTGGTTTTATGCAATGTACGTTTCCTTTATATTTTTCCAAATAGCTGTATTTAGCTCAAATAAACAACATATTTTTGTTTCCCTTTATTTTCTGATTTTTATAATGTACCTTACACTTCTGTTATAGAGAAGTGTCAGGTGAAAGGCCAGTTGAACAGTTACATGAATTTTGTGTTTTATTGCACTATATATGTATATGTCTATACATGCACACAGACATGCACATAGGCACACACAGATACATGCATGCACACATAGACACACACACACTCACACACTCACACTCCTTGTGCAGTTGGCTCCAGTCTCTCTGTCTCTGTGTCCTTCTTTTGTGAAAGCCTTGGCTCAGGTTTCCGTGAATTGTGCCCGCCTGTCTCTTTGAATTCATCCTATTCTGATTTTGGGACTATGCTCTTGGGAGCTTACCTCCGCACATGACCATGTTCTCTGCACCTTAGTCTCCTGGTCATAGTGGAACTCTTTAAAATATATCTTACTCAGGCATTAGTCCTGCAGCTGAACTGCATATGCCAAGTCGGAATTAGGCTTAGAATCTGGCTTTGCCAGGTGGAGCTGCGCCTCAGTGCAGGCGAAAGGGCTGGACAACTGGCAGGACACAATGGCTGGCTTTGCTCAGTTAATTCTTCACAGCTAAGGTCCTGCCTCCTGCAGCCTGAGGAGCACAGGGCCGTCACCATGTCACTCACCAGCGAGCCCAATGCTTGCTTTTGTTAAGTGAGGTAGGGATTCATAGAGTTAAGGGCTGCTTTTTACTTAAAACAGTTACCCCACGAGCTTTTCTTGAAATTGAATGTTCTAATTTGTAGACTTTTATTGCAAGAATCTAATCCTTTGTGATTTATGTTTTGTATTTTGGATGTGGTGCTATATTGTGTGCTGCACTGAGGTGTTAATAGTAGTAAACATGGTTGTTACAAGTGTTGCATCAAGGAAAATTAGGTTGATGTGGAGAAGGGGCAAATTCTTCAGAGATAAAGGCAGCAATTGTTTTAGCAGGTGGACCCCAGTCATTCCAGTATTCTTCAAAAGCAACCGCCTGCTTGGGAGACAGGCTGATTGATATAACATAAGTTTGTTGAAAAGTGGGAAAACTTGGTGAGATCTTTTAGCAGTAAGACCTCCCTTTTGTGTCATCTCATTAGAAACCTTCAGTAAAGGCTGGGGAGATAGCTCAGTGGTCTAAGCGCCTGCCTAGCAAGAGCAAGGACCCAGGTTCAATCACCCGTATCACATGCTGTGCTGGCCCTGAAAGCTGGTGTGGTGGTGCATGCCTGTAATCCCAGCCCTGGGGAGGCTGAGACAGGAGAATCATTACAAGTTGGAGCTGTGTAGTGAGACCCTGTACCATTAAATAAATAAATAAGTAAATGATTAAAGAAAATTAAAAAAAACAAACAAAACTTCAGGGAAATAGACAAAAATAACGCAAGAAAAATGTCCTACTAGTCGTGAAGGGATTTGAAGGATGGTCGGCTTTGTGTCTCACAGCGGGTCCCGGGTTGCACAGGACACAAGTGTGGGCCTGAAGCTAGGAGCTGCGTCCCGGCCCTGCCACGGGTCATTGCCCTCAGTGCATCACAACTGTCCGAGAATTTTTTCTTTTTATTTAAAATGATTAAAATAAATGCCATCTTTATCTTATAAGTTTCAGCTTTGTGAGAATAATTTATAAACTGACAAGAATTACTCAAAGGTGTAAACATTCAAACTGTTAGTTCAGTTAAAATCTCTTAGCTCTCTCTAATGGGAAAATTTAGACACGCTTCCCCGGCTGGGCTTAAGAACTGCCGGAAGAGCCTGTGGAACCCCTGGCCGAGGCGGCTGGCGTGCGGTGCTCGCAGGGGTCCAGCTCAGGCGGGCTCCCCGTGATCTGCCGTGAAGTCGGTGAGAACTGTGGTCTGAAGGCTCCTCAGAAACGAGGTCCTGGGCAGCAACGCCCCGGCTTCTAGCACCAGGAACATTGTCTGTGACCAAGAAATTAGTAACAGATGTTCTCTGACGGAGGGCCACTGCCATAGTCCGCCGGCTGGAAGGCAGAAATGCTGCCCCCGAGAGGACGACGCCGAGGCTCCGAAGCTATGACCTCCAGTACAGAGCACGAGTGCTGTTGTTTCGAGACCAGAGATGCTAGGAGCCTGAGAGTCCTGGACTGCAGCCGTATCCTGGATGGATAAAGAGCCGCCTGCGGCGACGGGGTCCTAAGGGTGATGGGAGCAATGACCCGCAGACTCCTGCTGCCCACCGTGGGATTCTGAGCATTTTTGCACAGTCCCACGCGGCTTTGGGGGCCAGGGAGCACTTGGCCGAGGCCGGGCTGAGTGCCGTCTGCCAGGCTGCCCGCAGTTCCTGCTTTGGGGCCGCTGGTGTGTTCAGCACGCTGTATGCTGGCATCCATATTTGGAGAGAAAGAACTAAAGTTATAGCACGTTTGGCGTGTTCGAAGAGGTCCCACTGCTGCACCCATAAAGAACAGGGAGGCTCTCGGGGCTTTGGGACATTTCTGCCGAGTTATTTAAGCTAAGCTTTTAAAATCATGTGACATCAGCTTCGTAAGCCTGTCGGTAATTTTGCATTTCCCACCAAGTATGTTACCGGCCCATTTTCTTGACATCCGAGGCCTTCAGAGATTTGGGCAACTTGTTTTCCCTTTACCTTGCTGTGCAGTTGCTCAGAGAATCTTACCCTGATGGAGACACTCGCAGCTTCTCCTCTGAGTACTCTATCATGTGAAGTACCCTATCATGTGAAGTACTGTGTCATGTGAAGTACTCTATCATGTGAAGTACTGTGTCATGTGAAGTACTCTATCATGTGACTCTTAGGGAAACAATCACGTTTGTCTTTGTTCCAGTAGGAACAGTGCTCACTCATGCCAACTGCCTATCAGGAGGAGCTGAACCAGAGCCAGAGATCATGTGGAAGTGACAGCTTAGGGACCCTTCCCGGGGAAAATAAAAGCAGAGGAGGGAAGCCACATGACGTGGCAGGAAGATAAGTAATGGGGACATCCGGCGGAATTCTCCAAGGAGGCTGCAGTTCAGCTCCACACAGTCCTGCACGACAGCTGTGAGGTGGCTGCAGGTCGTTCCTGGAGGTGTCCCGAGCAGGGCTGGAAGACAGCGTGTGCAGGTCCCCACCCCTGGCTGGTCCTGGGCGAGACTGGGGCGGGAGGGCATAAGCTCCCGGACACTTGCCCCCTCCACGCTGGCTGTTGGCAAGGCAGCTCTGGCGCTCGCTGGCAGCCTTCTCAAGGGGAGCAGGTGCTGGCACGAGAGTGAGCAGCACTGGAGCTGGGGTGCAGGGCGCTGAGAAGGCTCCCGGGGTGTGGGCAGGGTTGCCACGTTCTTAGCTTCCGTGCTCAGTTACTTCTTGGTCTAGAAGCTCCTGGGAAGTCACTGTGCTATCTCATTTCAATCTCTAAATTTTAGCATATTTTATCCACATGGTAAAAATAGTTTCTTCATCAATATTTATTAATGAAAGAATGGATGAGGGTTTTTTTTTTAACTTTTCTGTACATGCTTTCTATCTGTGCTGGGGCTGAACGTGTGCTTTTCCAGTGCAGTGGGCACCATCAGGGCCCCCTCAGGGCCTGTAGCAGTGGCTCGAGGGACCCACAGTGACTGCGATATGCGAGCTGACTTCAGTACCTCCGAGTGGGAGAGACTCAATCACAGCCCCCATGCGAGTTGCCAGAAAACCTTTCTGTTTCTGTGTGCATAGTGCTAGCTGTGGGTCCACAAGGTAGCGTCCGCAGCGGAGTAAGGCATTTGGCTTTGGGACTGGGTGACAGAAGGCAGCATGTCCATCCTCACAGTGGTGACAACCTTCCTTGCCTGGAACACTTCTGCTGTGCTTCAGTAGAAGATCCTTTCCACAGGAGTTCACATCATATACTTCATTTCTTTCACGTTTAGTGAACTTATTTCATGTTTTACTTTATAGACACCAATTATGTATATGTGTGCTATAACCTGATGTTTTGGTTATTTCTCCTTTAATCACTTTTTAATTGACAAAATTACATACTTATCTAACTGAAGACCTTATGCTAGCCGGACAGGCTTAAGCTGCTGAGCTATCTCCCCAGCCTGGAACAGTTGTTTTGAAATATGGATACATTAGGGCCAGCCAAATAGCTCAGTGGGTTAAAGCACCTGCAAGCTGGCGCACGGGCCGAGGATTCCATCCCCGGGCCTTCCATGCGGGTTTCACCCCTGGGGCGCAGAGACAGCAATTGAGACTTGGCGTGGTGGCATGCGCCTGTAATCCCAGCTCTTGGGAGGCTGTGAACAGGCAGATCACTATGAGTCTGATCTAGTAGTGAGACCCTGAATGCCCTGTAGACGCTTCCCTAAAATAAAAAAAAAAAAAAAAAAAGAAAGAAAGAAAGAAAGAAGAAAAGAAATATGGATACATTGTCAATGGTTAAATTGAACCAGTTAACATATTTATTACTTCATGAACTTACGTTTGTGATGACAGTACTAACAAGTTCTGTGGGCATTTTCAAAAACCGCAGTGCACTGTTACTAGCTGTAGTCACTATGCTGTGCCGCGGCTGTCCATGACCGTTCATCCTAACAGACCATTTTCAGTCTTTGGCCAACACGTCTCTGCCCCTCACGCTAGCAGCCAGCTCTGTCAGCTGTGTTTGGATTCATCTTACCTAGATTTCACTTATAAATGAGATCATGCAGATTTGTGACTGCTAAGAGGGTAGATTTTCAATGTGCTCACTCCCAAAATTAATAATCATGAGGTAATGTGTATGCAAATCAGCTTGATGCAGACATTTCATAATATATGCATATATCAAAACATTGTGTAGTCTCTTGGGTATGTGGTGATGGAACAATGTAATGCCCATGTGTAGAAGATGACATCAGATCCCCGTGTCACCCCATATATGGAAAGGCAACTCAGAGTGGATTAAGGACTTCGCATAAGACCATATTAGTAAAACTAGTCAGAGAAACAGGAAAACTTGAATAGCGTTGGTGTGGGCAGTGACCTTGGATGTGATCTTAAAATCAAAGTTAACCAAAGTGAATGTATGGAATTGGAAGGTGTCACACTTAACAGCTTCTATCCAGAAAAGGAAAAAAGAATGAACACAGTGAGTAGATAACGTACGGATGAAAGAAAATGTTTGCAAACATTACTCCTCGTAAACAGTTAAATCCAGAATACCTGGGGAACTCAAGTCAATAGCAAGACAAAAATAACGTAATTTTATTAATAGACAAAGAGCCTCAATAGCTTTTCCTTAGATGAACATATAAAATAGGCCAACAGACACATGAAAAACGCCCGGCATCGCTAATCCTCAGGGCAATGCATAGCAAACATAGGGAGGTTGTAGCCCGTCTCAGTTAGCAGCACTGTTACTAGAAGACGAGAAAGAGCGGTTATTACAGAGAAGGTAGAGCAGAAGCAACCTTTGCGTGCAGTTGTTTGGGAATACAGATGAGCAAGGCCTTTATGCAAAACTGGAGGTACCCTCACAAGTTACGGGTAGAAGGACTGTAAGGCCCAGCAAGCCTGCAGTGGGCCACATCCAGAGAGAATGAAATTCGTGGGTCAGAGAAACCTCAGAGCGCCCACGTTCATTGCAGTGTTAGTCACAAAACGCCAAGCTATGGACTCGACCCAAATGCCCGTCAGCATAGAGAGGCATAAGGCGCCTATTGCTTCCTTGTTTACACAGCTGTAATGGACTACTATCCAGCTTCAAAGAAGAAGGTAATCTTACGAGGTGTGAAAACATGGATGGACCTAGAAGCAAGTGTATTATGTGAAGCAAGCCAAGCACAGAAGGACACAGTACGTGGTCCCATTTGTGTGTAGAGTTAAAAATCTCATTATTTCTTTCAGTACTTACAACCCATATACAATGTCAGGGAGATTCTTCTCGGGGATTTTGATGTGTACAAATCTCCGCTTTCCTTTTTATTCGTATTAAATTTCCCCTAGTGCCTCTCCATGTACACCTTTGGATTTAAGAGAGGGAGAGTCAAATCAGCATATTGTCTTTTCTTCATTAAACTTAAAAGAAAAAAAAAAAGAGAATGTGCTACTTTTTAGAAACACTTGGTGAGATCACCGTCCGTTCTGGAGGCTGGCACCGTTGCTGTTGCTCTCACCATTATCGTAACTGTCTGCTACGTGGACTCGCACCCCACGTGACTGCGTATTGTGTCCCAGATCATGTGGCTGGGTGTTTGCTCTGGTGCGGTGAGCTCTGGTCTCTTGATCAGTTTCCTACGAGGAAGCAGCTTTGCCTTGGGGAAAAGACTTCTTTTTGAAGTGGGAGTTTAGAAATTACCTTAGTAAAAACATCTTTCTCCGCCTTAGGCTTACTCTACGTGGATAAATGCCAAAGTTTAGTAAAACGTAGCACTTTTGAAATACATAATTCACAAATCTACAGTAGAAAATTTTGGTGGTATCTTCAGTCTGTAAATGACGTACATATAAAAAGAAATCCCGAGTTAGAATTGTTCGATATTTGTCAAGTGGCGTGGTCACAAAGAAGAGAAAATCGAGGGGAAATTTAATATGAATAAAAAGGAAGGCAGAGAATTTGACCTGACATCCCATTCATTTTTTCCACAAGCATTTATTATGCTGTAATGAAATCTCGCTTATTGCATTATCAGATGAGCAGGAACAAAGCATTCTGTTGGAGGGGTAGGCTTTTCATTATGTTTTTGAAAATTATGAGAAAAAGAAATAAATGCAAGTGACACTCAGTACCTGGAGGAAGGACAGAAAGAGGAGAGTTATCAGGGAGAATCGGAATCATACAGTAATTTGTCCATGTGAGTTCTAAAGTTTATAGGCAGTTTATATGTGGGTAGAAATTTAAGAGAAATTTCTTTCCCTTATTTTCCTGTCAGAGCAAGGTAAAGGGGATAAAGGTGAATTGCAAGGGACGTTTAATTTCACGTATATGTGGGCATTGGTGCTTTCAAACAGAATTTGAAATGTCCTTTGCTTTCTATGTCGGACAGACTCCATCATTTATAAAGATACCAATTCGACAGCGTCTCTCTGCAGCCCAGGACACAATGCAGAGCCATCAAAAGACATTTTAATTTTTAAAGTTCTCTCATCCGCTTTCGCATTGCCTTTGGTAGCTTATACAGTTTTAGAGCATATGCTGCCTGCCACAGTGTCTGGGTTTATCTTCTCTGTAGAAGAGAATTATCACCGTAGCAGTGCTTGACTGTTTGCTGGAAATGGAGACTTCTCTGAATCAAGATTATTATAGGAATAAAAATGTGAACTGTTTTTATTAATTAATATGAATTTCTACACCTAAGAATATTTTACATGTTGGCCACTGTGCCAAATGCTTCATATGAATTGTGACATCAGTTTCTCTTGAAAGTCGTCTTAAATGCAGTCATCAACATCCACACTTTTCTGACAAAGAAAATTTGACTGAGGTTCTTCAGTAATTTGTGCAGGGCCCCCGGGTCTTCATGAAGAACTGCTAAAGTCGCAGGAGCCTGGGAGAAGCTCCATAGTTTCAAGAGAGCATATACATTTATTGATATTTTCTGGATGGAATGGCAGGGGCCCTGGTATAATTAGAGCTTCAGCTTCTTCCTAGAAGGATGCTGAGTACAGAGGTAGACCTCACTTGGGTTTGTTTTTGGACCTTTCTTGATCTGGTCAAGATCCCAGTGACTGTTTCGGCGTCAATGCTGGGTTAGACCTATCTCTGAAATGAGAACATTGTCCAAGGTCTCCAGAGCAGCATTCATACCTCTCCCGTGTCCAGCGTGTCTGGTGACCTTTCCTTACAAGTGCCCTATGTATTCCAAGATGCCCCAATGGTGGGTGCCCGAGACCGTGGATAGAGCTGAAGCCTGCATGTGTCACAACTCCCCAGTCCACATGCACCTGTGAGAACGTTGTACAGTGTCAACAGCGAGAGATCAACAATGGTAGCTACTAAGAAGAACATTTCTAAATGTATTATAATAGAAATTGTAAGAATGCAGCATCTGTTCCTCCAAATATTGTGCGGCACTATATCCTTTTGTGCAGCAGCATTGGCTATGCGGAACTGACGCTGCTAAGGGCACTACTGAGTGGTCTTGTCTTAAGTCAGAAAGGAGTTTGATAAACTATTACAAAAGGAGGTAGATAAATATACCTACTTAAAGAAGAAAATCAATTTTTCATGCAAAATTTGCCTTAAATCTAGAATCCCTATTAATCATGTCATTGCCACAGGTTTTCAATTGAGTGTATTTGTAAATTTTCCTAAATAGCATCTTATTGCTAATTTTTAGAAATTAAAATATTGTGAAGAAATATTATGTCCCTCCTAGGACAATACATATGGCTTAGGCAAATATTGAGAAATGTTCTTGAATGTTTTAAGTCTGACATTTAGAGATTGGGTGGCATATAAAAACCACTGCCAAGGTGACATCATATTTCTACTGATTCTGGGAACTAATTAAAGCAGCAAACCCTAGCAGTTGTAGTTCTTACATGCATATCATTTTAAGAGGGCTTTGATTATTGCAAATTGACCCAGCAGTGATGCATGAAAAATGAGATTACCTGGCACCGAATCCTTGGGGTGGGCATCTCCAGGCTCATCAGGACTCTGTATTAGCTACCAAGCCCTGGTGCCAGGTAGGTGTGGACCAGCCCCAGGGCTGAAGTCCCCTGGCAGCCACCCTTCCTCCCCACAGATGCCACATCTGCAGGTGATGGAAACGAGGCAGCTATGCTGGTGTTTATATTAAGGAGGCAGTGCCTGAGTGACAAGGCTATTTGTGTACCCAGCACATAAACATGGCCCGGTGCTATCTGAGTTCGTGCGGGTTCACTGGGCAAACTTGCATAAATGCCAGAGAATTAATCGCATCTCTTGGTCTGTGGTAGAGCTGGTAAAATGATGGCTGTCTTGAGAAATTGTAGTTTGGCCTTATTACTTGTACCTTGCCGGGTGTAAATGCGTGTTTTAGTGATCATCAGGATTACGTCATTTTGATGCCTACAATGCCGTGCAGTGTACTTCCCAAAATACATTTCAAGACTTTATCATTTCAATTGACCTATTCTCAAGAGACAAGTTAGGAGTACTTGTTAAAATGTTGACTATATCCTTGATCTCTTTTAAACTTGTCATAATGAGTTGTCAAATTTATATATTCTGTTTGTTTAAGAATTTTTAATAATATCTCTTCCTTTTCTCTCCAGATGTATAGGACTAGTGATTGTTTGCAAATTAATTAGAAGTCTAATAATCTTCCAGAAAACTTGTGATTCTATAACCCTGACATTATAGTTGAAAATATAATTGCTAAATGAAGCACAGCACCAAAATATAAACCATTTTATCTGTGTTTGACATTCCAGCACGTGGTCTCATAGCACCTGTAAGGTAAATTTGTCACTGCTTCCAGTTCTTTCTGTTTTTTAGTACAGTCATTAATGAGATTATCATTTGATGTAAAATTTAACAACATTTGTCATTGGCATATAAACATCTCTTTTTTTCTTAGATTTACTCTCTATGTCATTAAAATCTTTGTTGCGTTTTACAAAAAAAAAAAAAAAAAAAAAAAAAATAGAATATTTCCTCAGGGCATTTGGTTTACAAATTACAACTTGGCTCAACTCTTAAGGAGAAATTGTTAATGGGCTGGAGGGAAAGTGGCCTTTTTCCTTGGGCATTCCCCTGGCTGCCTGCATCCTGGATGCCCCAGGGCCTGCATCCTGGGTGCCCCAGAGCATGCATCACGGACGCCCCAGGGCCTGCATCACGGGCGCCCCAGGGCCTGCATCCTGGATGCCCCAGGGCCTGCATCCTGGATGTCCCAGGGCCTGCATCACGGACGCCCCAGGGCCTGCATCCTGGATGCCCCAGGGCCTGCATCCTGGATGTCCCGGGGCCTGGGCCTGCATCATGGATGCCCCGGGGCCTGCATCACGGACGCCCCGGGGCCTACATCATGGACGCCCCGGGGCCTGCATCATGGACGCCCCGGGGCCTGCATCATGGACGTCCCGGGGCCTGCATCCTGGATGCCCCAGGGCCTGCATCCTGGACAGGGCCTGCATCCTGGATGTCCCGGGGCCTGCATCACGGACGCCCCGGGGCCTGCATCACGGACGCTCCGGGGCCTGCATCCTGGATGTCCCAGGGCCTGCATCCTGGGTGTCCCAGGGCCTGCATCACGGACGCCCCAGGGCCTGCATCACGGACGCCCCAGGGCCTGCATCACGGACGCCCCAGAACCTGCATCACGGACGTCCCGGGGCCTGCATCACGGACGCCCCGGGGCCTGCATCACGGACGCCCCGGGGCCTGCATCATGGACGCCCTGGGGCCTGCATCACGCTTCAGGTTCCCACTCTGCCAGGCCTGGATTTGTGCCTGCTGCTCCAGGTGGATCCCTGAGGGGTGGAGCCTGCTCAAGTTGGAGAATTGCTGGTCTGCCAGCACTTTGCTTCTCTGGTCCTAGAAGTCTTCACATGGGAAAGAAAGGCAGGGTTGTGATTGCTGGCACCTGGAGCAAACAGACAACAGCAAATCTCTCAATGTGGGATTTCTTATTTTCCTTTACTAACTATGATAATCAGATTCAAATTTCATCATTTATTTTGTAATACTTAAGTATGATAATCTTTTTTTCTGATAGAGTAAATAAATTGTTTTTAATAAACTATGACAACACTGCCTAGAAAAATGCCTGTCCCTTTTTTCTTTTTCTTTTTTTTTTCTATAGGGACCAAACATGGTCCCTAACATTAAAGACCAAAACAAAAGCACAACTCTGCCACTTCTATCTTATAAGATAAACCTATGATCTAGAAATTTACTTTTTGGCTATAAGTGGTGATTGTTGGTCAGGGCGACCAAGGACTTTTCAGCGTGTGCATTAGTTACTCTGGAGCTCTGTAATGATTCCTAAGGAGCTATGAGCGTGGGAAGTTGTAAATACGGAACCAAAAAGTCCAGAAAGTTCTTCCCATGGTTCATAACAGCACCAGTGTGTAAACATGCAGTCATATTATTTTAAGGTTATATTTACTCAATAGGCCATGATAATTTAAAAAATTCTCTATTTTTTAAAGTATACAGAGGATTCAACACAGAGAACATGTTATACCAGCTCACACTGTAGAAATGGATCTTATAATCCATTTTTACATAAAACGACATTTTTGTGTTCTGATATTAGTTTAACATAGGATAAAACATGCTTATGAAACAGCTTTTGCGATGGCTCAACATTATTGATAAAGAGCTGATTTCAGTACAGATGCCCAGTGTCAAGGCGTGGAGCTCCAGTTGTGTTCTTGGCGCGCACCGTAGGCCCGCAGATCAAAGCTTTGCTTCCACAGGCCTCATTTAACCTCCTGAAAGGTGGTGACTGCCCTGAATGCGCTGCAGTAGTGTTTGAAGAGTGAGAATGACACAGATTATTGGCCTGACAAGGCTGACCTGCTAAACAAAGGCTCGTTGGCTATATCTGATGACTTACAAAGACTGTATGACTGTGTTGTTTCTTCTGCATTGTAAGGAGTCCTGTAGGAGATAGGAAGCTGATGAAAGAAAGGCATCCTCTGGCGGGAAGAAAGAAATGTAATATATTACTCCATGGTGTATGAAGCTGTGTTTTCTAATGTTATCTTTTTCATTTTCTGAGCTTAGTTTACAGATAAGGAAAGTGAGGGCAAGAATATGGACAGAGAAAACTGATTTTCCCCAATACCTGTGGCTGCTTAAGTTGAAGGACTTCAGGGAGTCCAGAGGAGTCCAGATCAGCTCTCGTCGAGACACACTGGAAGAAATTCAGACAGTTCTACCTTTGGTGTTGGTTGAGCTTGGATGAGAATCTAGGCGGAAGGACTCCCCGTCAGACGGTGCAGACCCAAACAGAGCTATAGTCAGAAAATAGTGGCCAGAAGATGAGCAGAAATGTGGGTCCATGCACTACTGGAGAGGCAGCTTGGAGGGGCTGCTGAGGGCAGCGCCTGGTGCTGTGGGGTCAGTGCGTGCTGGGCTGGAGCCTTTTGCAATCAGGGCTGGGCAAGCAGCTGTAATGGGAATGGCTATAAGGACCCCAAGCGCTAGAACAGGCGAGGAGACGATTCGGTCTGTGTATCTGTAGGCATATATAACCATGTCTGCGTTAATGATTATGTGTGTGTCTTTAAGTCCTAGGATGTTAGTGTGTCATTAAATGAAGAACCACCACCCAGTGCCTGAGTACAGTGCATAAGCAAGAGGGAAGTGTTTCTTTTTGAGTAGTGTGAGCAGTTCACTCAGGAAAAGAAGTTATAAGGAATTCAATCAAAAAGAAAGTAACTTCTCTTCTTCTGAATCACTATTGGACTTCAGTGAGTGCATGTCTTCCACATGGATAGATACGTGGGGGCAACAGAGCCATCTCTAAGCGGGCGTTGACAAGTTGGGTGAATCAGTGTAGCTGGTCATGGCGGTGGTAACAAAAATGCTCCTGTGAGTCACTATTATCCTCTAGTGTTTCTGTCATCTTGCGTTGTAGGAACACTAGGCACACCTTTCCCCTAGACCTGTAAGTTGCAGTGTCTCTTTATTTTAAAGAGACAACCTCATTCCAAATGACGTAAGTCCCTGCTGTCCCACGGCACCTTGGGGAGTATGCGGTATCCTCTGTTTCCTCTGAAATACGCTCACATTCATCTCTCCAGGAAAACAAGGATCATCTAAGTACTGGCTGTCTGCTTTTGAAAAACAAGATGCACTTTTTATTTGGGTAACACAGCACGTCTGCTCGTCCTCTGCCGCAGGGAGCATCCGAGAAGTACAAAGTGATGAGGAGATGGCGTGCGGTCCAGAGAATTTCACCGAACCTCAGCGGAGTGTATTCACACCTGCCTGCTGAGGTTGAAGGAAGGATATATGGATTAAAAAATGTAGTGATAAAAAAAAATGTAGTGATATACTTCTTGAACAGTTTTTGCAAAAACAAAAATTAAAATTAAACAAACAAACAAAAAAACTCCACCAATGTTAGAAAGAGAAAATGTAGGACTTGGGTGTTGATTGAATTGAGGACCGCCTGTGTGCTGGCCACTCCTAATCCTAGTGCATCTGTTCCTCTGCAGCAAACTTCTTGGGCTTTTCACATGTGGAAAACCAGTCTCTCTTTTCTATTCCCTTATCTCCTCTCTCTTTCACCTCTTGTAAATTTTTCCCGTTCAATTTGTTCTTGCTGAGGATTCACCTCTTTAAGGAAGCCTGACACAAAAGTAGCTGATATTTGGGGCTCCTGCAGCCTGCCAGGTGCTTGCCCGGTGCCCTACCAGAGCTTCTTGCCACCTGGGCGTGGCTGAGTGGGTAGCTCCCTGCAGATCTGCTGCCAAGGAAGGCAGTGCACAGAAGATGCATGAGTGCTCCTGGTGAGCCCCCCACTGAAGTCTTTCCACACCTTGTCACCCCTCCTTAGGCATTGTCCAGGGGCCACAGTGATTTCTGTATGTGTGTGAGGTTATAGGTACCACTAGAGTCTTCAAGTCTAATGTTGACTTCTGATGAAAACTTTGAATGAATAAACTGTAACCCAAGAAGCAAAGTGAAATTTTGGAGGTGCAAGATTGGAGCATTCAGCACAAATGTTCTAAAAGTAGTTACTCTTACTGCAAGCTCTTCTCTAGAGGAAGCCTCAGTGATACAAGTAGGGTCTCGGCTCTGGTAAGACCAAACAAAACTCTGACATTGAGAGAGCCTGAGGGGTGGATATTAGAATAGCATGGGTTTGATCTTCTAACTGAATTTTCATCATCCGGGTCTTGCGCAGTGTGAAGTGATCTGTGATTCTTTTAGTTAGGTTTTCAGAGAACTGCAGCAATAGCTGACTCAAGTGGACTTCAGGTGTACCGGTGTATGCCCCTCACTGCTAACTGTCACTTTTAATGCAGTTTCATTTTGCGCCACCTTATTTTTTATGAAGGAAATCTAGGAACTTTCCTCAGTATCAGCACATGGGGCATTTGGATACTTAAGGTAGAGAGAGGGACAAACTCCTTGGTGTTGTGTTGGACCATTAGTGAAGGTGTGATCAGTCCATCTCACTCCTTGGGACTCTTCCTGGGAGCCATAACCAGCCACGCAGCTCATGTGCACCAGGTCTCATGGCCAAGAGGATGCTGCCCGCCCGGAGGCAAGTTGGTCTGTGCCCGTGTCCCCTGCTTGCCCCAGGTTTCCGCTGACCCTGTGCCCAGGCTGGAGGGACAGCAAGCAAGTGTGTTCCAGGTAAAATTCTCTCCACATCTTCAACGTTGGATTCATTTTCCTGCACTGGCTATGCTGACCCTTCCCAACTCAGCTGGGAGATGGAGACTGATTGACGAGGCTCATGTTGTGGTTGTCATTGTTGCTTAGCATAACAATAAAGTTAAGTGATAAAGCTGTGCTTCATGAAGAAGTCCTGTTCTATATTCTGTTTTGTACACACTCTTTCATTGCTCAACTATGAAGAGTAGAATATCAGATGACACATTATAACCTTTTGAAGACAGACATCGCTCCCCCTGGGCTGAGGGTGCATTGCATTTTTTGCTTACTTGTGTGCTTTCTTTTGTTCTTGTTACTGAAAGTAGAAAGGCATCAAAGAGAGCTCGCTCTCATGCACCACTGTATCTCTGAGCCAGCCAGATTCTGGGCACAGTGCCACATGCCTGTAAGCCCAGCTCTGGGGAGGCTGAAAACAGGAGGATCACTATGAGCCTGAACTGCATAGTGAGACCCTGTAACAACCAAATACATTTTTTTTTTAAGGAAAAACACTATTTGTCTAATAACGCACAAAAGAAAAATATTTTGGTGCACTCTACAATTTGCTTTGAATAGTTGTGAGCTTCAAGAGATTGTATAATTTAAATCCTTCCCACCACTGTAACCAACCAATGTGCTGCTGTCTTCTCAGGAGACCTCAATGTCTTCCTGCTCATTGTCCTCCCCCCACTGTCCCTGTTGGCACGAAAACAGAGATCTGGGACAGGATCACGGTGCACCAAGGTCCCTGGGAAGGCTCGGTAGCAAGTACACATTAAGCCACTTGAAATCCTTGTTTACTCTGAAAAATATTGGTCTCATTATTTTTAAAAGCAACTTGTAGAATCATTATATTAGTTAATATTTGGATGTATTTTATCTATAGGATATTATATAAAATAAGTGAGTTAAAATAATCACTTTAATCAATCATAAAAATGAAAAAAGAGGAATGTAAAGTACAGTTGAAAAAATCCAGAGATTTCCCCGTAGCTTAGTAAGGAGTATAAAACTGTTTCTGACTAAAATAAATGTCATCCTAAAATTGTCTTTCCATCAAAAGTCTTCCAGAATAAATTGAAATTAAAGACATCTATGCTGATAGTGTATGAGATACAGCTTTTTATTAGCATTTAATGACTTTCTAAAACTTTTGTAATATTTATTGCTTTGAAAAAATTCAGGCATCAGGCTAAAATTACCAAAATTTCCAAGTGACTGATTTCATAAATGATAAAGTCGACACTTTCTACTTTCTCAGTAATAATGCCTTGCTCACACTGAAAGAAGCTATTAGACCTATTGACAATTTAAGCAATTTTAAGAATGTTTTTCCCTTTTCACTAAAATGGTCCTAAGAATGTTTGATCTTTTCAGATGACAATTCATTTAACTTAATTAAAAAGCACAGGAAAAAATGTGAAAGCATTCTTACAGTACAAATGACTATAAAAATGCCATCAAGCCTGAACAAAAGCAAAGATAATTTCCCTGGATATTGCCATGTAAAATTTTAATTATTAAGAACTTAATACAGTGTTTTTACTAATTGTTCTCTACAAGCAATTCATTTCTAAGAAGTTAACTAGAATTCAGTCAGCCCACCTTTCTGTTTCACAGACTAATGCAGAACACTTGAAAGGCAAATATCCTCAGTAAGTCTAATTTTTACTCCCATAACATTTTAAGAACTTGGCCTGTTCAAGCTCATTTCTACCTCAGGACCTTCTCATTTGCTGTGGAATATTGTCCCCTAGATGGCCACATGGCGCCCTTTCTTCATTCTCCTTAAATCACGATCGTCTCTCTCTTACAGGTTTCGCCCTTTCTGCACTGTTTTGTTTTATTGTTCTGAATTCCACTTTCTTTGGTAACCCCACTTAGGCTTCCACTCTAGCCATTTTTTTCTTATTCATAAAATTCTTATTTTTCCCAAGGACATTCACTTTATGACTGTGACCTTTTTAAAGTGCCATATGCATAAATTTTCTCCCATTCCTGTGTGGATTTTCCTCTGAGCTCCAGAGCGTCACGTGTGTTCCCTAGCAAAGCCTGCGAGACAGCTCCCTGGAATCCATGATATTTATTCAGCTCCTCGATTGTTGTCGCTCTTCCTCCTGAAGGTCCTCTGGTGTGAGGCATCTTTCATCCTTCACCCTCCCTGGTACCTATTTTCCCTTGGAATATTACACTATCTTTTCCCTAACCTATATAATGCCCTACCTTAAATTTTATGAATGGTGTCTTATGTTATCAGGAACATAGATCCATTTTCTTCTACAGAGTACTGTCTTTATTTGGCTGTGTTTATAATTTGTTCTTTCTCCTCTGAATATTTTTTTTAATTTTGATTTTGGAGAGAGAAGCATGCATTTTCACGCCTTCACTTGATCATGGAAGATTTAGCTCTAGCACTTACTGTTCTCTGGAGTTTTCTGTGAGCATACTCAGTCCCAGCTCCTTCTTCCTGCTGCAGTTGTAGTTAAGAAGGCATCTTCTGGGGACTGACCATCCTCCCGTCACCAGCTGTTGCCCTGAGCTCTACCATGTGATCCCTCCAGTCTCCTGAGGCTGTGCGCCCCCAAGGTGGGGCTATGACTGAACCTGCATCTCTAATGCACCAGCATCACCCAGGGCCTACTGCAGCTAGGTACAAATGGCGTAGGGTATTTTTTCTTAATGTCAAAAGTGAATGTTACTGTCCTTTTTCTTGATTCTAAACAAGATGCTCCCAGTTGAGTTATCTCAGTATAATATGCAGAGTTTTCTCCTAATATTGCAGATTTGATGAATGTGAATAGACAGCATAGAGTTTTAGAAATTAATCAAATTTCAAAATTATTTTTGCCCCTCTGCCTGTGCTCCATATTACCTGAAGCTACATGAAGTGAGATTTGGTGACAAAGGAAATGACTCCCTGGAGTCCCCATTCCAGCTGGTTCACGTTCGATGTAGAAGTGGAGACTTCACCACATGATCACAAACCTTGGCGATATTAGAAAATAGTAGTCATGATAAAATAACAAGAGAAATCATTTTATCAGCCTTTGTATTTTGGAGATGGGGATTTTAAGATAAGAGAAAAATCGATAAAGCAAACAAACTAATCATATATAACAGTTTGTCAAGAAAAATTTTCTTATCCCAAATAAATTGTTATTCATTGGTCGTTTCTAAATCTTGAAACATCCAAATAGCGTCCAGTAAAGATAGCTTATTGAATTCCAGATGTAAAGCCTTTTAAAGATAAATTGCAAAATGAGGATGTAGGCCATTAGCAGAAGGGAAAAGAAGCACTTTGGAACTGAAATTCGCTTTCAGTGTCTTTGTCATTGACCCAGGACTGTAGATTAAATAGACACATATTTATTCTCTTGACCATGAGAGTGAGTTTTCAGGATTCAGGATGAACAGGCAACCCGCGTGTTCACCAGCTCTGTACAGCTATCAAACCTGGAAGAAACAACACTGTTTATCAACGAGACAGAGCAGGCGCAGAATGCGGGGCTTTCCCTCTGCACCCTCAGCCCCTTCTAGAAAGCCAAACTCCTGCGGCGGGGGCTGACTTGGACACGACCGTACTACCTCATCGCTCTTGCATCACTTGATGGAAAATTCAGAATTCTTGCGAGTCTGCACAGTCTCTTCCTCTGCAGAAGAACAGCGGTTAGGGCTGTCTCTTGGAAGTCGCTGAGTGTCCATTGGTTTTTCACCATGGCTACTCAAATGCACTGGCTTTTCCTGAAAGCCAGCCGGGAACAAGTCCTTGCTGTGACCGTGAGAACGACCCCTGGCTGGGGGCGGGGTCTGGAGGGAAAGTGAAAGGAAAGACCGCTGCCCTCAAGTCCTCACTGCATACACCACTGACCTTGTTTAGTCAAGAAGGGGACACGGAACAAGCCAAGTGACTTGAAATGTGTCCCTGTAGATGCTGTAATTTACTCAGCTCTTGTGGATGTGACAACACTACGTCCTTTCTGTCCCTTCTTCACACAAAATGTTGATGTGCGGGCGGTGGGAGCAAGAATAAGCAGGCAACGAGTGTCGCCGCCTCGGGTTTATGGCTGCAGAGAGCCTGTGAACACGGCCACCGTGGCAACGGAGGCCACCTGTCCATCCCCAGTATATGGGAAGCAGCCAGTGTTTTCTGTTTTTGTGATAGCTGGAAATTCTTGCCAAAATGCGACCATCTCTCTAGCACTGTACGAGGAGTAGCAGGGGTTGGGAAAAGAGCAGGGCCGGGAGGAGCTCGGCTTCCAGATTCAGGAAATTCCGCCACATTCAACAATTAAGCTTTGACTCTTCCCACTAGAGGATCCTCTGAGCGCCAGGTCGGAGGCGGAGTCCTCGCTCTCACGAAGCTTCCATGTAGGGGACGAGCCAGACGTCAGGCAGCATAACTGCGCAGACCACAGGCCTGCACGTGGTGACGGGCTCGGGGACCTAGGGGACATGAGCAGCCAGGTAGGAAGGCTGCTTGGTAGGGCGGGGCGGCGGCATGCCACGCAGCGCGACTTCCAGTTCAAGTGGCGGGAGCAGGAACACTTGAAAATGCTCAGGAGGTGGAGACTTGTACAAAAGCTGAAGGGCTGAGGATAGCAAGCCATTTGGAATTTCTGGGAACCAACCCTCTGTCTAGTAGGAAGAGAAAGTCTGATGCTGTCACTTCCTAGGTGTGAGTATCTGAGCAAAGACTGGTGTTCTCTAAACCTTGTTCTCGTCTGTAACACGAAACCATAGCCATCGCTGCCTCCCAAGACTGCTGTGGGACGTAGTGATGAGTACTCCAGATGGGCAGCCAGCGGGGAAGGAGCCAGAGCGGCTCCCAAGACTGCTGGGGGAGCGTCAGCAGCGCTGGAGGAATGATGCTGCCATCGGCAAATTCAGAGTTTTCCCTTGCGATCTCTTTATCCCAAGCTTTCACCTGTTGCTTGCGCCATGCAGTATATTTTGTTTGAGTTAGTCAGCTGGCCGCGATGCAAACACCTGCTGTTGCCAGGGCTATGAACTTAGGTGAAGTGCTCAGCTGTGAGAGCAGAGGAGCTGCGCAAAGTCCTTCTCATTTTCAGTGTGCCGGTTTGCTACAGTTGGTTAAGTACGTGAGCACAGGAATCGACATCTCCCCATCTGCACCCCAAGTTCCCAGTCCTCAGAAGCAGCGTTTTCAATTTTTTCAGCTATTTCTCTTCACATTTGCTTTGCATATCTTAAGTGGCATGCTTATATTTCTACTGCTGGCATTTTTATTTTGAAATACTGTTAACTTCTCACTATGAGAAGAATTTGGCTTTTTGCCGTCATGTGTGCATGCTTTTGTTTACCTCACTCAGTATTTGGCATCGTACATTCAGATGCCTGGCATGGACAGTTCATGTTGTCATGTCACGCTTCTTTTGTGTGTGTGGAACTGGGCATTGAACTCGAGGCCCGGCACGTGTTGGGCAAGTGCTCTGCCGCTGAGCTGCGGCCCCAGTCCTCGTCCTGTGATTATGAAGCGCTGTGCTGCTTACAAACGAACCGTGCATATTTTTCCTCTTTATGCTTTTGTTCTCTCTTGTAAGTATGTCATTACTTCTTTTCATCAATTGACCGTGGCTTGCCCAAATTCTCCTTCAGAAATATAAATTTCTCAGCAGCACAGGTGTCTGTTTAGTTGTTTCCAAAGGAAATGCTCCTCAGGCACTGATGTGGCCCTCGCCCCCGTCTGAAGGTCTGCTGCACCTGCCATGAACATGCCGCCTGGTAAAGGACCCTAGTACGGTGCTACCTCCTTTCAGGATGTCAGAGTTCTAGTCCAGCTGTTGATGTTGCTGTTCAAATGTCTAGTGTCATTTTTACTTTTTTTAAAATTTATTTTTATTTTTTTGGCAGAACTGGAGATTGAACTCAGGCCCTTGTGCTTGCCAGACAAGTGCTTATTCTACTGAGCTATCTCCCTGGCCTGTTATTTTTTAAATTAAACATTTCATTTTATTTCAAACTGTAAGTGTCAATTTGCCAATAACGCTGTTAAGAAGGCCAGAATTCCCCTGGCATGTGAATTCATGTCTCATTTCCTATTATGGCCTCACGTGAAACACAGAAGGTATCTTTTGTAGTTTATAAGTTTCTTTTCCTTTGAATGGAGACCTTTCTTTTTCTCACCATCCTGTATCATTGGCCTGCTCCATTCCCATTTTGACTTCTTTGTAAGCTGAGCACATTGCTACTTTCTAAATGCCAACCATGCTCAGCCGTTGTGGCAGTGTCATCAATAATAACAATTATTTTTGAATAGTAGATTTACATCTTTTATGTTGCAGAACCTGAGGGGCAGATTCTTGTGCATGTGTTGTATAGGAGGTGCATAGCCAAAACTAAGAGAAAGGAAGGAAACGGCTCTGGAAAGGGAAAGAGGCTGACCTGGGTGGGACATCAGGTGTGGTCCTCCCAGAAAGCCTTGCGGCCCTGCGGAATGCAGCTCAGCATGCTTCTGCTGCTGGCAGCAGGGCAGGCTGCCCACACTATTGTGGGCTTCAGTTGTTGCCTCAGGGTGCTCTGAAGACTTCCCAGGCTGTCAAAAACCTGACGCTTGCTGGGACCCAGCAGCTGGTGGTAACTTTTCTGAATAGCCATCAGAGCGGCTGCAGCACAGAAAGCACACCAGAAACTGGTGTCCACAGCAAGGGTCCCAGGACCTTGGTGGACACAGGTGGACGATGGACGCTTCTGCCATGTTTGTAAAAAGTAGCTCTGATGAGCAGCACGGTCCCCATGAGCCCAAGAGCCGATGAAGAGGTGTGATCATTTAGCACACAGAAAGCAGGGTGACTGGTCTCTGCCAGTCACTCCTTGCCCTAAATCACGTGACACCAGTTTTTAATCATGGAAGGGATAAAACAAAAACATGTATGTAGGTCCCATGTCTGTTATCTGAAAGGTCACGTGTGACTCTTTTCTCAGTACTAGGGATTCAACCCAGGGTCTTGTGCATGCTCGGCCGGGGCCCTGCCGTTGAGCAACATCACTATCTAATTATAGAGCTCTCTAGTATTTTTGGCTTGTTAGGAAATGGATCCTTATTGTAACACCTAAGGCTGTTGTTGGACAGTCGAACATTCTTCTATTATACGTTTTTTCCTGAACTCCTTCACACTTTCAACCAGCATTTGTTACAGGTTTAACTTGCTTTTGGTGCAGGAGTTAGGACTCTGAATAAGATAAGTAAGAAGACTAATATATAAGTAAGAGCTCTACTGTCAGGGCACACACACATGCTAGTGAACAAAGCAAAGCGTAGTGAGTGGACACGGGAACCTCGGTGAGTACCATGCAGAAAGCAGATGGAGGGAAGTGAGACGTGGAGCCAGCGAGCTACCTCAGAGTGTTCAAGGAAGACCTTCCTAAGAGTTAATACCTAAGCTAAGGCATGAATGATCAAAAAGGAACCTGGCAGGGAGAAATCCTCTTCCAACAAAAGGGAACGTGGGCGCACGGGGGACAGTGCAGCTCATGTGTGTAGAGAGTGCCCAAGCGCATGCGTTTGAAGTATTGGAGCAGACAGAGAAGCTACTTTTCAAAGTCAGGCAGGGCCAAGGCCTGAAGGACCTTCGGGGCCATGCAAAAGGATTTCGCGTTTTCACTTTGAGAGTCACAGGAAGTCACTTGAGAATGCTGAGCAGGATACTGACCTGAGCTTCTTTATAATTCTGAAGATTCCTTTAAAATTTTTATGGAAAATGTGAGCAGAAGTAGAGACAAGGAAACCACATAGGATGACATTTCTTAGTCTGCCCTGAGAAATTGGAGTTGAAGAAAAATAGGCACAATGGAGACTTACATGGGTGTAGAATTAATTGACGGGTGTAGTATAGCCGATAAGGAACAGGAAACTGTGAGCTCTGTAGTGTCTCTGAAGTGTGGGGAGACAAGCTGGGGAGGTGGTGGGGACATTTCTGACTGTATATCTGAAATTAATCATACGGAGGAGTTGCGTATGAGCAGGGTATTACTGAAATCGTCCTTTCTGGAGTTTAACTATAAATGTATACCTTTTGGATTCTTTGTTTCATTAGTGGCAATTTTAGCCTCTTTTCTGCCTTTATATATTTTTTGCTGAATTTTTTCTTGTTGTTTTTTGGTGTTTTTTTTGGCAAACGATCCAGGAAAACATTTTTCCTCCTGTTGTGCCATCTGTTATCCTTTACCTCCTTTCACAAAAATTCTCCATGGGACCGTCTTGTCTCTTGGGCGGCGGTCCATTGTTGGAGGGCTCCGCCACCCCAGGTGTTGGCGCTGGCCCCGCACGTGGCCATCCGTGCCGGCCGCTGGGGCTTCATCTGACCCAGTGGAGAGTGTTTCGCAGCGCATCTGCAGGGCTTCCGGGAGCGCTGCTTACCTTTGCTGCTGCGATCTCACGCTGGATTTCTGAGCTCTAGTTTCTGATGTCATTGTATGATGCTGTGCCTGCAACTCAGCTGACTTATACATTATTTGGGATTTAAAAATCGTGCGAGAAACACACCGAATTGTCTGGCCAGTCAGCGTGCCCTCTTGTCTTCGCGTGCTCCAGCCTGCTGTCGTTCACATGCCTGCCTCTGCACGTGCCCTGGAGTAGGAAAGGGCCCAGCTGGGGAGTGGGAGCTGCGCGCTGCCGTCCTGCATGGATTTCCGCAGCTGGGAGGAAGAGCGTCGCTCTTAACACGGAGCCTAATGGGGCTTATTTGGGCACTAAGTGAAATAATTCCTTACAAGCAAAACTATTAAATGCAGTTTTAAATATAACTTGCTGCAGTAGAAATGTATTTTTTCACAATTATTGATTCTCGTTATAATGAGACAGAGCAATATTATACAGGAAAAAAGGTTCATAAAAGTTGAATAGCCTTATAAAATGTTTTTTTTTATCATGTCTTTTGATAATAAAAGCATGTCTATTGTAGAAAATTGGAAAAAATACATAATGCTGTGAAGGAGATTTAAACAGCTTGCAACCAACAGGGAAATACAGCTATTATTACTACTATTGGATAATTCTTTGATCATTTCTCTGCATACATATTTATATATGTATATATACATGTCTGTCTATAAAATATATGATTAGTATGTATGATTATGTAAAGAATTTGATAATTGCTGCTATTTGCATCCCTCTTCTCCATATAATTGCAGGCGCGCTGCAGCATTTAATGGCTGCATTATGCTTCCTGGAGCAGCATGTATGTTTCTGTTGCCCTATTTGGGGGCTCTTAGATGGTTCTGTTATTTTTAGAATTAGAATTATTCTGCCATAATAAGTGATGCCGAAACGAGAAGCTATATAAATACGCAGTTAACTGGTTACTCTGGTTATTACCTTCACATTAATTCCTAAAATGGAATGTTTTGATTGAAATGTATGAGCATTGAAAATTTCTTCTGCGTATGGTTAAATACCTTTCTAAATGCATAGAAATATGAATTTTTAAAAGTTTTCCAGCTTACTTTCTAAATACAGTTTTGTTTGGTTTATTTTGTTTATTGGTTAAACATTTATTCTTTTGTTATTTTCCTTTTGTGTGTGTGTGTGAATGGCCTGTCCATGTATTTAACTCATGTTTCTGAGTAGTGTCTTTGCTTTTTGTCATGTTAATATTTTAATTGTTGGATTTAAGGCGAGTACGCTTTTCTCCTATTCATTTTAAATGTGTTTCCGCTTGGGCTTTGCTTTACATTTTTCCTCAACATCATGGCTGTGTGTAGGTCTTGAGATTTATATACTAAACTTTTTGTTTCCTTTGCAATTTTATCCCATAGTTTTATTCTTAGAAGACATAGAATTGTGAGAAGTATTTACTTTTGTATGTTTACTTAAAATTTTAGGCCAAAATAGATCAGTGAATTAAAGCACCTGCAAGCAGGTGCAGGAGCCAGGGGTTCGATCCCCAGGCCTGCTGTGCCAGCCCCGCCCCCGGGGTGCACTGAGACTGAAGTTGAGACTGGGTATGGTGGTGCACACCTGTAATCCTAGCTCTTGGGAGGCTGTAAACAGGTGGATCACTATGAGTCCAATCCTGAGCACCCCGTAGACCCTTCCCTAAAAATACAGAAAAAAAAAAATGAAATAAAATTTTAGGCCAGTTATAATTTATTCATTTTAGAGTTTTGGATACTCCAAAATTGAATGTCTTTGAGTTTCTGTTTTCAGGAAACATCTTTAGCATCATTTGCTAAATAATCGGACTTTTCATGAAATTTCTTTTGCTAGTTTTTATTACTGTAGTTATTGCTACTAGTAATTGTTACTGTTGTTACTTTTAGTATGCATTATTGCATGGAAAGCTCCTGTGTACCGCAGGACCTTCCAGGCCTGTCACGTCCATTTCTGATCTGTCCCTTCTGGTGTGTGACCTTGTGGCCAGAGTTGTTTCTGTGTGTGTGTGTGTGTGTGTGTGTGTGTGTGTCTGCACACTGCTTGCTTTCCTGGTGTGTTTAGCTGTTCTTTGTTAGCCTATCAGAAGAGTAGTTCTCACAACCTTGGTTATTTTTCTGTTTGGATTTTCAATATTTTACATTGAAAGTTATTACTAAATTCCTAAGTCTTCCAGGTTATACTTTCATCCAATAGAGTATATTTCTTTGTTCCTTTTTAATTACTTTTAAATTCTTGTATAAAATTATTGTGTCATATGTGTACTGTGTCCCATTGTTTTTATGTAAAATTATGAGGTGGTTTGTAACTGTAGTTACTTGTATTGAAACTTTTTTGATTCCTTCTTGCTTGGGTTTTGCACATGTACTGGTTGGGGTACATGTGTGTGTAAATACTTGTATTCACTCATTTATATTCATCCGCGTACGTGCAGACACAAGATATATCTAAGGCATTAGCTCTCATGCTGGGTAGGCGGCAGCTCCGCCGTCCCACAGTTCGCGGCACGTCTCTGGAGACCAGGCAGCCGCAGCCGTGCAGGCTGCGCCGAGCGCCGGAGCTGGGAGACCCGCAGGAGGCTTTCTTCGCGGGCGTGGAGGGCCGCGGTGGCCGCGTTCCGCTGGAGCTGCGCAGGGTGCGCCGCGCCTCCTGCTCGCCCCCTGCTCTGCGCAGGCCCTCGGGGGACCAGCCGTGCCGAGCTGAGCAGGAGAGGGCCACCTCTTCTCTCGGTGCACAACTCCAGGGTCAGCTTCTACGGGGAACAGACACCCCCAGAAGCATCGTCTAGGCTGTAGCCGGCTGTTCCGTATAATTGGGCGTCACGGTGGAAGGAGCGCTGCGTGGTATGTGCGCTTGTGCCTTCCCTTACGTGTTTCATTCTCCCTTTCCTTCCTTTATGTTTCCAAGCAGAATAGTTACTGAGAATGTCATTTTCTCATTTCTCACGCGTCTGTTTCCTGTGTGATGCCACTGGCTAAAATTTCTAGAATATTACAAAATAATAACCGTAATGTATTTTTGTCTTGATTTTGTTGGAAATAAATATTTTTTACAATTTAAAATGTCACTTTCTCTTCTGTTTCATTCCTAAAAAGTATCTTAAAAATAAAGAAATATATTTTATAATATACCATTTTAGTTTCTGCTTGATTTTTCATTGATCTGTTCTATGGTGTATCAGACAAATAGATTTCTAAATATTGAACTACCCTCATATACTGTTACAGTCTTTCCAGGTCAAGGAAGCTGCTATTTGTTTGCTTATTATTATTATTATTATTATTATTGACATCTGTTTCTGTGTTATGCAAGTGTTCTTCTCTGAGTAGAAGTCACCTGGATGCGTGACACGTGTGGCACAGCACCTTCAGGCTCACCCCAGTTTAACTGTGCTGACCGGGAGCATTGTGGGACTGGGGGCGTCACGAGCCCCTCAGCCGGGTCCTGTGCACTGTGGGGTGGTAACGTGGAGCCGAGGGAGCACAGAGCCCTCCCAGCAGAATGTCCTGTACCCGCACTTCCACGCGCTCTGTGGCTCATGTCTCACTCATGTGATGTGACATTTAATCTTTTTTTTGTCACAGACTTTATTTTTTAATCATTGGCTTTGTTCAAACTTGAATCTTTGTGCGTATGCTTGTGTGTTTGTGTGCATGCTTGTGTGTGTGTGTGTGTGTGTGTGTGTGTGCTGCATTTCCAGGATCTTTTCAAACCTTTTTTGAGGCCACACCTATACTTCATGTAACTTTTAAACCCCAGACATGATAGTAGACTTACCTTGTTCTGTAGCGTGGTCCTGTCCACTCCTCCTACCCTGCGCGATGCCTGCCTGTTTCCCTCCTCCCTTAACTCTGTACTTCACGGCCGTGGGCCTTGGCTGCCCACCTGTCCCTGCACCCCTCTCTTGTTCTCCTCCCGCCACTTTCCCCGCACCTTCCTCCCTGCTCACCAGGCAGCAGTACTGTCTCTCCAGAAGCTCCTGCTGTGCGGGGGTCGCTGGACCTTAGCGGCGCTGGTTCTTCCCACGTTTGCCCAGTCATCTCTTTTTCTTCTTTTTACCACACTGATGATTTTTTTTTGCCCAACCTTTTTTTTGAAGTTGTTTTTTCATTCTTCATCCATTAAAACTTAGTAAAGCGATAGTAATGATATAGTAAGTGACTATTGGGACTGCTTATTACTTGTGTTCCTTTCTAGGCATTGGCTTATTTCTTGGGAGCTGA